>NC_092136.1:32709294-33309294 GCF_043159975.1 Macaca nemestrina | reverse complement strand
GATCTAATCTTATTGATCACCTGGCCCAGGTATTTGCTAATATGATGCTAATGTAAATCTCAGAATAATTCTAGGAGGTAAATACCATTATCTTCATTTTATAGCTATGGAAACAGAATCTCAGAGAGGCAAAATAAGTGGCCCAAGTCAGGTCGTGTAACTAACTAGTAACAAAACAAGTGTGAAGTCCAATCAATTCTATTTACACTAGACAACTAAACATTTAAATACACAAATAACCATTCTCACAGTACATATGAGGAGAATCACTAAAAAAAGTGCAGAATTCGTCACCAGTTTGTAGTTCTCAAAAATAAGTGTATGTAGTTTGGCTGGGCGTGGTGGCTCATGCCTGTAATGCCAACACTTTGGGAGACCAAGGTGGGTGGATCACTTGAGGTCAGGAGTTTCAGACCAGCCTGGCCAACATGGTGAAACCCTGTGTCTATTAAAAAAGTAGCCTGGCCTGGTGGCAGGCGCACGTAATCCCAGCTACTCAGGAGGCTGAGGCAGGAGAATCGCTTGAACCCCAATATATATATATATGTAGTTTGAAAACTTCAAAATAAAGAAGATGGGGGTTCACAGGAGATGAGAGCTTATCCAGGACAAAGAAGAGTGAAAGGTAAAGACTATATACAGAGTAAACATTTTCCAATTCTGGTCATGCATTATTAGTAGCATAACAAACAAATTGTGAAGTTACAGGGTGAAGATAATACAATATTCTTTAAAAAAAAAAAAAAAGAGTGCCAAAATTCTTGGGCTACAGCTAAAAAGTGATCAAGGTTACTCAGTCTTACATCCTAGAAAGTATGCTTAAGGCTTGAGATTTAAGAAAGAAAGAGGACTCTTAAGCAAAAACTGAGACCAAAAAGCTGGGGAAATTCTTTATAAAAGACACTGAGCTTACCACGTTCCATTCCACATTTAGCACCAGACAACATACTTCAAAGAGAAGAGAAGAAAGTATCAGGATAGGATCAAGATCGTAACAGTTTGGAGGTAAGTTAAGGATTCTGAGGCTGTAAATCAGAAATCAGAAAACAAGGTCATTTATTCCAGAATGTGATGTGGTTGAGTTATCACAATGGGATTCGGTGGAGATGGAAAAGGGCCCACCCAGTTACAAGGCACTGACAGATTGAATGAGAAAAAGGACACAGGCTAAAACACCAAATCAAGGAAGATGGACAGTCTTTGGCAGGAGAAGAATGGGCCTCAAAAATGAATTTGGGGTATGGGTTGATTTTCAGTCTTTTGGCATCGATAAAGAACAACAGCAGCACTCGATTTGATCTTGAGAATCAATGCCAATTCCTTATTAAACTGTCAATCTTTCTTAGTGTCATTCCTAAAGATCTTGATTCGATGAATGTACCAGTGAACCAGAACGTTACAAGTTTCAACAGTTCTCCTCAAAAAGTAAACACCAGGCTCCACTCAGAGTTTCTGGTGTTTCTGGTGCCGTTAGCACCACCCTGATACTGATTAAGACATCAACAACACCGCAGATATTCCTAAGAAACTACATTGAATTGTTTACTTCATGAATAATTTGCAGAAAATGTCTAATTTTGAAAAATATTTTCAAAATAAAGAGCTGGTATTGGCTTTCCTGAGCCCCCAGACAACGCAAACCTATAAGCTTCCTCGGGGCTGCATTTTTCTCTCCAGAAAATTGTGGGAACAGCCATCCTGGCAAGCTGGAAATTTATTAAGGCCTTGATAAAATCAGTAACTTTGTTTGAATCATTTCTCCCTAATGGATAATTCCTGTGTCATCTGTCCACTTGAGCTCCTTTGGGACTGTGGAGAAGCCAGCAAAAGGATTCAAACCTGACTGTTCCTTCAGGGACAAAATATAGGGAATTCTTTGATTTCACAGCTCCCAAGATTATGCAATGACCCAAGTCACTTGTCTACACCAAGCTTTAAAATGTGGATGGGTTCAGATAAGCCAGAAAGTAAAGCTCCTGTTAGTGCTCAACCACAATTCCATCCTCAACCAACACTCTATTCCAAGTCAAAGAATCCTGAATTCAGCTACTCATCATCTTTATTTTAGATCTAGGCAAAGCAAATATGTTTACATACAGGGTCTCCTCAGTCTATCCCAATGAGGGAGTAAGGCAGTATTTTTTCAATAAGAATTGAACACAGGACCCAGCACATTAAGGACAATGTGGCCATCAATGCAGCTAAGTAGATGTGGATGTATATATGTGTTTGCTTTCTGCCACACACTGTGCTAAGCACTTTATCTACTTCCTTTGATCCCAGTGCCTAGCATAGAGCCTGGCATATAGAAGGTGCTCAATAAATATTTGTTGAATGAATGAATGAATGAAATAAAGCTCTGTGGGTATCATCATGCCCATGTATAATGAGGCTGAGAAAGGTTAACAAAGGTCCCCTAGCTAGAAAGGAGTAAGGCTAGAATTCGAACCCAGGCATAGCTGTGCATTTATATATGTTTACACATATAAGTTCATGTCCTTAACCATCTACTTGCCTTCTTTTAAAAATATTACTTGAATGCCTGCTGTGTGTCAGACATTATGCCAGGGCCAAGAATAATGAACCCTCCCCTTAAGAAGTACAATCTTGTACAGGGAAAAGGGGCACTAACAAATGCATGAGCAAATAATAGATGCAATAATTGCAGTAGACACATGGTATAGGAGACACCCCCTCTGTCCGATGAGATGGGGTCAGGAGACACCCTAGAAGGGATTCATGGATTTGGGCTGTGGAAGTCTGGGAGCAGGGAAGTTCTGGAGGTCATTCAGCAAGGCCGGCTGAGCGATCCCAGGCTGGAGGATGTCTTTCTTACCATCTGATCACTTTTAGGTTCCACCTCCAGTTTGGGGTGGTCCTGCCAGACATATCTCAGAAATATTTGATTGAAAAACAACCCTGATCAGCATCACAGCCTGATCTTTGGAGGTTGTGCATGCAGCAAGCATGCACAGAGGGCAGCTGGTCTCACTAAGCTCTGCTGCTGTGACCACCTTGGCTCAACCCAGCCTGGACTAGAAGTCCCCACCCAACGAAGGCCAGGTCATACCAGGTAGATCAGGCTTTGCTTGAGGACATTAACACAGAGTAACATGCACAGAAGCAAATCCAGACTGTGAGGCTCAGTGCTGTCTCATGCCTAAGATCTTTTCTCTACCTGCTTCCGGCCTGCCTCTGTGTAGCAGAAACCACATTCCCTATTCCCACTCTAGAAGTGTCCTCAGCCATCTCTAGAATCCTCTTTGTCCAGGTCCAAAGGGATGAAGTTCAGGGACAGATGGGTGGGATTCCACTCTCCAACCTACCAAGGCCTCCCTTCCAAGGCCCTCTTTCCTGTCTGAGGGCACCTATTTCCTGGACTTCGACTCTAGGAGTGTCACTTTCTACAGGGGAGACATTGCCTTTTATTCTCAAGGGTGTGGCCTTCCTTAGACTCACCACATCAGGATATAACATCTACAGAAAGGCCCCTCACACACAGCAGAGGCACAGGCTGTGGGTACTTGCTGACTGGTGCTCTCAACGGCAGCTGTCAGTCATGATTCATTCACTCAAAAAACAACATGGAAAACTGTCTCTGGGCCATTAGCATGCAAAGCAAATAAAATGTGATCTCAATTTCTAGAGGAGCACTATGCAGTCGAAACAGAATATGAGTCATGTATGCAATGTTACATTTTCCATATTAGTAGCCACATTAATAAAAGTAAAAAGAATCAGGTGAAATTAATGTGAATAATATATTTATTTAACCCAATATATCCACATATTTTCACTTCAATATGTAAATGAAAATTTTACTCTTTTGTTTTGTACAAAGTCTTACATATTCCTGGTAGATTTTACACTTACAGCACATCACCACTGGTGGCTTCTGGCTACTGTATTGGACAGCACAGTTCTAGAGGCTTCCAGTTAGTGGAGCTAGAGGATGCTCCCATTATCTCTAATTACCTCTCCATGTAAAGTGATATTCAGACCCCTCCCTTACCCAGGGGAGGATGGCCCAGGACTTTTCCAGGCAAATTTCCTTAGGCTACCCTTTAACACACACAGATAAACTGCTCTATGCCAAGCAATGGAACAGACCCAAAAGAGTGGAACATGCGTGAGCTGTGCAAGGCATCACCAGCATCTCAGACTACCCGACCCTGAACACATCCCCATCCTTGGATTCCTGCTATAGCTGCATTGTATAAAGGGTAAAAAGGGTCTGTTGATGTTCCCACAGCTGAGCTACCCTACCCAAAGGCTTTCACAGTTGTTGTCTTTGGTTAAATTCTATTCCATTATTGATGCCTAAGTGACTGATTTTAATGTATTAGACACTTTGATATTAATAGTTATCACTTAGGAACTCTTCAGTTGCAAGTGACAGAAAAACCAATTCAAATTAACTCAAACAATAGGCAGAGGATGTGAATGCTTTAGCAGCCCACGTAACTAGACGTCACCAAGGATCTGATTTCATGCTCTTCCCACTATGCGTTCCTCTGCATCAGCACAATCTCTCAGCTTCACACGGTGCTCTCCTGCAGCTCCAGAAAATCACTTGAGATCTCAGAGTGTCTTCAACTACGGCAGGTCTCACACCCAGCAGAGGAGAAAGTGCCCCTTCTGCTAGCTCTCCACAAATCCTAGGATTCACTCTTTGCCATTGGCCAGAACTGAGTCACATGTCCACCTCCAAACCAATCAGTGCAAGTGGTTGCTGGCTTTCCTAACTGGTTAGACCAATTGAGGCCCACCACAGGAGTTGAAGAGGGGTTAATCCCACCCAAACTGTAGGCTGAAAATGGAGAGGGATGAATTACCAAAGAAAAAACTCAAGGTCCCTTAGTGTGAGAAGCTAAGAGTAGATATTGAAGAAGCCCCAACAAATGTCCACCACAATCAACATAATATGTCCAAACTTGTTACTTTATCTTGCCTGATGTGTGGGTATTCAACTGGGGAATTGCTGAATTCTCTGGTAACTTCAACTATGTCACATGGAATTAATTTCAATCCCTCCAGAGAACTGTCATAACTACTAGACTCCTTTGGCTAGAGAAAAATCTCCTTAGCACAATGCTTTTCAGAAAACAAGCCTCCCGACCTGGGTGGGATATCCTCAGACTGCTCCATTTAAAGCCTGAATATAATCCAGGGATATGAAGACACAGATACCTCTTAAGAGTTAAAAATTACAGAAAGATTTTGGGAACAAAGCACGAGTATTCTGTTAGTACCTTACAAAGCCATGTCAAATGTGAGGCTGGCAAATCTTCTAATAAGATCTAATAACATGACTCAAGGAAATTTGTGCTGTCAAATTTCTATGAAAGGGTTTTCAAATAATTTTTTCTTAAGCTCTTTCTATGGATAAGACTGCACCATGTGTATCAGGGAATCTGAGGCTAAAAAAGTAAGGAATGCACTTTGAAAAAGAATCATTCTCAATACTAGAGTGTTCCCTGGTATGTTTCTGCTCCATAGGGCTTTAAAATACCACAGTCATTTGAAAGATGGAATGTTCCTACCAAGTTTATCATCTGTAGCAATTACTGTAGTTAACAATCAGGACATCCATAAGGTCTGGGTCCATTCTGCTCACCATTATGTACCCAAGTCCTAGAACACAGTAGGTGCTCTTTAAATATCTGATGCAGTGAAAGGAAAATGAGATTGAATGCATTTTGTAGAAGCCTGCCTATTTCAACACAGCTCAGCCTGAAGACTCGTCCATGTGTTCCTCTATAAATCCCCTAGATGGTTGGGACTGAGGTGAGGGGTTGGTGGTGAGGGAGTGGTTGAGAATGAATGGGATGCTAAAAGATGGCCTAAAAGCAACAATGCCCAGTGCAGAGGATTCAGAGGTGGAGAAAATACAAGAGGTCATTGATGCTCTGGGCAAGAGAGACATCTAAGTAGCAAGAGCACATGTGGCCACACATAACGAAAGGAAGTGTGAAGTGCTAGGGTACAGAGAGGAAGGGGCAATTAATTTTCCCCAGGGGAATCAGGGAGAAATATAAAAAATTATATTATATTAGATTGCAATTTGTTTTACCAGAAGCTTCCACCGAGACAATATTTAAGACCTCCAGAGACCCAGAGAAATAGTGAGTAGGAGGGCAGGAGGATCACAGGATTGTTAAGTCCCAATCCTCTGAGCCTTAAAGAGTGGCCGATCTGTGTTCATGGATGGATGAATCTTCCCTTTGCTGCCCTGAGGACCTTCGAGTATGTCCCCATCACAGGCCCACAGGTTCCCGTTCTGCCTGATCAAAGCCCAGCCAGACAACACTGTGTCCCAGGAAACGAGAAGTTTAACAGAGAGGGACTGAAAGTCCTTGTTTTGAAAGGATGCAGTGGGTTATTTCCTGCCACGCTATTTTGTTTCTGGCAAAAATTTTAATAAACAGGCTTTCAGAAGAAGAGACTACATCCTCTCTGCTAGATAGATTTGTTTTTGCCACATGGGTTTCAGTGTTCCTAATGAACTGTTAACAAGCTGTCAATTACACGCACAAATTAGGAGAGATGACATGGAGAGGTTTCTATCACAGAGTGTACTCCTAAGCTGCAAACTACAGATCCTTAGGGCTGAGGGCCTTGCCTTTGGACTTTCCAATGATCCCTTTGATCCATATGGGAAAATCATTGCAATTAGGTCCTGGTTTTGGAGGGGAGGGAGGTGTGAAGACCTAAATTAAAAGTAAAATCTTTTTTTTTTTTTTTTTCTCACTCCAAGTGCTGAAAATTCTCTTGGTTTCTAGCAAATCAAACAGTTAATTCTCTGCTGCGACTTGTAAACCTGTTTAACTTAAATGGGTGCTGACAGAAGACTTCATTCTGTGCGACTTTTATTGTCATTTCTTTTCCAGCCAATTGGCTCCGTAGGCTTTCTACTGTTTATCAAGCCCCTCTTTGGGCTTCCGGGAATAAACTCCACACAAAGGAAGAAAACTCTGCACACAAATAACAAACTTCCAGTGTAATTATTCTTGTTCTGTGCCTGTCACTCCTTCCCAAGAGAATCTCCAAAAAGTACCACTTATTCGAGGAGCTCTAAATCTCCCTGGCCTGTTTGATCGTCAGGAATGTGATGCTAGGGGAATAGTTGAGAGCGCCGTCAGCAGTGCTGAGAAAAGCCAAGCAGGCTGCCACATTCTGGGTGGCGGTGTGCCGTTCTCTAGGACACAAAGGGACATGAAAGGTTTTCCGCAGACCCGAAAGAGAAAGGAAACAAAAATCAGAAGTGCTCCCTCGGTGAGAATTGTTGGCAGGGCTCCTCTCACTGAAATTGGATAACAAAAAGACCAGTTACTGGTTAACTTTAAGAAAGAGCTGGCCACGCCAGGGGAAGGGCGCACGTTAATAGCAAATGAAATGACCGTGTGCACGGCTTTGTGGTCAAAGGATCCATGGGAGATTCGGGAAAGGAGGCTACCCAGAGGGGCTGTCCCTAAACACAACAGGGCTGATGGGCCACAGTTGTTCCCATTTCACTCCCATAAAGTCAATCGTTTCCCCAGAAAGCCATGGGAGCCTCGGTGGGCTGGGCCCTTAGATTTGCGGGACTGATTCCTGGCCAGCTTAGGTACCCAGTGACTCAGTTTCCCACCTGCTGAAGGACTGGAATGAGGCTGACGATCCCAAAATGAAAGGAGATGCCCAGTGGCAGGATCCCTTGTCCCTCCAGATGCAGAGGCTAGGACTGGCTAGGAGGGCTGTGGCCGGCAATCAGGACTGTGGAGGCTCCGGTGCCTTCTTCTCTTTCTGGGGCACTGCTGCCTCCTGCTGTCCTGCCTATTAAATCTCAGGTTTCTCCTTCCACCCGGCTAATCACCACCCATCTCTCCCTGGAGACTTCTCCTTGTGTTACCCAGGGTGCCATCACACGCCGGGTCCCTCTTCAAGTCTGATCTTAGGTTCTTACTCTACTCTATCCTGCTGTAAGGGAGGAGTCCTGAATTTGGATTTGGAAGGCTCAGGTTCAAGTCCAAGCTCTGCCACTCACTGTGTGACAAGGAATACATTTCTTCACCTTGCTGAACTTTGCTTCCTCTTCTGAAAACAGAGATCGGGGAGGATGAAGTTTGTGTGAGGTCCAAGTGAGATCGCGGGAAAACTCTGTAAACCAGAAGGCAGTCAACCACAGGTTTTATGTTATTATTTACTTATTATTTATTGAGACAGGGTCTTACTCTATTGCCCAGGCTGGGTGCAGTGGTATGATCACAGCTCCCAGCAGCCTCAACCTCCAGGGCTCAAGCAATCCTCCCACTTCAGCCTCCTGAGTAGCTGGGACTACAAGAGATTACCGCCATACCCAGCGAATTTTTAATTTTTTTTTTTTTTCTGTAGAGACAGGATCTCCCTGTGTTGCCCAGGCTGGTCTCAAACTCCTGGGCTTGAGAGATCTTCCTGCTTCATCATCCCAAACTGTTGAGATTACAGGCATGAGCCACCACCCAGCCTTAAACCAGAGGTTTTAAATTTGCCCCTATCTCTTTTACTCTTTTAGCAGTGGAGCCCTCTTTTCCAAATTAGATCTTAAGTGGAGCCCCAAAATGTAAGATAGGAAAGTCAGAGGGTTCTGGTAGAAGCAGGGGCAGAGCTCCCAGCTCCTTGGCCATACCCTCTAGGTTCTGGTCCCTACCTCATTGCTGGAAAACCACTGCCCTTGAGGAATATTCACTATTAACCATTGGAAGTCAAAAGTGTTTTGAAAATAAAGTCCCATGCTAATACTGAAAACATGAATAGAAGATTAGAAGATAGCCAAACAATGCCTTTCAAATGTCTCCCAACCTCTTTTTCTTTTTTCTTTTTTTTTTTTTTTTGAGACGGAGTCTTGCTCTTCTGCCTAGGCTGGAGTGCAGAGGCACTATCTCAGCTCACTGCAAGCTCTGCCTCCCGGGTTCATGCCATTCTCTTGCCTCAACCTCCCAAGTAGCTGGGACTACAGGCGCCCGCCACCATGCCTAGCTAGTTTTTTGTATTTTTAGTAAAGACGGGGTTTCACTGTGTTAGCCAGGATGGTCTCGATCTCCTGACCTCATGATCTGCCCATCTCAGCCTCCAAAAGTGCTGGGATTACAGGCGTAAGCCACCACGCCCGGCCCTTTTTCTTTTTTCTTTTCTTTTCTTTTTTTCTTTTTTCTTTTTGAGACAGGGCCTCATTCCATCACCCAGGCTGGAGTACAACTGTGGTTCACAGCAGCCTGACTGCCTTAGCTCAGGCGATTCTTCTCCTAACTCAGTCTCCCGGGTAGCTGGGACTACAGGTACGTCCCACTATGCCCAGCTAATTTTTTGTATTTTCTATAGAAACAGGGTTTCACCATGTTGCCCAGGCTGATCTCAAACTCCTGGGCTCAAGCAATCTGCCCACCTTGGCATCCCAAAGTGCTGGGATTACAGACATAAGCCACCATGCCTGGCCCTGATCCCACCTCTTTAAACACAATTTTTTTTTTGCAATCTAGTATCCTTTAAGTTTTCCTTGCAATGATTCCTATTTCATTTATCATGTCACCTGCTTTCTCCTTGTCTGATACTCATGGCTACTTATCTTTAAAAGAGGTATCTTATGTCCATTTCGTGACTCACCCCTACACACACTAATATGCGTGCACACATACACACAATTAAGAGCTACCTAAAAGTACAAGTTTCTTGAAACCATTCTAAAAAAAATGAGCTACAGATGCACTGGTAAGAATCCTTTTGAATCTCCCAACAATCTCTACCGCCAGTCACATTGCCAAAAATGACCACAGACAATTGTCCCCAGCTGACTAATGTCCTCATCATCAAGAATGGAATTTGCTGGCAGGTTTGGCTCTGACATGAGTTGCAGCACTCTGATCAGCTCTCAGGGGCTAGGTCCTGTTTTCAGTGAGAGCTGGTATTCCTGCAGGATTCCCTACTACCTCCCCCTTCACTCTGCCGGTTTCATTAGGCAATTCTTCCCCATCTAAATGCTAACTGTACGGCAGGTTGCAAAGCCACAGTCCCTACCCCCAGCTCCTGAGAGGCCCAGAGGGAAAGTCAGCAGGCACAATTACAGCTTTCATGTGTCTTTCTGGAAAGAGGAGTTAAGTGTTATTTTATATATTTTTCTCTGTACCCTGTCAGTGATTTTCTCGGGAAGTACAAGGCTCCTGCTCCCCCGCCCACATACAATGAAAATTTCATGGAAGAGTTATCCAGAGGAAGGATGGCAACGTTTTGTTGTTTGTTTTTTCCGAAAGCCATGTGGGCTATTTTCTACCGCATACTACTGTCAGGAACGGAGTCACAAATAAATCTAAGAAGCCAGGAGAGGGGCATAAAATATAAACAGGAAGGAAAGAAATAAGGGAATTAGAGAAATAAAGAGAGCTCCACATTTATTAAGGAAAAAAAAAAAAAAAAGAATCAATTGTTTTCTTTACAAGTGACAGAAATTGGCCTACAAACGGCCTTTCCTACTTCCATCCCCAAAACCAACCCGCCAAGCTATGGGCATCCATGGCTCTCTTGTGCCCTCTAGTGGACAAAGGTGGTCCATGTTTTTCCTTGAGTGACAGCCAGAGTCTCTCATGCACTTGTCGGCCTTCTTATTACATCATGAATTTTGATAAGCCCATTAGCCAGCCAGGCAGCCAGGAGGAGGATGTCTTTCTCACTTGATGACTACACAATGAGGAGTAATATATTTTAATTTAAACACCATAAACCTATTGAGTGCTTAATTAACTTTAACCGTCTTTAGGGGAATGAAGCCAATTTGAGGGGGTCAAAAGGAGTTGTTTCAATATCAAACAGTTTTACATAGTCAATCCATTCATTCGGCCTACAGCTACTGATTAACACACAAAATTAACATGTTAGTAAAAATTCATATTCAGGCCTCTGGGGAAATTAAGATGCGCATGCACAGGGCATGATTAGCACAGCTATTGTTTTCTCCCAACAATATAATTTAATGGGTTTTTAGAATTACAGAAAGAGAGACTCGGTGCTGGTTTGAATTGATTATTTACCACAAAGCTTTGAAATATAGAAAAGATAGAAAACATCTCAAGCCAAAAAGGCCAGCGAACAGAGGCGGATGGGCTCAGAGCGAGTGTATCTCACTAAGGAGGTTGGCCGGGATGAACTGATGGAGAGGCAGGCTGGGCATCCTGAGTCGACATGAGCCAGGGCCAACAGGACCAGAGAGAGGCTTTCTGGCTGCCTGGAAAAGCACAGTAAGGGCTGCCTGCCCAGGGAGGAGGAAATTATTTCATTTAATATGTAATCATATTATACATACAGTCTATTTCCCAGAAGTATCTAAGGCAGATTATGTTATTTAAACACACTAAAAAGAATACATTTTTAAAAGAATTGTTTTGTTTTTTTTTTAAAGATAGTCAATGAAAAAGAACAAAGAGCAACAGAGTAAGGCAGTTAACACATTCACAAAGCAAATTTAGTTCTGAGCTTCCTGGCAGCCAAGGAAAAAGTGCCAAGTGCACTAGGATATATGGTTCTCATAACCTGTTGCCCTTAATGGGATGTGTAAGTTTGACTGCATAGACATGTTTCCTTCCTCATGCTAAATTTGAGACGAACTGATTGTATAGTTACTTACAGAAAGGTCACTGAGTAAGAGTACTATCAATGTGTTTGTTTGTTTGTTTATTCTCGAACAGGGTCTCGCTCTGTCACCCAGGCTGGAGGGCAGTGGCGTGATCTCAGGTCACTGCAGCCTCCGCCTCTCAGGTTTAAGCAGTTCTCATGCCTCAGCTTTCCAGGTAGCTGGGACTACAGGTGTCTGCCACTATGCCCAGCTAATTTTTGTATTTTTAATAGATATGGGGTTTCGTTATGTTGGCCAGGCTGGTCTTGAACTCCTGGCTTCAAGTGATCCGCCCATCTTGGCCTCCCAAAGTGCTGGGATTACAGGTGTGAGCCACCACACCCGCCCCTGTCAGTGTGTTTAATGACAGCTTAGCAAAATATACAGAAATGTTCTTCAGAGATTCTTTTGTTAGCACTCCATAACTGGCAAGCACAGAGCTTCAAATTGAAACTCAAGAAAGCCATTTCTGTAGGGAGGTAAAATAATACAGTCTAGATATATGTTTTCTGATAATCCTTCTTCAATCTCTCTGGTAATGGTAACTTTAGGACCCAGACAACCAGGAAGCAAAGAGGACTTGTTCTCAAGATGGAATTTACAGGATTTGTACAAGAACCTCATAACTGGCCTGATTGCCTTCCGTCTCTCCCCCTGTCCAAACCATCTATACACGGCCAAGAAGTGAATCCTCCTGTAACATTTACTTTAATGTCCCTGTATTTGCTCAAAGATCCTCCAGTGCCTCCTCTCTCCCCATGATCTATTTTCAGCCTCATCTCCCAACACCCCTGACACACCCTGCAGCCAACCATGTGGGTCTTTCCTCATGCCCTCCACAAGCCTTGTTTAATATCACCTCCATTGCTCATGCCCACCCCCCCCCCGCGTCCCACCCTGACCTGCTTTTCCTCTGCTTTTCCACTTCTTCAAATCCTTCTTCTTCCTCCAAACCTTTCCCATTCTCCTCAAAGACGAATTTTCCTGTCTCAATAACCTTTTTGTTGCTCCTGAGAAATAGCTTTTAAACCACCTACAAGGTCATGTTCCTCCTCCTTAACACAGTAACCAGGCCCTCCAGGCTGTGGAACTCCCCCTTTTCCCCAGATCTCCACCGATGTTCAGCTCTCCACGCTCTGTCCTTTGCCTGCCCGTCCGCTTTACTGTCTAGCCTCTGCTTTCAACCTGGCAAACTCCTTCCCAAGACTCAGTGCACCTTAGACTTCTGGGAAGCTGTGTGCTGTCAGAGTGAGGCTCCTTCTGCCCTCTGCTCCCAAAGCCCCCTGCACACACCTCTTCCCTAAGCAGTCACAGCTTCCTGTGAATGTTGAAGTCAGCTTCTCCCCTGCCAGCTCCTTGGTAGCAGGTGGGCTGTTTTAGTCACTTTTTCTTTTCTTAAATCTCCTGTGGCTGCTGGTGCCTGGCACTTAATAGGACTGCACAGATGCCATAGAACTACATCACCGGGTACTCCTCCACCAGCAGCACCCCCACCAGGCTCACAGTGCCTGTGTGCCAAGATGCCAGGGTGAGGGTGCCAGGGTGCCACTTCTCTGTGCGCCTTTGTGTGCCTCCTAAGCTGCCTGCTGTTGTAGGAAGAACCTTTCCTTCTCTGTGTCTGTCCACCTGGCTACCCCCTCTCCAATCCCTTATCAGGTCTGTCGATGGCTTTTATTTGCCAAAAAAAAAAAAAAAAAAAAAAAAGCCTAGCAAAGAGATACAGGGAAACCAGGTCCATGGGACTAGCTACAGAAAAAGAGACTGATGGAGAGAACTCAGATAACATAAATGACAAAGTCTCTTCCCTCAGAGATGCCTTGACCCTAACAGCCTCCGGTCACTTGCAGCCAGAGAAGGCCCAGGGTCAAAAGCCTGGTCCTTTAGCCAAACAAGCAAACCAGGTGACTCAGGTGACTCTACCAGGCTCATGTCAAAGTGATGGAGACAGGGATCCGGTTGGCTCCAGTGCAGGAGACAGGGTTGGAACTCCAAGCAGAAGCGCCGAGGGTCTGGGAACTGAGGCTGTGTCAGGATCGCTTGGGGCAGACTAGCAAGGCAGGGGACACTTCACGGTGGCCTCACAGGCTGGGACCAGGCTCGACTACATCGTCGGCAAGTTGTTGTCCCCACAACTCTGGCCTGCCTCTCCTCCTCCTGACTCTTGTTCTCCATTAACCATTTGGCATCCACTTCTTTTTTTTTTTTTGAGACGGAATCTCGCTCTGTCACCCAGGCTAGAGTGCAATGGCGTGATCTTGGCTCACTGCAACCTCCACCTCCTGGGTTCAGGTGATTCTCCTGTCTTAGCCTCTCGAGTAGCTGGGACTACAGGCACGTGTCACCACACCCAGCTAATTTTTGTATCTTTAGTAGAGACGGGGTTTCACTATGTCACTATGTTGGTCTCAAACTCCTGACCTCAGGTGATCCACCCGCCTGGGCCTCTGAAAGTACTGGGATTACAAGCTCGAGCCACTGCATCTGGCCTGGTGTCCACTCTTTTTCCACAGGATTCAGTAGATGCAGACACTTCAAGCCAAATATGTTCCTAGGAAAGTTTCTCTGCTACTGGCTGAGGGGAACGTGAGCAAAAGCTTCTCATACGCACACATTGAATTCTGGCTTCTGTCTGTCTGCTGGGTTCATTTCATTGGGCACATGACTTCCCCAAACAACCTGACAGACGTGGCCAATCCTATCCTGTCTTGCTTTGGCGGTTCGTACTCTGGTCCCTCCCTGCCCCTCTTCACTGCACTCCTTTACTGCAGAATAAGCACATGTACATTGTACTGCCTTTGGGCAGAACGTGTGGTTTGGGGCTGGAGCAGTTACAAAGCTACCAAAGATGTCAGCTCTTCATCACCCTGGGTAGATGACCCTCCACCCAAAGGGCAGTGCCCAACACCGACACCGCTGAGGAGAAACTCTCTGGGGGAAATTTGGCATATTAGCCAAAAGTCTTTAAAAATGTATGCATTCTTAGGACTCTCAATTTAGGAATTTAGGCCAAATAAATAAGTGTGGATAGGTTCAAAGGTTTAGTTGTATAGATAGTCTTCCCAGGACTGTTTAGTGAAAAGCTGGAAACATGCTTAACCGTAGATTGATTCCTTAATGAAATGATGGTTCCCATTCAGTGGAACACCAGCAGTCTGAAGTAGATTAATATTTTTGGACAGAGAGAAAAAGTGTTCATTCTACATTATTAAATCAAAACAGCATAGAATAAAATAGTAACTACAGTGTAATCCCATTTTATTTAAAGATAAATTTATGCATGAAAAATGACATTTCAGTCAGTGACAGACTGCATACATGACGGTTATTCCATAAGATTAAAATACTATATTTTTATGGTACCTCTACCCATGTTTAGATATGCAAATGCTTACCATTGTGTTACAATTGCCTATATTCAGCACAGTAAGATGCTGTACAGGTTTGTAACCTAGGAGCAACAGGCTATACCGTGTATCTTAGGTGTGTAGTAGCCTATTCCATCTAGATTTGAATAAGTCCACTCTATGGTGTTTGCACAATGACAAAATAACCCATCAACACATTTCTTAGAAGGGATCCCCATCCTCAAGCAATGCATAACTGTATATATATATATGTATGTGAATGTACAGAGAAAGGTCTGGAAGGATAGTTACCATGCTCTTCATAGCAGTTACTGTTATATAATGGAATCACGGTGCTTTTCAGTTGCAATGTTTCTGCTAATCTGCAATTCTAAAATTTCTAACAATAGAGTTGTGCTGCTTTTGTAAAACGAAAAAGGCAACAGGAGTTATTTTTAACGATTTCTTTAAAAACCTGACCATGCAACCGTGGGATACCCTGCTCTTTATTATAAATATGATTTCTGGATTTTTTTTTAACACAGTCTCACTCTGTTGCCCAGGCTGGAGTGCAGTGGTACAATCTGAGCTCATTGCAACCTCTGCCTCTCAGGTTCAAGCAATTCTCCTGCCTCAGCCTCCCAAGTAGCTGGGATTACAGGTGCCCACCACCACGCCTGGCTAATTTTTGTTTTGTTGTTGTTGCTGTTTATTTGTTTTTTGTTTGTTTGTTTGTTTTTAGTAGAGACAGGGTTTCACAATGTTGACCAGGCTGATCTCAAACTCCTGACCTCAAGTGATCTGCCTGCCTTGGCCTCCCAAAGTGCTGGGATTACAGGTGTGAGCCACCACACCCGGTCTAATCTCTGGATTTTATGGAACTGCTATCTTACTTGAGTTTCCTTTCTCAGCTAAGATGATTTGCCCCACATAATTGCCCTCTCCTCATCCCATACCCCAGTGGCCATCAGCTGCTCTGATAACCTTGACCCTTCCCCGTCATTTTGAATGTCTGAGTACCCCCTTAGGGTTCAGTTTTTCCCGGGGAATCCAACTTGAAAACAGGGCACAGGTAAGGGGGGCTTTTGGAGTCATCACCTAAAGGACCACCCATGGGATTTCTCTGCTTTAGAGACAAGGGAGTCCAGCAGTTAAGAAAGCAGAGTTGGGGTAGTGGACTCAGCCAGTAGGTTCATCAAACAGAAAGAGTCAAGGCAGTTGCTTAAATCAGAAGAAGTAACAGGCTGAAAGGAAGGCAGTTTAGATAACGAAGCCAAGAACAGATCTCTAAGAGTTGAGATTCAAGACAGGAAGTGCTGGGTATCCATCCTCACATTCCTTTGAAGCAAGCCTTGGCATTTTTCTCCAGGCTGTAGAAAGTCTTTGAGATACCTGATGGGGCCAGACCAGAGATGGGGACAAAAAAAGTCACTTCACTGAAAAGAACACCACATTTTCATGAGCAAGGTACATGTAAAATTACAGGCTGCTGGTGTAGATGAAAATACCTCAAAGAAGACAGCATGGACAAGACTGTGACTGCCATCCAGTGTCCATTCTTTCCTTCTTTGCTAACAGAACCCCAGTATTAGCCCAGGTGCCAATGCACTCAACTAACAGACTACATCTTCCAGCCTCCCTTGCAGATAGTGTGGTCAAGGGACCAAGTGCTGCCCAATGAGTTGTATGTAAGTATTAAGTGGGGTTCCAGAAAAGCTCTCCGGGAGAGCTGACTCAGCTGGAAGTTTTGTCCACCTGTCCTCCCCCACTTGCTCCTTCCTCCTGCCCTCCCAGCAACCTTCCTAAATCATGGGTGACTTTAGGATGGAAGCCTAGGTGGAGTGGAAAGACAGAAGCCTAGATGCCTGTCATCCCAGCCATGTCTGCCCTCTGGACTTCTTTTGCATGAAAAAAATTGCAATCTTAAGTCCCTGTTATTCTAGATTTTCTGCTATACATGGCCATTCCTATTCCTCTGTGCTACAGTGGGGTCAACAGTTACTCTGGAGGGAAAAATAAAGGAAGAAAGGAACTTGAAATTCTAAATTGTGGTAGCAAAGAAAGCCAGCAAATACTTCAGAGATTCCTTCTAGGCTTTTATGTGCTATTATTTAAAATCACAAATGCTGGCATTTATGCAACTGAGGGAGGAAATGCATTAGTAGCACAGAGCTACTAGGCAAGTTATTTCACTTAGAAGATGTTTAACACAGGTACCATAATTGTCACTTAATGGGTCAGGGAACCAAGAGAGACCTGCCTTTGTGTGTTTGAGCCCCCTCTCTGCAGATCACAAATATTTCCTTTTATGTTTAGGAAATGTAATTATGTCTAAAGCAAATTACAAGCCAGAATACCACCACAAAGCTTACTGTTTTGTGCCAGTTTAGTCCTTTCATTATTTTATAAATGCTGCAGTTCTCAAAAGGCAAAGCTTACCTCCTAAGACCTTTTGGAGAATGTTTAATCATGCACTTCTCAAACCTAGTCAGTGAGTGTAACACTGATGTTGGACCAGGCTTCCAGATGGCTTTTTAACTACACCTTCCCCAAACTGAAGCTTTCTGCTACCTCTCTGTTGCCTCTTTCCTGCTTACCCTCTTCAGGTCTGGTGTCCCCTCCTCCAGGCAAAGCCCAATCTTTGGGGTCGTCTCTGGCATTCCCAAATGACCTACTGCTAACCTCATTCATAACAAGAGCTACCACCTATCGACTCCATGTTATGCACGAGGCACTGTGCTCATCAGTGCTTTGTGGGGACTATCTCATAACCCTCGTAAGAGTCCTGTGAGGAAGGAACAGGGATCCTCAAATGAATGAGGATACTGAGGCTGAGAGAAGCTAACAACTTGTCCTCTGCCTTGTAGTTGGTAAAAGATGATGCAACAATTCAAACCCAGGTCATCTGGCCCTAGAGGCCAAGTCACACTATTTTGTAAACTAGGACAGTCTCTTTATAGACTGTGTACTTCCCATCTTTTCCAGTGCCCAGCATCCAGCAGGAACTCAATAAACGCCAGCTGAATAAGTGCCTGGTCCAGCATCATTCATTCCTATCCCACTACACAGACTTGGGTTAAAAATTACCAGATGAGAGTGAGAATTAGTCTCCATGCTTGGAAGACGCAGCCCCAGAGAGATATGGTTAAACTGGAGTCTGTTTACCAGGAACACAACCCACAGCTGAGGAAGGAAGCCCATTTCAACCATTTCAAGGTGCATCCTTACTGCTGGGGGATACGTGGTTGGAAAGAGATTCATATTTTTTCCTCATGATTCTTCACAGAGATGAAATAGAACCAACAGTGGCTTGAAAACGTGGAAGGAACAGCAACTGGAGGCTGGCCAGCCCTGTGCTCTGATTCTAGAGGACAATGGCTCCAAGCTCTGAACTGGATTTAGAGGGTGGCCTTCAAGAGGCTCTGGACACTCCGAGGGACAATTCGGCTTGGGCTGGAAACAGAAAGGGCTCAACCAATAAAAAATTTCCTCAGCCTCACACTGAAGCATTCCTGCCCTAGAAAGAACCAGACAGAACCAGGCAGGAAAGTGAATTATCAGGACCAATGAAAAAGGCAGGCCTGTCCCTTGGGTCTCCAGACAGAACTACTCCACGAGGGCCTTCTGGTGTCTCTCTGTCTGTTTCTCTCTCTCTCTCTCTCTCTCTTTCCCTCTCTATCTCCCTCTCTGAAACCATCTTGGCGAGCCCACACCAGCAGGGAGACAGCCCTCCCAGCCCAGGCTCAGGAAATGGTCGCCATGATAGGCAGCCATGCCAAGTGGGAAGCATGGTTTCCAGCAGCAGCACCTGGCCTCCTGGCAACTGCTCAGCCAGGCTTGGAGGGGTGCCTGAGCTTTTTTGTTCCTGATTTTTGACATCTCCCCCACCCCACCCTCCACTTCATTTTTTTTTTTTCTCCAAAAAAGCATCCTCTTAAAAGCCTCCCCATGTGGCCTTGTGAGGGGCCGGATGGGGCCAGTCCTGAACAGCTCCCCTCTTCTTGTTACAAAAGCTATCCCTGACTCCTCAGTTAACCACAGGCTAAAATCTAGCCTTCTTGAAACTGCAAGTTTCATTTGTGAAAAGAAAACGAAATCCCCTTTTCTCTGGCAGTGTAACGAGGCTGCTTTTGTTAAGGCTGTGTGTTTGGGGACAGCTCTCCGGCCCCACAATGGACATAGCGCAGGACCATCATCCGTCTTCCCAGCAAAGAGGAACGAGGTAGATTGGGGACACAGAGGCCCATCACCTCCTTGGTGTTTCTCCTTTCTTACCCCTGACATCCGTAGTCACCAAGCTCTGCAAACTCCGTGTCCGCAATAGCTGCTTTGCAGCCTCTTCTGTGTGCCTGGCATTAGAATGCCAGCCTTCAACATCTCTGGTCTGTGTTACTACAACAGCTTCCCACCTCTCCCCTTATCATCCCTCCTCCATGCTGCAGCCTTGAAGCACAGTGTGATCATGTCTCTCCCACTACCCAGCTCCTCAGAACCACAATCCAGACCAAATCCACTTTTCCCTCCTCTTCAGCATCTTGACAGTTCCTTCCCTGACTTCCTCTTCCACTCAATCCCTTTGAGGACCATCTCCATGGACACTTTCAGTGGGTTTGTGTTGTTGCCCGGCCTAAAGTGTGTTTGCCACATTCTTGTTTGGTTTGCTCCTCATTCTTCAAAATCCAAATCAACATCATGTCCTCCACCTACTCCAGGCTGAATGAATCACTCCCTCCTTTGAATTCTGTAACGTTTAATTCCTTTCTAATGTTTTGATTCCAATTTCCTTAATTGCCTCCTTTACGGGATTATGAGGTCTTTGAGTCGAGAGCCTGGGTGTAAATTCATCCTTTTTGTCCCCAGCACCAAATAAGGCACCTGTCCTATTTTGCGTCAGACAGCTTTGAGAAATGAATGGCAATAATGGAGAAGAGGAGACTGTATGCACAGATACTAACCTGGGAGCCAGGCTCAGGCAAAGGAGGAAAACTCACCTGAGACATCCAGAAAAACCCTTGTGGTCCTCAGGTAGGAGTCCTCTGCCAGAGACAGGTCTTTGGGGAATGACAAGTCTCCTCGGTAAGCTTTAACTTCAGAGCCTTCCCACTTCCCTTGGGCCAGATCTCTCACAATCCTGAGTCACGCCTCTCCATTTCCGAATTAGTTTCCTCAAACATCTTCTTCACCCTGACCTCCTCAGATGGCCTCCATTCCCAATTGCTTCCTAGCTGTGGATTTGGTGCTGGTATAAATGACCTTGGCCTACATCAGGCCTCTGAGTACTTAACTTTCAGAAGAAAAGGCCTGGGATCTTTCTCTATCAGATATAATTCAAAAGACAGGACAAATACCTCCTGTGCAGGTGTGTGGCATCAGGCTGTTACTGCGCAGTGCTGTGGGTTAGGGGAAAGGAGGAGAGGATCTGGCCCACTCAGTGGCTCCTCTGTCTCTACAAACTCATCTTGATGGAAACCAAACTCATTAACTTCAGTTCCTTCATTTCCATTGCCTCTGATGGCTGATAAGTAACTGGGTCATGTCAACTCACTTCCACAGTCAAGAATATCCATCTCCCCCTACTCATTTCTACTTCCACTTAGCGAGGGCCCCTTCATCCTTCACCTGGACTACTGAAGTGACCTCCTAGGAGATGACCTCCCAGCAGCCAGTCTCTCCTTCCCCTGTCTGGCCTTCACATTGAGCCAGTTGTCTTCCTAAAATACAAGCTGATTATGTCACTCTGCTGCTCAAATTCCTTCAATGGCTCCCCACTGCCTACAGAATAATGTTCAAACTCCTTCCATTGCCACTTGGATCCTCCAACAATGTAGTCCCAACTGACTTTTATCACCTCACCTGGCTGCAAGCACCTTGCCCTCCTTCCCAACAGAATGATCCCTGCTCCTTTCAGTCCAGATAAAATATTCCATTCTCTCCAAGCAAAATTAATTCTTCCGTTCACAGCATCTCCACAACACACAGCTTATATCTTAAGTGAGCACTCCTTTATTCTGCCCGTCATTATATGTGGCTGTTTTCATAGCAAACTGGCCCTGCAGACTGCAAACTCTCAAAAACAGGAAGCCTGCCTTATCCACCTTTGTAATCCTCCATGTTGCCCTGGGCGTGACACACACTCAGCGTATTTCCATTAACTGCAAATGAGACAAGTGAATCAAAGAAGTTTTGCATTGTGTTTAAATAGGTCCATATGGGTTTGGAGGCCATTGTGGTCAGGATCATGGTATGAAGCAGTTCTGGATGAGAAAATGGCTCTTAAGAAATTCACAGTGTATTTGAGATAATATAGGTGAATGTCCAGACACTAAAAAGCCACCAAGCAATAGAAAGAAAAATAATGTTCTCCAAGCATGCATGCCAAATGAAGCAGAGATTGCACACAACTGATGCAGCACACACAGAGGGATTTTCCTGCCCTGACTCCGAATCACACATTTGAGATTTAAAATACCTTCACCTTTGCTTGGAGGAACAGAGACTCTGAAAAGTCTTAATATTGCTGCACGTGACTGGTAGACTGTATCATCATCATCAGTCCACCCAGGGGAGTCTCCCCAGGCAGCATAGCCTACTGGTTATGAGCCAGACCACCTGGGTTCAAATCCCAGCATCACTATTTCCTAGCTGTGTGACTGAGCAGTTATTTAACTTCTCTGTGCCTCTTTTTGTTTCTCTTGTAAATGCACAGAATACCAAATGCCTGCCTCATTCGATCTGTAGAAGAATTAATATACAAAAAGGGCTTAGAACACAGTAAACACTGCATCATCACTGAGGATTATTACTATTATAAATTTTTTTTGAGACAGGGTCTCGCTCTGTTGCCCAGGCTGCAGTGCAGTGGTGCAATCTTGACTCACTGTGACCTCTGCCTCCTGGGTTCAAGTGATTCTCGTGCCTCAGTCTCCTGAGTAGCTGAGACTACAGGCATGTGCCACCACGCCTGGCTAATTTTTTGTATTTTAGCAGAGACAGGGTTCACCAGGTTGCCCAGGCTGGCCTCGAACTCCCAAGCGCAGGCAATACACCCGCCTCGGCCTCCAAAAGTGCTAGGATTACAGGCCTGAGCCACTGCGCCTGGCCATCACTAAGAATTGTTTTTAACTATACCTATGTTCTAGAGAGACAGAGGGTCAGAGAGACTGTCCGGCTGATAAGCACTTGCATAATACCTAGTATTGAGGTACTGCTCTTTCCTTCTTGTGTTTTCAGGATCTACTCTTTAATGGGAAGTGTCTTCTTTTTTTTTAAGTGACTACTATCTGTTAAGGGCTTACTCTTTTTCTAGATTATATCAGTGAATCTTGGATTCAAAAAAAACACAACATAGTAGCAAAGAGCTTGGGTGCTGGAGCCAGGCTGTCTGAATATTTTTGTAGGTGCCTCCATTATGTGACTTAACTTTTCCAGATCTCAGTTTCCTCATCTGTAAAAAGAGGTTAGTAACAGTTTCTACCCCTTCCCACCAGCGTGAGAAGTAATGAGTTGATGCATGTAAAATGCTTAGAACAGCACTTGGGGTGTTGTTAATTCTCAATAAATGCCTCTATTCCTATCTAATAAATAGGTACTCGGCACCTACTATGTGCCAGGCACTGTGCTAGGAGCTTGGGATCCAGCAGCAAAAAGACAAAGTCCCTGCCCGCTGGAGATGTAGATACTATTATCATCATCATCAGCCTCTAAACTGAGGCTTCCAGTGGTTAAATCTGCCTGAAGTAAGTGAACAGTGAACAGGCTAGGGTTTGAACCCAGCCCAGGTTTAACCTCAGGACTATCCCTCTCCAAAATGGAGCCCCTGGAGAGGGGAGGGGCTTAGCTTTCACTACCTCAGAACCCTAGAGACCCTGCTCAATGTCTACAGAATTAGAATCTCAACCCCTTAGGTTGTCATTCCAGACACGTCAACCATGGTGCCGTGCCGTTCATCGTCACACTCTGTCATGTGGAAAGCAGCCCAAATCAGATCCACAAGCAAGACAGCTGAGAACTGGACCACAGCTGAGCACCTGACCTCACAGCCGCCCAACGCTAGGCTAACCATGACCTAGGATGTAGCCAGTGCAAAAACTCTGCCCAAGGAGATAATGGTAACTTGTTACACCAAACGGACTCAAAGTCGCCCTCTAGCGTGTAAACAGAGAGCTTCAGAGAGAAGCCAACCAACAGAAACCAGGCGCAGGAGTAAGAAAGCATCAAGATGCAGAGGACACAGGAGGAGCAGCATCTGCACGGTCGGCAGAGGACAGAGGTGAGGAGCTCACACCCCAGGGGCTGAGGAAGAGACCTCAGACCCAGGATGAGAAAGAATCCCATGGGATCCCTACTCATCTACAGCCCCCACAGCCTGACAAGAAACCCCTATCCCCTGAGTCTCTGCCTTGGCTGCGTGCAGCCATTCAAGACTCTCCAATCCCAACCCACCTGCCCTGCCTTCTCTTCTACTCCTGCTCCACACATAATGCTCCTGGGCCCCAAACAGGCCATGCGCATGCCTGCTCACTCCTCCTCCCCACCCCAACCCTTCAAGGCCCAGCCACACTCACCCTCTGCCGATGGAGACACCTCCCAACATAACTCCAATAGCATTGTGACCCCAGTGCCTTCTAGCACATACTCAATAAATGCTAGCTGGCCAACTGGCCTGATAATATGAAGTATAATACCATAGGCCTATAATACAATAGACCTAGAGCAGTCGTTCTTTTTATTTTATCCTTTATTTTTATTTTTTGTTTCTCAAGTTCTATAGAGCAGTAGTTCTTAACCCCAAGCCTCAGGAGGCAATTCTGCTCCCCATGGAATATTTGGCAATGTCTGGAGCCATTTTTGGTTGTCACAATTGAGGGCAGGGAATGTGCCAGTGGCACCTGGTGGGCACAGCGCAGGGATAGGCTAAATGTTCTACAGTGCATGCGCCAGCCCTCCACAACCACAAATTATCAGGCCCCAAATGCCAATAGTGCGGAGGTTGAGAGACTCAGTGCTAGAGTTGTAGACAAACTTAAAAGAAATAAGATTTGGGTAATACAATTACAATAACAACACATTCTTAGAAGTAGAACGGTTGAACTGTATTTCTCTGAGTGCTGCTCAGGATTTTAGATATACTTTAGTGAACTCCCATCCCAAGCCCCATATTAATGCTGATTTGGATATAACATGATCAACAACTGGCAGCAAACACCCCAGCCTTCCATTCACCTCTCCTTGGCAATAATGTGGCCCCTTATTTTACGGGGCGGAGTTGTTTGGACCCACTGATGGTATGACAGCAGCATTTGAGCATCCTGCCACAGTGCTGGTGGAGACCATGAGCAAGCTAATGCCATTCTGGCCAGTCTGACCTTTTTTTTTTTTTTTTTTTTTTTTGAAGTCTCACTCTGTCGCCCAGGCTAGAGTGCAGTGGCGCAATCTCAGCTCACTGCAAGCTCCGCCTCCCGGGTTCACACCATTCTCCTGCCTCAGCCTCCAGAGTAGCTGGGACTACAGGCGCCCGCCACCTCACCCAGCTAATTTTTTGTATTTTTAGTAGAGACAGGGTTTCACCATGTTAGCCAGGATGGTCTCAATCTCCTGACCTCGTGATCTGCCCACCTTGGCCTCCCAAAGTGTTGGGATTACAGGTGTGAGCCACTGCGCCCGGCCCAGTCTGACCGTTTTTAATCCAGTCTGTGGGGCTGCATTGACATCCTATTCAGCCTTTTTTTTTTAACCGGAATGGTGTTTCTGCCTTCATGCTGGTTAAGAGCATAGGCTTTGGAGGTGGCCATAGCCAGATTGTACTCTCAGTTCTGGGAGGGTTTGTTCCATCAGCCACTGCACATTCAGTGCCTGGAAAGAGAGGGTGCTCAGGAAGAACCTGGGGAATGAATGAACGCAGCACTCTTTCTCTGTTTCACCTCAGTAAGCCTTAGTTTTCTTCTCTATAAGACAGAGAAAATAGCACCTAGGACATCAGGTTATTGCAAGAATGAAATGAAATTAGACCACGCATATCAAGCTGACAGCCCAGAACCAGACACACAGCTCAGTAAGTGGCTGCAATCTCCATTTTCACAACTAGCACAAGTCTGTGGCTCTTTCAGAATCCTGAGAGGTACCATGATTTTCTACCCTAATCCTCTGTTCTTCAAAGAAGCACTATCAAGGCAGAGGAAGTTCTGAAGCACGGAGAATGGGGTGGGTTCATTTTTCTGAAACTAATTAAAAATCAGAAATCTGCCGGGATTTGTACTGTACTGTACAACAAGTTTGTGCTCATATATGGGCTTCCTATTTTAAATTTTCATTTGATTATGTACATCTGAGTCTAGCAAAAGGAATGGATGAGGGCAAGTATCCTGTCTTTTTAGGTTTTCTCAGAATTTTCTACCTGTTACAGGTACCTAATATAATAAATAGTAAACAAACAAAGGAACAAATTTAGGTTTTAGCTACTGGGTTTTCTAAGAGTGAAGTCTAGTTATGTAAATATGACATGATTATCTACTTTTACTCTGGTTCACATTTAAACATAAAGCTATCAGAATGAAAGAGATTAACTGTGGCATCGACTCTTCACATAAAACCTTGCAGACCCCATGGCTGCTGAGAGCATTTCCCTAAGGTAGTATCCATCAGGACACAACAGATCTGGGAAGTCAGGATGGCAGACAGCAGGCAATACGCTGGCTTCAGACCACACTGGGTTCAGACCCTGGCTCCAGCATTTTATAGTTGTGCAGTTTCAAATCTCTATTTTCTTTTTCTTCTTTTCTTTTCTTTTTCCACTCAGGTTTCAGGCTGGAAGCGCAGTGGCGTGATCATAGCTTACTGCAGCCTTCAACTCTTGGACTCAAGCAGTCCTCCCACCTCATTCTCCCAAGTAACTGAGACTACAGTCACATAATACCATGTCTGGCTAATTTTTAAATTTCCTTGTAGAGACGGGGTCTCACTATGTTGCCCTGGCTGGTCTCGAAATCCTGGGCTCAAGCAATCCTCCCACCTCAGCCTCCCAAAGTTTTGGGATTACAGGTGTAAGCTACCATGCCTGGCTCAAGTCTTAATTTTCTCACCCATAAAGGGACAACAGCATACCTGCTGTTACTGGCTGAATTATGTATCTTCCAAAATTCATATGTTGACATCCTAAGGCCTGGTGCCTCAGAATGAAACCTTATTTGGAGACAGGGTCTTTACAGAGGTAGTCAAGTTTAAACAAGATGATCAGGGCCCTACTCCTACAGGACTGGTGTCCTTATTTAAAGGGGAAATTTGGAGACAGACATGCACACAGGAAGAATGCCAAGTGCAAATGAAGGCGAGATTGCAGTGATGCTTCTATAAGACAAGAACACCACAGATTGCTAACGAACCCCTGGAATCCAGAGAACAGACCTGGAACAGATTGTTCCTCACAGCCCTCAGCAAAAAACAACCTGGTCAACACCCTGACCTCAGACTTTTAGCCTGCAGAACTGTGAGAAAATAAATTTCTGTTGTTTTTAAGCCACTCAGTCTGTGGCACTTTGTTATGGCAACTCAGAAAAACTAATACATCTGCCTTGCAGGGTTATCATAAGGAATAAAAATAAAGTTTAAAAGATGTAAAAAACACATTCCACAGTTCATAGGAGGTGGCAAAGTTGGTAACTGTCGCTATTATTAATTATTAGAGTATCACAAGTTGAATATAACATAAATATCAGAAATGTGTATGTTAGACACAGGAAATATCATATTGTCTGAATATAAGGCAACACCCTAAATGCCAGTTCACCTTTTTGTCAATGAGAAAATCAGAGAAAAAATCCTTTTAGATATAGAAATAGCCAAATGGAAACATATTATATTTAATTGAACTTAGGTGCCTATACACATGTAGAATTACATGGTATACAAAAATCACATATTGCTTTAGAAACTATATTCATATTTCATGAAGCAATTTTATTTTAACATCTGTTTTTTCATCACCAGAACCTTTTCTGAGTCAGTTTTCCAGAGAACTTCATCTTCATTTCCATCTAAATCGTTTGAGATGCAGCACTTTTGAATCTGTGTATGATAACACAAAAATTTTATCCGAAGCTGCAAATATTATTTTCACATACCATTATAACTGTTGTATCTTTCTTTCTTCCATACTTATATGTATATATATTCATGATCTTCACTCGTAACCACGTACTCTATTGCTTTGTAACATGATTTCTAAAAAGTGCATTTATAACAGAATCTAACACTTGCCATTGTGAAGCCGTGCTCAAAGAAATAATCCCTAAATCAGTACTGGGAACCTGTATAAGCATCGAAAACTAACGTTGATTTAGGTGATTTCAGGCTAATATAGTTTTACAAAGTAAAAAAATTGAAAGTGAATCTCCTAGTGTGGGGGAACTTGAAGGACTTGAATATAAGGCAACTCTTTCTTTATTGAGAGGCAGATTTTGGGGGAAAACCCATCCCGTTAACTTCAGACTATAAGCAGTTTATCACCATTGGCCTTATCAATTCAGATGCTTTTTCCATGTCCCGCTGATTCTCATCCTTCAAGGTCAAGTTCAAATGTCACTTCCTCCTTGAACCTCCCCACCATACATGCAGAGTTGGAATAAATCTCTCATCACTTAGCTCCCCATCCATGTGTGTATCTCATAGCTTTCCTCCATCCCTGAGGCCAACTCCTTCTCGTGATCATCCACACACAGCACTTTGCTTTATAAACAGTAAGTTCCTTTTTTCTTTAATGAGCGCTTTTCTCCTGATTATAAAACAGTACATATTTATTATAAAAAATCCAGATTCTATAAAAATGTTTTAAGAGTAACGTAAATCTTCTAAAACTCCCCCACTATTAATTTTTTGGTGTATCATTTCCAGAATTTTTACTATATGCATACACACGGGCACACACATGCACATACACATACGTATACCCCAGAGATATTTTTAAACAGATAAGAATCAGGCCATAACATGTTGTTTTGTAACCTGCTCTTTTCACTTAATCATACAATCTTCCTTGTAAAGAAGTGTAAATGTAAAGTATAATTTTTTATGGCAGTATAGTATTAAAATATCAAAATTTACACTGTTGGACCCTTACATTGTTTCAGGTTTTTTATAATCACAAACAATGCTACAATGAAAATCCTTGAAATTACAGCTTAGACAAATGATCATTTCTTTAGGATAAATTCTTAAAAGTAGTATGCTTGTTCAAAAGGGTATATACTTCATGTAGGTTTTAGTTATGCCCAGTAACAGTGCAAAAGACTGTCTATTTCCCTGGGTCCTTACCAATATTAGCACTATTCATCTTTTTAATCTTGGCCAAAATGAAAGGACAAAAAAAGATATATTTTAATCCCATTTTTATTACCAGTGAGTTAGAGCATCTTTTAGTGAATGCAATTATACGACTGTTTATTGTACAATGCTATACAATATAATTATTTACATCATATTAAATACACTTGAATATATATAATTATTGTAGTGTATATTCATTGCATTGTATTGTACTATATAATTATTTATCAAGTTCTTAATAGATATTTGCAGAATAATAATAGCTGGCACTGATTGTGTGCAAGGTACTGTTCTAAGCACACCTTGGCGTGGTCCTACCTCCTCCTAGCCACATGGGTGCACTTATCCCACCCCTGTTTTCCACTGGTTAGGTGAAGGCTCTCTTCTGGTTTGAAAAGGAATGTATACGAGTACATTTGAAATATGATTAAATTTTAAAATATTTAAAGACATTACAATGTTTAAAATGTTAATTTTTTTAAATACTACACACTTGTTCTCATTTTAGTCCCAAAACAACCTGGTGAGGTTGGCACTATTGCTATTATAATTCCTGTTTTAAAGATGAAGAAATCGAGACATGGAGTGTCCGGAGACTTGCCCAAAGACACAGATCGAAGAGGGGTGTTCACAGTCTGAACCCAGGGTTTTAAATCCCAAATCTTCCATCTTTAACTACTACACCAAACTGCCAGTAAGAAGAGCCGCTTCATGTCTCCCAAAAGAAATAGCAGTTGGTACACAAGCCCCTAATGGAGGCTTTGATTTCTAAGTCAGAAGGGACACTTAAGCCTTTCGAATAAAAGCAGAAAGGGTCAGAGACGTATCCCAAGGGGGATTGGAAGCCGCATGCCTCCACCTGGCACTTCAACCCCTCAATCAGACACAGAAGAGTCTCAGCACCAGAAAGAGGACAGTGTCACAGTGGGAGGTGGGATTCCCTGCAGCAGAGGCAGAAGAGGAGGTCGGACAGCAGCAGCACCTGAATTTGTTGGGCCCATTCCACCTATAAACCTAGGCTAAAAACTTCTGTTAGCCAAGCAAAAGGTAATAGGAGAGAGCGAAGTGAGGAAGGAGGTGGGAGAATAAGAGTGAGTGGGCCGGGTGTGGTGGCTCACGCCTGTAATCCCAGCATTTTGGGAGGCCAAGGCGGGCGGATCATAAGGTCAGGAGATCGAGACCATCCTGATTAACACGGTGAAACCCCGTCTCTACTAAAAATACAAAAAATTAGCTGGGTGTGGTGGCGGGCGCCTGTAGTCCCAGCTACTCAGGAGGCTGAGGCAGGAGAATCGCTTGAACCCGGGAGGCAGAGGTTGCAGTGAGCCAAGATCGTGCCACTGCCACTGCACTCCAGCCTGGGTGACAGAGCCGTCTCAAAAAAAAAAAAAAAAAAAAAAAAAAGCGAGTGAGAAAGGGAAATAAACCAGAAAAGCACATTTTCTGAGTGCTTACTCTGCACCAGGTACCATGCTATGTGTTTTGGTGAGTAGCATTACTTAGTCCTCGCAACCACCCCATGAGGTGGGACTTACTAGACCTGATTTACAGATGACACTTGTGCAAGGACACAGTAGCAGGGCAAGGATTGAAAGCCAGGTCTCCTGATTCAAGTCCAGGAATCCCTGGGTTCTATGGGTGTGCCTGGGTGAAGAGCAGAGACTTAGGGGCAAGGCTGTGGTTGCAACCTCAAGTCAGCCAGTGCTCCATTTTCATCTGTTTTATAACACACAGCTCCAGGTGAGGATTTGTTAGAATAAAAGAGTTCCACTGCTTAAAAATCTCAAATTTAATTTATAAAAAGAATTCAAAAACACAATACCATACCACATCTGGTTCCTATCTTCCTCCAATCATCAATCAATTCCACTAAATAAACATCTAGTAATGATTGACTGTGTGCAAGGTTCCCTGAGCCAGCAGTGATATTACGAAAACAAACCAGACATCAAGACCCAGCACTGATCACCCTTCCTACCATCAACAGCACTGAACAGTCCAAGGCAAGTGTGGTAAATTATGCAATAGTGTTATGGTATTATTCGATCCTTGCAAAAGGAAAAAAAAATTATGTATGGAGAAAAACACCAAAGTGTTTATAGAGGTTATGTGATTATTGAAGACTGTGGAATTACTGGAAATTCTGACTTATGTATATTTTCTAAAGGTTCTACAATAGACATTTATCACTTTTGAAACATGAAGAAAACCAAGCAGTCATTGTTTAATGTTCTTCCCCCCCAGATTCAAAGATCAGGGACAGGTGTGTGGCTGTGATCCCTGATTCCTGTTTCTGTGACCCAGATCATTCCTAGGCACAGAATTTAAGGGTGGGTATCAGAAGTAGATACTGAATACTCAATGGCCCCCTGCCCACTGGAACATACACCTCCCAAGCTCTCCATGCCGTCATCACTATTTCATTTAATTGGGGAAAAAAGCATTTGAGTTCAATTCATATCTAGTTTTGTAGGTTATTATTAGCATTAAGAGCAACACTTATTATGCACTGCCTGCATGCAGGACTCTATGCTAAACACCTTCCAATTATCTCACTCAACCCTTCCACAACTGTGGAAGTTAGGTATCATTATTCCCATTTTACAGACAAGGAACAGAGGCTAAGAGATATAAGCCATTCATCCAGTCATTCATGACCAGTTAGTGAAAGAGCCAGGCTTTAAATTGCAGTCTGTCTGGTTCCAAAGTCTTCAAAGTCTTCAATCTTTATGTCTATACAATTCTGTCCTTCTAAAGGCCTGATTTGTTAATATTTATAGAGAATGCATATGTGTTAAAAGAGGTTTTCCAAATGACTTAGGACTGAAATGAAAACCTCCATGTAGGAAGTGACCAGATATGAGGTAATAGATGACAACTATGAAAACCAAATAAATTATATTAAAAAACAAAGGTAAGCTATCTATGTGAGGTGATGGGTATGCTAATTAGCTTGATTATGGTAATCATTTAACAGCATACACAAATATCAAAGCATCACATTGTACACTGTAAATATACACAATTTTTTATTTGTTAATTATATCCCAATAAAGCTAGACATTTAAATTTAAATTAAAAACAAGATAGTAAATATAGTACTCAGAACTCATTGCTTCCTAATTAATTGACTTCATTTTACTGCTAACTATGCTTTTATACCTGTGTGGTGGAGATGCTATCTAATAGTGTTCTACTACACCCCTCTTCCCATTTCCATGTTTCACAACATCTCATTATGGCTTGAAATTGGCTATAGTGCGAGTATTTACACCAAGGAAAGCAGCAAACACTACCAATCAGCGCTCAACTGATTGTTTTGTTGATTGTTCAGATTTAAGAAAGTGACAAAGAAAATGTTAATAATGTGGATTACACCTAAACTGTGTCATCTTTGTAGCTCTTACATTGTGAATAGCACACAACATTGAGATATACTTCTAGTATTTGAAAACTATTATCTGCCTCTCTAAAGAATTATCTTATATTACTGACAAATGAGTGAAGTTCTGATATGTCTTTGATGTGTCCTTCATATTGAAACTGTACTCCTTCACCAATGATGTGAGCAACCTCTGTGTTGAACCAGACTGTAATCAAGCACATATTTATAGCTGACTTTGTCAAACTATAGTTGAATTGCAACCACAGGTTGGCTATTGATACTTGAGTTCAGTCAAAATCAGTGGAAGAATCCTGTGATAATTAGTTGACTGTGTGAGATTTACAATACAATATGTTGTATTTTTTAACTTTTTATTTCATATTTTATTTTCCCTGTCCTTGGAAATCCATGCTGTATATGTTAACATTATTTGTAAACTGTGAGCTCTGCATCTTTTATATCAGTAAATTTTATAATAAACTTCTTTTTTTCCCAGAGAGTCAGCTGTTAAACATCAAAAGCACACCACTGGATAGAACCATGGACACCCTACGTGATTCTTTTAGCAACAAATTCTCAGAAATTCTCAGAGCTATAGACAAGGTCTTCAGTGATTCCCAAGGAACCCCTGGGTGAGTGACATTTCCGACCTAGTCCTTTCTCAACTACAGCTGTCCCAATTCCCAACTTCTTAAGTATCACTGGAAGTCTGGGCCCATCTTTCAGAGAACTAACCACAGACCACTCAATAGAATTAGAAACCCTCCTTTGCAACACAAGTTGCAAACAAAACAAGGTTTCTGCAACAGAAAGCATTCCTGGAAACCTTGGAAAATATTAATCACATTCTCTTCATGTGAGTACTTCATTGCTGTATCCGTCATGCAACATTGTCAATTACTAACTTATATGTTAATCTTCCGTGTTGACCACGGGCGCCATGAAAACACAAGTATCTCTTATTCTTTCCTTGCCCAGCCAGAGTTCAGCCCATGTTCCTGAGCTCATGTATGAATGACAAAAGAGTGGAGGATTGAGGCCCAGCAGAGTGGCTCATACCTATAATCCCAGCACTTTGGGAGGCTGAGGGAGGAGGACTGCTTGAGCCCAGGAGTTTAAGACTAGCCTGGGTAACACAGCGAGATCCCTGTCTCTATGAAAAGACAAACTAAAAATTAGCTGGGCATGGTGGTATATGCCTGTAGTCCCAGCTACTTGGGAGACTGAGGCAGGAGCATCACTTGAGGCAAGGAGTTTGAGATCAGTCTGGACAACATAGTAAGACCTTATCTGTAACAAAAAAAAAAAAAAAAAAAATTAGCCAGGCATGGTGGTACGCAACTGTAGCCCTAGCTACTGGGGAAGCTGAAGCAGGAGGATTGCTTGAGCCCAGGAGTTGGAAGATGTAGTGAGCTGATTGCACCACTGCACTCCTGCCTGGGCAACAGAGCAAGACCCTGTCTCAACAATAACAGAATAAAAAGAAGAGAGAGAGGGGCAGGATCTCCTTACAAATCTGGCATTGGCAGAATTAGCATCATCTCATTGTGTTATTTAGGTGTTTCCTGTATGGCTCAAGAGCAATACCTTTATTGTGATTCTATATCCAAATATATGTACAATAGCAAGTCAACTGACAAGATCACCTAGATTTTTCTAAATGGACTACATATAATTGTTACTCTTACTAAAGCACACAACCATCATGATTAGTGAACAATAACCATGGGGTTCATCCATACAAATAAGTTGCCTTTGCAAATAGGACCCCCAAATCCCCAAATATATATGGGCTAAAGATACTTTACGGCCAGGCGCGGTGGCTCAAGCCTGTAATCCCAGCACTTTGGGAGGCCGAGACGGGCAGATCACGAGGTCAGGAGATCGAGACCATCCTGGCTAACCCGGTGAAACCCCGTCTCTACAAAAAATACAAAAAACTAGCCGGGCGAGGTGGCGGGCGCCTGTAGTCCCAGCTACTCGGGAGGCTGAGGCAGGAGAATGGCGTAAACCCGGGAGGCGGAGCTTGCAGTGAGCTGAGATCCAGCCACTGCACTCCAGCTCGGGCGACAGAGCAAGACTCCGTCTCAAAAAAAAAAAAAAAGATACTTTACAAGTATGATCTAGAAACATGCCGCTTTTTATGTTCTGTACTTACAGAATAGAGGGAAGAACAAGCTACCCTTGGTCATGTGGCTGTGCATTGTAGGGGCAGGTGCTATATGAATGATTTTTATCTAGAGAGTGTTGTATCTACCTTGTTTCGGAGTATTTGAGGGATCTAAGGCCAGGGCACTTTGGGAATGGGAGACAATTGCAGAGAGGGCAACAGCTACTCTCAGAATTGATACTGACAGCAATAAAAGCCAACACACACACACAGGAATTGCTACAAAACCATCACAGCATACAGAGTTTTCTAAATTGTGCCTGGAATTTAAAAAAAGAAAAAGCCAAAAGATACATTTAAGATAATTAAGTCATCATTTAACTCAATCAGTGAAAAAATAGACATGAAAATAGGCCCAGAATTCTCCTTCAGGATCCATATGGATACTGGTATTGGCCCACCTTCCTGATTTCCATGCTTTCCACAGCTTTTAATTTCTTCTTTCCATGACTGAAAACCAAATACACAATTTTCTCCTCCTTAATTCTGTCTCACTCAGAGCTGGGAATTTTCTGACATAACAAGCTAATTAAAAAGGCATTACTACAGCAAGCGTTGCCTTGCAGTTCACCTGGTATCTAGGGGTTAATCTCACACATTTTTGATCCCACTATAAACAGAAATAATAGAAACAGGAAACTGGCTTCTGGGCAACCTTCCTAAGATGGTGCTTCAGAGCACAACAGTTAAAAAAAAAAAAAAAAAGAAAAGAAAAGAAAAGAAAAGAAAAGAAAAGAAAAGAAAAAAAACCTCTGTGCAAACGGAGATGAATGGTACGCAGGCCACTGAGGTAATTAAAAATGTATTTTCCATCTCCTAGTAATTGAATTGTGTACAAGCTGCAAGTTAATGAGGTCATCTACCCTCGAGCACTGACAGGAAAGCAGGAATAATTATCTTTCAATTTTTTCTTATGTAGCAATTAATTTTAACCATTCGCCTACACCCCACTTCCACTCCCCTCATTCCAGTCAGTCAAAGTCATCGCTAAACCGAATTGACAAGCAATTGATACGGTGGCGGCACGGAGCTGCCGAGGCGGGCAAGGTAATCAAGGGGCTGCAGCTGTTGAGGGCTAAGCGCTTCCAGGTGACTGTCGCCTGAGATTTCGCATTCCGCCTCGTGGAGGGATGCGGGACACACAGTGGTGGCTGACGGAACGTCTGGTGCCAGGTGGGCTGGGAAGGGGCACTGCTGACTTGGGAAGGCAACAGAAGGATGGACAAGGATTGATGGATGGACAAGACTTTGAAACAAAAATGTCACTTATAAAAACTGTTATCCAAAAATGGGGGAGAAGTGCCCAGCCATTCACTACACATATCTTGAGCTTATGGCCTCCTTGAACTTCTTGGAAATTTTGGCTGGTTAAGTTTAGAGTGGGGTCCAGCTGCTCAGTTCTCCTAGAACATATGAACACAGAAAGTTTCTTCCCTCACTGAGCTCAGCAAAAGCTCGCCGCTGTTTTTAATCATCCTCATTCTAGGCCCACTGTTCTAAGCCATGGCAGTGCTGAGGAACAATTTATTCCAACTCAGCTGCAGTCTAGCCCAGAACACGTCATGTTGTGACAGGTATTGATGGAAGTTTGTCCATATGCTGATCGGCCCAATGTTTAGATCAAATCCTAGGTTCGTGACTCCACATCACCCCGACTTGTCTTTCTAATTGGCAAAAGTAGAGAAAAATATCACTTTTGACAAGTTTCAACCCAAATGAGTGAATGTTTATGAAAGAGAGAGAGAGGAGGAGAGAGAGAGATCAGGTCTGTGATGTTAATTTTATAAGTCAACTAGACTAGATTAAGGGATGTCCAGATAGCTGGTAAGGCATTATTTCTGGGTGTGTCTATGAGGATGTTTCCAGAAGAGACTGGCATTTGAATCGGCGGACAGAGTCAGGAAGATCCACCTTCACCCAGTGGGGCTGGGCGCCATCCAATTCATTGAGGGCCCAGATTGAACCAAAAAGCAGGGGAAAGGTGAATTCACTCTGTCTTCAAGAGCTGGCACAGTCATCTTCTCCTGCTCTTGAACATGGGAATTCCAGGTTCTCAGGTCTTCAGACTCCAGCACCTGTACCAGCTCCGCACATGGTTTCCAGGCCTTTGAACTCAGACTGAACAATACCACTGACTTCCCTGGTTCTCCAGCTTGAAGATGCATATCTTGGGAATTCTCAGCTTCCACAACTGCATGAACCAATTCCATATATCCATATTTATACCTATGTCTATGTCTAACTACATATTATTGGTTCTGTTTCTCTGAAGAACCCTGACCAGTACAAGGCCATCATTCATTAACCTTATTCAGACTTATTAAGCATCTAAATGGCTCTTCATGCTAAGTGAGCTCTTAACACTAAGTTCTATAAGAAAAGCATGCATAATACTAAGTATTAATACTTAATACAATACTTAACACTAAGTAAGCATATTGCTCAGTTTATCTCTGCTGTCCTGATGCAATTATTAATAGCAACACTTCACTCTTGAAAGTGCACCACTACTGATGATAGTTTATGTAGCCACCTGGTCATGAGGTGCCATGGTTGAAATCTATCCAGAAACTGAAGTGTCTTTTAGTTTAGCAGAAGAGTAAGATTAAATACCTTTCTCTTTGTTCCTGAGGCTTTTGTTAACTTTTTTTTTTTTTTTTTTTTTGAGACAGGATCTTGCTGTGTCACCCAGGCCAGAGTGGCATGATCATAGCTCACTGCAGCCTCCAACTCCAGGGCTCAAGCAATCCTCCTGCCTCAGTCTACCAAGTAGCTAGGACTACAATCGTGTGCCACCAGGCCCAGCCAATTTTTAAATTTTTTGTAGAGACGGAGTCTCGCTATGTTGCCCAGGCTGGTCTCAAACTCCTGGGCTCAAGCAATCCTCTTGTCTCAGCCTCCCAAAGCTTGCTGGGATTACAAGCGTGAGCTACCGCACCTGGCCCCTTTGTTGACTCTTCATTCTCATAATGTCTATGCCATTTTTCCAAGGGAACCACAGAAGGAAGGGAACTTTGGAGCCATTTTTACTCAGATCAATGCAAAGGTCATCAGGTGGACTCAGGGATCCATGACAGAGCAAAAAGAGGAAAAAGTCTCCCTCGAAGCCGACAAGGGATGACGAACGTGCTCCCAATCTGTGTCCTGAAGCAACTGTAGGCGCAGAGTGAGAGGGGGAGCTCTTACAGGCCACTTTTCAAAGATGAGCAGGGCCGGTGCAGCGGCTCACACCTGTAATCCCAGCAGTTTGGGAGGCCAAGGCAAGTGGATCACTTGAGGTCAGGGGTTTGAGACCAGCCTGGTCAACATAGTGAAACCCCATCTCTACTAAAAATACAAAAAATTAGGCAGACTTGGTTGTGGGCGCCTGTAGTCTCAGCTACTCAGGAGGCTGAGGTGGAAGAATCACTGGAACCCGGGAGGCAGAGGTGGCAGTGAACTGAGAATGTACCACTGCACTCCAACCTGTGAGACTGAGCGAGACTCCATCTCAAAAAAAAAAAAAAAAAAAAATGAGCAGCTCTCATTATAGGTTTGCTGCTCCTGCAGTTAAATGCATATCTGGGCCAGGCACGTGGCTCATACCTGTAATCCTAGCACTTTAGGAGGCTGAGCAGGAGGATCACTTGAGCCCAGGAATTCCAGAACAGCTTCAACAACACAAGGACAGCTCCATGTCTACAAAAAAAAAAAAGCCAGTCATGGTGGTGCATGCCTGTGGTCCCAGCTACTCAAGTGGGAGGATGGCTTGAGCCCAGGGGAGTCAAGGCTACAGTGAGACATGATCATGCCACTGCACTCCAGCCTGAGCAACAGAGCAAGGCCATGTCTCAAAAATAAATAAATGCACAAATGGTTAAAAATAAATAAATTCTGGGCTGGGCACGGTGGCTCATGCCTGTAATCCCAGCAGTTTGGGAGGCCAAGGCTGATGGATCACAAGGTCAAGAGATCGAGATCATCCTGGCCAACATGGTGAAACATCGTCTCTACTAAAAAAAACACAAAAATTAGCTGGGTGTGGTGGCACGCACCTGTAGTCCCAGCTACTCAGAAGGCTGAGGCAGGAGAATTGCTTGAACCCGAAAGGCAGAGGTTGCAATGAGCCAAGATGGTGCCACTGCACTCCAGCCTGGGCAGCAAGAGCGAAACTCTGTCTTAAATAAATAAATAAATAAATAAATAAATAAATAAATTCTGTAAACCCAGAATGATGGATGCCATCAGGGAAGGACACACTTTGTACCATGGTCACTGCAACTTCACATACATGTTTAAGTCTCACTGCCCCTGCCTACCTTCAAATAAATTTCTCTCTTAAGAGGATAAAGAAGCTAGCATTGTTTTAGCTCCTATCATGTGCTGGGAAGTTTATATGTATGCATTACTCTTCACATCAATCCTCTGCAGCATGAAAACTGCAATTTCTAGATGAGGAAACTGAGGCTCAGAGAAGTCCAGCGATTTGCCCAAAGACAAAGGATTTAAGCCTGAGTCCATCAGATGCCAAAGCCCATGCTTCTTCCCTGACATCACTCCAGCAGGCTGGACTAGGCAGGTGAGGCTTTGTTCTCTTTCTCATTGCAGGCTTGCTCCTTCTAGCTCTATGACTGTTAACTGATCTAGCTTTCTGGGAAAATGAGGCAACATTCCCATTGATCCCTAAGTGTTCATTCTTGGAGAGTTTTGTGTAAAGCGTGGCCCTCTTCCTTTTGTATGGCTGACCCCACATGGGAGGGAACACATAGCTGTCTCTAATGCCTTGGTATGACTGAGTTTATCAGGTCCCTTTTCTCCCGAATTATATGGCCATTAGGAAATAAATCCTATCAGAAGAGAAGAAACTAGAATGAGGGGGAAGGACACACATTAGCAGGCTGAGGTAGAGCAGTGTATTTTTTTTCTTTTCTTTTCTTTTTTTTTTTTTTTTTTTTGCGACAGTCTCACTCTGTCACCCAGGCTGGAGTGCAGTGGCGTGATCCCGGCTCACTGCAACCTCTGCCTCCCGGGTTCAAGTGATTCTTATGTCTCAGCTTCCCTAGTAGCTGGGATTATAGGTGCAAACTACCATGCCCAGCTAATTTTTATATTTTTTTTCGTAGGGATGGGGTTTCACCATGTCAGCCAGGCTGGTCTCCAACTCCTGACCTCAAGTAAGCCATCTGCCTCGGTCTCCCAAAGTGCTGGAATTACAGGCATGAACCACTGCGCCTGGCCTAGAGGAGTATATTAGACAGGGTTCTCCAGAAACAAAGCCAACAGGATGTTGGAGGGGGCAGAGGCCGGCATGCTGGAGACTGAGGAAAGAGTTGCAGTTCAAGTCCAAAGGTCATTAAGCTGGAGACCCAGAAAGAGCCAATGTCACAGTGCAAGTCTGAAGTGCCATCTAGTGCAGAATTCCCGTTGCTCGGGGTGGTCAGCCTTTTGTCCTAGTCAGGCCTTCAACTGATTGGGTGAGGCCCACCCACATAACGGAGGGCAATTGCCTTTACTCAAAGTCCACTGATTTAAACATAATCTCATCCAAAACACCCTCACAGAAATCATTTTAAATATCCAGGCATCGTGGCTCAACCGAATTAACAGATAAAATTGACCATCACAAGCAGGGAGGAAAACAAAGCTGGTGTTATCTCAAGGCGTCTCTTGGGCCAAGACCTTGGAGGAAGTCAGATTGCCTCACGGCTTCCATTCTTGACCCGATTCATTTTTTTCTGCTTTCCCTAGAATCTCTGCTCCTATGACACTAAAGAAGTGTGTATATAAAGTGTTCAGGGTATTTCTTGGGAAAGACAACAGACATATGGCAAAGCGTGATTTGTTTCAAAGATGGGAGAGTCTACACTGGCAAGAATGATCCACAGGAGAGGGAGAGGTAGTAGTTCAAGAGGAACAGGCAAAGGAACCAAGACCTCTGGAGAAGCCCTGGGTAGAATCACAGAACCCCAGAGCTCGAAAGGATTCTCAAGCCCCTGCTCTTTTTAACCAGCAGAGCATCAAGGTGAAACCACATAGGTAAGTCCACTTAGCTAGCAAACTACACAACCAAGAACCCCTGTCTTAGCAATGACTTGCGTTTGTTGAGCACTTACTATCTGCCAGGATTTATTTTATAGAAACGGAAACAGGCTCAGATAAGTGAGTTGTCGAAAGTTAGACAGCTACCAAGGTTTAGAACTGAATTCAAACCTGATAATGTCTGATTCAGAAATCTGAACATTTACTCTCCACACTGAATAGCCTCCTGGCCAGGGTACCCCACATCCTGCAGGTGTGAGTCCCTGAGTCTTTGAAACTCCTCATCTGTAGCTATCTTACAGTCTCAGAGGAAACCAAAATGTCCTAACCTCTTGGAAGGTGGCTCAGACAGGAGGTGATGCTGTCTATATCTGTGACACACAGCCACACAGCATCTCAGAGTGGGAGACAAAATTAAGACCAGATCCTTGGGAAAGTTCATCAGGAACACCACACATACAAATGTGCACAGGTGTGCATGCACACACACACACACACAGACACACACATGAACGTGATCATTAACAGACGGCACAGATTTCCTATGGCTCTGGGAGGAGAAGGGGCTGCCAGCAGGACACTTCACCATCACCTGCTGAACACAAGCTGTTCCACCCCCTTGCTGAGCCTTGGAACCAGTGTGCGATCAGACACAAAAAAGCCCAGCTCCATTTTAGCGGCTAAATTGCCATCCAAAGAAAAAACTTCCCAGGACAACAGATTTATCTGAGGAGAATATAAAAGGGTGAACAGGTGGTTTCCCATCCAAAAGCATCACCCTTAATTTCCCCTCTAGGCTCCAGGCTGCCTGGTCAGGCCTGGAAAGGAAAAGACATGTTGGCGCAAAATAGAGACATTTTTCGAAGTGCAAATGGAACTTGCGAATTGTTTGGCATTTTGTTTCAATAAAGAACATCTTTTGAAAAAGGTAGATTATGATGATGATGATGATGATGATAATGATGATGATGATACTGCTACTTATTAAGCCTAATAATGATTGCTGCAATTTATTGAGCACTTACTACATACCAAGAACTGTGCTTCACATGTACTCTCTAATTTGATCTTCACAACAACTCTTTGACCAGTATTCTGTTCATGCTACCATTTTACAGAGGAGAAAATGGAGGCTCTGAAAGGTTAATTCTCTTCCCAAAGGACATGAGCTAGTAAGGACAGTAGCTGGGGTTGAAATCTGAGTCTTGATTCTGAGGCCTGTGCCCCCTAATCTCTCTCTCTCTCTCTCTCTCTCTCTCTCTGTGTGTGTGTGTGTGTGTGTGTGTAGATTACTTAACATAAAAAGTAAGACACCTTGAGCAATTAACTCTCCAAGAAGCAAGAACTTCAGGACACAGACAGAAGTCAAATTCTCTCCTCTCTCTCTCTCCGCTAACAGGCAACACTTGGGGATATGCAGGCGAGTGCCCACAGCTCCCTTGTAGTCACAGGGCAAAGGTGTGGGACCCTCCATCCCTTTTCACTTCACCAGACTCTCCCAGCTTTCAGGACATTAGTGAGACATGGGTTCCTCGGCACCCTCTCCAACTCCCTTTGTGATGCCCACCTACTGCCTTCTCTAGATCCCCTCCAATGCCTTCCGTCACACTTAGAACAAAATCCAAAGCCCTCCTCCTGGCAAACAGGACCCTGCATGATCTGACTCTGGCTCTCCCTTTACCTTTTCTATTCCAAGTGCCCTCATCTATACCATTCTCCCCACACTGACCTGCCCAAGCATGTTCAGAGGCTTTGCCCTCACTCTTCCCACTGCCTGGAATGCCTGTCCTTGGGTATTCACGTGGCTCACTGTATTCAGGTACCTTGCCCAAATGCACCCTTCAGCCCCTCCACTCTCTGACCACTGAGCCTGCTTTATTTTCTTTCACAGCATTTATCACTACCTGATCTTTCATTGTGTCTGTATACGTTATTACCTGTCTCACCAACTAGAGGAGGAGCTCTGTGAGGACGGGGACGTCGTCCGGCGCTCACCCTTGTCTTAGCAGGTAAGATAGCACCTCGCCACTGAGGCCACTCAATGAACACTGTCAAATGCACGCCCAATTCTCCAGGTTGCATCCCCTTGCCCTGTTTTACAATATAATACGTGATGGGTTCTTTGACCCAAACTAATTAAGCAAGAATTATCAGAAAAATGTCATTTTCTACTTCTTTTCAGTCCTAAGTATCTGCCTTTTTCTTTTCTTTTCTTTTCTTTTTTTTTTTTTGAGACAGGGTCTTGCTCTATGACCCAGGCTGGAGTGCAGTCATGTAATCACAGCTCACTGCAGTCTCGATCTCCCAGGCTCCAGCCATTCTCCCCTTTCAGCCTCCTGAGTAGCTGGGACCACAGTCGTGCCACCATCTTGGAGTATATTTATTTTTTATTTTTTGGTAGAGACAAGGACTCACTATGTTGCCCAAGTTCATTTCAAACTCTTGGCCTCAAGTGATCCTCCTGGCTTGGCCTCCCAAAGTGCTGGGATTAATGGCGGGAGCCACTGCCCCCAGCATGCCATTATCTTTATGCAGCATCACACCACTCACCCTCAAAAAGAAAAGAAAAGAAAGAAAAACATCTTCCAACTAATATTCTCAGGCTCACTCTCATGTTGGAATGCACCTCAGCTGCCATTGCTCCAACCACATTTCATAGGTTAGGAAGATAAGGCCCCTTGTCCAAGATATCACAGCTGGTTAGGGATATAGCAAACACTGAAATCCAGCTGTTTTGCTTTGTATTCTACTCTCTAATGAAGAGATGTGTAACTTGTAGGAGGTACAGAGAAGACACATAATTTAGTCCTGGTCTCTTGGTATGTCCTCCAGTGGTAGAAAGAGAATTGGGAGCTTTCAGTTTTTCCTACTTTTCATTCCCTAAACTCAGAATATTTCTGGTTCCCCCACAGACTCCTCAAACCTGCTAGCCCAGATTCTCAAAGCCCCTAGCACAGAAACTATGACTTCTCTAGAACTAAAGATTTGGCCCCCATGGTGCACAGGTAAAGCAATATTTAAGGAAAGATCATCACCTAGAGAAGAGTTGGCAAGTTCCATCATGGAAAAGAGGCACAGGCAGTTCAGACTCAGCATCCTGTGTTTACTCTGGAAGACAAAGGACATGATGGGCTGTGCCGGCGCTGATGCTCACCCTGTTCCCATGGGGACACATCTCTAGCGTTTTGCCCACCAACTTGTCACGCTTGTCTAATGTTTACTTGACTTAGCTATATATGGTGGGAGGTTGAGCAAAGAATGTGTCAAGAGCCCAAGCAAGGCCCAAACAGGATGGCCTAGGAAGAACAAAGACAAATCAATCCAGAGCAACAGTGCGATCGCAAACCAAATAAGCAAGAAACAATTATTGATTTCCAAGAAAGGAAAAAAAAAAAAAAAAAAAAAAGGAGGGAGGGGAGGGAAGGGGGAAAGGGAGAGGAGAGGGAAGAAGCGGGAGAAGAAAGAGCAGAAGCAGAAGGCGAATCCCTTGTCCAGCAAATACAGGTCACAGAGCACCTAACAGCTTTTCTCTATCCTGGTGTGGCAGAGCCTGGCACCGACCCCGCAGTATCCATTTTCTCCTTTCGGACTCATGGCTGTCCCACTAAAGACTACAATTCTGAGACTCCCTTGCAGCTGGGTGTGATGACAGGGTGAGATTCTGGCCAATGGGACGTGAGTGAAACGTGCAATTTCAGGAGCTTTCCCTCTTCTTTCTTCCCCCTCCTCTCAGGGAAGCCTGGCTGTGATGGCACATCCTCTGCAGCCACACGGGCGAGAACAGCACTCCAAGGACAGCAGAGCTACAGGAAGAAAAGGGTAAGGGGACCCAGCACAGGTGAGCTCCTCTGCTGGTCCCAGATCTTCTCCCTGGACTGCGATGTGAGAGGGAAATAAACTATCTTGTTTAAGCCACTATATTCGGGTGTCTTCTATTACAGCAGCCTAAGTGACATTCTAACTAATGCTCTTGGTTTCTGCACTCAATATTTAAACTTTTCCCACTCTCCTTGAATCTCTGACTTGTCCTGTCCACTTAACCCCACTCTCAGGAGATGATATGATCTGATCTTCTATTTCAGAAAGAAAAGAGAAGCCAGCATGTGGGAACACTCAGCTTCAACCACTTAACCTTTTTAGGTGACATCTGCACATACCTGCTCCTCCCATCCCTGCTGGAACTCCATGGGAGTATCCCTCTTCCTATCATAGCCAGGATTTCCATCTGGGCTTTGGGTCCTATCCCTTCCTGCCCTTCAGGGTAATCTCATTATCAACCATCCCTTCTCTTTTATCATTCAGCCTCTCCCTCTGTCTTGACTGTGACTAGGTCAGTATTTTAACAGGTTGATGTCTTTCCCATCTTAATAATAATAATAATAATAAAATACTAAGACCTTCCTTGATCACACACTAGCATGGCACATTTCTATAGCCTCCTCCATAGTACACAAAGAACTGTGTATGGATTACTGGAGGAGTGCCTGCAGGAGGGGCTTTGTCACCATGCTCCTTTCTCTCGTACCCCTTTAGTCAGGCCACCCCCCATCCTCTCAGCAGGTTAATTCCGAACACCCTCATGCTTTCCTTGCCCTGAGAGGTACAGATCCCAGATGCTGGAGTCCAACAGCCTTACTTTGCTCTGCTACTCAGCCTGGCATGACCCCTGACTCCTGCACTTCAGTTTCATTGATCATAAAATGCAAGCAATGGATATGCTACCTCATAGGGTTGTCGTGAGGATTAAAGCATATATGTGTCTTTATCAGGCTTTCTAGTTGCAATCCATAGAAATGAACTCTGGCTAATTTGGGAAGAAAAGAGACTTGTTAAAAGGATTTTGGAGACCCCAGATCTCCAGGAAGGCTGGAGAACAGGTTTGAATACTATGTTGCCAGGAATAACACCCAAAATCACATCACAGAGCTAGTCCCCTGAAGAAACTTCTGCCAAGCCACGGCTGCTGTCCCCAGACACACTGTTCACTGGCTCCAGAGCAGCGGTGACGGCTGCCATCACAAGTGGGATGTCACTGCCATAGGCCCCTCTCCCTCGCCAGAACAGACCCTGAGCAGTCGCAGCCTTGGTCCATCAGCAGCTGCTGATTCACAGCCTGGGGTGGGTCCACAGGCAGAGTCTGGGTCTCATGCCAGCATCCTAGCTGCAAAGGAAATGGGGAAAGCAACTTATCTGGTATATTCAGCTTCTGGACTGTGCGCATTGGTGAGGAGTATCCTATAGTCAGAGGAAGTGTGTTCAGCTACCAACAGCCGAAGAGAATGACTAAGATTCACTAAACAATGGAATATTTATCCCAGTACTCGATATGTTATCCTTCACCATTATACTTTACCCAAGTCTGTGTTGAGACCATCAGGCCGGCTTAGTGGCTCATACCTGTAATTCCAACAGTTTGGGAAGAAGAGGAGGGGGATTGCTTGAGGCCAGGAGTGCGAGACAAGCCTAGGCAATATAACAACAACAACAACAACAAAAATGGCCAGGCATGGTGGTGTGTACCTGTGATCCTAGCTACCCGGGAGGCTGAGGCAGGAGGATGGTTTGAGCCCAGGAGTTGGACTCTGCAGTGAGCTATGACTGTACCACTGCATTCCAGCCTGGGCAACAGAGCAAGACTTTGTCTCTAAAAAAAAAAAAAAGGCCGGGTGCAGTGGCTCACACCTGTAATCCCAGCACTTTGGGAGGCTGAGGCGGGTGGATCACCTGAGGTCAGGAGTTGAAGACCAGCCTGCCCAACATGGTGAAAACCCATCTCTACTAAAAATACAAAAATTAGCTGGGCGCGGTGGCAGGCGCCTGCAGTCTCAGGTACTCGGGAGGCTGAGGCACGAGAATTGCTTGAACCCAGGAGGCGAAGGTTGCAGTGAGCCAAGATCATGCCACTGCACTCCAGCCTGGGCGACAGGGCGAAACTCCATCTCAAGAAAAAAAAAGAAGATCACGTTGTAAAAATATTCATAACCATCCCCCTCTTTCCCCCAGCAACAGAACTTCCCAATAAAACCTACCTGCCCCCACATCCCAGTCTCTCTTTTTATTTTTTTCCTCAAGGAACTAATGGCTATCTGATAAACGTGTGCTAACTATGGATGACTGAAAATGCTCTAGTTGGTGTCTGATTCTTTTCTACATCTTCCTGTGTTCACAGAAGATTCCAGGAGTCACAGAACTTCCACCCAAAGGGATTTCAAGCAGCTGTGAAATTTACCTCAGGGAGTTTTTGGTCAACAGGGAGGTCTTTTGACTGACACAACTGCTACTCAGTAAATAACCTTGGCTAAATTGATGTCACCAACTCCTTGTCAACTCCATAGGTTTGAGCACATCTTACATACTTTCACACGCTTTATCTCACCTGATCTTCCCCCTAAGCCCCATGTAATCTTCAGGGTGTTATCATCTTCAGTTGATAAATGAGATGTCCAGAAAGGCTTAATGAACTTCCCAAGGGACTAAATTTGGTAAACAGAAGTAAGACTAGGCCAGATATGGAGGCTCACACCTATAATCCCAGCACTTTGGGAGGCCAAGGCAGGAGGATCGTTTGAGTCCAGAGTTCGAGACCATCCTTGGCAACATAGCAAGACTCCAGTCTCTACAATACACACACACACACACACACACACACACACACACACACATATATATATATATATATACACATATTTTTTTTGAAATGGAGTCTCACTCTGTCACCCAGGCCAGAGTGCAGTGGCATGATCTCAGCTCACTGCAACCTCTGCTTCCTGGGTTCAAGCAATTCTCCTGCCTCAGCCTCCCAAGTAGCTGGGACTACAGGTGCATGCCGCCATGCCCAGCTAATATTCATAATTTTTTTTATTTTTATTTTTTGTATTTTAGTAGAGACGGGGTTTCACCATGTTGCCCAGGCCGGTCACAAACTCCTGAGCTCAGGCAATCTACCCACCTTGGCCTCCCAAAGTGCTGGGATTACAGGCATGCGCCACTGTGCCCAGCCAAAATATATTTTTTGTTTTGTTTTGTTTTGTTTTTGAGACAGAGTCTCACTCTGTCGCCCAGGCTGGAGTGCAGTGGCGCGATCTTGGCTCACTGCAAGCTCCGCCTCCCGGGTTCACGCCATTCTCCTGCCTCAGCTTGGGACTACAGGCACCCGCCACCACGCCCGGCTAATTTTTTTTTTTTTTTTTTTTTTTTTGAGACGGAGTCTCGCTCTGTCGCCCAGGCTGGAGTGCAGTGGCGCGATCTCGGCTCACTGCAAGCTCCGCCTCCCGGGTTCACGCCATTCTCCTGCCTCAGCCTCCCGAGTAGCTAGGACTATAGGCGCCCGCCACCGCGCCCGGCTAATTTTTTGTACTTTTTAGTAGAGACGGGGTTTCACAGTGTTAGCCAGGATGGTCTCGATATCCTGACTTCGTGATCCGCCCGCCTCAGCCTCCCAAAGTGCTGGAATTACAGGCGTGAGCCACTGCGCCCGGCCCAAAATATTTTTTAAAATAGCCAGGCATGGTGGTGTGTGACTGTAGTCCCAGCTATCTGAGAAGCTGAGCGAGAGGATTGCTTGAGCCCAGGAGTTCAAGGCTGCAATGAGCTATGATTGTATCACTGCACTACAGCCTGGGCAACAGAGCAAGACCCTGTCTCTAAAAAATAATAACAATAATAAGACTAAAACTAGACCCAGTGTCTTGATTCCTGGCCAAGTGCTCTTTATGCCCTTTTTAAGGTAGAGAAAATCCCAGTGGTGTTGTGAATAAAGGAACAAAGGAACCTAGGAGAAAGTCCTTGGGAGGCTGGCAGGGGAGAATAAACAAACCAGGAATGATCCCCCTCTTTAGGAACATTCGATTTTCTGTGACTTAACTCTGAATGTTTTCAAATGGGTTCTGATTCCAAAACATTTACATTCACCAGGAGTACTGAATGTAATTACTTCCTTTTTGTCTCAAAAATTGCAAAAATTAGGGGATGTACAACAACCACAGAAGGAATTCAGGAGCTGAGGTGAAAAGGGATAGCACCCAATCTGCAAAGCCAGTGTGAGCCTTTTTAGCCACAGCAATGGGGAAGCTGCCATCTTTGAGCTCCGTGATTAAAGCAACTGCAAATTAGTTTCAGCAAAGGTCTTTCCCCTTAAATTGAAAAGCACCGTGTAATGGAATTTCATAGACGCTGCTTTGGAAATGACTTCATACCTCACTCTGTTCAGAGCTGAGAGGTGGCCACATGCCATGAATCATAAGAGGCTGAGGCTCTCGTGGGGCTGCCGAACCATCCTCTGACTTCAACATCTAGATGCTCGCAGACAACTCACCCCCATCCCTTAACCTAGGAAGGGAATTACTCATCTCAGAGCACTGGAGTCCCTGCTGCATGGTTAGTAATCTTCTCTTCCCCAACTCAGGCTACTTACTTGCAAACTGTGCTTTGTACCACAGTCAGGCTCCTAGGGGTTGCTAGCTGCAAACAGATTGCCCAGGTACATGCATTTTAAGTAAAAGGCTTTGAAAAGCTATGGGATTTGGGGGTCTAGTAAGATTTCCAATAGAAATTATAAAGTCAAGCTGACAAAGATATATACTGAATGCCACACTGTTTTCACCGACCACCTTTGCTTTCTTGGGGTACTCTGTGAGACTCATCTTTCCAAATTGTTGGCAGCTTATCAACCAAAGCAGGTTGCATTTCAGTGTCAAATCTGATTGACTAATATTTTCAAACAGCCCAAATGTTTAATACATTTATGCACAAAAAATGTATTAACTTCTACTATGTGCCAGGCACCATGTCAGGTCCTAAGTTACAACAGGAAGCGGGGCTATCAGTCACAGTTCTCATGGTGTCACAGTCAAATGATGGAGACAGGATGTATTCAAATAATATGACGCATGTAAAATGGCAATTACGACAATAATTGAAAGCCCCTGTGACAATAATTGAAATCCTGAGAGAGCCCAGGAGAGGGGAATTAGACCTGGTCAGGGTCTAATTAGACCAAGTCAGCCCTAAGAAAGTGACCCTTGAACTGAAACTAAAAGGTAAGGAAGAGCTAACCAAATGGAGAAAGAAGAGGAAAGCATTGAGGCAGAGGACACAGTGTGGGCAAAGCCGTAGAGTGGCAGGGGCATGGTAAGGACTGGAAACAGAGCCCACATGCATTAAGCTTAGTGAGCGAGGGGAGCCTGCAGAAGCAGCAGACCCCGCAGGGTTCCACAGGACACCCAAAGGAGGTCTGTCTTTGTTTACAATGTAAATTGCATGGCATGGAAAAGTTTTGAATGGAGGTGAGGGCAGAAAGGTGGCCTCATCCAATTGGAAAATGTCTCTCTCGTTGCAGCATGGAGGTCGTATTGGGTTGGGGCTCATAAGCTGCTTGCCAAAAACCCATGAAGGAAATAGATGTTTAAAGTCTTCCCTGCCCTGATGGTGAACTGATTCACCCAGAATCACAACGTCAATCACACAGCCAGCTCAGGTATTCAGGGCACCAGTCTCCTACCGCAGAGCTCCTTCTACTACAGCATTGCCTAGTAGTAGCATAATTTTCAAGATGTCATGTTATCACCTGGGCAATAAGTTGGTAAACCAGGCAGCACATCCTTTCACCTCTCTGGGAAGCAACCCCTGACACAGGTAACAGCACTGACAATAATCAGCTTTCAAGTACCAAGCCCAATACTGGGGTCATCACCACCAACCTGGTAGTCTCTTTTCCAGCTATCTCTATCTACATACCCCCTGCATAGGAGAGATATTTAAGTGTGTGCTCTTAAAAATGATAATAATAATTTTAAAATTTTAACCTCCAGTCATTACCTATGTGCTTATGTATTGTGTTGAGGAAGAAAGCAGGTTACCGAAAGGACCAAGCTGTCTGAACACATTCCAGGAACAGGAACTATGGCTCAACTTTCGTGGTGATTTATTTGCTCAAGAGTTAAAGTACATTGTGCTCATTCTGTTAAATTATTTCTCACTTGCTAATCATTTAATTAAAATATCTACTTAAGGTAATGTTATTATAAATGTTTAAACTGTTATCACTCTGTTTTTCTATTTATAACAATTGTGTTGTAACCATTCTACACAGACACAGTCCACCCAGACACCCTGCCCCTTCCCCCTCTGCCCTGTCAGCCAGAGTGACTTATGTGCCCACTCTCCCATTGTTTCTGTTAAAAATTCATAATTATGCTACCCAGAAGGAGGTGCTCCTGAGCTCATCAGCATCCTTTGACCGTATCAGCACAGATTCAATTATTTTAGAAATCAGGGATCTGCACAAATGAAAGGGAAGACAGATGAGCCTTGATTGGGAGACAAATGAGGGTAGAGAGACAAAAAGGCAGACCCAGGGGTACCTGTAGTGGCAACTAGCAGACTCAAAGGCATCAAGTGCCAGGAATGGGAGGTACCAGATCTGGTATACCTTTGGCTTACCCTTGGCTTATCGGTGTGGCAGGGAAAAACACATACTCAGCAAACCCTATTTCCTTTTCCTTCTGGGAACATGCCTACATGACAATTCCATCTACTCTTTCAGATAGGTGAGACCATGTGACTTCCACCCAATAGAGTGTAAGTAGAAGTGATGTGTGCCAGGCCTGGCCCATAAAAAGTTCCGGCACAATCCTCCTTGCTCGATCCCCCCACCCTCCTGACAAATGGAGAAGCCTCCATTGACTTAGAGCAGCAGTTCTCAGTTCAACCAGGGGCTATTTTGTCCCTTCCTCCAGGGGCATTTGGCAATGTCTAGAGACATTTTGCATTGACACAACTAGAAGCACGTCCTACTGGCATCTAGTGGGTTGAGGCCAGGGATGTGGCTAAACATCCTACAGTGCACAGGACAGCTCCCACAGCAAAGAATCATCCAGCCCCCAAATGTCAACAGCACTGCTATCGAGAACACCAAACTAGAGGGGGCAGAGCCACTAGGTGGGTTCCTGAATGACTGCCTGGAGCAGAGTGCCGCACCCGCATGCATGCACACACACACACACCCGTGCACACACATACATGCACACACATCACACGTAGGCACACACACACGCATACACACACACTGACCTGTATGAGCTAGGAATTTCAATAAGAAATAAACTTTCACTGTGTTAAGTTGCTGAGATTCAGGGATAATTCATTATAGCAGCTAGCATTATTTACTTTAGCAAACACAATCACCAGGGGTTAATCTTTCCATGGAGGACAAGCCTGCCCTTAGCAACAGCTGCCTCACTTGGCAGGTACAGTGAAGGCTTCTGGAATAAAGAAGTGAAGGGCAATGGAGGCCTGGCCCTGTCCTTCAGTCACAAGGCCCACAAGGCAATGGAGGTAAAAAGGCCAAGGGTGTGTGGGGCGGGGGGTTCAGGGCTCTTTCACTCTTCATGACCGGAGGCAGCACCTTTAGGAAAAAACTTAGCAACTCAGCCCAAGAACACAACCGGAACCCCACACCTACCCAGGAGAAACACAAGAACAGCCAGAGGCAGCGTCAGTACTAACCCCCGTCTTCTTCCTCTCTCCCTCACCCCTTTTTTTGTGTGACAGGGCCTCGCTGACAATAATCAACAAGGTCCTTTTAGTGTATGGGCCGGTCTTGCTGTGACTAATAAGATGATTGGTTGTATATATCCTCTTTATGGTTGTTCATTATATCACCCTAACATAAAGTAATTTAATTTCAGTGGGATAATTAGGGTATTTCTAATCTAACTGATAGTCTGAATGAAATGAGATTCTCAGAGGGAGATTTGTGTATCAGGAGACTGGTGACCTCTGGCCCCAATTTTCACACAATGTATTAATCTGACAGCCCGACTTCCCAGGCACACTGCATCCGTATATTTCTGAGCCTGTGGGTTATAGAGCACAACCGCAAATGAGATTACTTTATTTATAATGAGATTTCCTTGGGCTCAAGGAGACAGATCATAATATTTTAACTGAGGCCTTCAGACTGACAGAGCATCCATACATTTACTCAAGCCCTGAAACACAAATGCATCAAAGAGGGAGTGAAGCCCTGTCGAGGGTCTCAAAGACGAAGCTCAGCAGGAGAACTGAAAATGGAACCCTGTGAGATGTATGCCTAACTGGGACGGGTCAGGGCCACCCCCACAGGGTGAGGGCCACGGGAAGACTCCCTGGCTCTCACCTGTTCCCTTGAAGAGGTTGCAGAAGAATCTGCTCATTACGTCTAAAATGGGGGGACAAGAAAAGAGACTGCTGGAAAGAAAAGGCAGTGGAGGACCAGGCGCGGTGGCTCATGCCTGTCATTCCAGCACTTTGGGAGACCGAGCGGGTGGATCGCCTGGGTTTAGGAGTTCAAGACCAGCTAGCCAACATGGTGAAACTCTGTCTCTATTAAAAATACAAAAATTAGCTGGGAGCAGTGGCAGGCGCCTGTAATCCCAGCTATTCGGGAGGCTGAGGCAGGAGAATCACTTGAGCCCGAGAGGCGGAGGTTGCAATGAGCCAAGATGGCGCCACTGCACTCCAGCCTGGGCGACAGAGAGAGACTCTGTCTCAAAAAGCAAAGCAGTTGAGGCTGGCGGGGGTCAGGCCAGCACTCTGAGCAAGCAGGGGTGCAGGAGACCTACTGCCTGTCCCCACCGCCCCAGAACATCCCCCTAGGAGCAGACCCAGCTCACCTCTGTCCTCCAGGCAGGCTCTAAACCTTACAATTGGAGCCACTCTTTCATGTTAGTCATTGGAGGCAGGATACTGGCTCTTAGGAAAATCTGCTACTGAAAACACTCCTCATTCATTCATTGAGTGCCCACATGTGCCAGGCGCTGCTCGGGCCCAAAACAGACAAAGCCTAGTTCCAGGCTCCTTCCATTCTTCTGGTTTTATTGCTCAAAACTTCTTGGTAAATTTCTTTTAGAATTTAATATGAGGTAGGGAGAAAAAGTCTGTTTCTCTGGAAGAAAAACTGTTTTCTTTCATTTGATAATGAGAATTATGCAGCTCATCTCATCTTGTTCCCCTTGTTTTCTTGGGTGCCTGGAAGCTCAGAGATGAATGTCAGGCAGTAGCTGCATTAAGTTAGGATTTGGGACCTATTTTCCTTCTTATTTGCTATTTCCTTATTTTTTTTTCCAATAAAGTGGAAAAGCTTTATTTAAATGCATCATTTAACAAAACACTTCAAGTTCAATTTGAAAATAATATATTTTATTTTTTAAAATGTGCCAAAATAGAAGCATTGACTTACAAAAAGCCACTGTTAAAATTCCTTTAGTGGCTCATGCCTGTAATCCCAACATTTTGGGAGGCTGAGGCGGGAAGACTGCTTGAGCAGGAGTTTGAGACCAGCCTGGGCAATACAGCGAAACCTCATCTCTAAAAAAATTTTGTTTTTTGAAATGGGGTTTTGCTCTTGTTGCCCAGGCTGGAGTGCAATGGCACGATCTCAGCTCACTGCAACCTCCGCCTCCCAGGTTCAAGCGATTCTCCTGCCCCAGCCTCCTAAATTAGCTGGGATTACAGGCCACACCTGGCTAATTTTGTATTTTTAGTAGAGACAGGGTTTCTCCATGTTGGTCAGGCTGGTCTCAAACTCCTCACCTCAGGTGATCCACCTGCCTTGGCCTCCCAAAGTGCTAGGATTACAGGCATGAGCCACTGTGCTCGGCCTTTTTTTTTTTTTTTTTAACTAGCCAAGCATGATGGTTTGCGCCTGTAGTCCCAGTTCCTCAGGAGGCTGAGGTGGGAGGATGCATGAGCCCAGGAGGTGGACGCTGCAGTGAGTTGACATCACACCATTGCACACCAGCCTGGGCAACAGAGCGAGAGACTGTCTCAAACAAATCCTTAGTGTTTACTAGGTGCCTAATTAATAACTGCCCTCCGGTCAGCACGTGGCATGGGTCCTTTCCTAATTACTTCATGTCTCACAATAGCCCCCTGACGTAAGCACTAGTACTATCCCCACTTTAAAGATAAGGAAATGAGGCAATGGAAAAGCTAAGTAGTTTGCCCAAGATGGCACATTCAGTAAGGAGTAGAACCAGGACTAAAGGGGTAGTCTGACACAAAGGCTGCCCTCTTACCCACTGCCCCTCAACATATGCAATGTACCGGGCTAGGCAGTAAAACATGTAAGTGACACGTACTTGATGCCTCGCCAGCTGCCTGGCGTCCTCTGAGCCCCACTTTACACTCCAACCATTGGTGCAGCGACCAGCCAGCTCAGGTATGACCTGCCAGCACCCAGCCATGGCAATATGGAGAATCTTTGGCTTTCCCCACTGGGGAGTCTCCCTCCCAACCTTCATGGGAGCCTGGCAGAATCTGCTCAATGATTCTGACATGTTCACACATTTGGAAGAGAGAGGGAGCTCACACCCACGAGGCAAGCCTTGGCCAGTGGAAGATGGAGCCAGTAGATAAATGTTCCCCATTTCTGTTCTGTGAGCAGAGAATTCTCAGGCCGGTTCTACACAGCTCCTCAGAGATCCTAGCAGGATTTAGCCCCTGGGGCCCACACTGTTCATTGGCTCAGGAGTGCTAGGTTAGTCCTCATCCATCTCATTCACTTTTCTTGGCCCCTCACTCTTTTTCCTTGAAATCAATTTCTAAAAAACAACCTTTATGCAAGATCTTAGCTCAGCTCTGCTTTAGGGGTAAATCAAGGTTAAGACACTACAGTTCCTTGTTTGAGGAGTTCAGATTAGGGTAACCCATTATTACAAGGGAAAAAATTCAGTAACAGTGCATAAGAATTTATGATTAAGTAGCTAAAAGATCAACTGAAGCTATGAAAATACAAGAGTGAAGAGAAGAGAACGCAGAAATTATTGTACGAAGCTACAACAATTTTTCTTTTTTTTTTTAGACAGGGTCTCACTCTGTCACCCAGCCTGGAATGCAGTGGCACAATCATAGCCTACTGGAGTACAGTGGCACGATCACAGCTTACTGCAACCTTGACCTCCTGGGCCCAGGTGATCCTCCCATGTCAGCCTCCTGAGTAGCTGGGACTACAGGTGCCTGCCACCACACCTGGCTAATTTTTGTATTTTTCGAAGACATGGGGTTTCACCATGTTGCCCAGGCTGGTGTCAAACCCCTGGGCTCAAGTGATCCACCCACCTCAGCCTCCCAAAGTGCTAGGATTACAGGCATGAGCCACCATGCCAGCCTACAATAAAATTTTATTGGAACATGGCCATGTTATTCATTTACATGTTGCCTATGGCTGTTTTCCTATTACAAAAACAGAATTGAGTATGTGCAACAGAGACCTATGTATGGCCCACAAAGCTTAAAATATTTACTATCTGACTGTTTATGGAAAAAGTTTGTCGGCCAGGCACTGGGGCTCATGTGTGGGCCAGCACATTGGGAGGCTGAGGCAGGAGGATCATTTGAGGTCAGGAATTTGAGACCAGCCTGGCCAACAAGGCGAAATCCCCATCTCTACTAAAATACAAAAAAATTAGCCATGTGGTGGCACATGCCTATAATCCCAGCTACTCAGGAGGCTGAGGCATGAGAATTGCTTGAACCCAGGAGGCAGAGGTTGCACTGAGCCGAGATCATGCCACTGCACTCCAGCCTGGGCAACACAGCAAGACTATGTCTCAACAAAAAAAAAAAAAAAAGAAAGAAAGAAACAAAAACAAACCAAACATAAAACAAGTTTGTGGACTCCTGATATAGAAAATTCAGAGTCCTGTGGAAAACAGGATATGGGCCCAATCCTGTTTGAGGGGTGGTGGTTGGTATAATCAGACAAAGGTAAAAAGAGACTGTAGATGAACAGGAGAAAGAATATTCCAGCTAGAGGCAATGGTTTAACCAAAGGCAGAGAGGTGAGAAGCAGGTGGTCACAGGCAGTTTACTCTTGCAGGAGAGGAAGAAACTACACTGGAAGTGATGGCACATGAGGCTCCAGGCAGAGGTTTCTTTAAGTTCTCTGATGCTGGGTTATTTCTCACATTTTAGGATATTTCCTTCAATAGCCAAAGATGCTATAACAAAGAATATCCCCAGAGCCTGGTATGTACCTTTTACTGAAGGGAGTTTATGTGAAGTTTGTCTCATTTACGTTCTTCTGATGAGCAGTGGGAGCCCCTGCTCCTAAAGCCACCCTCTTTGCACCTGGGCATTCCTGACATGAAAGAGCCACCCCTTTGCCTGCCTGGGGTATGCCAGCTCCTGTCTTCTGCTCCTGCTGCTGCTAAACCAGCCACAGCTGAGTTGTGGCCATGGCAGTGAGACCCCACTGGGTGCTCTAATGAGGTCTCCCTGGTTGGCCTGCCTTGTGGTTTCCGGGTCTGAGGATCCAGTAATGTGTGGCAAGAACAATCATGGAAGACTTGCTGCACAGCCCAGTGAACACACTTCTTTATACCATTGGAAAAACGTGGCCTGGGTGATCCAGCAAGGTCAACAGTGAGTTACTTTGTTTAGTTCTTTCAAGGAACATTTACTCAGGCCAAAATATATGCCAGGCAAGGTAATATACTGATCAAGATACTATCCTCCCTCGAGGGGCTCACAGTCTACTGGGGGAGATCGACCTGCAACGTAACCCACACCCCAGAGTGGGAAATGCTGCCCTATGACTCCTTGGGTCACGCGATGGGGTGAGGAAAGGAAACGGCTCTGCCTGTGGGAAGGTCAGGGAAAGCGGGAAGAGAAGATGCTCAACTGGCTTCCCCAGAAGGCCCTGGGGGCAGCGCAGTCCTGGCACGTGCAAAGCCGAGAAGCTGTGAATCACGCGTCTCACCTGGGGAAATGCTTGGAATGATGGTTTGCTCACCTGAGCATGACCTGACTTCCACTACACATCTGTCTGATTTTCAAAGAACTGTAAGGCACTCAAATGCCTTAAGCTGGAACATATTTTAGCATCTCATGGGGCTCCAGGTTCATTGCCACAAACATCAGTTATTACTGCACTGATAAGTGAAGAAACAACAGTTAGTAGAGCTTTCTGGTTGACTGATTTCAGATAAGCTCACTTTTTCTTTTGCCCATATGTAGACAAAACCAATAAAATGGATCTAAACATCTACACGAGGCCAGGCTGCTTGCTCCTGATGAAGGAGGTCAGCACCCACCCTCTGCAAGCTTTGGCTTCCTCTGGAGCTTTGGCTTCCTCTGGAGTCAGAGAGGTCATGCTGCTTCTCCAATGAGGGTTTCTTGTTTTCTATATGCGTATTGCTTTAGAGCATGATGCTGCAGAATTCAGTTATAAGGCGTTGCTCCTCTCTGGCGCTCTCTAAAAACTTGTTGACTAGCTCCAAGAGGATGGAGAAGGTAATCCAGTAGATGACATAGGAATCATATCAGTTTATAATGGGCTGGGTGCAGTGGCTCAGGCCTCTATTTCCAGCACTTTGGGAGGCCAAGGTGGGAGGATCACTTGAGGCCAGGAGTTCAACATCAGCCTGGGCAACATAAAAAAATTTTACATTTAGCAGGGCATGGTGGCTTGCACCTGTAGTCCTCACTACTCAGGAGGCTGAGGTGGGAGGATCACTTGAGCCCAGGAGTTTGAAGTTACAGTGGGCTATAATTGTACCACTGCACTCCAGCCTGGACAACACTGTGAGACCCTGTCTCTAAAGGAAAAAAATTACATTAATATAATGGCCATCATTCTTTGATTGTCAGGCACTGTGTTAAGAGATTTATAAACATTATCCCAGTTAGACCTCACAAGGAAAGACTCATTCATTCCTTTAAACAAATGAGGAAACTGAGGCAGAGAAAGGATAAATACCTTGGTTCACACTAGTTATAGAGCAGGGACCAGATACATCTTTCTAGTTTCAGCCCATGCTCCTTAACAGCTAAGTGGTGCTACCTCCTACAGATTAAAAAATAATAATAGGGCCGGGCGCGGTGGCTCACGCCTGTAATCCCAGCACTTTGGGAGGCCGAGGCGGGCGGATCACAAGGTCAGGAGATCCAGACCACGGTGAAACCCCGTCTCTACTAAAAATACAAAAAATTAGCCGGGCGCGGTTGTGGGCGCCTGTAGTCCCAGCTACTCGGGAGGCTGAGGCAGGAGAATGGCGTGAACCCGGGAGGCGGAGCTTGCAGTGAGCCGAGATCGCGCCACTGCACTCCAGCCTGGGCGACAGAGCGAGAGTCCGTCTCAAAAAAAAAAAAAAAATAATAATAATAATAATAATAATAATAGGCCGGGCGCGGTGGCTCACGCCTGTAATCCCAGCACTTTGGAAGGCCGAGGCGGGCGGATCACAAGGTCAGGAGATCGAGACCATGGTGAAACCCCGTCTCTACTAAAAACAGAAAAAAATTAGCCGGGCGCAGTGGCGGGCGCCTGTAGTCCCAGCTACTCGGGAGGCTGAGGCCGGAGAATGGCGTGAACCCGGGAGGCGGAGCTTGCAGTGAGCCGAGATTGCGCCACTGCACTCCAGCCTGGGTGACAGAGCGAGGCTCCGTCTCAAAAAAAAAAAAAAAAATAATAATAATAATAATAATAATAATAATAATAAAAAGCTGAGTTGCTTTTACTTATTTAAAAGCAGACTTGCTCTTTGCTGCCATGGGAAAATAAAATATAGATCTAATCCTTGCTTTTCATTTGAAAAGAATTTTTTAAGACAACTCTTAATTAAATCAATAACGGCCTACCTGCCCTCCTTCCAAAATGCCAGATTGGGCTAGTGGGATGAAGAGAGACCTAGAGTAAGCCTGTCCTGAGTCACCCTAGAATGGCTGTAGGTAGTGGCAGGCCTGGAAAGTCTAGTAAGAGCCACGAGTTAATCACGTAAGACAAATTCGTGTTCCTTCTTCCAGCGACTGAAGGACATTGGGCAGGGATGGTATGAGGAGCTGCTGCAGAGAAACGGACAGGACACCACGCAGCCTCCCTCCACAGGAAGGTCATCTGCCTGCTTGCTCTCAGTTCCAGTCCTACTCCTCCATGATCTGCTTTTATTTTAAGGGCACTAGGATCCCCCCCAACCCCCTTGCTAGCTGGCTTCCGATTTGGTCCTAGCAGTGGGAGACACTGGGGAAGTTTGGAAGGCAGGACGAGGGGAAGAAAGGACCCTTCCTTATTCTAGCTGTGTCAGAAATCCTCCAGCAGCAGTCAGCTACAGGCACCAGCTTCCCCCGCAGCTCATAACGGCCTCCTCCATCCCAGCCCCAGCACTTAGCATCCCCTCCTCATTCCCGGCACTGACTCAGCACAGCCCTTCCTCCAGGGTCCCAGCACCCACCCAGGATCCCGTTCTCTGAAGTTCTGGGTTCTTGTAATATTATGTTCTCTCTGTTGTTCCCCCAGCACTGAAAGTAAGGTTTTATGCAGTTGCCAATCTCTGTATTATATCACTGTCTTTTTGTTTGCTCTTTGAATTCTTCCAATAACCGTGTTGCCAAATCTCTGTATTCAACTCCTGTTCGAAAGACCTAGAGAAGTTTCTGTTTTCCTGACTGGACCCCAGTTGACATGCTCCATGTGTATGTCCATAATTGTTAGAAAAGCTATTTCCAGGACTTTCACTGACTCCTCCTCACCATCCTGATTGTCCTGTTTGGGGCATACTCCCCTAGCTTTGGTCCTACCTAGTAATAAAGCCCACAGTTTACTGACCACTTATTATGTACTTTGCAAATATGATTACACTTAGTCATCATGCCTACCACAGGGAGCTATGCAATTTTTTTTTTTTTTTTTTTTGAGATGGAGTCTCGCTGTGTCGCCCAGGCTGGGGTGCAGTGACCGGATCTCAGCTCACTGCAAGCTCCACCTCCCAGGTTCACGCCATTCTCCTGCTTCAGCCTCCCGAGTAGTTGGGACTACAGGCGCCCGCCACCTCGCCCGGCTAGTTTTTTGTATTTTTTACTAGAGACGGGGTTTCACCGTGTTAGCCAGGATGGTCTCGATCTCCTGACCTCGTGATCCGCCCGTCTCGGCTTCCCAAAGTGCTGGGATTACAGGCTTGAGCCACCGCACCCGGCCAAGCAATGCAATATTTTAAAGAAATTAATTAAACACCCTGAGGCTGGCCGGGCACGGTGGCTCATGCCTGTAATCCCAACACTTTGGGAGGCTGAGGTGGGCAGATCATGAAGTCAGGAGATCGAGACCATCCTGGCCAACATGGTAAAACCCAGTCTCTACTAAAAATACAAAAATTAGCTGGGCAGGAGAATTGCTTGAACCCAGGAGGTGGAGGTTGCAGTGAGCCACGATCATGCCACTGCACTCCTGGTGACACAGCAAGACTCTGTCTCAAAAAAAAAAAAAAAAAAATACAAAAAAAAAAAACCAAACAAACACCTTAAGGCTAAGATCACATGGCTATCAAAGAGAATGAGTCGACATACGAACAGAGGCACCTCTGAAGTAGCCCAAGCACTTCACTCTACTCTCCTGCCTTCTCTCTTATCTCTTTTGCAAAGGTCTGTTCTGGGCTCTTTGATCTGTGCTTTCCTACGTCTTTTTTTTTTTTTTGTCTCCTATTCCTTTCTCTCTATACCTGAGTACAATGTTTATCTTTTAAGAGGCCCCTTACTTCCTACCCTCAAAGGGACTAAGTTCTGACTACTTGGTACCTGAAGATGGGGATTATTTTCTACTCTCTCAGACCTTGCTAGTAGTCTAGGCTTATCCCAGTAACTCCCATGGCCTAGTCTTTTCTCATTGGCTCAGTCCCCCCTTAGCCCTGCCCCCTCCTACTTGTAGATCCTTCTCCAAAAGTGGTCTAGCCTTCCACTATTTGCACAGCAGGGAGATCTGGTGCCAACTCTCCCCTGATAGGGTTGCAGGCCCTGAGAGGTAAAGCATGAGAGAATATGAAAAATCTGCTTTAATGGTTATTTAGGAAAAAACTGCAGTTACCACATGACATGCAGATACATACATACATACCAGTGAATATTCCAAAACAGTCTATCCTCCTTAGGAGTTTCAAGATTTGCCTGACAATATTTATGTGTACTGTGGGCTCATTTGGTGAACTATTTTAGAATAAGTAATGCAAAGCTAAATATCAGTCCCTAACTAAGAAAACTTAAACATAATTTGTAAAACAAACTGATGACGCCAAGTTGCTGGCATCTAGATGCCCATTTTCATTGTTTCAGATTTGGCTATCAAGGCTAAGATGGACATGGAGAAAACTAACATTGATTTCTTTTAAGGGAGAAGAGTTAACAATGACTAAGCCTGCACATTTTGTCAAGCACTGCACTTAGAGCTTCGGGTGCCTTATCCCGTTTGATCCTCATAACAATCCAGTGAGGTAGAGTCTAGAATTCTTACCGTTTCCATGTTACAGATGAGGCAACTGAGTCTTAGGCAGATTAAGAAACTTGTTTCCAGGCATTGCTGGAGAAGGCAGGTGTCACCTGATAGTTTATCCGTGGGGGCTGCACCCTTCACCACCACACCACCTGTCTCCCCTCACTGGCTAGTCCCCCGTTCCTGCCTGGCAGAGCTTTTTTTAATTTTTTTAGCAGTTTGGCCCTGAATACACTTCAGGATAAGTTCCTTCGTTGTGATAAGCAGGGCGGACGATCTCTGACAGCTGTTCCCCGCTCTTCATCATCATCTGAAACAATCAGGAAGCATTAGAGAGTACTTTTCCCTTTACAAAGGTGATAATTAGATAACAAGCTGAGATTAAAGTAATTACAGTTAGACAGCTGGCGAGGCAGCACAGTCATGTTGAAATATTGTTGGTACTTCAGCATCTGGTTCTAATAACAGCACAGGCTAAAGGATTTTACATTAATTACAGAACATAATTTAATATAAACATATTTAATTACAATTGATGAGCGATAAACTGTTCAAGAATGACTTAACCCCTTCCGCGTGTCAAAGTGATGGGAACTTGGGGCAGGCTGTGGCCGGTTCCACCATCTTTCTCCCCTCCCCGCCCAGTCCTCCACATCCCCCTGGCACCCCCTCCTGGACAAACCCCCCCCCCAAAAAAGGAATGTTCTAGGGAATGATGTGGCTCATTGATTACCCCATGGGTGTTTGGCCACCCTTAGAATGCCAGGAGAAAAGGAGGCTACAGGACAACGCAGGCTGTGATCCATCACTGTGGCCCGAGCCTCCTCTTCCTCTCATTGCCTGAAATGAGGCAATTCGCCACTCCTCACCTGCTCTTTCCATGCTCTCACACCTGAGCATGGGGTGCTAGGCTTGCTTCCAACAGTCCATGAACAACCTATTAAACAGTCTGCAGATCTCATAGAAAACATTTAAAGGTAAATCCATTTTCTTTATGAAATCATGACTACAAAGTCCCTGGGCACAACAATCTGGGTATTTTCACAATTTAAGAGTCAGTGTGTAACACCTGGAGACTTCTACCTGTGACACAGCATTATTCCATTAGGAATTCTTCCTTACCTGCCGCCAAGCCCCATCTCTACTCCCAAAACTGGCAGAAGCTGACCTTGGGTGAAGCAGTTTATAGTACGGGATCACACAGACATGCTCTCCACTGAATAAAGGCCTCAACCATTATTAACTGCACATTGTCTCTCCACAAGCCCCTTCGTGAATAGGAGACATTTGACAGCCACAATAGCCAAATGGCACTAGGTCTCACTTGTATTGAGGAGTCAACTCAAAGAAGCTACAAGGCTGGTCCTTCCTAAGAGAGAGTGGGTAGCCCTGAGCGAGTTGGAAAATTCACTGTCAAGTTTCCCAATGTGACAAATGATGAGAAATTATAAATAACCTCAAATGCTGTTTTTACCTCCTGCTGTGGATTTCGAAGTAGAAAGCATACATTCTCCTAAAAGCTAAAATGAGTGCTGAAAAAGATACTCTATTATTCATAAGTAAGCAAGTGCAAGCTACTTCTACAGAAATTACAGGCAGGTGCAGGTAAAGTAAAATTAGTGTGAAGATTCAGGACAAGAGAGAAACAGGGACTTTCAAAGTTAAAGTGGTTTTATACCTATCCTTTAGAAAAAAAAAGAGTTTATTGCTTAACATAGCAAATCTGTAATTTGAGTAAGAATTATAAGGTACTTTTTGTAGATGAAGCACTCCTGTGGAAGGGAGGAAGAAACGAGAAGGGAAAATAATCAATAATGCATTTGTTTTTGTTTTGAGATAGAGTTTCATTCCTGTCACCCAGGCTGGAGTGCAGTGGCACGATCTCAGCTCACTGCAACCTCCATCTCCTGGGTTAAAGCAATTCTCCTGCCTCAGCCTCTAGAGTAGCTGGGATTACAGGAGTCCTCCACCACACCTGGCTAATTTTTTGTATTTTTAGTAGAGATGGGGTTTCCCTATGTTGGCCAGGCTGGTCTCTTGACCTCAGGTGATCAGCCTGCCTCGGCCTCCCAAAGTGCTGGGATTACAGGTGTTAGCCACCACATCTGGCTAATGCGTTTGTTATTTTAAAAGTCACCACTCTGTCATCCAAATAAAAAACTCTTGTGTGTCAAAAGACAATAGCAAGAAAGTGAACACAAAATGGGAGAAAATATTTATAAATCATATATATGATAAGGGCCTAGTAGCCAGAATATAAAGAACTCTTACAACCGAACAATTAAAAAAATTTTTTTTAAATAGGCAAAGGATTTGAATAGATATTTTTCCAAAGAAGATACACCAAATGTATCTCATTCACAATAGTTTCAAAGAGAATAAAATACCTAGGAATCCAACTTACAAGGGATGTAAAGGACCTCTTCAAGGAGAACTACAAACCACTGCTCAGTGAAATAAAAGAGGACACAAATAAGTGGAAGAACATACCATGCTCATGGATAGGAAGAATCAATATTGTGAAAATGGCCATACTGCCCAAGGTAATTTATAGATTCAATGCCATCCCCATTAAGCTACCAATGACTTTCTTCACAGAATTGGAAAAAACTGCTTTAAAGTTCATATGGAACCAAAAAAGAGCCTGCAATGCCAAGACAATCCTAAGCCAAAAGGACAAAGCTGGAGGCATCACGCTACCTGACTTCAAACTATACTACAAGGCTACAGTAACCAAAACAGCATGGTACTGGTACCAAAACAGAGATACAGACCAATGGAACAGAACAGAGGCCTCAGAAATAATACCACACATCTACAGCCATCTGATCTTTGACAAACCTGACAAAAACAAGAAATGGGGAAAGGATTCCCTATTTAATAAATGGTGCTGGGAAAATTGGCTAGCCATAAGTAGAAAGCTGAAACTGGATCCTTTCCTTACTCCTTATATGAAAATTAACTCAAGATGGATTAGAGACTTAAATGTTAGACCTAAAACCATAAAAACCCTAGAAGAAAACCTAGGTAATACCATTCAGGACATAGGCATGGGCAAGGATTTCATGTCTAAAACACCAAAAGCAATGGCAACAAAAGCCAAAATTTACAAATGAGATCTAATTAAACTAAAGAGCTTCTGCACAGCAAAAGAAACTACCATCAGAGTAAACAGGCAACTTACAGAATGGGAGAAAATTTTTGCAATCTACTCATCTGACAAAGGGCTACTATCCAGAACCTACAAAGAACTCAAACAAATTTACAAGAAGAAAACAAACAACCCCATCAAAAAGTGGGCAAAGGATATGAACAGACATTTCTCAAAAGAAGACACTCATATAGCCAACAGACACATGAAAAAATGCTCATCATCACTCGCCATCAGAGAAATGCAAATCAAAACCACAATGAGATACCATCTCACACCAGTTAGAACGGCAATCATTAAAAAATCAGGAAACAACAGGTGCTGGAGTGGATGTGGAGAAATAGGAACGCTTTTACACTGTTGGTGGAACTGTAAACTAGTCCAACCACTGTGGAAAACAGTGTGGCGATTCCTCAAGGATCTAGAACTAGAAATACCATTTGACCCAGCCATCCCATTACTGAGTATATACACAAAGGATTATAAATCATGCTGCTATAAAGACACATGCACACGTATGTTTATTTCAGCACTATTCACAACAGCAAAGACTTGAAATCAACCCAAATGTCCATCAGTGACAGACTGGATTAAGAAAATGTGGCACATATACACCATGGAAGACTATGCAGCCATAAAAAAGGATGAGTTCGTGTCCTTTGTAGGGACATGGATGCAGCTGGAAACTATCGTTCTCAGCAAACTATCACAAGAACAGAAAACCAAACACCGCATGTTCTCACTCATAGGTGGGAACTGAACAATGAGATCACTCAGACACAGGAAGGGGAACATCACACACCAGGGCCTATTGTGGGGAGGGGGAAGGGGGAGGGATAGCATTAGGAGATATACCTAATGTAAATGACGAGTTAATGGGTGCAGCACACCAACATGGCACATGTATACATATGTAACAAACCTGCACATTGTGCACATGTACCCTAGAACTTAAAGTATAATAATAATAAAAAAGAAGATACACTGAAGTCCAATAAGCACATGAAAAGATGCTCACCATCATCAGTCATCAGGGAAATATTACTTCACAGACAACAGAATGGCTATAATCAAAAAGATGACAACCAGTCTTGGTGAAGATGTGGAGAAACTGGGACCCTCACACATTGCTGGTGGGAATATAAATGGCACAGTGATATGGTTTGGCTATGTCCCCAACCAAATCTCATCTTGAATTGTAGCTCCCATATTCCCATGTGTTGTGGGAGGGACCAGATAGGAGATATTTGAATCATGGGGACTGTTTCCCCCATACTGTTCTCATGGTAGTGAGTAAGTCTCACAAGATCTGATGGTTTTATAAGGGAAAACCCTTTTTGCTTGATTTTCATTTTGTCTTGCCGCTGCCATGTAAGAAGTGCCTTTCACCTTCCACTATGATTGTGAGGCCTCCCCAGCCACGTGGAACTGTGCCCATTAAACCTCTGTTTCTTTATAAATTACCCAGTACCAGGTATGTCTTTATCAGCAGTGCAAAAACAGACTAATACACACAACTACAGTAGAAAACAGTTTGACAATTCTTCAGAAAGTTCAACAAAGAGTTTAACGTATGACCCAGTAATTCTACCTTTACACCCAAAATTGAAAACATGTCCAGATAGAAACTTGTACATGAGGCTGGGTGCGGTGGCTCACGCCTGTAATCCCAGCACTTTGGGAGGCCGAGGTGGGCGGATCACAAGGTCAAGAGATCGAGACCATCCTCGCTAACACGGTGAAACCCCGTCTCTACTAAAAATCCAAAAAAATGCCGGGCGTGGTGGCAGGTGCCTGTAGTCCCAGCTACTCAGGAGGCTGAGGCAGGAGAATGGCGTGAACCCGGGAGGCGGAGCTTGCAGTGAGCCGAGATCGGGTCCCTGCACTCCAGCCTGGGCGACAGAGCGAGACTCCGCCTCAAAAAAAAAAAAAAAAAAGAAACTTGTACATGAAATGTTCACAGCAGCATTACTCAGACTAGCCCAAAAGTGAAACAACCCAAATACCCATCAACTGATAAATGAATAAGCAAAACGTGGCATATTCATACAATGGAATATTATTCAGTCATATAAAAGAATAAGGTACTGATACACGCTGCAACATGGATGAACCCTAAAAACTTCATGCCAAGTAAAATAAGCCAGATACAAAACACTACATATTATATTCTTCCATTTATGTGAAATGTCCAAAATCAGCAAATCCAAACATATAGAAATTAGATTAGTGATTGCCAGGGGAAGGGAGGAGAGGGGAATTGACAGTGGCTGCTAATAGACAAGGGTGTTTTTGCTGGGGAGAAGAGTGGTGATAGAAATGTTTTAGCATTAGATTGTGGCGATAGTTGTACAGTATTGTGAATATACTAAAAACCACTGAACTGTATACTTCAAAATAGTGAAAATGCTGGATTTTATGCTATATAAATTTTATCTCAAATAAAAACTATCAGTCTGGTTAACTTGAGCTGAATCCCACCAGGGAAACCTGGGAGCCTGTGTAAAGTATGCACCTTAGAATCATCTCCCCCAAGAGGGAAGGAAGGTGGGGTATTTATACACCAGCTCTCATCAGTCAGTAGTCGAAAACTGCTTCTAGGGGCATTCATTCCTCGGAACTTCTGTTCTGCCTATAAAAGGAGTTCTGGTAGCCAGAGAAAGTCCTTAGGCAAAGAAATGTTGCTAATGGCAGTTGACAGGCCAGCGTGCCCCCAAAAGAGTACAGGCAAAAAGGCAAAATAGGTTCCTTGCACTGACAGGCTCTGCCACTCTCACATTGAGTTGTCTTGGGATAAAAGAAGAAAGCGCATGTAAAATGCATCAGTGTTAGACACAGAGAAAGCTCTCAATAAATGTGAGTTATTTTTACAGAACACTCTATAAGGTTAAACAATTTGATCAAAACTTTCCAGTTAATGCAGGGTAGAGCTAGGATTTACACAATCTCTATATGACACAGTCTTTCATATACAGAATTATATTGACCAGATATACACTAACCAGCCTTGCAAACATACCTATAAAATGGCAATCATGTCATCATGGCATCCAGAGGATATAACAAACATCTTTACATCTTTGCTTTCTGTCCTCCCCCTTGTGTGTGTGCCCTCTGTGGCGGAAGCAGCTGCTTTTCCCACAAAAAGGCCTTGAGGGTTAATGTTAATGTCTGCTCAAGTTGCACAGGGGCTGAACATTATGTGGTCTATTGGTAGGTGCTTATTTGAGATTCAAAGTCTACACATTTGCAATTTAGTGCAAAGGACCAAGACATATGAACACCTGAGACTGCAGGAGCAACAGGGTGGCACGTTTCTCACTCACATGTCAGTTCTGCTGTTCTCCTCTGGAGAGTCTGATATTCACATGGCTCAACAAAAGAGGTGCACTAGCAGAGGAAAACTGGAGGAACTTCTTCCCAGAATTCCCTACATGCACTCCCAACCAAGGGCATGTCAGAGAGCCAAAGAGAGGGGCTGGAGCTGCAGAACTCAAGCAACCTGATGAGGTAGAGGTTGATAATGGTGTTGAAGTAGTTGCAGTACACGTCATTGTTCATGTGGCCATGCTGGTCATTGTCCTGCCACCTCATCTGGATGGGCACAAAGTACCCATAGGCCTCATGGTCCCGATGGTAGGCCTCAACTGTCTGGTCCTTTGATGATGTAACCAAGGAACGGGCATTCTTAGGAAGCAGTTTTAGATCCCAAGAGGTCGTAGTGATTGCAGCTTTGGAAAATACATTCAAGGGAAAAAGCAACAACGGATAAGAATGTTCTTCTGAAATCTTGATTTTAGTCTAACAAAAGCAACTGCATTAAATGTTGGCTACTGGCTTCAAAAGCAAATTCTTTTTTTCCTAGGAAGCAAATCTTCCTTTATAATCTAAGACCTTGTCATAAACTTACTTTCTAAAATGACTCTTTCCTAAAAAGGTATTGCTACACACTGCCAGACACAGGGGAAGTCTTTGTTTGAATCTGACTAGTGGAGAAGTAAAGTACATTTGTATGGAGGTCTTTTATTCCACAAAGTATTTTACTTTTTATTTTTAATTTGTATTTATTTATTTTTGAAGCAGGGTCTCACTCTCATCCCGGCTGTAATGCAGCAGTGTGATCTCGGCTCACTGTAGCTTTCCAGGTTCAGTTGATCCACCCACCTCAGCCTCCCAAGTAGCTGAGAATACAGGCTTATGCCATGCATGCCTGGCCCACAAAGTATTTTCAAGGAGAGTACTATTTCTGATGAAATCTGTAAAACTACTAAGAGTATAAAAATAGACTCAGGCCACCAGTATAAAAAAAATGTTTGCCAGTAAACATCAATGGGGCCTACCGACTATATGTTTTGCGTGTGTGTGTGTGTGTGTGCGTGCGTGTGTGCATATTAATTTTTTTTAGGAAAAAAGTCATTCCCTATAGAAAAGTTTTGGGTTTTTTTGTTTGTTTGTTTGTTTGAGACAGAGTTTTGCTCTTATTGCCCAGGCTGGAGTGCAGTGGCGTGATCTTAGCTCACCACAACATCTGCCTCCCAGGTTCAAGCAATTCTCCTACCTCAGCCTCCCAAGTAGCTGGGACTACAGGCATGCACCACCACAACTGGCTAGTTTTGCATTTTTAGTAGAGATGGGGTTTCTCCATGTTGGTCAGGCTGGTCTAGAACACCCGACCTCAGGTGATCCGCCCTCCTTGGCCTCCCAAAGTGCTGGGATTGTAGGTGTAAGCCACCGTGCCTGGCCTAGGAAAGTTTTAAATATGCATAAACACAAGGAAGAAAATCCAACAACCAAACAATACCCATTATTAACACTTTCATGTGCATTGTTCTAGTCTGTATATATATTTTTAAATGGGGTCGTACTGCATGTGTTGTTTTATAATCTCTTTACTTAACAATGGATCACTAATATATTGAAATATTCTTCTACATTATTTGCAACATTGAATTTTGTTATATTCCATTGCATTGAAGCGCCACAAGTTATTAAGTCCCCAGTTGTTGCATATTTAAGGTTTTTATTCTAATTTTGGTCATAGGATGGAAATCTTTATAAACATATATTCACATATATTCACCATTATTTTCTTAGGGTAAATTCCTAGCAGCAGAATTGCTGAGTCAAAGGGCAAATGAATTGTTACGGCTTTTGATATAAATGAATGCCTTCCAGAAAGGTGGTACCAATGTATCCCCTCCCCACCAATGTACGAGCAAGCCAATTTCCTTGTCAATTTTAAAATGCTTTGTCAATTTGACTGTGTTCTCTCATTTCCATAGAAATTTAATAAAATGTGCTAAGTGAAAAGATGACTGACACTACTAGCTATGATGGAATAACTAGTATCAGAATAACCTCTTTGTTTGAGAACAACTCTAAAAGCTGGATAAAATGTAAAAAGTGCTGTTGGAGGGTAAATGTAAAAGAAGTGCTGTTGGAAGGAATTATTTCTAAAGGAAATAATCAAGGCAGCAGGACTTTACAGGCTGCAACCCTGGGGATAGTGACACCCAAAGGTGAGCTTTGCATTTGCCTCTGCTCTGTCTCCTCGGGGTATTTGTCAATTCACCACATAAGGAATAAAGGCTGAAGAGACAGCAGGAACTTAGAGCTTGTGGTGGTCTTGCTGTGCTGGGAGAGAAGAAAAGATTGAATGGTCAACATCCCGGAGAAGAATGAGTTGCAGAGAAGTGAGCCTAATAATGCAACTTCCCCTCAAGGCATCTGCTGACTCCTCAGCTGCACCTGCTCTGAATGGGACAGAGAAACCAACAGAAAGCAACTGCAACAAGGCAAAAGCCTAAGAAGAAAATAGGAGTCTTAGGGTGCTGAGGATTTAAAAAAAAAAAAAAAATAGCTTTCAGTGCTGCAGAGGAGGAGGGCCAAAACCTCAGACTTTCAGTTGTGACCTGAGAAGCACTACTCCCTTGGAGTGAGGACAGACCTGACATTGACCAGCCTTGAGTAAGGTTATCTACCCATATCACCTGTCAGCCAAATTATCTCCAGAGGAAAATAACATTTTTAAAGCCTCTGTGACATTTAATATACAGAGCCTGGCATTCAATCGAAAACTACAAGGTCAGACTGAACGCGGTGGCTAGCATCTGTGATCCCAGGGCTTTGCGAGGCCAAGGCAGGAGGACTGCTTCAAGTCAAGAATTCAAGACCAGCCTAAGCAACATAGCAAGAACCTGTCTCTACAAAAGAAAAAATTATATTTTAATTAGCCAGGCATGGTGGCATGTGCATGTAGTCCTAGCTACTCAGGAGGCTGTGGCAGGAGGATCACTTGAACCTGGGAGTTTGAGGTTGCAGTGAGCTGTCACTGTACCACTGCACTCCAGCACAGGCAAGAGAGCAAAGCCTTGACTCTAACAACAACAACAAAAAAAACCACTAAGACTTACCAGGAAATTGGTACAAATGACCAAAACCCAAAAGAATTTTTTAAAAAGACAATAAAAATAGTCCCAAACACTCAGACTTCAAAATAACAATGATCAAAATGCATCTCAGATAAAGGCCTGATATCCATTCTGGATATATAAATAACTCTAAAACAGGGAGGAAAAGACCAAAATTCCAGTTGAAAAATAAAAGTCACGAACACATAATTCACAAAGAAAGATTTTAACATGCTCTTTAAACATATAGACAACTTCACTCACAGTAAGAGAAACACAAATTATAACTATGCTGAGATATAATTTCTCAATTAACAGATTGGGTAAAAATTATAAAGCCTGGCCAGGCGCAGTGGCTCACACCTGTAATCTCAGCATTTTAGGAGGCTGAGACAGGTGGATAACTTGAAGACCTTGTATCTACAAGAAATACAAAATATTTAGCCATGTGTGGTGCCTGAGGTCCCAGCTACCAGGGAGGCTGACGTGGGAGGATTGCCTAAGCCCAGGAGGTAGAGGCTGCAGTGAGCCATGATCACACCACTGCACTCCAGCCTGGAAGACAGAGGTGAAATCTTATCTCAAAAAAAAAAAAAAAAAGAGACACTCATATCATGCATTGTTGGTAGGAATGGAATGTCCCCACCATTAAGGGGGAAAATGGAAATCAGATAATATCTAACAAAACCACAAGTGAGTTTACCCCCTGACTCACATCTAAGAATTTACCTTGGAGATATACCTGCAGCAATACAAGAATACCAATGGACAAGGTGCATGCCTCTTTCTGATGAAAAAATATTGGGAACAAACATACATAGGAGATTGGTTGAATAGACTATGTTTCATTCACACAATGGAGGACTAAGCAGCTAAAAATAAAAACTTAAAAAGATATGATATGATTTCCAGAATGTATTTGTTGCCAAGCTAAAAAATAAAACTGCAAAAGAGCATATATAGTATGCTATCTTTTTGTAAGAAACAAAAGAAGATAATATAAATGTATTTATTTATATTTACAAAAAGAAAATCAGGAAGATTAAACATGAAACTAATGAAGGTATGTTAACAAAATGGATGTGATGAAGAAGGGAGAGTAACACTCCTCTGAATGTACCTTTGTGGGTGATTTGGGGTTTTGGAACCATGTTAACATTTTACATCCACAAAATGATGATGATGATGATGATGATGTTAAATTAATAACAATGGGAAGGGAGAAATCTAAAATAGAATATAAAGAGACATATAACTGTTTTCAAATGAACACCATAATCACACTGAAGGGAAGAAAATAACTATTGAAAACTATATTCCCTTAGCCTCAAGTCAAAAAGATGTGTTAACAAATATTGAACACAGGTTAGTAGATAGGTGGATTTTTTTTTTAATTGTGACAGGATTAGCAATTCTAAATCTGTTTTCTCATATGATCTAAATCTGTTTTGTTTTTTTTTTTTTGAGACGGAGTCTCGCTCTGTCGCCCAGGCTGGAGTGCAGTGGCCAGATCTCAGCTCACTGCAAGCTCTGTCTCCCAGGTTTACGCCATTCTCCTGCCTCAGCCTCCCTAGTAGCTGGGACTACAGGCGCCTGCCACCTCGCCCGGCTAGTTTTTTTGTATTTTTTAGTAGAGACGGGGTTTCAACGTGTTAGTCAGGATGGTCTCGATCTCCTGACCTCGTGATCCGCCCGCCTCGGCCTCCCAAAGTGCTGGGATTACAGGCTTGAGCCACCACGCCCGGCATATGATCTAAATCTGAATCTAAGCCTGGGCAAATAAGTAAATACAATGAGGATAGTGTGAGCCAGGTTTCTCACCTGGAGAAGGTACTTACAAGTATAGAAAGTAGAAAGACTGAAATGAACCTTCTGGTGTTAGATTGGATTTGGTAATTTCAATATGAACTCATGGATTAAAGAGAGATAGAGAGACACAGAGAGGTTTCCTAGCCTTGTTGAGCCTAGACACAATGGCACTTCAGTAGCAAAACAAGCACACTTAATGACCAGATTTTAATTTCTAAATACCATTCTTCACAAAAAGGAATCAGGACTTCTTGAAGAAATAACTTGCTCCAGTGTTGGAGCAGATAAAGCAAAAGATGATCCTGGAATATCATATCATGCCAGAAAGTGAAGAAATGCTCAGAGAACAATGGGGCATGCCAAAATTTCACAGGAGCCTACTAAATGTAGGCTCCCAATGGCTACATCTGGAATATTTGAACATCAAACTTAAGAATGAGATCAGTTAATTAAAACCCTTTGAATAAAATAAGAATTCCTATGTCTTGCTAAAATTAAAAAATGGGATTAAAGGCCGGGCGCGGTGGCTCAAGCCTGTAATCCCAGCACTTTGGGAGGCCGAGGCGGGCGGATCACAAGGTCAGGAGATCGAGACCACAGTGAAACCCCGTCTCTACTAAAAATACAAAAAATTAGCCGGGCGCGGTGGCGGGCGCCTGTAGTCCCAGCTACTCAGGAGGCTGAGGCAGGAGAATGGCGGGAACCCGGGAGGCGGAGCTTGCAGTGAGCCGAGATCGCGCCACTGCACTCCAGCCTGGGCAACAGTGTGAGACTCCGTCTCAAAAAAAAAAAAAAAAAAAAAATGGGATTAAAGAAAAGTTATTATTTACATCATCATGCCAAGTAATAGATGTAGAAGGGATCATGGAGTTAGAAAATCTTCATTTTGCAAACATCAGAGTAATAATTGATTCAGTCAGGAATCATCAATGGATGCTAAAATACAGCGGGTAAAAGTTTTGTGAGAAACGCAGTACTTAAACTGTCTCAAAGTATCTCTCCACAAATTATTTACTCATTACAAATGAATATTAGTAACTTTATGGCGGAGCACACTGGCAGGTACTTCCTTGCCCAAGTTGTCAAGGTTGATATCACCAATAACTTATCATATGAATATCATGTGCCTCCCGATATGATGGACTGAAGAGGACACCACTTCTGTGTTATTCCTGCCAAAAATGCATCCGAATCTAATTAGGATGAAAAAAATCAGGCAAATGAAAACTGAGGAACATTCTGCATTCTAACTGTTCTGTACTCTTCAAAAATACCAAGATGATGAAAGACAAATAAAGGCTGAAGAACTGTCCCAACTAAGAGTGACTAAACAGATATGACAACTAAATGCATGCATAATCCTGGACTACATACTGGAAATATGTAGCTATAAGGAAGATTATTGGAATAGCTGATAAAATTTGAATTTAGAATATAGATCAGATGATAGTATTATATTAAGGGAAATCAGACTATTTTTCCCCAAAATATGAAGGATCATTGAGCTGAAGACAATTAAGATGCAGGTGAGCTCTTTGCCTTCTCTCTGTTCAGCTGAAAGCAGGACACAGATACACAAAGACAAAAAGGTCTTCTACACTTCCCCCCGCCGACCCCTTTCCCACCCAAAGACTGGACATAAATTTTCCTTTAATACAGATAACACTTACCAGGTCAGAGATGGTGGCAGGAGAATTTGGGAGCAAACTTTACTGCTTCCCACAGGTTTTCTGCCTTTGAAAGCCTGGGACTACTTTCCCCCTTGTCTTGTCACCTAAAATTTATCACTGTCTGTTGAAAATCTTATATAAGCCAGGACTCTAAGCCACCACTTTTGAGTACTTTTCTCCCACATGGTGTGCACTGCATGGGTTAATGAACTTGCTGATTTTTCTTTTGTTAATCTTTTGTTACAAGAGTTTGTCCCAACTATGAACTTATGAGGATGGAGAAAAATTTATATATACTCCCCTTCAGTATCAATATTAAACTTCCTAATTTTGATAGTTGTACTGTGGTTATAATGAAAGAAATGTATTGTTTTTAGTAAATGAAAACTGAAGAATTTAGGAATAAAAAGGCATGATATCTACAATATCCTGTCAAATGGTTCAGAAAGAAATAATGGAGAGAGGAATACCTGTGCGTGGAGCGGGGGATAATTGAGCAAATGAGGAAAAACATTAAAAATTGGTGAATCTAAGCAGTAGATAGACAGTAATTGTTTCTACCATTCCTACAAGTTTTCTTAACATTGAAAGTACAAAAGTATTAAAAGTTACCCCCAAAAGCTGCCACTAATGTGTTTAAGAAAACAAACATTTGATAATTTTACCAGAGCACTGGAATCTATGAAATACAATCATTATATTAGATTAAAAGACAGTTTTACAGAGTAGATCAGTCACAGTCGAAGACAGAATTAACTAGAAGTCTGTCTAAATATTCACAGTGAAGCACAGAGAGATTAAAAATTTTAAAATACAAAATAAAGCATAAGACACACACAGGAAACCACTTTAGAAAATACAACATAATCGGTGTAAATAAAGTTCTGGATAGACAGAAGAGAAATCATAGGTAAGAAACAATGTTTGAAGCGATATTGGCAGAGAATTTCCCAAAACTTGACACAAAAATTCTTCCCAAGACATAAAACCACAGATCTAAGAATCATTATGAACCCAAGCTGGACAAACTAAAGAAAACCAAACATGGCCAGGCACAGTGGCTCATGTCTGAAATCCCAGAACTTTGGGAGGCAAAGGCAGGAAGATCGCCTGAGACTAGGAGTTTGAGACCAACCTGTGCAACATAGTAAAAGCCCTTCTCTGTTAAAAAAATTAAAAAAAAAAAAAAAAAAAAAAGCCAGGAATGCTGGCACATGCCTGTCGTTCTAGCTACTCAGGAAGCTGAGGTGAGAGAATCGCTTGAGTCCAGGAGGTTGAGGCTGCAATGAGCTATGATCACACCACTACACTCCAGCCCGGGTGACAGAGCGAGACCACTGCCCAGAAAAAAAAGAAAGAAAAATCCAAAGATAACAAAACAGCTAAAAACCAAAGACAAAAAAAAAAAAAAAAAAAAAATTGAATTAAGCAAAGTAAAAAGAAAAACCCTTCAAAGCAATAACAAGAATCTGACTTATTCAATGGAAACAACGGAAGACAGAAAACCACAGAATGGCATCTTTAAAGTGCTGAAATACTTGCAAAGCTAGAATTCCACATGCAGAGAAAAATAGCCTTCAAAAATTAAAGCAAAGCGGTTATTTTCAGATGAATGAAAAACCTGAAAAAAATGAATTCATCTCAAGCAGAACTATGCTAAAGGAAATGCCGAAGGGAGCTCTTTAGGCAGAAGGAAAATGATCCTTAATGAAAGAATCGTAATGCAGAAAAGAATGAAGAACAATGGAAAAGGTGGGCAAGTGGGTAAATTTAAATTAATATTGACAGTTTAAAGCAATAATGATAATGTCTTATGGGGTTTAAAATACAGAGAGAATTAAAATATCCCTCAAGAGTAGCAGAAAAAACAGGACGGTAAATTCAGTTACAATGTTGTAGGGTCCTTGAATTTTCAGCCAGTAATAACAATCTTAATTTAAGGTTGACTAAGTCAAATCAAGGATGCATGTTGTAACCTCTAGGATAGTCACCAAAATAATGTAAAAAGAACGTATAATTAACAGAGGGAGAACAAAGTAATAAAAAAATTTTTCAATCCCAAAGAAGGCAATATGTGAGGTGAATGGAGCAAAAACATGACACAAACATAAAACAAATTGTAAGATAGAGAATTTGAATAAATATAGCAATAATTCCATTAATTATTATCAAATATTCCAAATAAAAGGCAAAGATTGTCAGAAAAGAATTTTTTTAAACCAACTATGTGCCACTTACAAGAGACCACAGCTTATTAAATATAAGGATGCAGAAAAGTTGGGAGTAAAAGGGTGGAAACCACACAAACATTAGCAAGAAAAAAGGCTGGTGTAGATATACTAATGGAAGACAAAATAGATGTTAAGGCAAAAAATATTACTACATCTAAAAGAGAGACTGTTAATCAAGATAAATGATCAGTTCAACATGAAGTTCTTATAACATAGCAGAAAATATGTGTGAAACAAAAACTAACAAAAATAAAAGGTATAATAGATGAATTCCCAGTCACAGTGGGCAGCTTTAACACACCTCTCTCAGCTGAAAGAACGTGCAGAAAATAAAATATAGAACAATATAACACAATATCCAACAGTTGTGGAATATGCATTATTTTCCATCACATTTAGAACAGTTACCATAATAAAACATATATTGGGCCAAAAGCAAGTCTAAACAAATTTCAAAGAATTAAAATCAAATACAGTATGTTCCCACAGTGGAATTAACCTAAAAATCAGTATCAAAAAAAACTTAATCCCCAAATGCCTGAAAATCAATCAATATAGCCATGCTATACTTTGGTTTGTTTGTCCCCTCCAAATCTCACGTTGAAATTTGATCCCCAGTGTTGGAGGTGGAGCCTAATGGGAGGTGTTCGGGTCATGTGGTCAGATCCCTCATGAATGGCTTGGTGCCCTCCTTGAGATAATGAGTGAGTTCTTGTTCTATTAGCACTCTATTTGTTCCCTCTAGAGCTGGTTGTTAAAAAGAGCCTGACACCTCCCTCCCCTCTCTCTCTTGCTCTCTCACCAAGTGATCTCTGCACACACCAGCTCCCCTTCCCTTTCTGCCATGAGTGGAAGTAGCCTGTGGCCCTCACCAAAAGCACTTGCTGGCTCCACGCTTCTTGTATAGCCTGCGATCCATGAACCAAATAAACCTCTTTTCTTTACAAATTACCTACTTCAGGTATTCCTTTACAGCAACACAAACAGATGAAGACAAGTTGTAAACAATCTATGAACTAAATAAGAAATTAAAATGAAAATAAGAAAAAAATTAAACAATGATAATGAAAATATGAATATAAAAACTTATAGAATGTAGTTAATCTGTGCTCAGAGAACACATAATGGTTGAATAAAAATCTAAGGATGGAAATCAATGATATAAGGATCTATCTCAAGCAAGAAGCCTGAAAAAGAATAGCAAATTAAACTCAAAGGAAGTATAAAAGAGCAATGATAAGGATCAGGACAAAAATCACTGAAATAGAAAAAATACATATAATAGAGCAGAAGTAGGCAAACTTTTTCTGTAAAGAGACAAATGGTAAATATTTTAGACTTTGTTGATCATAAAATCTGTCACCACTATTCAACTCTGCCACTGTAGTGCAAAACAGGCACAGATAAAACATATATGAATGGATGTGGCTATGTGCCAATAAAACTATATTTACAAAAACAGATTGTGGATTAGATTTGACTCATTAGCCATATATTGCCAATCTCTAATGAGGAATATAGCAAAGCCAAAAGTTGGTCCTTTGAACAAAAATGAATAGAATTGATAAAAGTCCAGTAACACTATAAAGAAAAAAACAAAGGGCACAACTTACTAATATAAAAATATATAAGAAATATATATAAGATATCTTTATTAACATAAGACAATAATAATGATATTAAAGGCATTAGAAAAATAAAAGGCTGGACGAAGTGGCTCATGCCTGTAGTCCCAGCACTTTGGGAGGCCTCACAAAGCAGGTGGATCACTTGAGCCCAGGAGTTCAAGACCAGCCTGGGCAACACAGGGAGACCCTGTCTCCACAGAAAATACAAAAATTAGCCTGGTGTAGGATGGGGGATGAGGGAGGAATAGCATTAGGAGAAATACCTAATGTAAAAGACAAGTTAAAGTGTGCAACAAACCAACATGGCACAGGTATACATATGTAACAAACCTGCACGTTGTGCACATGTACCCTAGAACTTAAAGTATAATTTAAAAAATACAAAAATTAGCCAGGTGCACTCCTGTAGTCCCAGCTACTCAGGAGGCTGAAGTGGGAAGATCACTTGAGCCCGGGAGGTTAAGGCTGCAGTGAGCCGTGATCCTGCCACTGCATTCCAGCCTGGGTGACAGAGTGAGTTCCTGTCTCAAAAAAAAAAAAAAAAAGTAAGAGATATCATGAATAACTTCAGACAATAAATTGTACAATTTACATGAGATGGACAAATTTGTTTTTCAAAATACTAACTTAACAAAACTGACACACACAAAAATGGAAAATCCAAATTATTGGATGCCCTTTAAATATATTTGAATCACTCCAAATGAAAATCATTCCTTAAAGGGCCACTTGCTATCATTTGTTTTATAGCAAAATATAAAGGTTGAGACAGAAACTGCTATCACAGAATAGCATGCGAGGTTGCGGTGAGCTGAGATGGCGCCATTGCACTCCAGCCTGGGCAACAAGAGCAAGACTCTAACTCAAAAATAAAATAAAATAAAATAAAATAATATAAAATAAAATAAAATAAAATAATTAAGAAGTGAATTTATCAAGGTCACTGGATACAGACATCATAGTTAAAAATCAACTGTATTTATATATGCTAACACGAAAAAACTGGAAAATGACATTTTAAAACAAAACCATTTGCATTAGGACAATGCAAAGTAATAATATCTAAGAATATTTAGCATCAAAACACCAGATACCTAGAAATAAAGCAAAAAATGTGCAGGAGCTGTACTAAAAACTACAAAACACTGCTGAGAGAAATTAAAGAAGATCTACATAGATGAAAGAATATACCATGTCCAAGGATTGGAAGACTAAGTAGTGTGAAGATGCTGGTTCTCCCCTATTGATTTACAGGTTCAATGTAATCCCTATCAAAATCCCAGCTAGTATCTATAAAAGTTAATAAACGTATCCTAAATTTTACATGGAAAGGCAAAAGACTTAGAATAGTCAAAACAAAAATGAAAAAAAAACAAAGTTAAAGAACTTACATTACCAAATATCAAGATTTATTATAAAATGCAGGACAATTAAAATAGTGATATTGGCACATTATAGAAAAACATATCAATGAAACAGAATAGAGAGTCTAGTAAACAGACTCATTCATATAAGACTCCCTAATTTATGAAACAAGTGCCGTTAGAATGCAGTGGTGGAAAATACTATATTTTTAATAATTAATATTTTAATGAAATTTTATCACACCTCAAAGTATGCAAAAAAAAAAAATTCTACATGCATTATAGGCCTAAATGTAAAAGGAAAAACAACATAGCTTTCAAAAGTAACACAGGACATATTCTTAACATTGAAGTGAGCAAAGTAATCTCTTAATATAAGACACAAAAATCACAGTAGAGGGGTTGGGAGATGTTGGTCAAAGGACATAAAATTGCAGTTAGATAGTAAGAATAAGTTCAAGAGATCTAATGTACAACATGATGACTACACTTAATAACAATGTATTATATTATTAAAATTGCTAAGAGAGATTTTAAGTGGTTCTCACAACAAAAAAATTGAAATGAATTTTGAAATTAAAAAATTGAAAAAATATGAAGCCTCATTTTGTGCTTCTCACTACAAAAGAATAAGTATCTGAAGTAATACATATGTTAATTAGCTCAAGGTAGTCATTCTACAACGTATACATATTTCAAAACATCATGTTGTACAACATAAATAAATACAATTTGTATTTGTCAATTTTTAAAAATGGCTTACCATAAAAGATTAATAAATCTTACTTCTTTAAAATTAAGAATTTATATTTATCAAAAGATACTATAAAGCTATGAAATACAAATGTGAAACAAAGAGCTCATATCCAAAATGTATAGAAAACTCCTACAAATCAATGAGAAAAATGAAAGGCAACCCAACTTTAAAAGAAACAAGCAAAAGACTTGAATAGGTGCTTGAATGAAAGAGGATATTCAAATGATCAATAAATACAATAAAAGGTGATAAACATCATTAGTCATCAAAATAATGCAAATTAAAACCACAATTACTAAGTTTTTAATCCCCTCAGAATGAGTAAAATGTTATTAAGTGTTGGTGAGGATACAGAGCAACTAGAACTTCAACACTGTGTTGGTGGAAATATGAGTTGGTATCTACGATTTAGAATCCTATTTGGCAGTTATCTACTAAAATTGTACAAATGCATAGCCTATGACTCATCAATTCCACTCCTTGATATAGAAACAACAGAAATACATACATATGTGTACTAAAAGACACATACAAGAATACCCACAGCAGCATTGTTTATAATTGCCCCAGACTGGAAGCAATACAAACATTCATTATTAGTAGAATGAATAAATAGTGTTGTAATCATACAATAGAATACTATACAACAATGAAAAATAATGACTTTCTGCCTCAAAGAATCACACTAATAAATCTCACAGACAAAATTTTGAGGGAAAGGAGCTAAATGCAAAAAAAATACCCACAAAAAAAAATACCCGCTATATGATTCCATTTACATTAAGTTCCAAACATCAGAAGTAATCTATAGTGATGGAAATCAGAATGTTGATTACTTTTGAGTGAGGGATAATGATTAAAAGGGACATAAAGACTTCTGTAGTACATTTAATATTCTACATTGGGGGATGTTACATAGGCATGTTGCATTGCAAAATTTGTTCAAATTCATCAAGCTTCTTACGTGTATGAACGTGTTATACTTCAATGAAAATGTTTTCCCCAAAAATCTGATATGTGGACAAAAGTAATATGATTACACTGAGTTAAGTCTCTAGTGTCCAGAGCAGTTTACTTTTCATTTTTTATATACAGGAAATTTATTTCTTATTCATTCACTCTACTGCAAACTCAAAAAACTTACACACAAGATTCTTCTTTACCCACATAAAGCCTTGTCGTACCAGTTGCTTTGTGGATGTGCACATATTTATATAAGTATAAGCAGACACTGGGATGAAGATGGACTTTAACTTTCACACAGTGGAAGAGGAAGTAAGAGTCCTTGATGACCTGAAAATAACTTGCCATCCAAGTGACACTTGAAATGAGAAGCTTCTTAAATGTCTATTTTTACCATAAACTTTCCTAAGGAATCAGCCTTCATCATCTTTATCTTTTGGTAACACATAAGCTAATGTTCATCCACTTGAACACATGTAAAAATTTCAAAATAAAGAAAGTTCTACATGACACTGAGTACCAGGTGGCATTTTGACACATCACCATGAGGAAGTAGAAGGAAGTCATTTTTTAAAACTATTTTAAAGAACTGTCCAAAGCACACTGGCAAAACCCAAGGAAAATCAATGTTGACATCTGCTTCATAGATATTCAGATTTTACAAATAATATTAAAGCCATTCCAAACCCTTTGGGAATTGTGCCTTGATGCCACAAAGAAAATTGCCACAAATGGACACTTTCCTGAAGTCTAAGTGTGTGAGGGAAGGGGCGGGGGAGGTGGATCCTGCCATGCAAAGAAATTCTCAGGAAGCTGTGAAGATATTAGCTATTTTACTCAATTTATTCCAAGCTGAAACATAATAGTACATTATAAATCTGTTTTGATTTTACTTAATCTAATGAAAAAGTGTTCATCTTTTTGATAAGTACTCATTAGCCATTTTTTTCTGACATAAACAGACAAGAAAGATGTTCTTGCGCTGCATTTAAAACTCAACTCAGCTAATTACAGTGCAATGACTCAAAGAACAAAATCGACGTACTGAAGTTTCTCACTTGAATTGTCTTTATAGTTGAATTAAAAATCTAACAAAAAAAAAAAGTAAAAGGGTCCCAGCAGTATGTTTTACCCTTAGGTTGAACAATGTTTAAGTAAACAAAGGTCAAAGTCTAGCACATGATATGAATTTTCAAATTTTCTGATGTTAATTCCTCTCTAAGAACAGTTGGTGAATTTGTCACCAAAGGGGTATGTGTTTACATGGGAGGTGGGGGACATGCTTTCTTTTTTGGAAGCAGTGATGAATTTGCATAAACAATTTGTCTTATTTCACTCAGTCCATTGTGAGACCAAAAGTCAACATGTAAATAAGATCTAGTTAGGGTTGGAGCCAGGCTAGAACCAGGGAATTGTGTGAAGCAAAGGGAGAGATGTAAGAATCAAGCTTACTTATAGCCGCCCAGGCTTATGCCCAGTACTTTTAGGAATATCAGATGGTTTGGGCTTTTTGGATCACAGAGTATTAATCTGCTGTAACATTATCCTGAATGAGCCTGAAAAAAATTGATGCCGTTTCCCAAAATGCTTGATTTAAGCTCCAGAAAGAATTTTAACGCATCTGGCTTGGGATATCTCAAATGGAGGTATGACTCAAATGATCATTTCATTGATTTTACAATTCATTTTTATTATAAAATTTATATATTTATCTGAAGCTAGAAATTTTAAAAATTATTTTAGATCTGTGATACATAAATTATGCCTATTGTACCTAAACTGCCATCACAAAGAGGAGTAACTAAAATTAAATTAAATGTCACTTTTTCCTACCCTCTGTATGACTTCAGTATTTAAATGAGTACATGTAGGCCTTTTTAAGGTTCATTTGAATGAACAAACAAAATAACAAGAGAACAGTCTACTACTGAGCTCATTAGACGGATGGCTGAGTCACCTTCATAAATGATTTTCCTAGCTTAAATTAGTCATTAGGCACTGGAGACTAAGAAAAAACACACATCTTGTGTCTTTCAGGAATTCAAATTGGTCTTACCTGTGTTAAGAAAATAGCTATGCTTCACTAACAAAGATATAAGCACAGTAGACCTGCACCCTGAAGCAACAATGCATAGCTTGGAGGTTACGAACCCAGGCTGAAGAAGGCACATTTTACACTTAGGTTGAACAAATGGGGCTTCTTCTTACCTCCATGCTTTGCATGTGCTGAGCCTTCTGCACAGCATGCCTTTCCCTCTTAAAATTTCAACTCGCCCTGTAAGACCCAGCTCAAATGTCACCTTCTTAGTCACATGCTCCCTGATCATTCTCCCCTCTCTGTCTACAACCTCTAATAATCAGACAGAGATAGATGACTGCTCTCCTTCATTCATTCTTTAAGCAAACTGCTCCTGGGGTTGGGACACATCAGTGAACAAAACAGGCACAAATATCCCTTCCCTTATAGGAAGCTGACATTTTTGTGGGTGAAGATAGTACAAATAAATATTTTAAAAACTAGATTATATAGAATGTTATACATCGATAAGGGTATGAAAAAAAAGACTGCAGTAAGACTGGGGAGTGAGTGGGAGTGGTTTGGGAAGAGTAGTAATTAAAAGCAGGGGTTGGATTTAATCCAATTAAGTGACAAAGACATGCAGAAGGTGAGGGCCTCTGAACGTTTCGTACTACCTCTCCCCACATACCATTTTGCAATTTCTCATTTTCATTTCAGTCTTCCTCGTTAAGCTGGGTGCTCCCCATGGGCAGGGACTAAGGGAGTTATCATTTTGTTTCCAGTATGTAGTACAGCACCTGGCAGGAACTGCTCAATTCATGAATGAACAAATGGAAGAAACTCTTCACAGTCTCCATAGTTGAAGAATCAGTCACTTCTCCTGCCCCAACATTTTTAACGGTGCTTTACTTTGTTTACCTTTAATATGTAATAACTATCCCCAGGTCCCCAAATAATCTTCCTGTTCTCTCAACAGTGATCTTTAAAGTGTGTGATGTACATCAAGGAGCCACACAGAACAAGCCCTTGATGAGAAGCATGGGAGGAAAGAAGGAAATACTAGAACTTCTACTCAGGCTGATTTTTTTAGTATCAAAACTAAGAGAGAAATTGTTAATAGAATATAACCTATGGCTTAATTGACACTCTCACAGTGACACCTGGGATATCCTAAGGGAAGGGAGGCATTCTCTCTAGACAGTAGCATCCCCACTTGGACAGGGCGGCTCTTGATAAACAGATCATACATTGTTTATTATCTACTCCTAAACATATAAACCAGTGGTTTTATTATTTATTTATTTTTACAGACAGGGTGTCATTCTGTTGCCCAGGCTGGAGTGCAATGTCCAATCATAGCTCAATGCAGCCTCAACCTCCCGGGCTCGAGGGATCTTCCTGCCTCAGTTTCCCAAGTAGCTAGGACTATAGGCACATACAGGCACACGTCATCACACCTGGTTAATTTTTTATTTTTCTATTTTTTTTTTTTGTAGAGACAGAGGTCTCACTATGTTGCCCATTTGGTCTCAAACTCCTAGCCTCAAGCAGTCCTTCCACCTCAGCCTCCCAAAGTGTGGAGATTACAGGCATAAGCCACTGAGCCCAGCCTAGACCAGTGCCTTTTAAATGATGCCATTTTTAAAAGCCACAGATTGAAGGTAACAGTCATGTGCCACTTAATGGTGGGGGTACGTGCTAAGAAATGCACCATTAGGCAATTTCAGTGTTATGTGAACATCATAGAATGTACTTACACAAACCTAGATGGTGTAGCCTAAAACACACATAGGCTCTCTATTGCTCCTGGGCTACAAACCTGTATAACATGTTACTGTACTGAATACTGTAGGCAATTGTAACACAATGGTAAGGATGTATGTATCTAAACTTATCTAAAGATTTTAAAGGTACAGTTAAGACATGGTATAAAAGATTTAAAATGGTACAGCTGTATGGGGCACTTACCATGAAGTTTGCAGGACTGGAAGTTGCTCTGGGCGAGTCAGTGAGTGAGTGGTGAGTGAAAGTGAAGGTCTAGGACATCGCTGTACACTACTGCAGCCTTTAGAAAACTATACACTTACACTATGCTAAATATATTTTTAAACATTTAAGTATGAATTTCTTCAACAATAAATTAACCTTAGCTTATTGTAATTTTTTATTGTATAAACTTTTTAACGTTTTTAAACTTTTTGACTCTTTTGTAATAGCACTTAGCTTAAAACACAAACACACTGTACAACTGTACAAAAAGAATAAGGACTATATCCTTATTGCTACCTAATTTTTTTTAACTTTTTGAAGTTTTTTATAAAAAATGAAGACACAAACACACACATGAGCCTTGGCCTACACAGGGTCAAGATCATCAGTATCACTGTCTTCACCACCTATCACCACCTTCACCATCTTATCCCCCAGAAGGTCTTCAGGGGCAATAATCCTCATGGAGCTGACGTGTCCTATGATAACAATGCCTATTTGACAATGAAAAGCAAGTAAAAATCTGCTGGGGATTTCAGGGACAGCTTTTGCTTTACCAATATAGGCCACACCCCTCCCTCCTTTGCTGGTCGGGAATTCTGAGGTGAGACCAAGAGCAACCATCTTGTGACTATGAAGCAACAGGCATGAAGGCAACATCATATGAAAAGGAAAAGAAGAAAGATAGAAAGGGTCTGGAACCATCCAGGACGAGCCCTGGCTGTGGGAAAAAGTAGACTCTATTCAATCTAGCCACTGAAGTCAAGTGTCTGTTACATGCAGCCAAACACAATATCCTTTTTGTTCTTTCCTTCTTTCCTTCTTTCCTTCCTTCCTTCCTTTTTTTTTTTTTTTTTTTTTTTTTGGCAGAATCTTGCTCTGTTGCCCAGGCTGGAGTACAATGGTGCTATCACCACTCACTGCAACTCCACTTCCCGGGCTCAAGTGATTGAGGAGATGGAACGACAGGCACATGCCACCATGCCTGGCGATATTTTTTAAATGGGACTTCACCATGTTGCCCAGACTGGGCTCGAACTTCTGAGCTCAGGCTATCCGCCCTCCTTGAACTCCCAGAGTGCTAGGATTACAAGAGTAAGCCGCTACACCCAGAAAACACAATATTCTTTTGAGGTTTATAATTTAACAGCAAATGACAAAGGCCACATATCAGTGGGAAACATGTTCTTCCTGCTGCTTTCCAAATGGCTGAAATTATATGCAGAAAACAACATGGCAACTGCCTAAAATGCCTTTTTCTATTCTATAAACACCGTTAGATGATATACCGACTGATCATTCAACATTCCACAAACATTTGCATATTTTTTCCATTCCACATCTACTTTTTTTTTTTTTTTTTTTTTTTGAGGGGAGTCTCGCACTGTCGCCCAGGCTAGAGTGCAGTGGCACAATCTCGGCTCACTGCAATCTCCACCTCCCAGGTTCACACCATTCTCCTGCCTCAGCCTCCCAAGTAGCTGAGACTACAGGCACCCGCCACCACGCCTGGCTAATTTTTTTTTGTATTTTTAGTAGAGACGGGGTTTCATCATGTTAGCCAAGATGGTCTTGATCTCCTGACCTCGTGATCCGCCTGCCTCGGCCTCCCATAGTGCTGGGATTACAGGCGGGAGCCACCGCGCCCGGCCCACATCTACATTTTTTTAATGGAAAGACCACAAGGATATTTCCTTTGTCCCATAAACTTTATGATGAGGTATAGATAAAGAGAGGCATCTCAAAAGAGTCAACCAACTGATGACCTTTCTGACAGGAGCAAGACAGTACAACCCATTATCTTCTTCACTTTTATTGTAAAATCTCTTTATTGTAAAAGTGATATATGCACTTGGTAAAATATTCGAGCACTATAGACGATCATTAAATAAAAACTTCATCTCTTCAAAGGTTATCTTTACAAATAGTCATTACCACGTGATTCAATGGCTTGTTCCCTACTGTCCACCCACATTGATACCTCACTCCACCCCAATCCCCATCCCACATCTAGATGTCCACATTCAGGGGTGGGATTACTTGGATTTCTATGTAACCACCAGACTAGCTGAGGGCTCCCTGTCCATCCTCTCCCTCATCACTTACCACCTTTTGTAATTATATATTTGTCAGTGTGTTTGTATAATATTTGTCTTATTTTCCAGACAAGGATTCTCCAAGGGCAGGGACCCATTGTCCTTGTTTTTGTTTTATGATATGCCCTGATCCTGGCAGGCACTCAACAAATATTTGATTAATGAATGAATGAATATTGTTGAGTATTAGAAATAATGAAGTTCTGATTTCAAAACAACATGTTGTACAAATAAAGATGCACAATTTTTACTTGTCGGTTTAAATAAATAGATCATAAATAAATAAAAGCAGTGAAGTTCTGAGGAACTGAACCAAAACTTGTCTTTGTACCTCAGTGACCTCTGCTAAGGGCTAGAAGGACAGAGTTGTCAGAGACAGAAAAGTACCAGGTACCCATGATTCGGGTCAAGACCTTCTTGTTCCCTGAGGAACAGCAAATGCTTATTCCCAGCAAAGGAACAGCAGCCTTGGTCTCCATGGGATTATAGGAAACGGCAAGAAATATTTCTTCTTTGTGCTGTGACCTGTTCAAAGAAAGAAGCCTTTTCATCAGGCTCCTCCTTATCTCTGTTTCCGTCTTCATAAACAGAAGGTTCTGATACCTGGGAGACTTCTCGGATGCAGAAGCCTGACTGAGAGCAGAGAGAACCCTCTGTAAGCCAACCCTGTCTCCTGCTGGAACACAAGTGATTTGCACCCTCCCCTCTGCAGTAAACCTTTCTAACATCACAAAACCCCACCACTCGACTTGGGCATCCTGACTGTGCCCAAGCAGGGTTGGTGGTTAGAGATGGGAGCCAATGCCACGCTGTGGTAGCGGCCCACCCACTAAGCTCGTCCTCAAATGTTCCCTGAGGAGAACAAAACAAGCATATACCAAGGCACCCAGTGATGACTGGGCTGCCGGGTTCTGATGAAACTGTAGAGTTTCTCCTGCCTTCTCCCCTTCTCCTGGGAATGAAAACAGCATATGAAGATGGCAGAGGATGACAATCATTTTAGCATAATGATCATATGGGAGACAACCGCTGGATGGTTTATCATATTTTGGAGACATTACCACTGAGAAGACCATTGTGAAAATTCCCCTTAACCCCACCATTCAGTGCCCTGGTACCATCTGGTCAAGACCACAGAGAAATCAGCCAGCATAGGAAGAGGCACAACTCAGAGGACTGGATGCAAACAAATAAAAAATGACAGGGTCACAAGGGAGGTAGATAAAAGGTAGGAGTGAAGAGAGGGAAGGGTTCTTAGCCTCCCTGAACCTGCTTCTCCATCTATAAAATGGAAGTGATTAACATAAAGTCCCAAATTTTGGTGCAAAATGTCAACTGCACAAACATGGGTTGGGGAATCTCTGAAGAGAACCAGGGGTTTTAGATGATTACAAGGTCAGTATGATGCACAGACTGATGTATGTGGTTGTTAAAAAAACACAGTCTCCGATGCATTAATAACATATATAAAACTGTTTACAATAAATAAGACAGAAACAGTTCTATCCTTTCTGCATGTTTTTGAGATACAGCATTATGGTCTTAAGGGAAACTATCTGAAGTTACAGAGGAAAATGATCAGAATGGCAAAGGCCAAAAAACTGTGGTATCTGGATGATCATGGTTTGAGATCAGCAGGAATGGCTCCCACAGTAGCAGCAGGTGCATCCTTCCCAACCATCTTGGCTCGTACCTCTTTACCTTTTCTGTGAGTCTGACGATCAGTAGCCTTTTCCTAATTGTGAAACCGCCCTTCCTCTACCTATCTCAGCAGACAACAAAGGACTTCACCAACAGGTCAGTTTGGTCTATTTTACATGTATGTCTGTTTTTCTGTATAAATATATAAGCATTTATTTATATTCTGCTCATTCTAAAAGGGATTCAAGAGGTGGACATAGTGGTGTGCACTTGTAATCCCAGCTACTTGGGAGGCTGAGGCAGGAGGATCACTTGAGGCCAGGAGTTTGTGGCTGCTGTAGTGTGCTTTGATCACATATGAGAATAGCCACTATACTCCAGCCTGGGCAACATAGTGAGACCCCATCTCAAAAAAATAAATAAATAATAAATAAAAGAGATTCAAGGTGGCTTACAGTGATGTACACAATGAAAATAGTGCACAGTAGAGAAGAAACAAGAAGGAGAAATATTCTCTTATTCTACCTCTTCTCCTTCCCCTGCCCCTTTTTGTCTGGGGTTCCCAAGTCACAGCTACCATTCAGTTTCACCCAGAATCTGCTCTGAGTGGGCCTGCTTCAGCAATGGCAGCCCGAGTCAAATCTACGTGTTTAGCTTCATCTTCTCTGGCTCATTTCTTCAGTATTTACTTAACACCATCCAGTAGGCACTGGAAATGCTACAGTGATAAGACAAGGCTACTTCCCCCAAAGAGTTCATGGTCTCGAACCCAGCCTTCTTCCAACAATAGATAGAAAGTTAAAGAAACCAACAATGTTGACTTAGAAAGTACAAACTTAGAGGAGATAGGATTCTTGTTTCCAAAAATGTGAAGGGCTCCTATATGATTTAGCTTTTTAGTTTAGTTTTCAACTATGTTATTTTATGTGCACTTTTATTTGAGAAGACCTCAACTTCCTTTTGGCTCTAAATAAGTTATAAATTAGAAATGAGTATATTATAGGGCATCAATATAGCAGAGCGGTTAAATGCAGGGGTTTTAGAGTTAGCTATCTTGACTTCAAATCCAGATCTGGTGATTGGATATGACTTTAGTTTAGATTTATTAGATCAGACTTTGGGCAAATTATATAACATCTTCTAACATCAATTTCTTCATCTTTGAGAACACCAATATGTTGTGAAGATTAAGGGGCATAGCATATGCCAAATGCTTAGCACAGGGGCCAGCACATAGTAAGTAGCTAGTTCTCATTAAATCCATGTATATTTGAAGATATATAGTATAGCAAAGGAAATAGTGACAGAAGTGAGCTGAATTGTGATTTATTTATTTATTTATTTATTTATTTATTTATTTATTTATTTTGAGATGGAGTCTTGCTCTGTCACCCAGGCTGGAGCACAATCTCAGCTCACTGCAACCTCTGCCTCCCGGGTTCAGGTGATTCTCCTGCCTCAGCCTCCTGAGTGGCTGGGACTATAGACATGTATCACCAGGCCTGGCTAATTTTTTTTTGTTTTAGTAGAAATGGGGTTTCACCATGTTGGCCAGGCTGATCTCAAACTCCTGACCTCAAGTGATCTGCCCACCGTGGCCTCCCAAAGTGCTGGGATTACAGACGTGAGCCACCACACCCAGCTGAATTGTGATTTTATCATCATCACCTCTAGCAACAAACTGTGGGTTTCCTTAGATTGAAATTTTTCTCATTAATATCAGAAATACATTTCTAACATCTAAAATGAAAAATTCACAAAATTTACAACTTCAATAATGTGGGGTGAACTCTATTGTCCACAAGTGGACAAGCAGAATAGTCCCCCATTATGACTGGGAGGGAGTTGGACTATGTGGCTTAGAAATAATTCTTTTCTCACTGCAAGACTCTGAATTTGAATTCAAATCTGCTATAGAATGAGAACAAAAGAATCACGCTGGCCTCTGGAAGGCCCTCCAGTCAGCTTGACCTCAGAAGGCTGGATTAGCAGAACTGAAGACAGTTCTCTGAAGCACTGCAAAGATTAGGAATTCCTGGACCAGGGAAGACTCAGATGGCCAGAGGCCAAGACACAGAGTGCTGGATTATTTTGCTTGGCTCCTGGAAAACAAATGTAAATCTAATCGACAATCAATCAATGTTTATCTTATCCGGAATTGTGCAAAGCCCCATGGTGTAATGTAAAGTAGATACCAGACTTGGTCCCAGAAATCAGACTGAAGCATTAGAAACAGACTGTGTGAGATCCTCAAAGATGACAATGACCATGAACCTTCCTTTTATCTCAGCAGCTGGGCTGTGTTCCCTTAGGCACAGGTCAAACATCAATATTGTCAGTCAAAAACGGACAGGCCTGGGTCTCACTTGAATTTACTCAGAGACACCACATTCTTCAGTCCCTCTCCTAGACAATACAGTACATATTTTGAGGAGTCACACATTTACTTCTGGACAGCTGCAGCATAGCGGTAGGGATGGTATTCCCAAACATGGGAGCCTTGCAAAATGCTCATCAGAAAAAGGAGAGAACTAGGAGCAACAGAGGAAGCCCTGGACTGAATATTTTTAACATTTGCATTTGAGATCCTAGAAGAAAGAGACATCAAAGCCAAATAAATAAAAACAATGTGTGAAAGATGCCTGTCCTTATCAGACAATTCAAAAATAAACTGGCCAGGCATGATGGTTCATGCCTGTAATCCCAGCACTTTGGGAGGCCGAGGTGGGAGAATTGCTTGAGGACGGGAGTTTGAGAACAACCTGAGCAACATAGCGAGACCCTGTTTCTACAAAAAAAAAAAAAAAAAATGTTTTTAATTAGCCAGGTGTGGTAGTGCACCTACAGTCCTAGCTACTTGGGAGGCTGAAATAGATCACCTGAGCCTAGGAGTTGGAAGCTATAGTGAGTTATGATTGGGTCACTGCACTCCAGCCTGGGTGACAAAACAAGACCCTGTCTGTATTTTAAAAGTAAAAATAAAAAGAATAAAAATAAAATAAACTGTTATTTTTAAAGCTACTTTCAGTTCCTTACAGATGAGTGTTAACTTTTACTCCCAATCAAAAGCCTTTTTATGCATTTAGTCTCAAATTGTCACACTGCCCACAAAATCTGCAATAAAGCAATTGGAAGCCCTAGAGTAAACAAAATGTGTTCAGCAGAATGGCAGGCTCAGGAAGCTGATCAGAAATAGGCACACACTGTCTGTCGGGGTGTTTTCTGGATTTTTCTCTGTTTTATTCATTTATACTAATGTGTGGACAAAAGGGTACAAAACATTTTGCTACGAATAAAATCCTGAGACTTGTATGTAATTTCTAAGCTTCTCCTTGGGAAAGAAGCCACAATCTGTTTTCAGACAAGAGTAGAACACTTGCAATTCCCTTTGAAAAACAACGTCCAATTTTCCCTTAAATTGAGATGCCAGAGCAACTAGACTGCGATTTAAATCAGAGAACAAAATTAGTCCAGGTACACCGGGGTGGAAGGAAAGGCAGAGCAGACACCATGGTAAATCACGTATGAATTCAAAATGCAGTCTTCCCCCCAACCCCAGCAGATTTTCACTTCCAACAAATTAGAGAAATAAATTGGCAGTTCACCTACGATTCGCTGATAAACAAACATTTTTCACCAGCCACTTCATGACCGTCTTTTGAATGGAGCCTTTTGCAGTTCCATAAAGGATTGGGTGTAATGATAATTCTGAAGTTCACAATAACCCTTGGCAGGGCTCTAATGAAAAACAAAAATCTACTCCTAATTCCAACCATTTGCCATAACAACAAAAACCTTTATATTATTAATATTAGTGTGGCCCGAGGGAGAACTAGAACCTCAGAGAGGGGCAGGGACTGACAGCAGCTAAAATATTTCATCTCCTGGTTAAACCCCATGAGAGTCGGGTTTCAAGTTGCGTTCCAAAAGCACAAACAAGGACCAATATCTGGGAAGCACTTGGCTGAACACCTTCATGTGCAGCAGAAATGAACCGACCATTCCAGATGGACAGAGGCTTGCGGCTAAGATTTCCTTGTGCTTCAATAAACTAATCCATTTGTTGGTTCTTCTTACAAACTAGATTAAAGCTCTGACCTCCACATTTCCATAAAATTAAATACACCTTGGGAGAATCATAACCCCAGATTCATCCACTCTTCTCTTTGGGTTCTGTAACCAGCCGAGACCTCTGCTGGCGGAGAATGGTGGGTTTTGTGGGGAGGTGGAGAATACATTGGGATTGGAGGAGTTTCTATTCCACAGAGGAGCCTTTATCTCTGCAAATATGTTCCACTGTCAGGTTGGCTGGAACCAGACCTATCTCTCCAAGGCAAGGGCATTTCAGGACTCAGCCCAAGGTGGTATCTATTTAGTCCAAAACTTTGCCATCAATAGAGCGCACAATCTGCCTAGCAGGGTTGTGTGGCTCCCCTTGGGAAAGGCATCAGTCTCCAGTGAGGGTACGTAGCCAGAGATGAGAGGTCCTTCCACAAAATGATTTTTGCAAAGCTTCAAGTAGGGAGAATAGGTGGGGGGCAGGGTGTTTCCATAACTGTACCATCCTAGCATTAAATTCTATCCAAGTGGGCTTTTGTGAAAATTACACCAAATGCTGAGAAGCAATAATCAACTGAAAGCAAACTGGTCCATCATTACCAAAAGATTTCAAATTCACCACCTTTTGGGGTAGAAGTGTATTGGGAGGTGGGGAACCAGGTTTCTAAAAGACACAGCAAATCACAAATATGCTGATCTAACATTGTAAATGACATCTCATCCCTGAAGGCAACTGAAGGAGACACTGGGATTTAAGGTACCTAGACACTTGCCAACAGAATGTGAAGATGTTAGGGAGAAATGAACAAAACAAGCATCCTTAAATTGCATAGTTTAAAAGTTTAAAAGCAATCTAAGGAATAATTCAATGAATAATAAGTCTCTAAACATCAGAATAATATAAACTTCCTAGTGCAGTGAATGGGAATGCCGATTAAATTCAAATCTGTTCAGAGACTTTATTCCAGGGCATGAGGCTGAGCTGCTGCAATGTACACAAGTGGGGTGTAAAGTCAATGGGATTACATTTTCCTAATTATTTTCTGCTTGAGCTTTACAGCACATACACAAAATGAGATCAGCCGGGACTTGCCTCTCTAACAAATCACTCAGATTTAAACATTGCTCACATAAACAAAGGGGGGTGGGGTGGAAGAGAGAGAGAGACAAGGCTGGGAAAAGACAGAAAAGGGCTTCTTCAATCACAGTTGCAAGGAACAAAAACCTGGAGGGGGAAGAGAGTTGCTGGACCGCCACCAAATCTCCCCCACTGGAGACAAGAGCCCATCTGCTGAGCTCGGCAACTTCGCTTTAACTACCATTCAGCTCGCGTCTCTGCAGAGATCTGTCTGCAGAGCTGGCAGATGGACCCCTGCTTCCCCGAGTCGCTGTGTTATTTGTTTAATAAATTTAATTAATATCCATACTGCATTGGATTGCTCCCAGAAAAGGGGTCGAAGTGCTCCCTTTCCCCAACAGCTACATGATGAGTGATTTCCCAGAAAAGAGCAGATAACAGTGCCCTGGACCACTGAAAAAATTAAAAGTACCATGTGCTTACACTATTTTGCATGTATTAATTTTTGCAGTGCACTAATGTACTTCTGACAGGTATTTTAGCCTTATGAAGACATGGAATTCACAAAAAAGGCTGAGTATCTCTTCTTTGAGATCACTTAGATTTGTTGGAATGTTTTTAAAAGAACCCTATGGAATCACACATTCAACATTTTTATCTATTTCTATAAAATGGAGGGCCATGAAGGGTAAGGAGGTGGAAAACAGCTAGTAGCCACTTTTAACGAACTGAAAATTTTCCTGGTCATATTAAACGTGTATTATTTCCCAAGCTGGAAAAATGTGACTATTGCAAACATACAGAATGGAAAGGGTCTTGGACAAAACCATGGCAGTAACGTGCTCCCTCTTTGTTGAGTGGAGTCCCTGCAATCAATGAGTATGAATTAAAGCAGTGTTACACTAACCTTTCTATTCAATGTCATTCTGTCCTTCTAGGCAGCTAATTTCATCTTAACCTAGATTTCCCATAGTATATATTTTTTACAAAATCCCTTGAGGATGTAAAAGGTGTCTCATGAAAAAAGCATTCTGTCCTCAATAAGTTTGGGAAATACGTCAAGAAAGGGTAAATAGGTTTCTTTCCTGCAGGCCTTCTCTGAGCCTTTAATGTGCAAATAGACATTGTAAATATTCCTACAGAAGGGGAATGGGATTCAATATAAAAGGCACCACTTTCCAAAACCCAAGCTTGTTTTATATCCCAGGGCCTAATACAGGGCATGGCAGATAGCGGTACTCATTAATACTTGTTGCATGAATGAATAAATTAACAAAGACGTGAACTCCCAATGGCTTTGCTTAGGAATAATCTTTGGGCACCTGAATCTGACCACTGATAAGATTTGTATTTTTAAAAAATGAACAAAAACATGTCCATACTAGGGAAGAATTGAAGGTACTTAAATAAAATACTGAATTTCGAGGGTTTCACGTTCAAGGTTCTATTCGCCTATATTCTATTGAAACTCCCAAGGTGCTATTTCCCTATGTTAGCTTTATTCTGCATTTAAACTCTCAACTGCTAAATGTCCTAAACAATCTCTCCATTCCCTTTCGTGAAAACCTGATCTTGCAGAATTTTTACACTTCTCAAATCCTTGGCAACACTCTAATTTGTGTGTCATCAATATGCTTAATCTTTTCCTAGAAATGGGGTAATGAATTCAATTTGATCATAGGCATTGAACTGGTGAGGGGAAAAATTACTCCTTTAACTGAATTATTTTAAGTGCAAAAGCTAACAAAGGCAGAATTATTTTGAGTTTTTAAATAATTGCAATGTTAAACGTGTTAAACTGAAATTAGTTTCATTTAAGGTAATAGGAAAAATTAAAGACTATTTTAATGTAGGTTAGCCCCACAGCATTTTGTTGAAAACAATTCCCCATTGCTTTCCCTTATGTCAATGTCCTTCAATATTCCATCCTGTTGATAAGCACTGATGTCACTAGTCTTTCTCTCACAATTTGAGACAACTATAGCCCTTCCTGCTAATTTGATACTCATGGAGAACATGCAAAATGGCACTCAATCCTACATAACTAGAATAACTAGAGAATAAAAATCTCCCCTTTAGCTCATTTGGCTACTAAGAATTTCTAAACTTACAGAAAAAAAATCTACTGTTACCTGGTGAATCCAAACTACTGCTTGAAGCGTTATGTTGAAAGCTCTCAGAAGACTTCACCAACATTAAAACCCTCAGGAATAAGAAGAGAAATTAGAGAACGCTGAAACAAGCAGCGTATTAAAAAAATTTCCTGCACCAAAATGTTTCTTGAATTGGAAGAAATATATACAATCAAAAAATAGAACTCAGAAAATATTATGGGCTAGATTTTAGGAAACCGGGAAAAAAAGAAAGGCAGGAAACATTTATTGCTACTATGTGCCAGGCACAATGTTCAGTACTTGTAATAATAATAAGACTAATTAATGACAGCTAGCATTCAGTTAAGTGCCAAATACTGTGATATACCTTTATATGGTATGTGTATTCCTCCCACTAGGTGCTGTAATTAGGAAGAAACTGGAGCTCAGATAGGTTAAGCAATATGCCAAAGGTCCCAAAATGAGTAAGTGGAATGATGAAGCCAAGATTAGCATCCTACCCATCTGACTCCAGAACCTATGTCAACCACTATGCTTTCCCACCTCTTATGTGTATGATCTTATTTCAGAGGATAGATACAATGATGTCAGCATCCTCTCAGCCCCTCCAAAATGGAAAGGAACATGATGAAAATATTTTGCATTAATACTCCAAATATATGGCAATGGCAGCAAATTGTTATGACTAAAGGTTATAAAGACTACCCTTGAACTTAACCCCATCAAAATATTAAGTCTGTCTAAATTGGCTTAGCTGTCCTCCTCTAACAGATCTTCTGATCCACAATTCAATGTGAGTTACCTTTGCAAGTATAGTTTTCAATATTCTACCTAATGTGATGTGCTGTAATTTTTTTTGTTTTTTGTTTTGTTTTGTTTTTTGAGACATCTCAGCTTGTTGCAGCCTCATCCTCTGGGGTTCAAGCGATCCTCCTGCCTCAGACTCTTGAGTAGCTGGGACTACAAGTGAGTGCCACTATATCTGGCTAATTTTTACTTTTTTTTGTAGAGATGAGGTTTCACCATGTTGCCCAGGCTGGTCTTGAACTCTTGAGCTCAAGCGATCTGCCCGCCTCAGCCTCCCAAAATGCTGGCATTACAAGCATGTGCCACCTCACCCAACCTGATGCGCAATAATTGTTTAGGTCCCCCTCTGTCCCTCCCTCCCTTCAGAATAAAAAAATACAGGCACCTGCATTTAACAATCCAGATGAAAGATAAATAAATATCTCTCTATGTATGTCTGCTTTCACTCCAAAAGACCTAATTTTCTTTTAAGGCAACATGAAAATTGTAATTCCTAGAACAATTCAATAAATGTTTTGGTTGTCTACCACTTGTAAACATTAATAAGCACGTATTGAGCACCTCCTGAGTGCTCTTTCTCTGCTACTAGGTGCTGGATAGGATATGTTCTGTTATTCCTACTTCATGTAGACAACGTATTACTTAAGTTTTTATAGTGTAACAAATGACCCCAAAATTTTGCAGCTCAAAACAACAAACATTATGTCACCGTTTCTGTGGGTAAGAAATCTAGGCACAGCTCAGTTGGGTGTCTCTGGATCAAGATCTCTATCATGAAATTACAGCCAAACTATCAGCTGGAGCTGTAGCCTCATCTGAAGACTCAAATGAGGGAGACTCCACTTTCAAACTCACTTATGTGGCTGTTGGCAAGATCTAGTTCCTTAAGAGCTGTTCAGTTACAGGCTTCAGTTTCTTGCTGGCTGTTGGCCAGAGCCCTCTCTCAGTTCCCTGACACATAGGCCTCTCCACAGGGCTGCTCTCACAGTATGGCAGCTGGCTTCCTTCAGAGACAGAAAGAGAAAGAGAGAGAGAGAGATTCCAAGATAGAAGCCACAGTATTTATGTAATCTAATGCCACAAGTGAAGTCTATCACTTTTTCCATATTCTATTTGTTAGAAGTGAGTCACCAGGTCCAGTCTGCATTCAAGGGGAAGGAATTACCCAAGATGTAAATACCAGAAGGCAGGGGGCCATCTTAGACGTTATCTACCATAGAAAGTCAGCAGTGCTGCATTTTGTGCTTCTAAAGGGATGCATGCATACTCACACAGACACACGCACATACACAAATGAACATCTACAAAATAATTCTTGTTTCCAACATTTTTCCTTTAAAGTTAAATGTATGCATTAAGTAAAATGCCTGTGTATACTAAATGCTTTCATTCATTCAACAAATACTTACAGAGTACATAATAGAATTAAACTCTGTTCTAAAACTTTTTATAAAAGAAAGAAATAACTAAAATTGTGTTGGAAACTTTCACCAAGACTATAGCCAAGCTCTTCTCCTGCAAGCAGAGACACATGGAGAATAAAGTTTAAGACAACCATTGTTCTTTTCAAATTGAAATAACCTCAGCATTTACTGTTACAGACTATTTTTCAAAATGTTTCCTCAGGCTAAAGCAGTGATGAGCAAATCTACTTGCCTACAGATATAAAACTTCTTTAGGACGGACGCGGTGGCTCACGCCTGTAATCCCAGCACTTTGGGAGGCCGAGGCGGGCGGATCACAAGGTCAGGAGATCGAGACCACGGTGAAACCCCGTCTCTACTAAAAAAAAATACAAAAAATTAGCCGGGCGCGGTTGTGGGCGCCTGTAGTCCCAGCTACTCGGGAGGCTGAGGCAGGAGAATGGCATGAACCCGGGAGGCGGAGCTTGCAGTGAGCCGAGATCGCGCCACTGCACTCCATCCAGCCTGGGCGACAGAGCGAGACTCCGTCTCAAAAAAAAAAAAAAAAAAAAAACTTCTTTAATATTAGCTTTAATAATAATAATAGGGCTATTTCAGCCTACATATGCCTTTGCAAGTATAGTTTTGTCTTTTGTCTTGTATCTCAATTCATCAGAATTTGAGAGAGGAAGAGGGGTACTCAGACTCTGTATATTTCAACTGGGGACCATCGATGACAGAAGATGGCACCCCTGAAGCTAAGAAAAAATATAACATCCTCCAGAATTGTAATTGCCTTAAGGAAAAAGCAAAGAAGAAGAGTGAAAGAAAACCATTCTTAATTAATAGGGCATTTATTAAAAAAAAAAAAAAAAAAAAACTGAGAAACTCCAGAATAATCTCAATTTACCTTGAATTAATAAGATTTTGTTAATTGTCATCAGTCAATAAAACTGGGAACTCATGAGCTGAAGTTGGTTCAGTTATAAAGAAATAACATTCCATTTTTGCACAACTAAATTTTGTAAAGATTTATACTAATCACACAAGCAAATAAATGCTTTGCAACCTGTCTTAGTCTACCTTGTGCTGCTATAACAGAATACTTGAGTCTGGGTACTTTATGATAACAAAAATTATTTCTCACAGTTCCGGAGGCTATGAAGTCCAACACTGAGGGGCCAGCATCTTGCAAGGGCTTTCTCGTCACATCATCCCACAGCAGAAGGCAGAAGGGCAAGAGAAACTGAGAGAGAGAGCAAGAGGAAGTTGGACTCATCCTTTTACAAGGAACACTCCCAAAACAAGAGTGTTGATCCATTCATGAGGGAGGGGCCCACCTCTTAACTCATACATCTGGGAATTACATTTCCAACACATGCTTTCTGGGGACACATTCAAACCATAGCATTCCATCCCTGGCTCCCAAAATTCATGTCCTTCTCATATGCAAAATACATTCATTCAATCCCAATAGCCCCAAAAGTTTTAACTCCTCCATCATCAACTCAAAAGTTTAAAGCCTCATCTAAATATATGGGTGAGATTCAAGGTATGGTGCAACCTGAGGTAAATTCCCCCTCAGCTGCAAGCCTGTAAAATTAAATGGGTTATCTACTTCCAAAATATAATGGTGAAACAGGCATAGTATAGACATACCCATTCCAAAAAGGAGAAATAGGCAAGAACAAAAAGGTAACTGGTCTCATGGTAGTCCAAAACTGACAGGGTGAACAACAACAAATCTTAAAAGTCTAAAATAATCTTTGACTCCATGTGCCATCTTCTGGACACACCCAGAAGGGTTGGGCCCCCAAAGCCTCAGGCCTCCCTGCCCCCATAGCCTTGCTGGGCTCTTCTCATGAAGAACTCTCACAAGTTGGAGTTTTATGCCGGTAACTTTCTCTGGCTGGTACTGTACACTGGTAGCTCTATAGTTCTGGGGTCTTTATGGTCCCACTCCTGGGGCTCCACTAGGCATTGTCCTAGTGGGAACTCTCTGCAGTGGTTCTGCTCCTGCAGATTTTTACCTGGGCCTTCAGTATGTCCAATGCATCTTTTGAAATCTAAGTGGAAGCTGCCACAGCCCCACAACCTGTGCACTCCATGTGCCTGTAGAATTAGCACCACATAGATACTGCCAAGTTCACCAGCTTTACCAGTTGTGCCCTCCAGGGTGGTGGCACAAGCTGCATATGGGCCTATCTGAGCCATGGCTGGGGAGTTTGAGGGGTACTGGCTACAGAAGCTGAGGGGTAATCACTAGGGAGGCTGAGGGGCATTGCATAGGAATGCAGGGAGCAGAAACTTGAGGCAGTGCAGGCAGCAAAGGCTACCTTCCTGCAGGCACCATGGCAGTTCCTTTGGGGCTACTTTGAAGATCTTTGAAGTGCCTTCAGGGTCATTCTCCCACTGAGGAATAGCACCTGGCTTCCTTCTATACATGCTAATCCTTTCATCAAAGGGTTTCTTAGCTGAACCCCTGCATGCTTCCTTGTTTCTTACTTGTCCAGGCTGTGAATACTTCAAATCCTTAAGTTCTATTTCCCTTTTAACTATAAATTCCATTTTAAAATCATTTATTTCTTCTCTCATTTTACCGTACACAGTTAAAAGAAGTCACACAGATCCTTCAATATTTTGCTTAGAAATTTCTTCTGCCAGATACTCTAATCCATTGCTCTTAAATTCTGCCTTCCATAAAGCCCTTAGGGGCATGGACACAATTCAGCCATGTTCTTTGCTAATTTATAACAAGGATGGCCTTTACTCCAGTTTCCAATATCTCATTCATCATTTCCATCTGAGACCTCATTAGACTTGCTTTTACCATCCATATTTCTACCAACATTCTGAAAATGACCACTTAAGTAACCTCTAAGAAGTTTCAGACTTTCCCTCCCGCTATCCTCCACTTCTGAGCTCTCATCAGAATTTCCCTCAACTCCCTACTCATGGAAGTCTAGGCTTTTTCCAGCATTCACTTCAAAACTGTTCCAGCCTCTACCCATTATCCAGTTCCAAAGCTGCTTCTGCATTTTCATTTATTGTGATAGCAGCAGGCTCACTTCTTGGCACCCACTTTCTGTCTTAGTCCACTTTGTGCTGCAATAAAAGAATACCTGAGACTAGGTAATTTATAAAAAGTAGAAATGTATTTCTCACAGTTCTGGAGGTTGGGAAGTCCAAGATCAAGGGGTCAGCATCTGGCAAGGGCCTTTTTGCTGCATTATGCTGTAAACTAAAAATAAAAACCTAAGCCCCCCACCAACTGAACAGACCTGTCAGTGGTCAAGGGAACCCCAGAAAAACCTTAAAAACTGAATTCCTGGCCATGATGGGAAGAAAGGTTAGAAATACTTAATTATACCTCCTCCCTTTAGGAGTTTAGGCACAACAAATGACCAACATTAATGTTAAAATAGAACTCACAAGACTGACAAAACAGACTGTGGCAATAAGACACCAAACTACAAACAAGACCTAAGGCCATACAAGGCAAAGGTTAACTCATGCCTGCGGGCAATCAGTTTTGCCTGGTAGCATCCTTACCTTAACTTAAAACATTTCTGTCAGGCCTCTGAGCCAAAGCCAAGCTATCACATCCCCTGTGACTTGCACTTATATGTCCAGATGGCCTGAAGTAACTGAAGAATCACAAAAGAAGTAAAAATGCCCTGCCCCGCCTTAACTGATGACATTCCACCACAAAAGAAGTGAAAATGGCTGGTCCTTGCCTTAAGTGATGACATTACCTTGTGAAAGTCCTTTTCCTGGCTCATCCTGGCTCAAAAATCCCCCTGCACTGAGCATCTTGTGACCCCTACTCTTGCCCGCCACAGAACAATCCCCCTTTGACTGTAATTTTCCTTTACCTACCCAAATCCTATAAAACAGTACCACCCTTATCTCCCTTTGCTGACTCTCTTTTTGGACTCAGCCCACCTGCACCCAGGTGATTAAAAAGCTTTATTGCTCACACAAACCCTGTTTGGTGGTCTCTTCACATGGACATGCATGTCATTTTGGTGCCGTGACTCGGATCGGGGGATCTCCCTTGGGAGATCAATCCCCTGTCCTTCTGCTCTTTGCTCCATGAGAAAGATCCACCTACAGCCTCTGGTCCTCAGACCAACAAGCCCAAGGAACATCTCACCAATTTTAAATCTGGTAAGCGGACTCTCTTTTTACTCTCTTCTCCAACCTCTCTCACTATCCCTCAACCTCTTTCTCCTTTCAGTCTTGATGCCACACTTCAATCTTTCCCTTCTCTTAATTTCAGTTCCTTTCCTCTTCTGGTAGAGACAAAGGAGACACATTTTATCCATGGACCCAAAACTCTGGCGCTGGTCATGGACTTGGGAAGACAGTCTTCCCTTGGTGATTTAATCACACGGGGACGCCTGCCCAATTACTCACCTACGTTTCAGAGGTATCTGACCACGCAGGGACGCCTGCCTTGGTCCTTTACCCTTAGCGGCAAGTACCTCTTTTCTTGGGGGGCGGGCAAGCACCCCCAACCCCTTCTCTCCCTGTCTCTACCCCTTCTCTGCTTTTCTGTTGGGAGGCAAGAACCCCCGACTCCTTCTCCGCTTTTCTGGGGAGCAAGAACCTCCTGACCCCTTATCTCCATGCCCCGACCCCTTATCTCTGCACCCCAACACCTTATCTCTGTGTCCCAACCGCTTTCCCACTTTTCTGGAGGGTAAGAACCCCTGAACCCCTTCTCTCTGTGTCTCTACTCTCTCTTTTCTCTGGGCTTGCCTCCTTCACTATGGGCAACATTCCGCCCTTCATTCCTCTTTCTTCTCCCTTAGCCTGTGTTCTCGAGAACTTAAAACTTCAACTCACATCTAACCTAAAACCTAAATGCCTTATTTTCTTCTACAATGCCGTTTGACTCCAATGCAAACTCGACAGTAGTTCCAAATAGTCAGAAAACGGCACTTTCGATTTTTCCATCCTACAAGACCTAAATAATTCTTGTCGTAAAATGGGCAAACAGTCTGAGGTGCCTGACGTCCAGGCATTCTTTTACACATCGGTCCCTCCTTAGTCTCTGTTCCCAATGCAACTCCTCCCAAATCTTCCTTCTTTTCCCCGCCTGTCCCCTCAGTCCCAACCCCAAGCATCGCTGAGTCCTTCTAATCTTCCTTTTCTACAGACCCATCTGACCTCTTCCCTCCTCACCAGGCCAAGCTAGGTCCCAATTTTCCTCAGCCTCCACTCCCCTACCCAATAATCCTTTTATCACCTCCCCTCCTCACACCCGGTCTGGCTTACAGTTTCGTTCCTCAACTACCCCTTCCCCACCTGCCCAGCAATTTCCTCTTAAAAAAGTAGCTAGAGCTAAAGGCATAATCAAGGTTAATGCTCCCTTTTCTTTATCCGACCTCTCCCAAATCAGTTAGCATTTAGGGTCTTTTTCATCAAATATTAAAAACCTAGCCCAGTTCATGGCTCGTTTGGCAGCAACCCTGAGACACCTTACAGCCCTAGACCCTAAGAGGTCAAAAGGTTATCTTATTCTCAATATACATTTTATTACCCAATCCGCTCTGGACATTAAATAAAGCTCCAACAATTAAATTCCAGCCCTCAAACCCCATAACCGGACTTAATGAACCTCACCTTCAAGGTACACAATAATACAGTAGAGGCAGCCAAGTAGCAACTTATTTCTGACTTGCAATTCCTTGCCTCCACTGTGAGACAAACCCCAGCCACATCTCCAGCACACAACTCCAAATGCCTGAACCGCAGCTGCCAGGGGTTCCTCCAGAACCTCCTCCCCCAGGAGCTTGCTACAAGTGCCGGAAAAAGGAATGCCCGCAGCCTGGGATTCCTCCTAAGCCGTGTCCCATCTGTGCGGGACCCCACGGGAAATCAGAATGTGCAACTCGCCCAGCAGCCACTCCCAGAGCCCCTGGAGTTCTGGCCCAAGGCTCTCCGACTGACTCCTTCCCAGACCTTCTTGGCTTAGCGGCTGAAGACTGACGCTGCCCCATCGCCTCGGAAGCCTCCTGGACCATCACAGACGCTTTGGGTAACTCTTACAGTGGAGGGTAAGTCCGTCCCCTTCTTAATCAATACGGAGGCTACCCACTCCATATTACCTTCTTTTCAAAGGCCTGTTTCCCTTGCCTCCACAACTGTTGTGGGTATTGACAGCCAGGCTTCTAAACCTCTTAAAACTCCCCTACTCTGGTGCCAACTTGGACAACATTCTTTTATGCACTCCTTTTTAGTTATCCCCACCTGCCCAGTTCCCTTATTAGGCCGAGATATTTTAACCAAATTATCTGCTTCCCTGACTATTCCTGGACTACAGCCACATCTCATTGCCGCCCTTCTCCCCAACCCAAAGCCTCCTTTGCGTCTTCCTCTCGTATCCCCCCACCTTAACCCATAAGTATAGGATACCTCTACTTCCTCCTTGGTGACTGATCATGCACCCCTATCACCCTTACCCCACTCAACGCCAATATCCCATCCCGCAGTACGTGTTAAAAGGATTAAAGCCTGTTATCACTCACCTGCTACAGCATGGCCTTTTAAAGCCTGTAAACTCCCCTGACAATTCCCCCATTTTACCTGTCCTAAAACCAGACAAGGCTTACAGGTTAGTTCAAGATCTGCGCCTTGTCAACCAAATTGTCTTGCCTATCCACCCCGTAGTGCCAAACCCATATACTCTCCTATCCTCAATACCTCCCTCCACAACCCATTATTCTGTTCTATATCTCAAACATACTTTCTTTACGATTCCTTTGCACCCTTCATCCCAGCCTCTCTTCGCTTTCACTTGGACTGACCCTGACACCCATCAGACTCAGCAAATTACCTAGGCTGTCCTGCCACAAAGCTTCACAGACAGCCCCCATTACTTCAGTCAAGCCCAAATTTCTTCCTCATCTGTTACCTATCTCGGCATAATTCTCATAAAAACACACACGTTCTCCCTGCTGATCGTGTCCGGCTAATCTCCCGAACCCCAATCCCTTCTACAAAACAACTCCTTTTATTCCTAGGCATGGTTAGTGCGGTCAGAATTCTTACACAAGAGCCGGGGCCGCATCCTGTAGCCTTTCTGTCCAAACAACTTGACCTTACTGTTTTAGCCTAGCCCTCATGTCTGCGTGCAGCGGCTGCCGCTGCTTTAATACTGTTAGAGGCCCTACACATCACAAACTATGCTCAACTCTCTACAGTTCTCATAACTTCCAAAATCTATTTTCTTCCCCCAACCATTGCTCAAGACAACGCTTATGCTGATAAGGTAGCTAAAAAAGCAGCCATCAAAAGGCATCAGATCCCATCTCTCAGGACAATGCTCATGCTGATAAGTTAGCTAAAAAAGCAGCTAGCGTTCCAACTTCTATCCCTCACGGCAGTTTTCCTCCTTCACATCGGCCACTCCTACCTACTCCCCCGCTGAAACTTCCACCTATCAATCTCTTCCCACACAAGGCAAATGGTTCTTAGACCAAGGAAAATATCTCCTCAGCCTCACAGGCCCATTCTATTCTGTCATCATTTCATAACCTCTTCCATCTAGGTTACAAACCGCTAGCCTGTCTCTTAGAACCTCTCATTTTCTTTCCATTCTAGAAATCTATCCTCAAGGAAATCACTTCTCAGTGTTCCATCTGCTATTCTGCTACTCCTCAGGAATTTCCCAGGCCCCCACCCTTCCCTAAACGTCAAGCTCGAGGTTTTGCCCCCTCCCAGGATGGGCAAATTGACTTTACTCACATGCCCCGAGTCAGAAAACTAAAATACCTCTTGGTCTGGGTAGACACTTTCACTGCATAGGTAGAGGCCTTTCCCACAGGGTCTGAGAAGGGCACTGCAGTCATTTCTTCCCTTCTGTCAGACATAATTCCTCGGTTTGACCTTCCTACCTCTATACAGTCTGATATCAGACCAGTCTTTATTAGTCAAATCACCCAAGCAGTTTTTCAGGCTATTGGTATTCAGTGAAACCTTTATATCCTTTACCGTCCTCAATCTTCAGGAAAGGTAGAAGGGACTAAGGGTCTTTTAAAAACACACCTCACCAAACTCACTCACCAACTTAAAAAGGACTAGACAATACTTTTACCACTTTCCTGTCTCAGAATTCATGTCATTCGCATCCATGAGAGGAGATCACCAAACAGGCTTTGTGTGAGCGATAAAGCTTTTTAATCACCTGGGTGCAGGTGGGCTGAGTCTGAAAAGAGAGTCAGCGAAGGGAGATAAGGGTGGGACTGTTTTATAGGATTTGGGTAGATAAAGGAAAATTACAGTCAAAAGGGGATTGTTCTCTGGCGGGCAAGAGTGGGGGTCACAAGGTGCTCAGTGGGGGAAATTTTTGAGCCAGGATGAGCCAGGAAAAGGAATTTCACAAGGTAATGTCATCACTTAAGGCAAGGACCGGCCATTTTCACTTCTTTTGTGGTGGAATGTCATCAGTTAAGGCGGGGCAGGGCATTTTCACTTCTTTTGTGATTCTTCAGTTACTTCAGGCCATCTGGGCATATACGTGCAAGTCACAGGGGATGCGATGGCTTGGCTTGGGCTCAGAGGCCTGACAATTCAGGCCTGTCCTCAGAATGCTACAGGTTACAGCCCATTTGAGCTCCTGTGTGGACACTCCTTTCTAGTAAGCACCAGTCTCATTCTTGATACCAGACCAACTTGAACTGCACCCCAAAAACTTAGAGCCTAAAAACTCACCAACCAAGCAAGTAATTATGCTGAACCCCCTTAGGCTCTCTCTAATTAGATGTCCTAGGTTCTCCCAATTCTTAGTCCTTTAATACCTGTTTTTTCTCCTTCTCTTACTCAGACCTTGTGTCTTCCATTTAGTTTTCCAATTCATACAAAACCACATCCAGGCCATCACCAATCATTCTATACGACAAATGTTTCTTCTAACAACCCCACAATATCACCCCTTACCACAAAATCTTCCTTCAGCTTAATCTCTCCCACTCCAGGTTCCTACGCCGCCCCTAATCCCGCTTGAAGCAGCCCTGAGAAACATTGCCCATTGTCTCTCCATATCACCCCCCAAAAATTTTCACTGCCCCAACACTTCAACACTATTTTGTTTTATTTTTCTTATTAATATAACAAGGCAGGAATGTCAGGCCTCTGAGCCGAAGCCAAGCCATCACATCTCCTGTGACTTGCACGTATATGCCCACATGGCCTGAAGTAACTGGAGAATCACAAAAGAAGTAAAAATGCCCTGCCCCTGCCTTAACTGATGACATTCCACCACAAAAGAAGTGAAAATGGCCGGTCCTTGCCTTAAGTGATGACATTACCTTGTGAAATTCCTTTTCCTGGCTCATCCTGGCTCAAAAATTTCCCCCACTGAGCACCTTGTGACCCCCACTCCTGCCCGCCAGAGAACAACCCCCCTTTGACTGTAATTTTCCTTTACCTACCGAAATCCTATAAAACGGCCCCACCCTTATCTCCCTTCGCTGACTCTCTTTTCAGACTCAGCCCACCTGCACCCAGGTGATTAAAAAGTTTTATTGCTCACACAAAACCTGTTTGGTGGTCTCTTCACAAGGACATGCATGATAGTTTCTTTCTGTTGACTCTCACATGTAAAACAGAGCTTTATTCCTTTAACCAACTGCAAATTAAAGAACCTCTGAACCCACCTATGACCTGTAAGCCCCTCCTTGAAGAGAACCATCTTTTAGGGCCAAAGCAACCTATAACCTCCATATATTGGTTTATGACTTTGCCTGTAATTTCTATTTCCCTAAAATGTATATTTCAAAAAACAGAGTTGTGACCTAACTGCCTGAGGACCACTTATTAAAGGCTTCTTGGGCTTGTGTTTTCCCCTGGGCGAACATCACACTCATATTGGCTCAGAATAAACCTCTTTAAAATATTTTACAGAGTTTGGATTTTGTATTAACAATCTCATGGCAGAAGATGAAAGGGCAAGAGAAGAGAGAGAGCAGTAGGGGGTCAACTTCATCCTTTTATAAGGAAACTACTCCCTCAGTAACAGACGCATTCCTGAATAATGGCATTAATTCATTCATGAAGATGGAGCCATTAATCACCTCTTAAAGTTCCCACCTCTTAATACTGTTGCACTGGGGATTAAGTTTCCAACACCTGCTTTTTGGAGGACACATTCAAACTGTAGCACAACCTGTAAAGTGAGAGAGAGACAGTGATAGAGAACTGCTTTGTCAAGGATTATCTTTCTAAAGAGTTAATATTGAAGCTGAGATATGCTGGAAGGGAAAGTTCCAGGCATGGAAAAAGTAGAAAAAGGTAGAAAAAAAAGTAGAAAAAGTACTCCAGGTAGAAGTGTGTTTTCTCATCAGAGAAGGAACTTGGCATTCCATAGGAACCAAAAGGAGGCTGCTAAAGAAGCAGATGGGTGAATCGGAGAGTGGAATAAAATGAGATAGCACTGGCTACTGTATGAAAATGGAGAGAATAGGACTGAACTTATGAGGCTGCTGTTGTTGTTTAGGTAAGAGATTATGGTGGCCTGGTCAGGATACTATAAATAGAAATGACAGGTGTGATTGGATGGGAGTGGCGAGAAAGAGGTGAAGAGAGGGAAAGATGAAGGGAGGGCAACAGGGAAATAACTTCTACTTGGATGACTTCCATGTGTTTGGATTAACAACCTGGTGAGCAGTGCACTTCAACTTGACCCATCTTGCTTTCAGAGAACAGCTTTCCAGTTGCCTTGAGAAAAAGTCTGCAGAACCTAATTCCTGCTTCTTTTCATCTTGCCAGCCATGGATGAAATCCTCCATTAATTAGGAAATCAGACAGAAAACAAACTAAAATGTTCCCAGAAAGAGGCCTCAGGAAGTAGAATATGTATGGAATTAAGAAAAGGTCTTTATTGATCACCTGTTCCAACCATGTTAATAGATAAGAAAAATGTGACTCAGATTAAGGAGTCATGACCAAAATTAAGCAGCCAGTCAATGGCAGAACCAAGGCTAGAATCCATTCTTCTGATTGAACAAATATGAACGTAGCAGCATTATAAATGGGTACAATAATTACATGTACTTAATAGCTATATATTTGTATTTTTCTTTCCTCCCTCCTCCGATCATTGGGGAAAGAGGTATGGCATTTGAATGCAAATTGAAGGGTACAATTTTGCACTAATTTTTGAAGACAGCTTGCTACACATGCTATGGGACACTAAACTGCAAAACTCTAAACGTTACTTAAGGAGAGGAAGGGAAGAATTTTTAACCTCAAATTATGTTGTTGAAAACAAACAAATTTGGACCCTGTATGAACCTTAATTCAGAACTCAAAAAATACCATTATTTTAGTTCACCCTGGTTCCTCCTTTGCTTTTCTAGGCTATAAATGATAATGAAATCTATATGAAAACTTTATTATTTCAATGTCTTAAGTCTAAGGAGGTAATTTTTCAACTTTCTACATTTTCTTACTGGCCCAATTCTAGTTCTTTTTCAATGTGAAAAGAGGAACAGATTGTGGATTCAGAAGGAGGCAACAGATGCAAAGAGAAGAAACAAAACACAAAATTATCATGATTTTAGCTCTAGTATTCCCTTCCCAAATGACATTTCAACATGAGAGGCTTCTCACTCCTCAATTTACTGACATTTACTTCTAACTCTGCTTTACAAACCCATTCTGATACAAATTCAGAGAGAAATGAATGTAAAACATTTCTTTCAGATTGTGCCTCATCTCACAGTAACATGTTTGACTAAATTCCCGTTCTCAGGAAGAGACAACTGAGTAAAGTTTTTCATGTAGACTTCCGTCTCCAGGCTTTAAAAAAATATGCTTATGTTAACTGATTCAATTTTACATGAGAAACAAATAGCTTTCATACATATTTGCACTCACCAACAGAGAAACAATCTAGCCTAAAGCTACTCACTTTTCCTAAAATTATGGGTAGCCTGTGCAAGTTGAAAATGTCTATTTCAAAGCTTTAAAGCTAGAATTAATTTTAAGATATTCACCAGATTTCTTTCCTCTTAACAGGAAAGTTAGTTCTTAGGGCCTGAGTACGTTGCAAATGTGAAGTTTGGAAAGATCAATTGTTTCTCTTCCTCTATTTCATGCTCTCAGACTCAAAATGGCTGGCTTGATTTAGATAACACTTTCCCCCAAACACTCACTGCACCCCTCGTTGTAAAGCACAATGTGACTGCTCAGAAAGTTATGAGTCATGGAAAAGAGGAGGTGATAAAGCCTTTCTGCTCTTACCGCCAGCCTCAAGAGATAAAAGTCAAATCAGTCTTCCTGCAAACCAGTGAATTAGTTCTATAACCTCCCACAAGATTCTTCTCACATAATTTGCAAAAGGAATTAGTACAGCCTTCACCAAAGCAGTTGAAGAAACATCCCACTTTGTTTTTGTGATTCACTGATAAATTTATGAGAGTTGATAATTTTCTTGTCAACAGAAAGATCCAACTTAACTCTCTTTCTATTCAGTTTTGTATTTAAGTGACACCTTGCAGTTTAAATAATAAACCTTAATCAAGTAATGAAACAAGGCAACCCTGGGCATTTCATTATGTCAGAAACAAAGGGAACTGTCACAAATTCAACCCCACCATATCCCCAAACTATCTCAGGACCTATGTGTGAGGACTCGGTCCATAGCCAAGGGAATCATGGGCCTCCAATGCCTTCAGGCTGGGCAGAAAAGGGAAAGGAAAAACATCCAAGCCTACTATTTTATCCATGCCTTTCTTTAGCCTGGTCAATTTTTCTCTAAAAAAGAAAGCAAAGGAGTTTTAAAAATATTTTCAACATAGCAGTCTACTATTCACAGAGACCCATAAGAAAATAACAGTCCAAGATCATCTTCAAAATAAAGAAATACCATAAAGCACTTTGAGAGGCCAAGGCAGGAGGATCGCTTGAGGCTAGGAGTTCAAGACCTGAGGGAGACATAGTAAGACCCTGCCTACCAAAAAAATTTAAGAAGTAACCAGACACGGTGATGTGAGCCTCTAGTCCTAGCTACTAGGGAGGCTAAAGCGGGAGGATTGCGTGAGCCCAGGAGTTGCAGTGAACTATAAGCTGCAGTGAGTTATAAGGCTGCAGTGAGCTATGATAGCACCATAGCACTCCAACCTGGGTGATGGAGTGAGAACCTGTCCCAGAATGAATGAATTAATTAACAAATTAAAGAAATAAATACGCCCACTAGCGACAACTAGGTGAATGCCCCTTTCACAGAGACATGCATTTATTGCCGCATTTACCACTTAAGGGCCAACCACCCACTCCATTTTCCCTCCCCCCAGCACTCCCTTCCACCCCACCCACCACCTTCATAGCCCCATGGTGACACCAGACAGGAACTGGTGGGTGCCTACTGATCTCATTTGCTAAGAAGCCTCTAGTTGAAAACGGTCTGGCATGCAGCCAATCACAGACCACTCTGGAGAAGGGTTGTTTCCTGCCCCTGCTTTCCATTCCCCCACCCCACACATAGCTTCCCAGAACCACAGCGGATGCGTCACTATGCTCTCAACTTCCACAGGGCTAATTAGCTCACGTGTGGACTTCTCCATCAGTTCCACTTATCACCTACCAGGTGGGCTGCCAGGCAGCTGCATGCATGGAAAAGGAAGAGGAAAGGGGGTGGGGTTTACCAGGAGAGAAGGGGAGGAGCATGTTTTTCTGAAACAGGATGCATGACATTGACAAGTCGCAATTCAGAAATCTCAGACCCATTTGGTGTTCACATCCAGAGACATCCAATCCTTAGGAAAGCCTTTAGACCACGACAAAAATATTAGGGATGGATGGGTTGGTGGAAAAGAAGGGCCTAGACAGTCCAGGGAATAAGGCTGTGGCATCCTCTTAGGCTCTAAGAAGATTTTATTATCCATATTTTATTAAGATTTCTGCCCAACACTGCAGTGCCTGTTGTGTGTCTTCAAAGAATCCTTAGGCAAATTGTGACTATCTAAAATATCACAGCATGCCCATCAGCGAGGGACTGGATAAAGAAAATGTGGTGCAGCCAGCACAGTGGCTCATGCCGGTAATCCCAGCACTTTAGTAGAAGGCCGATGCAGGTGGATCACTTGATCTCAGGAGTTCAAGACTGACCTGGGCAACATGGAGAAACCCCATCTGTACAAAAATACAAAAAAAAAAAAAATTTGCTGGGCATGGTGGCATGTGCTTGCAGAGATGGGAGGATCACCTGAGCTCAGGAGGTCAAGGCTACAGTAATGCATAATTGCGCCACTGCACTCCTGCCTGGGCAACAGAGAGAGATCCTGAAAAAAAAAAAGGAGAAGAGAGGAGAGGGAGGGAGGGAAGGAAGGAAGGAAGGAAGGGAGGGAGGGAGGGAGGCAGGGAGGGAGGGAGGGAGGGAGGGAGGGAGGAAGGAAGGAAGGAAGGAAGGAAGGAAGGAAGGAAGGAAGGAAGGAAGGAAGGAAGGAAGGAAGGAAGGAAGGAAGGGAAAAGAAAAGAAAGAAAGAAAATGTGGCACATACACCCCCATGGAATACTATGCAGCCTTAAAAAGAATGAGATCATTTCTTTTGCAGCAACATGGATGCAGCTGAAGGCCATTATCCTAAGCAAAGTAACACAATAACAGAAAAGCAAATACCACATGCTCTAACTTACAAGCGGGAGCTAAACACTGAATACACATGGACATAAAGATGGGAATAACAGACACTGGGTACTACTTGAGGTGGGAGGGTGGGAGGAGGATGTGGGCTGAAAAACTACCTATCAGGTACTATGCTCACTGCCTGGGTGATGGAATCCTTTGTACACCAAACCACAGCAACATGCAATTTACCCATGTAACAAACCCGCACATGTAACTCCTGAGCCTAAACTAAACGTCAAAAAAAATTTTAATTTAAAAATTAGTGGAAAGATTTAATAATTAATTAAAACCAGGAAAAAATAAAATAAAAAAATTATGGCATATTGCAGATGTCATTGGTAACTATGGCACCCCGAGATTTTGCGCACACACACACACACGCACACACACATATATGCCTAGTATAAGTATCTCATTCAGTTTTGAAATGCTCTCTGAGGCCTAGATATGAATTCCTTCTTCCAACTAGAAAAAGCAATAGAATTAGTAAGTGCATGTGTGTGTGTCTGTGTGGCGGGGGAGGGCACTGGGTGGTAGAGGACTGTTAAATACTAAGGTTGGAAAACAAAAATGCTAGGGAAAACCAGTGGATCAAATAATGTGGCCTTCCAGGCCAGTTTAAGGAATATCCTAGGTCCTAATGGCACTTTCCAGTTTGTAAGCCTCTCTTTTTAGTTTACAAGAAGCCTTATTCAGCCTAAAACTACCAAGATGTGCCATGATTTACTACAAGTTGAAAACAGAATCCTATATCCAAATATTATGTTTCTTCAAGCAGTTTGTCCTAACTGTGAGTAAATATATTATCCCTGGCATCACAAATGTTGGAGAGAACTGGAAGAAATCTTAAAAACCTGAAGATTCCTAAAGCCTCTAAGCCAAAGTAAATAGGCCAAGTGTGCTAATCATACAACAAACGTAGAAGGCTGAGACCTTCGCTCAGAGCTTTAAGAAGATACACTAAAGCTCACTTTGATTAAAGTAGGATTTTCAAGATACGAATTTCACTAAGGCACAAACTGAATAGAATCATGTCGGTATAATCCTCACATATTTCTGCCAGCTGGGATCCTGGATGTTGAGATGTGACCGCCTCTCCAAGGGCCTGAAACCACCAGTCTGTTTTACATGGGTCGCCGCACAGCCATCAGATGGAAACACTATGTGGTCCCTACGCTAACAGATCCAAATCACCTACGTCAAAAGAAAAGGCTACAGCTCCCATTTCCAATCTCCCAAGCCACCCCAGTCCCTCTGCAATGGAGTATCAATAGAGAGACTAAATGAATTGTTTACTTAATTGTGCTGTGCAAGCTGGATAATTGCATGCTTTCCAGGAAGGCTTTGTAACCAATGAGATGGCACTGAATCTGCCAAAACCCGTACCTTGAAGCCAACATCCTTTCTTTCTATAGACCCTCTCCTATCAGAAATAAAGGCAACCCTGGTATTATTTCTAGAGGAGGAAAAGCATGGTAAAAACATCAAAGATCATGTCTTTCAAAATTCAAAAATCTCCATTAAGCTGAACCCACTGAGAACTGCTATCTCCATATTTGCCAGTGTGGAACCTTTAGAGTCACAAACTTTGATTTAACTCATTACACATTGAAACAGTCAATAAATGGCAAAATAATCTACCTTAGCATGAGAACAACTGGTCCATTACATAAAAATACCACATTTTAAGAGGAGAAGGGAGATATAATTTTTAAAAAGGGGGGGGTTGGGAAGTATTTTTAAATTATCCAATAGTGTGCAAGAAGACTACAGAGATGGAAAATGGGATTTTATTTATTTGTTGGAATCTTCAAGAGGGCTAAAAAATCGATTAATGCCAAAGTAGAAAATGCTGAAATGATCTGTTGAGAGAAAAAAGAAAACCCTTAGGGGTAGCAACAATCAAATGTTTAGGCAAAGAAAACCCCATATGCTATTATTTTAATGTGTCCCCCAAAGTTCATGTGTTAGAAACAATTCCCAATGCAACAGTGTTGAGAGGTGGGACATTTAAGAGGTGACTTGTTATCGAGGAAGGGAGTGGTTTGGCCCCCTTCCTTCCCCTTCCTTACTACCACACTCTTGCCCTTCCACCTTCCACAATGGGATGATGCAGCAAGAAGGTCCTCTTCAGATGCTGGCCCCCCGACCTTAGACCTCCCACCTTCAGAACTGTGAGAAATAAACTTCTGTTCTTTATCAATTACCCAGTCTGTGGTATTCTGTTATAGCCGCACAAAACAAACGGAGACACCATATTACTTAATAATTAGTCAAGAGAACAAAGCTAAATGAGATGCTTTTAAAACGCCTTCCCCAAAGCCATTTACGAAACTTGCTTGAAATGTTAACGAACACAATGGAAGTTCTCAAATCCGAATACTTGCTTTTGGTGAAGTAACTATTTGCAGCACTTCATACTTACTTCATTGATTTCCTTTTGAGCAGGCAATACATTTAGAGACATGTTCACAATTGAAAAGTACCTCTCCTATCCAGATCTCCAGCCACTGGTTCTCCTTCCCAGAGGCAACCACTGTTACTGATTTCTTATTATTCTTCCAGATCTTAGATCCAAATACTCTTTAAACTCAATTTTGTAATGTTTTTCCATCTATATGTTCTTTCCCATTACCCTCTTCTTATAATGGTTTTCATTAATAACAATCAGAGTGTTTTTTCCTGGATAGGTCTATGTTCGTACAGAGTTTCAGCTTCTCCAACCAGCTATTTCTTCTCAGATGCCATAATCTCCCTTGATACAGTCTAATCAGCATGCCTCACGGAACAGTACTCCTCAGGAACTGACAAGAGTGTGAAGATGCTTTTTTTTTTTTCTTTTTTTTTTGAGATGGAGTCTCGCATTGTCACCCCAGCTGGAGTGTAGTGGCATGATCTTGGCTCACTGCGACCTCCACCTCCCAGGTTCAAGTGATTCTCCTGACTCAGCCTCCTGAGTAGTTGGGACTACAGGGGCCTGTCACCACGCCCAACTAATTTTGTTTGTATTTTTAGTAGAGATGGGGTTTCACTATGTTGGTCAGGCTGGTCTCAAACACCTAACCTGGTGATCCACCCACCTTGGCCTCCCAAAGTGCTAGGATTACAGGCGTGACCAACTGCACCTAGCCGAAAATGCCATTTTTATGAAAATATCCTTCAAAAAGCTAGGAGGTTCAAAAAAATGGAAAATACAGTGAAGCTGCCACCAAGCTGAAGTTTTAAGAATGTTTGAATCTTGACAGGACAATGTTACCCCAATTCAAGTGCCAGCTGACTTGGCTGTTGAATGTCAGTCAACCTTATCTGATTTTTCGGGGTTAGATTGTCCCAGAGCAATATTTGTCTGAAACACACTCTTGAATGAGTTTGGGAATGGGAAAGAAATGATGGGTAGTGGGAGGGTCAGAAGGGAGGATAGGAGAGCACCACACATAGTCAGGGGAGGCTTTCAAAAGAGTCTGGACTCTGAGAATAGCAAAACAGAAAGGTAATGCAAATTTCAAACATACCACATGCATTTTCTTTTCCTTCCCAAATCCCACTAAGGCTATTTTTTTAATCAGGTTCTAGTACTGGTTTTGCCATGACCTTAATTTACCCTTCACCTAATCACATTTGAATCAGTTTCTTCATCTATAAATTGAGGGGCTTGGCCTCACTGAGCTCTAAAGTCCTTTATACATTTAATTTTCTGTGAGTCTAAGATGCAATTTCTCTTCATATATTAAATTATAAGCCTACTATGTGGGTATAAAATTGCTTCAATTTCCCACAATTTATTTGCCATGAAATAACAAACTGTGTAGACTTTTAAATGTTTTTAAGGGCCAGACGCAGTGGCTCACACCTGTAATCTCAGCACTTTGGGAGGCCGAGACGGGCAGATCACGAGGTCAGGAGTTTGAGACCATCCTGGTTAACATGGTGAAACCCTGTCTGTACTAAAAATACAAAAATTAGCCAGGTGCGGTGGTGCACACCTGTAATTCCAGCTACTCAGGAGGCTGGGTCAGGAGAATCGCTTGAACCCGGGAAGCAGAGGTTGCAGTGAGCTGAGATTGTGCCAATGCACTCCAGCCTGGGTGACAGAGGAGACTCTGTCTCAGAAAAAAAAAAAAATGTTTTTAAACCCTCATCAGAGAAGAGAAGTTACTGTAATGGACAGTTGTCATTCTGAAGATGTCCAGCATCCATTCCTCCTCCTTTACAACACCTGATTTCTTTTAGAAGTCTCTGCATTCAATTTGAGGGGATAAATCTAAGTGTTTGCCTCCCCAAACTACAAAGCTTAAGAAGAACCAGAAAGTTTCTTCTTCCAGACTCTCCCTTCATAAATCAATACATCCATAGGATGGACATGTGACCTACCAACTTTTCTCCCCCAAGACTTCTCTAGCAGAACAACACAGGTAGCATTCTCTAGCAAAACAAACAGCTAGCATTCATTCCCTCTAGAAGCAGTAATTTCTTCTACAAAGTTTTCTGTTCTTCAGCTTTCCCTTCAGTCCTACAAACAACCTCATATCCTTCCAGTAAATTACCTTTTTTACTTTAGTGGTTTGCCACATAAGAATCCATTCCAAAACTTAACAGCTTAAGATAATAATCATTTATTTACTCACCATTCTATGAATTGGCAATTAGGATAGGGCTCAGCTGGGATGGTATATCGCCACTCCATGTGGTGTCAGCTGGATTCACTTAAGCATCTGTAGTCAGTGGGCAGATCGGCTGGGGGCTGACTGATCCCAAATGGCCTCACTCGCTCACTTTGTAGAAACCAAATGAAGTGCCGGCTGGAGCACCTTAGTTCTCCATGTGTCCGCTCATCCTCCAGTAAATTAAACAAGGCTTCTTTGCATGATGGAGAAATGTTCTGAGAGGATGAAAGGAAAAACTGCACTTCCCTTTTGCTACATTCTATTGGTCAAATATAATTTTTAAATCAGCCCGATTCAAGGGATAGGAGAATAGATTCCACCTTAATTGGAGAAGTGATCAAGAAACCTTTCCAAGAAAAGTGGATACAAGAAAAAATGAATCACTGGGGACTCTTACTGTAAGTAATCTACCATGTTGGGCTTGGTGTTTGTTGCTTGTGACATAAAGACACTAACTGATCCACAATCGGTGTAATGTGACACAAAACACATTAGATCGTTGAGGCCTTAACATCTGGGACATTCTCTTTGTTTATACCTCATATCTTAATGGGATTAATTGGAAAGAATGTGGGTGTCGTGGTAATGAGGGTATAAGAAGCACAAAATTTAAAGTGAAAGTGCCTTGGTTCCAGACCTGCAGGTTACTTAGCTGTGTAATTTTGAACTTACTTAATCTCTGTGATTTTCATTCAAAATCAAAAGGGGAGTGACAATGTCTGCCCTGAGTTGCAGAATTGTTGTGAATATTAAATAGTGAAACTCTGTGAACTTCAGGCAATCCTCACTTTGCACTGTAGTGCAGGATCATAAAAATGGCCATGCAAGTTGAAACTGTGCCAATGAACAGGAAAAATTATAATATTTCCTTGACCTTTAAAAATGTTGTCAAAACATTAAAAAACTCTCTCTCTATTGGTTATAAATATGAAGAAAAATGGAAGAAATAGTAAAACTAATGTTTGTTTAGTATGTTGATTTAAAGCATTAGTAACATTGAGAATAAAATGCTTGATTTATTTGTAAAAAGCTTATCAATATTCGTTTGAATAATGCTTGCCTTTTTATCATCATATAATTTACAGTATGGAGTGAGCATCTTTCCTATGCCTTGGCAAATTGTCATACTCCTTTCAAAGTTTGGGTCAGCTTCCAACATTTTATCCCTTACACTTTCAATGCCACAAAATATCTCCAAGGGTTCCTTTAATGTGAAGATTTTTTCCAGAATCATTTCCTCTGGGATATGTTGATCCCTTCATTACAATCACCTTCCTCATTTATGTCAATAACTTTGCCTTGAACAGATTCTTCTGATTGCATGTCTCTCAAAAGGCAGTAGTGTTGACATTCCCATGATCAGCTATTTCCTCTGTAACTACATTTATGTTTGATTCAAACTTCATTTCCAGTGTTACCATTTTTTCATTTCTTTTTTTTTTTTTTTTAGACGGAGTCTTGCTCTGTCACCAGGCTGGAGTGCAATGGCACAATCTCAGCTCACCACAACCTCCGCCTCCCAGGTTCAAGCGATTCCCCTGCCTCAGCCTCCCAAGTAGCTGGGATTACAGGCACAGGCCACCACGCCCAGCTAATTTTTTGTATTTTAGTAGAGATGGGTTTTCACCATGTTGACCAAGATGATCTTGATCTTCCGACCTTGTGATCCTCCCAGCCTCCGAAAGTGCTGGGATTACAGGCTTGAGCCACCACGCCCAGCCCCATTTTTTCGTTTCTTTTTTGCATCTTCTTTTTTTCTTTTGGCCAATTCCCTCTTTCAATTTTCCACATTTGTACAATGTTGCTCAGGTTTATCACTAAGAAACAAGATAATAAACTGCACACTTCCTTGTCTGTTTGTGAACTAAACAACAGATGCACAGTGACCAATCACTGAAAGACTTTGAAAGAAGTGACGGATTAGTTACCAATCATGATGCACATCTGTTACTTATATAGTGACTTGGTGGAACTAAAGAGCTAGCAGCAAAGTCTGTACTTCATGCAATTGCTCACAGCTAATATATGTGGTAACTAAAATATGAGTCATATTGTTGAGGGACTGGTGTTATTTAATTAAACTGTAATAAGTGAAATTTGTGTATATCAGAACTATACAAAACAAGAACTGCCTATATTAAACATTATATATGGTTTAACTATTGCCAGTTGTTATTAAGGAAGGAAAGACTAGACCTCATACTTGGTGCATGAAAGAAGGGATTCAATTTAATTCAAATGTGCACTCAGCTCCAACAATTTTCATCATTGTCCCTGTATTAATGCTAACTAGGCAGCAATGAGAGGAGAAAGAAGGACTGAAAACAGCTATATTTTAACCTTTCACATAGGGCTAGAGGGAAATTCCTGGAAAGGAAAACAGGGCATAACCAAACCTAAAGTTCATCTAAAAGTGGGGAGAGATTTGTCCAAATTAAGTAGATCTTTTATCACTCTTTATTTCCAAGGCAAGAAGGAAAATACTTCAATATCATTTTCCATGAATGTGGCTGGTGGTCTCTGAAGATCCATTTTCACTTCTTTTGTAGCTGTAGAACCCCAAATTTTGGCTAGTTATGCAGCTGCCCAGAACAAAAGGCCGTATTTCCCAGCCTTCCTTGTAGTTAGTTGTGTCCATATGATTAACTACTGCCCCATGAGATATAAACGAAAAGATTGTGGGGACTTGTGGACAGCACCTTAAAAGGAGCTGACAGTTCGGAGAAGCAACCTTCTTCCCTACTACTGTCTGGAACGTGGACAAAACATTAGAAAGAGCCCTCTTAGACCATGACGCCATGGAAGCCAGGTCCTGGGATAGTAGAAGACAAATACAGAAGGAGGCTTAGTCCTTCATGGATGTATGGAAACGTCATACCAGCTCTGGCTGCCTCTTTCCACACTTCTTTTACGATGTATATTTAAGCCACTCTTTTTTTTTTTTTTTTTCCTTTTCTTGCTCTGTTGCCCAGGCTAGAGTGCAGTGGCGCGATCTCAGCTCACTGCAAACTCCACCTCCCAGGTTCACGCCATTCTCCTGCCTTAGCCTCCCAAGTAGCTGGGACTACAGATTAGCACCACCACGCCCAGATAATTTTTTGTATATTTAGTAGAGACGGGGTTTCACCGTGTTGGCCAGGATGGTCTCGATTAGGCCACTCTTTCAGGGTCTTTCTTACCCACACATGGATACAGTTCCTAATAGATAAAATGAATACACTTATCTGGTCAGTGGGCTATTTTGGTGGCCCAAGTAACAGATTGACTCTTTCACCACAGTCTTACATCCTTCTAGGCAGTAAAAGTACCAATAAAGCAGAGACCCATGGGAAAAAAAATACCCTCCCCACAGTGTTGGATATTTAGAGGAACAAAGCTTATGGTCGTTTGCAAAGTCCTAATACAGATTCAAATAGTCAAAACTCAAACACAGACCTGGTTTCAGAGTTGTTTGGTTGGAAGGGAAATGAGAGGATGTAAAGAGGGTACTAGTTCACAGCAAACTCTTACAAAACAGAAGCCCTAAAATGTAATTTAGTATAAGGCTGTACTCATGTAAATGTCTAGAGCAAAACAAAGGAAGCGTTAGCTCAGTTTTGGTCCCATGTTAAAAGGCACATTTAACAAAAAGAAAGAAATTGAGGTGAGGGCAAACAAGTTGGTCTAGATATCCCCATTCTGTGAAGGATGGGAGAAGGAACTTGGCTTCTGTAGCTGACAGCAAAGAAGACACAGTAGAAATGTGACTGGTATTTCACTTATCTGACGTGCCATCACTTTATTTTGGATGGTTCCAAGCAGAATTAGGACCAATGACTGAAGTAAAATAAAACATATTTTAACTCAATAAAAGAGAAAACTTTCCTGAGAATCAGAACTTTCCAGAATTGGAATGCACTAGTTTCTAAGGGAGTGAGTTACTTGACATGGTCGTGAATTTATTTTTTAGAAAAGACCATAATGATATTCAGGGCCTATTCTGAAACTAAGAATAGAAAATAAAAGCATTGTTGTATCTTGAAATCCTTGGAAAATTAAAGTGATTTTGATTCTAGGCTACCTATAAGTGAAGGAGATTAAGAGGAATTCTGCATTAAGTGGGAGACTGGACTAGGTAGCCTTTCCAGTTTTTTGTTTGTTTGTTTTGTTTTGTTGTTGTTGTTGTTTTGGTTGTGTGTGTGTGTGTGTGTGTGTGTGTGTGTGTGTGTGTGTGATGGAGTCTCACTCTGTTGCCCAGGCGGGAGTGCAGTGGCATGATCTCACCTCACTGCAACCTCTGCCTCCTGGGTTCAAGCAATTCTCCTGCCTCAGCCTCCGGAGTAGCTAGAATTACAGGTGTGTGCCACCACGCCCGGCTAATTATTGTATTTTTAGTAGAGACAGGGTGTTGTCACATTGGTCAGGCTGGTCTCAAACTCCTGACCTCAGGTGGTCCACCCACCTTGGCCTCCCAAAGTGCTGGGATTACAGGCTTGAGCCACTGTGCCCAGCCACCCTTCCAATTCTAACATTGTATTAATACTGTATTTTCCTGTTACATGTGAAACTATTTTTAAGTGGTTAACACACAATAACCCAGGCATCGAACAAATGCTCTCTGAGAAAAATGATGATGCTTGTATTGACCAGAACTCTTTCAATTGCAAGAGAAAGAAATTCAATTCGAGAGTTTGATGGGGAAAAATAAAAAAAGCAATGGCAGGAATAAATCTTACTTCCAGTGTGGATGCTCAAACAATATGGCCAGAAATCTTTCTGCATCTCTTGGGTCAGTTTTTCCTCAGCTGGCTTCAGTCTCAGGCAGACTCTCACCACGTGGAAGCCAAGCCCACCTCTGTCAGTTTCATAATTCCTTCTCTAGCCTAGCAATTTCAATGGGCAGAGAACTCCATTTTTCTCAAAAGTTTCTTAATCGACTTAGACTAACCTAGCTTCAGACACAAACCTATAATTAACTCAATTACTATAGACTTTGTATGACTAGGCTTGTATCACACAAACTAAGAACAGGGCAAGGACCATTTCTACGTGAAAAGAGGCCTTCTGTTATCTGAAATACAGGATGTTTGGAAGAGAAAAATACTAAATGTCTACTAGGATGACAACAATGAATGGTAGGTTTTTAAATGGCAACTTTATTACAATTCTGGACCTATCCTAAATCTCAAAATAGGAAATGAAAACAACATGTATCATAAAATCTATGAGAAAATAAACTGAATTTGATTCTAGGCCTTAATCTAAAATTCTAATGCTCAGGCAAATAACAATTTTAACATGTCTATCTTTTCACCAATTCCTTTTTTTCTCTTAAGATGCCTCTGTTCACAGACAACCTCATCAGACAAAATAATAGCAAACAAAGGGAAAAGCATAAAATGTTTATTGAAGTGGATGAAGGCACGGCATGTAAAGAAAAGTTCTTCATTAATAGCTGAAAAAAATCTTTCTCTATATTTAATATTTAGGTGACATATTTCTATTTCAAGAGAAGTAAACATTACAGTCATGAATAGCAAACAGAAACACAAACTCCATTTATTTATAAAATAAACTCATTTTCTTTTCAAATCAATGCAAAAAATGACCCAATGCCATATGTTCCATTTGCCATGATTCTAAGACAGCAAAGCTATACAATTTCTAGATCATTAACTTGTCTTCCTATTTTTCCATGTCTTACAGTTCTGCTAGGTAAGCATTCGTTCATTCACTTTGATAATGCTACCTTTTATATGTTGGATATTCATTTGCTCAATTACTCCATGTAAAACTACAGCTGCCAGTGGGTGAGGGTATAGGGGATATAATGGCCCACCCCATAGTTTCTCTAAAAGAGCAACAACTAAGACTATATTTCCAGTGGCTTCAAACAAAAGAGGGTTTTGTCTTTTGCTAGTCTTGAGTTTGAAAAAGGCATTCATACCCCCTCATTTTACATCATTGGAGCCAGGATGAATGCCACAGTACTCAGGATAGTACAATGGGGCAACGCGGCAGCATGTCAGCTCTGTAAGTAGTGGGTGACAAGATGGGTAATGTGTACCTGCAGTCATGTGGGACTTGTGGAAGGGTCCCTAAGGTGAAGAGGAACAATCAAGGAGTTTCAGGTTATTTGTATAAAACCAGATAAGTAAAGTTCGGCAAATAAATCCCCAAATCTGACCTGAAAAATGTAATCCAGAGTCATTGCAATGATCTAAGATGTAAACCCTGAGGATAGGCAGCTGTGTATCATTTCTTGTATCTCCCGTGTTTACTACATTGCTTAGCTATCCAAAGAGAGATTTTTGGCCAGCTTAAGCCATTTGAAATGGTTGCATGAGATTGAGGCCATTATGAAAAAAAATGTACTCAACATCTGAGACAGGCTGTGGAATTCACACTAAATAGCTTCATCTATGTGACTTAGAATATAAAGTCATCAGGCCAGGCATGGTGGCTTACGCCTGTAATCCCAGCACTTTGGGAGGCCGAGGCAGGTGGATCACGAGGTCAGGCGATCGAGACCACGGTGAATCCCTGTCTCTACTAAAAATACAAAAAATTAGCCGGGTACGGTGGCGGGCACCTGTAGTCCCAGCTACTTGGGAGGCTGACGCAGGAGAATGGCATGAACCCGGGAGGCGGTGCTTGCAGTGAGCCAAGATAGCACCACTGCACTCCAGCCTGGGCGACAGAGCGAGACTCAGTCTCAAAATATATATATATATATGTGTATATATATACACACACACACATATATATGTGTATATATATAAAGCCATCAGTAGATGGTTACCCAAGAAATGAAAGAGGAACTAGAACACAAACTAAAGATACATGAACAAACATGTTATCAGAATGTAGAAGGAAACAGTAATAAGGGGTATGAAAGAATGCAGCAACTCATGACAGGTGTAACTTGACACAATTCAATTTTACTACTTCTTTTTTGCAGATAAACTCAGGAATTGACAAACAAATAATAAATATGAGAAGACCATCATTATTTACCATGCATGGATAAATAATTTTAATAAGTCCAGCATAGAGGACGTTGTTGAATCCTTTCTACAACTCTATGAGGTAGTCACTAGTAATATCTCCATTTTATAAGAGAGGAAAGTAGATCTCAGAGAATTCTGTGTAACTTATCTAAAGGCACATAGCTAGCAAAGGCAGAGCCAGGAGTTTAACTCAATCAGTCTGATTCCCTGTGCTCTGTGCTTAACCATTAATGCTTTTTTCTTAAGCATTTTGCATGTATTTGCACATTTAATTTACTTCTTATAGCATTCCCATAATAGAAATTACTTCCATTTTTCTGATAGAAAATTGAGAAGGTAAATCATTTGTTCTTGACTCTAGTGGCAGAGCCAAGATTGGAATTTATGTCTGTGACTCTAGAACTAGTATCATAATGTGGCACAGACTGCTACTCACCCACCAAAATTCACCCCTTCTTCCTGGAAACAAGGCTGCCAAGCTACAACTACAAATCTAAGTCTTCTTTACAGTGAGGTATGTCTATTTAATTAAGTCTTCTCTAAAGGAATATAAGTAGAAGTATGTGCAACTTCTGAATCAAGAGGAAATTCTTTGCCCAGACTTCCTCTCTTTCTCTTTCCCATGAACTGGAATTCAGAATGGCCAAGGCATTTCTTCATTATAGACAATGACTATATCCTAAGGGATGACAGATTTTAAAAAGTAGAGGAGGCCAGGTGCGGTGGCTCACACCTGTAATCCCAGCACTTTGGGGGGCCGAGGCGGGTGGATCACTTGACGTCAGGCGTTCGAGACCAGCCTGGCCAGCATGGTAAAACCCCATTTCTACTAAAAATACAAAAATTAGCTGGGTGTGGTGGCACACGCCTGTAATCCCAGCTACTCGGAAGGCTGAGACAAGAGAATTGCTTGAGCCCAGGAGACAGAGGTTGCAGTGAGCTGAAATCATGCCACTGCACTCCAACCTGGCTGACAGAGCAAGACTCTGTCTCGAAAAAAAAAAAACAAAAAAAAGTACAGAAGCCTGAGTTCCTGAATGGCTACATGGAACAGAGCTGCTCCATATACCTAGACCACACACCTTGGAACTTTATATGAGAGAAAAATAAATTTCTACGTTATTTAAGCCACTGTACTCTTAGGGAATCTTTGTTACAGCAGCTTAGCCAAACTCTAACACAGCCAACAAGTACTATCTCATGAGTGAGGAAGAAAAAACTACAGACTTAGGTAATGTGGAAGAAAGCAGGTGTGTGTTCATAAGGGAACCAGTAACACTAATATTCTAATTACTGTTTCCTTTCTATGAAATCACCATTGTAATACATTATTCACTCCAAAAGATGATAAAGTATTCTACACAAAAGTCACCTATAAAACATCATCTAACTGAAAAAAGCAAACAAAAAACAACTATCTGGCCGGGCATGGTGGTTCACACCTGTAATCCTAGCACTTTAGGAGGCTGAGGCGGGCGGATCACGAGTTCAGGAGATCAATACCATCCTGGCTAACACGGTGAAACCCTGTCTCTACTAAAAATACAAAAAATTAGCTGGGTGTGGGGGCGGGCGCCTGTAGTCCCAGCTACTCGGGAAGCTGAGGCAGGAGAATGGCGTGAACCCAGGAGGCGGAGCTTGCAATGAGCCGAGATCGCACCACTGCACTCCAGCCTGGGCAACAGAGAGAGACTCCGTCTCAAAAAAACAAATAAAAAATAAATAAATAAATAAATTGGCTCTTAGTAGAATGCATTAGAATGACACAGCTAAAATTCATTAAGATATACCAACGCAAAATCCCCTCTAAAACAAGTGTACTGAAGTGAGCCCAAAACATAATATTGTGACATTCTACATCAGTATGTCTGGGCATGACTTCAGTCACCTTCATTTAATCCCTACACTGTATGTTGCCTCTCTTGGGTGTGTGTTTTTGGGTTATGCAATGCAAATCTCCTTTATCTTCTATTTGAAGAAAACATTGTAGGAACAATTCTTCAGTTATATATTCACTCTTCAGTCTCTGGTTAATGAAAGAATCCCTGGTTCTTCCAACTGAATCTGAGAAACTTCTAATTTTTTAGTGAAAAAAAAATAAAATGCACTCCTAAGCCAGGCACAGTGGCTCATGCCTGTATTCTCAGAACTTTGGGAGGCCGAGGTGGGAGGATTACTTGATATCAAGAGTTCAAGACTAGGCTGGGCAACATGGTAAAACCCTGTCTCTACAAAAAGTACAAAAATTAGCTGGGTGTGGTGGTGCACACCTGTGGTCCCAGCTACTAGGGAGGCTGAGGTGGGAGGACCACTGCACTCCAACCTGAGCAATGGGAGTGAGATCCTGTCTCAAAAAAAAAAAAAGCATTCCTGTAAAACGTAATTTTTTTTATATTTCAATATCCACTAAAGTGATCATAACTTATGACACTCCACATCTCGGTAATAAAAACTATTACATTGGCAAAGATATCCAAGGAAGCATATTTTAAAAACAAAAAATGCTGTAAAGAAACAAAATATGAAACAGTAGAGAAAATAATACTAAATAAATGATGGTTCACCCCTAAAGAAAATATAAGGCTGATATTTAAAAATAAATCAAAAATTTCAAAGAGAAAGCATTGAAAATTAAGTTAAATCTTTCCTGATGCCTTCAAAGAGATGACAAAGGAGATTTGTAGTTCATGACCCAGAACCGCGTGTCCCAAAGAGGCAACATACAGTGTAGGGATTAAACAAACAGGTTCTAAAGATGTAACAGATATACCGCTGGGACACAGCTAAAGCAGTGTTAAGAGGAAAATTTATAGCACTAAGCACTCACAACTCCAAAGCTAGCAGAAGACAAGAAATAGCCAAAATCAGAGCTGAACTGAAATTCAGATGTAAAAAAACATATAAAAGATGAACAAAATCAGCAGTTGGTTTTTTAAAAGAATAAATATGATTGATAGATTGCTAGCTAGACTGATAAAGAAAAAAGAGAGAAGACTAAATAAATACAATAAGAAATTACAGGCCAGGTGTGGTGGCTCACGACTGTAATCCCAGCACTTTGAGAGGCTGAGGTGGGCAGATCACTTGAGGTCAGGAGTTCGAGACCAGCTTGGCCAATATGGTGAAACCCTGTCTCTACTAAAAATACAAAAATTAACCAGGTGTGGTGGCTTACGCCTGTAGTCCTAGTTACTCAGGAGGCTGAGACAGGAGAATTGCTTGAACCTGTGAGGCGGAGGTTGCAGTGAGCTGAGATCGCACCACTGCACTCCAGGCTCCTGCCTAGGTGACAGAGCGAGACTCCATCTCAGAAAGAAATTACAAAGGAGACATTACTCCCACTGACCCCATAGAAATACAAAAAAACTACTATGAACAGAGACAACTATGAACACTTCTATGCACACAAACTAGAAAACCCACAAGAAATAGATAACTTCCTGGAAACATACAAGTGCTCAAGATTGAACCAAGAAGAAAATGAAACCCTGAACAGATCAATAATGACTTCCAAAATTAAATCAGTAATAAAAAGCCCATGAACCAGAAAATAAAACGTCAACCAGAAAAAGCCGAGGACCAAATGAATTCACAGCCACATTCTACCAGACATATAAAGAGCTGATATCATTCTTACTAAAACTATTCCAAAAATTGAAGAGGATGGACTCCTCCCTAACTCCTTCTGTGGGGCCAGCATCATTCTGCTACCAAAACCTGGCACAATAAAAAAAGAAAACTTAAGGCCAATATCCTTGATGGACATAGCTTCAAAAATTCTCAATAAAATACTATCAGACCAAATCCAGCAGCATATCAAAAAGCTAATCCACTACAATCAAGCAGGCTTTATCCCTGGAACGTGAAGTTGGTTCAACATATGCAAATCAATAAATGTGATTCATCACATAAAGAGAACTAAACACAAAAACCACATGATCATCTCAATAGATGCAGAAAAGGCTTTCAACAAAATTCAATATCTCTTCATGTTAAAAACCCTCAAGATTCAAGCATTCAAGCAATATACCTCCAAGTAATAAGAGTCATCCATGAAAAATGCATAGCCAACATCGTACTGAATGGGCAAACATTCAAAGCATTCAAGCAATATACCTCCAAATAATAAGAGTCATCCATGAAAAATGCATAGCCAACATCATACTGAATGGGCAAAAGCTGGAAGCATTCCCCTTGAGAATCAAAACAGGACAAGGATGTCCAGTAATTCCACTCCTACTCAATGTGGTGCTGGAAGTCCTAGCCAGAACAATCAATAAAGAGAAAGAAATAAAAGGCATCCAAATAGGAAAAGAAGAAGTCAAACTGTTTTCAGATTATACGATTTCATACCTAAAAAATACCATAGTCTCTGCTCAAAAGCTCCTAGATCTGATAAACAACTTCAGCAAAGTTTCAAGATATAAAATCAATGTACAAAAATCAGCAGGATTTCTATACACCAACAACATTCAAGCTGAGTACCAAATCAGAAACCCAATCCCATTCACAATAGCCATTATAAAATAAAATACCTAGGAATACAGCTAACCATGGTGGTGAAAGACCTCTACAATGAAAATTACAAAACACTGCTCAAAAAAATCAGAGATGACACAAATAGGAAAACATCCATGCTCATGGATAGGAAGAATCAGTATTGTCAGAATGGCCATACTGCCCAAAGCTTTTAAAGATTCAATGCTATTCCTATCAAACCACCAATGACATTCTTCACAGAATTAGAAAAAAAACTATTCTAAAATTCATATAGAACCATAAAAGATCCTAAATAGCCAAAGCAATCCTAAGCAAAAAGAACAAAGCTGGAGGTATCACATTACCCAACTTAAAATTACACTAGAAGGATGTGGTAATCAAAGCATCATGCTACTGGTACAAAAACAGACACACAGGTCAATGAACAAAATAGCCCAAAATAAAGCTGTACACGTACAACCATCTGATCTTCAAAAAGCTGACAAAAACAAGCAATGGGGAAAGGACTCCCTATTCAATAAATGGTGCTGGGATAACTGGCTAGCCATATGCAGAAGATTGAAACTAGACCCCTTTCTTATACCATAAACAAAAACCAACTCAAGATGGATTAAAGACTTAAATGTAAAACCTAAAACTGTAAAAATCCTCAAAGAAAATCTAGGGAATACCACTCTGGACATGGGTCATGGCAAAGATTTCAGACAAAAACACAAAAAGCAATTGCGACAAAAACAAAAATTGACAATGGAGCCTAATTAAACCAAACAGCTTTTGCACAACACAAAAAACTATCAACAGTGTAAACAGACAACCTACCAAATGAGATAAAGTATTTGTAAATGATGCATCTGACAAAGGTCTAATATCTAGAATCTATAAGGAACTTAAACAAATTAACAAGCGTAAAACAAACAACCCTATTAAAAAGTATACGAAGACATGAACAGACACTTTTCAGTAGAAGACATACCATGCAGCCAGCAAGCATATGAAAAAAATGCTCAACATCACTAATCACTAGAGAGATGCAAATCAAAACGAGACACCATCTCACACCAGTGAGAATGACTATTATTGAAAAGTCAAAAAATAACAGATGCTAGAGAGGTTGCAAAGAAAAGGGAGTGCTTATACACTGCCAGTGGGAATATAAATTAGTTCAGTCACTGTGGAAAGCAGTTTGGAGATTTCTCAAAGAACTTAAAAGAGAACTACCATTCAACCCAGTAATCCCATTATTGGGTATATACCCAAAGGAAAATAAATCATTGCACCATAAAGACACATGTATGCATATGTTTATTGCAGAACCATTCACAATAGACAAAGGCACAGAATCAACCTAGATGTCCATCAACAGTAGAAAGAAAATGTCGTACATATACACAATGGAATACTACACAGCCATAAAAAAGAATGATATCATGTACTTTGCAGCAACATGGATAGAGCTGGAAGCCATTATCCTAAGGGAATTAATGCAGGAACAGAAAACCAAATACTGCATGTCCTAACTTATAAGTGGAAGCTAAACACTTAATGCATATGGACACAAAGAAAGGAACAATAGACCTATACAGTACTATGCTTATTAGCTGGGTGACAAAATAACTGGTACACCAAACCCTCACAACATGGAATTTACCTGTATAACAAACCTTTACATGTACCCCTTCAACTAAAATAAAAGTAAAAATAAAAATAAGATAAAATAAATAGGTTTTGCAAGTTAAATGAGACCATGGAGAAGCAAACAGGCAAATCTAAATTGGGGACTTCAATGGAACAACTGACCAAGTTTCCTCAACAAGTTCATGACATTTTTTAAAAAGGTAAGTCTGCTCTAGATTAAAATAAGGTTAAGTGATGTAGCAAATGTTGCAATGTACATATCATTATTTGCAGCGTAATGTGTATGAATTAAGATTTTTGAAGACATTTTTGGTATAATCAGAGAAATGTGAATATGACTGGATTATATGTAACATCAAATAATTATTGCTAGTTTTGTTAGGTATCATAATGGCACATAAAAGTTATATAAGAAAATATCCATACTTTCTAGAAATGCATAATGAAGTATTTAGTTAGGCATCATAATGGCACATAAACATTATATAAGAAAATATTAATATTTTCTAGAAATGCAGAATGAAGTATTTAGGAGTGAAGTGACATAAGGATTGGGATTTGCCTTAAATACTTCAGTCACAATCACAACCATAAAAACAACACACATGTGCACAGACGAGCGTAGGTTCTGCAATAACTTAACTGAGTGGTTCCAATTTTGGTCCAACACTTAACTAGCTATATGACCTAAGGTAAATTACTTAAGTTCATAATGCCTTAGGTTCCCCTTCTGTTTATTAGGGGTAAGGATGGCATCTACTTTCTTGGGTTATTATGAGGTTACTGTGAGGATCAAATGAAATGAACTCTGTAAAGTACTCAGCACAGCATTAGCTATAATTATGATTATTAACCAGTATGTTCTTCACTCACCTAGGACCCCAAAATCCCACTCACCCACATACTTAATCCTTCTAAATCTGTCTTCTTTCTCTCCAGTTCTTGGTTCTTTCCCATTTCTTCCATCAATAGCCTCTGTTTCCTTCTTCAGGATCTGGAACCTACTATTTTAATTAATAACAATGAACGAACATTTCATTAATCTGAAGGATTACTTTGACAGAGTTACATGCAACCTTAAGGGTTCTAATCCAAGAGGTTTAGTGGCTGTGACTGTTCCTTTATATGGATCATTTAGACTTACAGCACACTTTCCCAAAAAGAAAAAATTATCTAGCAGCTCCCAGGTTAGTTATAAGAAAAAAATCCCTTCCACCCTCACCGTGGTTTCACTCTGGGGGAGATGAAGCGGAGGAAGTGTAGTACTGGATTCTGTTGTACTTATTTCATTAGGCCCTGAGGGTGAGGCTAAAGCCTTATGTAGAGAAGATTATAAAAACTCCTACTGGCAATTAATGGGAATGAGACAAGTTTTCAGATGAGAAGCCCATGTGAAACTCCTCTCTCTCCTTTGTATTCTCTTCCCTTGTCTAGATCTGCCTCCTGCCCTGTGTTAGAAGAAGATGCCCCTGCTAGAGGCGGTAGCCAACAGCTGAAGGCCAAGTGGTGTTCAGAAAGCCACATGACCCAGTTCAGAGATTTCCAAATACAGCAACAGATCAGAATCCTCCGCAGGAGCTTTTCAATGTACAGATTCCATGGCCCATCCTAGGGTCACTGAACTGCAATTCTGAGGAATAACCCCAGGTTTTTAACAATTTCCAGAGTGACTCTTATGTAGCCAGCCTACACTGATGGATAGACCAGTTTTCAAAAATTAATAGTTTTCCTTTTTCCCATTGCTAAGTTTATTCCCTTCTGTTACCCACCTGGCCTCTGGAGAACTGACCATAGAGCTGTGTATCCCCTCTTGCAAAGGAGCTGTAAGGAGTACAGCGACCCCTCAGGACAGAAGGGGTGGTAACAGCAGTGATTAATGAAGCAATCCCAAGAGGAAAGTGAATTTCAAGGACCCAGACTCAGCCTGTAAGGCCCAATCCCCATTCAACCCAAACAGTTCTGCATTAGGCTGTTATATATATATATTGTGCTTCCTTGTATATGTGTGTGAAAGAAAGGCTGCACTGCAAGAAAAAACATAGTCTGAAAAATACTGCCTTTTATAGAAGTATAGCATTGCTATAGTTTGGATGCTTATCTCTCTAAACCTCATGTTGAAACGTGATCCCCAATGTTAGAGGCAAAGCCTAATAGGAAGTATCTAGGTCAGGGAGGTGGATCCCTCATGACTGTCTTGGTGCCATCCTCTGGTTAATTAGTGAGTTCGTGCTCAATAATAGGTCTATCTTACCTGAAAACAAACCCATCCTAAGCATAAATAACGCAAATAACCCACATTGCAACACTTGTGGGAATGAACTTAGAGGGAATAGTTTCATTTAACTCAATCTTCTAAACAAGCTGCATCAACAGCTCCAGTCTTAAGTAATGACCTACAACATTCTGAATTTTTGCTTAGGAGACTTGAACGAGTCTTAGTGACAAAAGACTGAATTGGACTTGCTAAACTGTGCTTCTCAATATAGGGAAATAAGACTCAGACATTTCCTCATAAGTTCAGGAAGAAAGTTTTTGAGAAGCCCTGTTAATTATAAGGGACAATGCCTTGAACATTCAAGTTAATTAAGGGCTTGCCTCATGATTGCATTTGTAACACTAAAAGCTTTTATTTATTCATTTATTCAACAAATAATAATGACAGCCAAGTGCCAGGCACTGTTCCTGGCCTCATTTCTAATCACTCCACCCCTAAATTCCACCTTCCAAATATACCGAGCTGCTTACAATGCATAGAACATGCTGTACTCTCTCTAGCCTCCAGGCCTCTGCACATGCTTCCTCTGCCTGGAATGTCCTTTCCCTCCCCACATAAAGAGTGCATGTTCACAGTGCATGTTCACATGCACACGCACATACACACAATATTCCCTTTGTCTGCCTAGCTCCTAGCACAAACATCTCATTCTCATTCACTCAGCTCAAAGGCCATTTCTTCCATGAAGCCCTCTCCAGTCCCCTAGGGCAATATGCGTTTTCCTAGGCTTGATCACTGTGTGATTGGACCTGTTTACATGTGTCTCTCTTCCAGTGAGCCCTGAGGCTTAGGAACTGTGGCATTGAGAAGCACTTCTTTTTAGTGATTACACAAATCTTGGAACTAACTTCCTGGAGACTAATTTCTTGGTTCTTCTGAAACCATTTCTTGATTGCTGCATAATTTGGGGCAATAACTTAGTCTCTCTAAGCCTTAGTTTGCTCATCATTAAAATGGGGACAATAACTGCACCTATCTCATTGTGCTGTTATCAACCTAAGTATCTATCAACAGATGACTGAATAAAGAAAATGTGGTACCATTCTGGGCAACATATTGAGATCCCATCACTACAAAAAAAAAAAAAAAAAACACAAAGCCAGGCATGGTAGCATGTGCCTGTAGTCACAGCTACTCAAGATCACTTCAGCCCAGGAGTTCAAGGCTTCAGTGAGCCATGATCACACCACTGCACTCCAGCCTGGGCAACAGAGTGAGACCCTATCTCAAAAAAAAAAAAAAAAAAAAAGGGAAAGAAAGAAACTGTGGTACATATACACAACAAAATACTGTTCATCCATAAAAAAGAATGAAATTATGTCATTTGCAGATATATGGATGGAACTGGAGGTCATTAAGTGAAACAACTCACAAAGACAAATATCACATCTTCTCTCTTGTAAATGGGAGCTAAATAATGTGTACACATAGACATAGAGGATGGAGTGTTAGACATTGGAGACTCGGGAGAGTGAGAGGGGATTGCCAAGGGGGTGGATAATGAGAAATTACTTAATGGGTACCAGTGTGCATTATCTGAGTGACGGATTCTCTAAAAGCCTAGACTTCATTACTACACAGTATATTCACATAACGGAATTGCACTTGTGCCTCTTAAATTTATACAATAAAAATGTTTTAATTAAAAAATTTTAAAGGATTGGTCAATACACGTGAAGTGCTTAGCATAGTGCACAGCCCATAATAGGAGTTCCATAAATGTCTTTCTAAAAGTCTCTTCTGGGACATGCACAGTGGCTCACATCTGTAATCCCAACAATTTGGAAGACCGAGGCGGTTGGATCACCTGAGGTCAGGAGTTTGAGACCAGCCTGGCCAAGATGGTGAACCCCTCTCTATTAAAAGCACAAGAAGTAGCCAAGCATGGTGCCCCACATGCCTGTGATCCCAGCTACCCGGGAGGCTGAGGGGAGGAGAATTGCCTGAACCCAGGAGGCAGAGGTTGCAGTGAGCCAAGATTGCGCCACTGCACTCCAGCCTGGCGACAAAATGAGATCTTGTCTCAAAAAAAAAAAAAAAAAGAAAGAAAGAAAGAAAGAAAAAAGAAAAGAAAAAAGAACAAAGAAAAGATAAGAAAAAAAAAGAAATAAGCAGAACCAAGTATTTTTAAAAAAGCAAGTACTGGGGAAGGTACTTACAATGCAATTAACTGACAAAGGACCTGTTTCCAGAAAAGACTTTAAAAATAAAACAAAAACAAGAAAACCGCCTATGAATCAATAAGGTGAGACTACCCAGTAGAAAAAAAGGTAAGCAATATTAATTATGAATAAGCATTTCACAAAAGAGGAAACCTGGATGACCTATAAAACTATGCAACATAGACAGGCACAGTGGCTCATGCCTGTATGCCTGCAATTCCAACATTTTGGAAGGCCAAGGTGGGCAGATTGCTCGAGCCCAAGAGTTTGAGACCAGCCTGGGCACCATGGCAAAACCCCAGCCAGGCATGGTGGCATGTGCCTATAATCCCAGCTACATGGGAGGCTGCAGTGGGGGGATTGCTTGAGCCCCAGAGGTGGAGGTTGAAGTGAACTGAGATTGTGCCACTGCACTGCAGCCTGAGTGATAGAGTGAGACCCTGTCTCAAAAAACAAACAGCTCATGCCTGTAATCCCAGCACTTTGGGAGGCCAAGGCAGGCGGATCACTAAGTCAAGACATTGAGACTATCCTGGCCAACATGGTGAAGCCCCCTCTCTACTAAAAACACAAAAAATTAGCTGGGTATGGTGGCACTCGCCTGTAGTCTCAGCTACTTGGGAGGCTGAGGCAGAAGGATTGCTTGAACCTGGGAGGCGGAAGTTGCAGTGAGCTGAGATGCGCCACTGCACTCCAGCCTGGCAACAGAGTGAGACTCCATCTCAAAAAAAACAAAACAAAAAACAAATAAACAAAACTGTACAACAAACCTACGCCCAAAAAAAAAAAAATGCTCAGGGAAATGGAATCAAAAATGAGATACCATTTGATGCAAGATAGATAACATGGAATGTAGCTGAGCATGTGGGAAAACAGAAGCACTCATATAGTACTGGTGGGTGTAAACCGGTACAACCACTTTAGAAAGTATTTTGGCAAGGAAAACTGAGGATGTGCAATTCCACTCCTGGTGTTTTCCCTACAGAAGCTCATGCAGATGTGAACAAGGAAATATGTTCCAGGATGTTTGTCACAGCATTATTTGTAATCATAAAAGAAGTAAAAATGTAACTATCAGTAGATATATATGTGTCAAAATGAATCAATCTCAAAAATATAATGTTAAAGGTCAAAAGCAAGTTGTAAAAGTATATTGATAGTATACATATTGATGCAAACTACAAAAACTTGGAACAATACTAAATATTATTTATGGATGCATACAGATTTAGTAAAAGTATAAGATCACGCATGGGAATGTGACAGGGATATGACATGCCCTCTTTAGGCTAGGGAAAGAAGTGAAAGGGAGGGGCAGGGCTCTCACTCTGTTCTACTCTCTTTCTTTAAAAGGGAGACAAAGGACATTTGAAGCAAATTTGGTACAATATGAAATTTGCGTTGTGGGTGCATGGGTTTCTGGAAAATTATTTTCTTTTCTAAATATTTTAAATACTCCATAATTAAAATTTTTATCTCAAATGAACTTGAAAATAAGAACAGGCAGCAGAGAATTAATGTTTCCAGGTACATTTTGCCCAGGCTGAGTGCAATGGCATGATCATGGCTCACTGCCAACTTGAACCTGGGCTCAAGTGATTCTCCCACCTCAGCCTCCCAAGTAGCTATGACTCCAAGCACATGCCACCACACGTTTTATTTATTTATTTATTTACTGTAGGGAAGGGGTCTCACCATGTTACCCAGCAGGTCTTGAACTCCTGGGCTCAAGCAATCCTCCCATCTCAGCCTCCCAAAGTGCTGCGATTAAAGGCATGAGCCGCCATGCCCAGCCCGGGCCTTTTATAGGATATTCAACACCTTCATTGATTCCACCAAATGGATGAGTAGGCAAGTAGGTGGATAGAGGGGGAGAGAGGGATGGAGGGAGGGATCATTGGATAGATGGACAGATGAATCAATGATTTGATAGATCATTAGTCAAATATATAGATAGACAAAGACAGAGGAAATAAAGTAGGTTGGGGAAGTCAGAGGTTATTAAAGCATCACCATTCCCTAGATTTTTATCTTAAGCAGGGATATCGTGTGACATAGACAACAATGTGAATGGCACCCCCTGGAGTTGTACAGTGCCATAGCTCTAATGGACAAATGTCTTAACTCTCTGAGTCCTCATTTCTTTATCTGTAAAACAATGCCAATCATTTTGCTTCGCAGGGTCTTTCAGAAGACTAAATGTATGCATAGAGCCTGACATATAGTACGGAGTAAGAATACGGCAATTATGACCAAGGTAGTATTTGGAAAATGGACACTGAGTCTAACCTTCAGGAACAGGTTAATTGCAATAACAGCCCTAGGAGCTGTCTCCTTAGCATTGTGTAAACAGAACTTTTAAAAACAACCTACTTTCAGGAGAAAAGTAACATATGTACATTGTATTAGTCTGTTCTCACACTGCTATGAACACCTGAGACTGGGTAATTTACAGAGAAAAAGGTTTAATTGATTCACAGTTCTGCATGGCTGGGGAGGCCTCAGGGAACTTAAAATCATGGTGGAAGGCACCTCCTAACAGGGAGGCAGGAGAAAGAATGCGAGCCAAGCAAAAGGGGGAAAAGCCCCTCATAAAACTGTCACCCCCATGATTCAAATTACCTCCCACCAGGTCCCTCCCATGACACATAGGGATTATGGGAACTACAATTCAAGATGAGATTTAGGTGGGGACACAGCAAAACCATATCACACATTAAATATACCTATTCAGTTTGGCTGATCCTGATGACTGTACATTTTCCAACAGGCACTGGGATGCGTTAAAGGATCAGCCTTCCCATCCACAGTCCTGGGGTTCATTAGAATGCCTCAAGGGAGCACCACTGCAGTCTTCAGAGCCGATCAGCCTTTCTGTGCTTTTAAATACAGGTCGTTCTTAGCTGACATTAAGTGATGTAAGACTTACTGAATATAAATCTGATTTTATATAAGCTTTCCACAAAGCATCTATAAAACGTTCATGGTATGTGAACATACACAGTAAACTCAGCCATAATGTAGTATGGCATTATAAGGCAGGGGAGTGGGGACAGGAGGCAGCAACATGAAGCAGCCTGTGTTTACATTGTTAGCATGCAGAAACCCACTAACTCACTTTACAATTTAAATTAAGCTGATTTAGACACACACACACACACAGAGAGAGAGAGAGAGAGAGACTTATTAATGTAGGGTCTTCCTGAATGGCATCTGTTTCAGTTATCTATTTCTACATAGCAAAACACCACAAAATTGAGTGGCTTAAAATAATAAGAATTGGCCATTTCTCCAGTTTCTGCACTTTGCAGGGCAGTTCCTCTGATGCCTTCCCTAGAGCTTGCTCATCCTGCGACAATCAGTGGGAAGTCCAAGATGCCTCCTCTCTCAAGCGTCTGGCACCCGGTGCTGGATGTTGGTTGGGTGGCCTCAGTTCTTCTCCATGTCTCCGCTCATCCTCTAATAAGCTAGAGCAGTTTCTTCACATGGTGCTCAGGGCAAGAACCCAAAAGGACTGAAGTGGAAGCTGCAACACCTCCTGACTTGCATAGCATTGCTTCCACCACATTCTGTTGGTCAAAGCAAGTTACAAGGCCACCAGATCAAGAAGAGGGGAAACAGGCTCCACCTTGATGGGAAAAGCAGCAGAATCTCATTGCAAAGGGGTCTGGCAGGAGCTGGTGCAGCTGTCTTTTAGGAAATGAGCTGCCACAGTGCCCTTTGAAGACAGGTGCAGACTGGGCTGGGCTTTTGCATATGATTTAGTTATAAGAGTTAAATCATAGAGTCTGTGGTTAAAAAGAGAAAGCTTGGGCCGGGCGCGGTGGCTCAAGCCTGTAATCCCAGCACTTTGGGAGGCCGAGACGGGCGGATCACGAGGTCGGGAGATCGAGACCATCCTGGCTAACATGGTGAAACCCCGTCTCTACTAAAAATACAAAAAACTAGCCGGGCGAGGTGGCGGGCGCCTGTAGTCCCAGCTACTGGGGAGGCTGAGGCAGGAGAATGGCGGGAACCCGGGAGGCGGAGCTTGCAGTGAGCTGAGATCCGGCCACTGCACTCCAGCCTGGGCGGCAGAGCGAGACTCCGTCTCAAAAAAAAAAAAAAAAAAAAAAAAAGAGAAAGCTTGAAAACCAATGCATTAAGCAAAAAGGCCAGAAAATACCATGAAAACAGGAATGTGGGGCTTTTTTGTTGTTGTTGTTGTTGTTTTCTTGAAGAAATGTCTTCCTGGTAGGAAGCATAGGGTTCCTGAGGAAATGACATTTCTTCTCCATTGAGCAGACAATGAAAGCTCAATGTGACCAATGAAGATAGTGAGCAAGTGGGTAGGGCAGGTGGTTGATCTTCGCAGGAGCAGGTATCTGAGGCTTATCCTCATAGGGCATATGACAACAGAGAGTGTGATGCTTGTGTGGAGACAATCAGGCTGTCCAATAAGACAGACAGAGATGCAGCAAGGTGAGACTGAGTCCCCTGAAGTGGGAGGGAATGGCATCAAAGGAAGCAAATGTAGAAAGAAATAGGAGCTGCTCAGATGCCAGGAAGTTCATCAACAGGACAAAAGGCTGAAAAGTGGCCCAGATGGACTCTTCCTTTCCTCTTCCAGAAAGAGAGCAGGAAAAATAATAAAGAGGCTTTGTCAAGATAGCAAAGCCATATGAACATAATCACTGGACATCAAGCAAATGACAGGAGACTATATAATGCTCCAGCAACTCAAAAGAAGAGGACAAAGGAGAAAGAGAAGAGAACAGAGTGAGACTGAGATTTATACAATAACCAAGCCATCCCCCTCTAAGAAACACTTTCCAGCTCCCTCTATGTGGGCAGGTGGACACATAGAGGCACACTTGTATATGTGGTTTTCTAATTGGTTTCATTTTAGTCCATAGTAAAATAGGTTAATTGTGCGTCCATATTGTGAAAACATTCTCTAGTAAATGTCCTAATTAGGAACCCTAACTCGCTTTCCATTATTTCAAAACTGTCCAAATCTGGGTAGACCCTAAAGACCATCTGGAACCTGGACTTATGCCCGGGCAGCAGTGGATTGCCCTTCATTAGACCTCTCCATGCCCCACCTATTTGAGAGAGAGAAAGGGTGATGGAGAGTTACATGGTGGATACACTAGAAAATAGCATTCCCTGCTCAGACATTTGGTTTTATGATTTTATCTTCCTTGCAATTGGCCATCTTCATAAAACTTCAAAGGAGATTTTTCTAGTGCTCTGGCTATTTAACTGAGACATGCACTTACTTAAGTGTGCATTTGATGTCTGAATATATATGCAGAATACTCGTCCAGGAAACAACAGAAAGTACTGCTATTCTTTATTGTGTCTTTATTAAACTATTTTAGTTTGAAGGGAAAGCTTTTAAAAAATCAAGAATAACTTCAAAATCCAGAGGGAGGAATTGCCAATAAAGTAAAGCCACTCACACTGATTTATCATTGTATTTCTGCAACCATTGCTTGCTTCACTAGCTTGTCAGTGCAGTGGGTGTTGGGGGGCAGTCATCTGGATCTCACGTTGCACATAAAATCTGATATGGATATTAAAATTCAATCATAAAGCTCCCCCAAGTGGATACTTTTTTAAACTACATGAAGAAACGCCAGAATCTCTCTGATTGCAATCAAGATGGAGGCCTCAAATATGCTTTTGACGGACAGCAGTGGCCTGGCTTATCCATCATTTTGTACATAATTTAATAAGTTCAGCATCTTGGGAAAAGAATTCTATAAATGTTAAAATGGAATCTGCAAAAACACTCTCCTGGCTTCCTTGGGAACGTAACAGGGCCTAGAAGCTGCCTGTGGCTATGCTAGATCTTACATGGCCTAAAAGGATCCAGGGATATAGTGATTTACAGCTGCTCAGGGGGGTAAAAACCCCTGTGGCCCCTCTGGAAAAGCTCCCTGGTCCATTTAATTGTGTTCCTTATTCCACTATCTGAGCTGATTATACTGAATTACTTGGCACCCCTGTTAAGCCTGTCACTTAGATTCTAGAACAAATTAAGTTTGTTGAAGGCTTTGCTCTTTCTTTCTATTAAAATATTCATATCTACTCTAACAACCTGATAAAAACTGGCTAAAAGCCTTGCTGCTATCCCCAACAGGGAGTGCCATTTTTAATGAACCCACAAGCATCATAAATAAAAAATAACTGGTCTTAATAAAGAATTGATAGATCAGCTCTGGCCCCAGATAGGTGTCAAGGGGGAAGCTACACACAGCCTTGGGAGAATGTGTTCAGCAAATGAGTCTCCCAGAGCCTAAAAGCCCCCAGCCAACCATGAAACCCCAAACAAAAGGTGAATCAATGAACTTCCTGGATAAGTTTCCATAAAATAGCTGAGTCTACTGGGTCTCCATGGGGGTAGATGGCAAAGGGTAGCAGGGAGGGCCTTCCAGAGGTATATGAGAAAGTGAGGGAAGGAAGAAAGGCTATGGCGGGGGGTGGGGATGGGGGATAAGAGTCATAAAGAATATTCCTTGAGCATTCACTATTTGCCAGGCATTATCCTTCCAACAGTCCTACAAAATGGATGGCATTATCCCCCATAAATGAAGGCAAATGGAGTTGCTATAAGCAGCCTGAGGTCACAAGCCAGTAGGTTGAGGGGTCTGAACTCCAACCCAGACCTGACTCTAAACCCGAATCCCTAACCACAAAAGGCTTTGTAAAAGCTTTGGAAACATTGCTTAAACCTCTCCCCTCTTTCACTCCAGTTATTTTGGGGGCAAAAGGTGGGACATAAAGTCAGCAATCACAGCATTCACTTGCCTCTGGGGCTGAGCAAGGAGGGGGCTTGGTAGGAACACCATTCCCCAGCCAGATCCTCTTCTAAGGTTCCAAACACCCTGGCTGGGATCACGGCCTCCTTTCTACCAGGCAGGCCAGCAGCCTGCTCATCCGACTCCACTGCATGGCTGCAAAGAGAGCACTGGACCTAGAATACTAAGCTACAGAAAATAAATTAAACAGACATTCTCACAAGACTTTGGAATCAAGGCAGAACAGCAACCCTAGGCTCTGTTGTGTATTGTGTGATATCAGACAAGTCATCTCACCTCTCTGAGCCTTCAAATGCATCCATTAAATACGGATGGCAGTTTAACTGTTTACACACAGCCTTGTTCCAAAAAGGCTTTAAGGCAGCTAATAACACCTATTTCACTGAACAGTAGTCTGAATAAAATATTTCTTAGCTATTTGCGACAAGAGTGCTTGTGATGTAAGAGGGCACAGCACGGTGCCTGGCTGATATGGTCTGACTGTGTCCCCACCCAAATCTCATCTTGAATTGTAGGTTCCCATAATCCCTATGTGTCCTGGGAGGGACCCGGTGGGAGGTAATTGGATCATGGGGAGGGTGCCCCCGTGCTGCTGTTCTTGTGATAGTGAGTGAGTTCCCACAAGATCTGATGATTTCATAAGGGGCATTTCCCCATTTTGCTCAGCACTTCTCCGTCCTGCTGCCATGTGAAGAAGAATGTGTTTCCTTCCCCTTTCACCATGATTGTAAGTTTCCTGAGGCCTCCCCAGCCATGTTGAACTGTGAGGCAATTAAACCTCTTTCCTTTGTAAATTACGCAGTCTTGGGCAGTTCTTTATAGCAGCATGAAAACAGACTAATACACTGGCTTATCAGGGGCTGGCAGTAAACACTTCTCTGCCACCATCCTGGACCTCTCACAGGTCCACGCTTCCTCCTCCTGATCTTCTGAAGGGGTTCACTGCCCCACTCTCCCAGGGCCCCCATGACATTGCTATGCTTTCTTTTTCCCCACAGCTCTTAAATCCCTTCATGACTTTGTAGCTGGGGTGGGGGTGGGAGAGACAGAGGAGGAGAGAGATCAAGAAAAGAGAGTTAAAACAATCCTAGCTTCCCTCACACTCTTCCAAGGCGTTCACAGGAAAAATGAATAATTATTAATAGCAAAAGTGCTACTGTTATACTGATGCCCCCTGCAGGAGAGGTTGGTCTCACTTAACTCTAAACCTCTTTCCAAATGGTAGGGGCAGGAGAGAGGGACCCTGACCTGAGGCCGGCCAATGTGTGATGTCTAACAGAAAACACAAGGGACCTCCGAGTGGGAGGTGGGGAGGCACTCACATGTCTCACAGCTCAGGCAGTCCAGAGAAGCAAACCTTTCTTCTTCAATCTTGTTTTCCTGTCACTAAACGAAAATTTCTGATGCCACTTAGACATTGAATATGGCCTTGAAGTGAAGGTTGGAGGTGACCTACATTCCCTCATATCCTGAACCTAAAAAACCTTTGACATGGTGCTGGGAGAGGCATATGGTTTTGTGGGGTTTTTTTCACATTTTTATTTTTAAATATTTATCATATTAGATTCATTAGATGATGCAAAGACGAATGCATGTCATAACATCGTCTCTGATGACTGACCCAACATTTTCGGGTCGATTTTTAAAAGGCAATTCTTAAAGTATTTACTGCCCAGGTCAGAGTCTTTGCAGGTATGAATAGTAGAGAGGCCCAACCCCAGATTCATCTCAGATGGGGAGTAGGGTTCCTCTTGCTCAAAAATATCTGCTACATAATTCTACCAATTGATTTCAATGGATCTAAAAAGTTCTCTTTTAAAAAGTGACTATTACATAGGAGAGGATTCTAAAAAGAGGCAGTCCACAGTGTAACACTGGTTTTCCCTAGATGGTACAAGTGTGGGTGATTTGAGTTTTGGACTTTTTTGTCTGTTATTTTCTAGTCTATCTACAATGAACAACTAAGAGTTTATTTATTTATTTATTTATTTATTTATTTATTTATTTATTTTGAGACGGAGTCTCGCTCTGTCGCCCAGGCTGGAGTGCAGTGGCCTGATCTCAGCTCACTGCAAGCTCCGCCTCCCGGGTTCACGCCATTCTCCTGCCTCAGCCTCCCGAGTAGCTGGGACTACAGGCGCCCGCCACCTCGCCCAGCTAGTTTTTTGTAGTTTTAGTAGAGACGGGGTTTCACTGTGTTCACCAGGATTGTCTCGATCTCCTGACCTCGTGATCCACCCGTCTCGGCCTCCCAAAGTGCTGGGATTACAGGCTTGAGCCACCGCGCCCGGCCGGTCTAAGAGTTTATTTTAATCTTAAAAAGACATTCCCTGGTAGAATTAAGTACATTCATTACCTTCGGTGGGAACCACTTAAAAATGGAAGAAAGCAAACCACAATGAGCTATCACTCCAGATTCATTAGGATGTTTATCATTTGAAAAAACAAAAAAGGGTAAATAGCTAGTGTTGACAAGGACATGGAGAAATTGGAACCCTCCAACACTGCTGATGGGAACGCAAAATGGTGCAGCCACTTTGGAAAACAGTCTGGGAGTTCCTCAAAATGTTAGACATAAAGTTGCCATATGGCCCACAACAATTCTACTCATAGGTGTATACCCCAGAGAAATAAGAACGCGGCCATCCAAAAGTTCTTACCCAAATGTTCACAGCAGCATTATTCGTAGTAGCCAGAAAGTGGAAACAACCCAAATGTCTTATCAATGGATAAATGGATAAATAAAATGTGGGATATCCACACAATGGAATATTATTTGACCATAAACAGAATCTGTACTGACACATGCTACAGTGTGCATAAACTCTGGCAACATTATACTAAGTGAAAGAAGCAGTCACAAAAGACCACACATTGTATGATTTCATTTATATGAAACTTCTAGTTTATATGAAACGTCTAGAAACAGGCAAATCTACAAGGAGAGAAAGCAGATCAGTGGTCACCTAGGGCCAGGAGAATGGAGGGCCAAGGGAATGATAGCTAAGAGTACAGGGTTCTCTGCAGGGTGATGAAAATATTCTAAAATTGACTGTGGAGATGGTTGCATATATTTGTGAATATACTAAAAACCAGTGGGTTGAACATTTTAGTGGGTGAATACTATGGTATGTGAATCATATCTCAATGAAGTTGTTACCCCCAAAATAGAAGGATGCCATCTGAATATGATGGAACTTCTGACTTATATGAAGAAGGCATGCACTGACACATGCTACAATGTGGATAAACCCTGGCAGCTCTCTCAACATGTGAGAAGGCAGAATCCAAGTGAGAAGAGGATGGCAAAGTGAGATTGCAGGGCACCAAGACAGGGTTTGATTTGCACCCAAACAGTCATCCTGTACAAACTGGAAAAGCCATCCCCAGACCTTGACACAGGCCTGGGCTTCCTCTCATATACACATACCAGCATTTTACAGTTAAATAATCCATCTCCCAGATTATTCCCATGGGGGAAAAGTCTGCAGACACTGGGAAACTATTGGAATGAGGAAGGCAGAGCCAGTGATCAGAAACTGACCCCATCAAAATCACAGAACTCAAGCTAACTTAGCAGTGATCTCCCAAAGCTGGCTGTTCATCAGACTCACCCAGGGAGTTCATTTGACTATCTGTTTGGATTTTTAACATAGACTGCTGAACCCCACAATGCAGACATTCTGAGTCCATAGATCCAAGAGATACCCAGGAATCCTATACCTTCTAAAGATCTCTACATCTTTCTGACCATAAACCAGGTGTAGGAACTTCTGGACCAGATGACAACTCATTTTAAAATATTGTTGAAGAAAATAAGAATAAAAGGCCTTTTTGAATTAAAAAAAAAACAAAAAAACAAAAAAACTTTTCACTTTCAAGCAAGGCGAATACACAGAAACTGCTTAATAACATGCTTTTATGATCTCTGGTATAGCTACAAAACAAACTTTTAAAAGGTAAAAACATTTACATCTCCACAATGTACCAATTCACAGTTTCAGTCAGGTGTTCCTTTCAATTTTTAAAAATTGTTCCTAAACTACTTCTTAAATATCATAGAATTTAAAAGCTGAAAGCGTGTTGGATATTACTGACTTCAGCTCCCTCATAATAGACAAGAGGAAATGTCACCCACGGAGATGAAATATCTTGCTGCAGGATTAGAACCCAGTTAGGTGTGCCCACAGTCCATCCAGTCCTCTTTCTGCTGTGTAATATGACATTCTGCAAGAATAGCTTATGCTGGAGGTCTTCAGCTGCAGAAAAATCAATCTCTGCAGATATGAAGGAATGGCATTTAAGCTATGACTTAAACCATAGAATTTTAGACCCATTGTAACAAGAAGGAACCTGAAGGTCACCAGACTAGAATCTACAATGTACAGGTTACCTAGCCCCATAAACCACAGTGAACCAACAAAAAACAAAGTTGAAGATACAGACTTGAGTAGGAGCCTTCTGAGAAAGATGCAAGGTCCAACCCTTACATCCACTGTTGATGATGCAGAAGGTTGTTGGGGGATGTCACCACAGCTGTGTGCTGTCTCTGCAAAGATTTAATCACACTCACTTTCCAAGCAATATTAACTTGCACACAACCTTTCCAACACTGCAAGAAGCTCAAATAAAACAGAATACTGGGTTTTGGATTTTCAAGTTTTATCTCAGGCAAACAGTATTGTACTGCAAAAGATTAAAGTTTGTGCAGCAGCCTGGGCACTGTGGCTCACGCCTGTAATCCCAGTACTTTGGGAGGCTGAGGCAGGTGGATCACTATCACTTGAGCCCAGGAGTTCGAGACCAGCCTGGCCAACATGGTGAAACCCCATCTCTATTTGAAAAAAAAAAATTAGCTGGGCATGTTAGCGCATGCCTGTAATCCCAGCTACTCAGGAAGCTGAGGCAGGAGAATTGCTTGAACCCAGGAGGCAGAGGTTGCAGTGAGCTGAGATCATGCTACTGCACTCTGGCCTGGGCAACAGAATGAGAATCTGTCTCCATAAATAAATAAATAAACAAACAAACAAACAAACAAACAAACGTTTGTGTGCCAGTTCTATCTCCTATTCACTCCAAGTACTTAGTCAAATCAGTTAACTGCTCTCATTTCAGTAAACTAATTCTCATTTACACTCCTGTAAAGTGGAAGGAACAGTTACCTTACTTCCCTTCCCATCCCAGTTGAGCTCACATTTGTACAAAAATATGTTTCTATTGCTTAATTCTATACTTTATGTATGTAAGCTGTTATCATTACTATATTGCTTGCGGTTGAGGGGTGAATGATTGCTACTACCCAAAAATGTCCGCTGGATAATAACAATAGCTAATTCATTGAACATTATTAAGAGCTTTGCCAAGTTCTTTAAATTTACTCCTCCCCAAAATCCTTTAAAGAAGATATAAAAAAGGCAGGTTCAGAGATATTCAGCCATTTGCACAGGGCCACAAAGCTAGTAAGCAGCAGAGCTACATTTTGAACTTGGTTAAGTCCAACAATCCCACCAGACAAGCAATCTTCCTTTGTTTTTTAACTCCTCAAATGGAGGAATATCAAATACAAAGCTTAAAACAAATAGTGGTGGTGGGACACTTTTTTATGTTTGGGCTTTTTTCTGGTGGGGGGCGGTGGCAGGATCTCTACTGCAGTTTTAAATAGCTGTGTGAATCATTAGAAGATGCTGTGTTCCAAGGTTTCTTTTATCCTCGCTCCCATAATGTAGCTAACTTCTTCTAGAAAGCTCGTCCCCATCTCTGGCTTCCTCGTTCAGCACTGTCTCATGTACTGCAATGTTGCACTTTCATCAAATTGGCAACCAGCTTATCCAGATCTGCTTGATAAGAAGGAACAGGCTGCTTGTGTCTAAAATAATCAGAAAGAACAAGCAGCTTGCCTCTAGAATGATACCGTATGTGGTCTGTGCAAATTAGCTACAAATAAAGAATTTTTGCAAGGGCAAGCATGCCCATGTTTTTCCATCTACAGAAATATCTTCTGGAACAAGAGCTTCCTTGTCCAAGGAGAAAAGCTCAAAGAAAAGAGTTAGCTTTCACCAAATCTGACTGTGAATCAGCATCTGAAGTCCCAACAGAAACACCTGCTAGGTACAGTCATCCCTCACTCCCAGAGCCAGGGGGCCAAGGGTGTTTATAAATACAGGCTAGAAGGCCTTCCAGTCATCTAATTCAGAAAGGCTCCCTCAAGGAAAACCCCCAGAGTAGACTGAAATGTTAGACATCTAGAAGACCATCCCTTTAAATAAGGGTGAGCACATTCCAAAGCCTCTTCTGTCTTTCCCACAATTCTCCTGATCTCAAAGCTCTCCTAGCCACTTGCCTCTCTACAGTGGATTGTGTCTTGCTAGAAGTCCAACACGACCGGCAAGGTCTATGAGGCCCTTCATGAGCCAGCCTCACTCAATAATCTCTCCCCTCTCCCCCATCCCCACCCCACCTCTAGCATTGCAGCCTGCCCCAACAACTGTCTGTATTGATCACTGTTGTATCCTCACAGTGCCTGGCAAAGGTAGGCAACACAATGATCATTTGCTACATCAGTGAATACTTACATTTCCCTAAATGAACTATGTTTATTTTCATCTGTGGGTCTTGGTTCAAGCTACTTTCTCTGATTGAATTGTTTTTTTCCATTTCACTAACTTCCTCCTTTTTACAAGAATCGGCTTTAGAGTTCTCTTCCCTTGGGAAATCATCTTTGACCCTCTCCCTGATCTGAGTTAGTGACACCAGTTACCAAAAAGACTGTGGGTGTGATGGAAAAGAAATGGGACCTGGTTTTGCTTTAACAAGCACATACAGGCCGGGTGTGGTGGCTCATGCCAGTAATCCTAGCACTTTGGGAGGCTGAGGGGGGCAGATCACCTGAGGTCAGGAGTTTTAAGACCAGCCTTGCCAACATGGTGAAACCCCATTTCTACTAAAATACAAAAATTAGCCGGGCATGATGGCAGGTGCCTGTAATCCCAGCTATTCAGGAGGCTGAGACGGGAAAATCGCTTGAACACGGGAGACAGTGGTTGCCGTGAGCCATGATCTCGCACTCCAGCCTGGGAGGCTGAGCAAGACTTCGTCTCAAAAAACAAAACAAAACAAACAAACAAACAAACAAAAAGCACATACGAATTTACATTCCAAATAAGTGTTGCCCCCTTTAAAGAAGTCATTTAGTCCATCTTAACAGATCAGATGAGTTTCTGGTGTTAGTAATCCTCTTGGGAGACACAGAAATGTGTAAAATTTCCCAGAACATCCTGCCACTAAGGTGGTATCATCTTTTCTGTCTCCCAGCATTCTGATTGAATCAAAAATCAGGTCTGGAAGGCACGTTGGAAATATCTCAACTCCTCCTTTTACAGATGTGGAAACGGAGGTCCAGGGAAAGTTGAGGTCATCCCAGAAATCAAATAGGAAACTGGTGGCAGAGTTCAGCTGAGACCTCAGCTCATCTGTAAACTCACTCAAAACTTTAATCCTTTCCTCTCAGAAGAATCAAGGCAATTCCTCCCAGTAGCTGCTTTGACTTGCATTCCTTTTTTTTTTTTTTTTTTTGGTTTTTGCTTCACAAGCTAAAGAATAATATTATGTTGAAATTTTAAGGAAAAGGTAGAATGTTGTAAGAGCTCCAGATGGTTTCATCACAAGATACGTGAAGACATGGGCTATCCCCAGTTAACAAAAGCTAATTTCAAGCTTCCAAGGGAACCAGTCTTTAGTCCAATGTTCCCTAAACATCATTCGTGTGCACATCATCGTTTCCATTTTTGTCATGTCTGAAATACCAACTTTACTATTATTTACTTCTTTTTTTCCTTTAACTCACTTTTTTTTTTTTTTGAGACAGGGTCTTGCTCTGTTGCCCAGGCTAGAGTGCAGTGGCAGTCTCAGCTAACTGCAACCTCTACCTCCCAGGCTCAAGCCATCCTCCCACCTCGGCCTCCTGAGTAGCTGGGACTGCAGGCATGCACCACGCCATGCAGCCAATTTTTGTATTTTTTGTAGAGACAGGGTTTCGTCATGTTGCCCAGGCTGGTCTTGAACTTTTGGGCTCAAGTGCTCCTCCCACCTGGGCCTCCCAAAGTGCTGGGACTACAGGCTTGAGCCACAGTGCCCAGCCAACTCACTTTTTAGAAACATAAATATCTAATTTAACCTCAGCCTAAGTGAAATAAATAAACAATAATCCAAGAAATCACGGGTTTAGTATCTTTTTATACTTTTTCCCTAACACATTTAAGATGAATATATAACCATTTTTTAAATGTTCACATACCACTTAACATTCTGCATATCACTACTAGCATGCATGTAACATTACGGGATATTGTGCTTTTACTCCAGAGCCTGGTGATTCCCTCCGAAGCAAAACTAGTTACTGGTATCCTCCCTGGTGTCTATTCCATCTTCTGCGTGCACCTTATTTATGTGAAATGCCAATCAGTAGTAGCATATTCAGATCCCAAACTAAAGCTTATCCTTACAATAATAGCTTTTCTTATCAACCACTAGATCACTATGCCTTCCACATATCTGATCTGTCACTTTGTTTGAAATAATCCCTTACCTTAATGTTCTTCACTGACTATTAATAAATTACGAACAAACAGCAAAAATAATTACCCTTTCACCTAGGAAAACACTGGTGAGTACGTCTTAATGGTCTACCAGTGACAGACGGCTTTCCGGAGCATAATGGATGCAAATGTGTAACAGGATATGGGTAGGCTATTTTCACACAAGCTGTCACTTGTCACACAAATTACATGGGTTCCTATTAGCTGCTTAATTCGCAGATTTTGAAAAAAAACAAATTCCACTCACAATACCTACATCATTCCTGGATCTCCTACAGAAGTCAGAACCAACCCACAAAAGCACCAAAGAATTAAAGGCTTTCAGGAACAGCACATTGTCTGTAGGTAGGAAAATTCTCCTTCGAATGGTGGAAATCATGTTGCTCAAAGTTGTCCAAGGATTCAAAATCTTCAGAGGAAGAGAAGAAGACCTGAGACTAAGAGAGAAGCCCGAATCTGGATGCCGTATCAGAGCTCTGCAAGTTGACTGAGTGGTTTATGGGTCTGCCAGGCACGGACAAGGAGAGGCTGGTGGGTCACTGCTGGTGTCACACAAGGGGATGCTAATGTTGCCTGCTTGACATCATCCATCTAGACTGGACAGAGTGGAGCCTTCCACGCACATTCCTGAGGAGCAGTGACAGGGACCGCAGGCCTCAGAGCCTGTGCTACTGGAGGCCCTAAGGCCTAAGGCTGCAGCTCTTAGGCTAACTTTGCCCAGGGTTCTGTTGCCATTTTAGGAAACTAGCAGATAATTTTGCAAACTGACCTAAGTTTATCACAGTTCTTATATCTCAGAGTTGGTGTATTTTTAAGTCTCCCCTTCTTATAATAATAATCGCTAACATTGATCTAGTACTTATCATGTACCAGGCACTATTCTAAGTAGTTTCTGGGTATTAACACATGTACATACAGAATCACAGAAAGTTTCATCTGGAAGGAGACTTAGCTATTGAGATGGAAAGAGCCCTGGACTTATGTCAGTAGGAATGAGTACTTTGTCACCCATTAGCTGTGTGACCTTAAGTGAGTCCTGATTCTCTCTAGGCCTCACTTTCTCATCTGTTATGGTAGTGAGATGGATGAGACATGATGAATAGGCTTCCATATGAATGCCAACTATGATCCAGTTGAGCTGACTTGGGCACTATGTTGAGTGGGATTCTGAGAAGGTGTGGGGGAGTGCCACAGTCGATGATCAATGTCTGCCACGATGGGCATCTTCAGGATAAAATAAGTATGTAAAAGCACCTAGTATAATAGAGTATCTGGCAAACTGTTGATATTCAGTTAAGTAGAAGCTACTATTGGTATTTTCATCATCATCATCAGTCTGTCAATCCCAACCTGGATTAACATGTTCTAACCCATGATTTGTAACTTAAACATATGCTTACATGCAAAACTGATTACCATAATTTTTCTTTTTTTTTTTTTTTTTTTTTTTGAGACGGAGTCTCGCTCTGTCGCTCAGGCTGGAGTGCAGTGGCCGGATCTCAGCTCACTGCAAGCTCCGCCTCCCGGGTTTACGCCATTCTCCTGCCTCAGCCTCCCGAGTAGCTGGGACTACAGGCGCCCGCCACCTCGCCCGGCTAGTTTTTTTATATTTTTAGTAGAGACGGGGTTTCACCATGTTAGCCAGGATGGTCTTGATCTCCTGACCTTGTGATCCGCCCGTCTCGGCCTCCCAAAGTGCTGGGATTACAGGCTTGAGCCACCGCGCCCGGCCTATTACCATAATTTTTCTTAAGGAATAAACTTGAGCTCCTTCTCAAGGAAATATCATTTACATCTTTTATTATAGAAAAATTCCAAAAATATACAAAAATAGACACTATTGTAATGAACTCCCAAGGACCCATCAACAAACTTCAAGAATTATCAATTCATGGCTAACCTTGTCTCATCTATGTCCCCACCTATTGACCCCTCTCTCAGCCAATCTGGATGTTGTTTAAGCAGGTCCCAGATATTATGTCATTTCATCTGTAAATATATCAGTGTTTATCTACAAATCATAGAAACTTAATTTTTTATAATTTTTAAAGCATTTGTTTTTAATTGGATGAAATGGCAACAGCAAAGCATGATTAGGAAGTCATTTCCTCACCTCCCTAATAACATTCCAGAAAAGTAAAAAAGAAGTTTATGTATTAAATAATAATAATAATAAGAGGCTAGCTCAGGAGGCCACGTGGGGACTGCAGTATGCATGATTTATTATAGCTACACAAAGTGAGTTATTCCATTCTTTGAGATATTTATGACACGGCTAAAACGCTGAATACATCAACATCAGAATTAATCATGAATAATATTTAATTAGTGCTTGACAAGGATCAATTTGGCAACTCTTTTTGTTCTCTCTCCTTCCCCCGTATAGAAAAATAGTCATAAACTAAAGTGTTTTATTTTTTCCATCTGCTTCTGGTAAAGCGCATCCCTGAATTGCTAACTTAGTTGAGATCTCCTGAACTTTCATATACCCAGGTAATTAAACTCAGATGCTGTCCGGACTGCGATTATAAATCAAGTGTGTGTATGTAAGCAGAAAACAGACTGCTCACGCTGAGAGCTGGTGTCACTATTTCTCACGGACCTGCCCACGGAGCAGGCAGGCCCCCAGGTATGAGCAGAGCAGAAAGTTTTCATATCGCTGCCATGCCATGGAAGCCCCTGCTCTCACCTCTCCAGCCTCCAGAAAGCACTGATTATATATAATAATATATAATCAGCAGGCTTAAGACTTTATTTACAAAAGAAAAAAGGCCTCTGGGGCACTCAAGCAATAATTCTGCCCAGAAGTATGCTAGGTACAAACCAACAAGCATAAGATGCATGGTACAAACCAGGAGAATAAGATGCAGGGGAAAGTACACAGCAATGGCATCTTTCCAGCCAAGCTGTTAACATTCAGAGCACTTGGCGTCCCGAAGAACTTTTGTGGCACTGTGTACCACTACCGAATCAGGGTGTTTGTTCTACAAGAGAATGATTAGGAGAAACTTTAATTCATTGTTTCAGAACAATACATGCATTCATTTAATTTTAACAAAACAGCAATTTTTGTTTCACTTAACTTAATATTTTAAATAATGGAGCCAAAGGTGCCTGGCTTTTTGAAGATGTCTGAAAGGAAGTGTTAAATTGTTGTTTTTAACTTGGAGGCTGTTGATCTAAAGGGTCTCCTTTTCTTTATGTCTGAGTCATGTCAAGTAAAACTACAGTTGAAATGCCTACTGGAGCCAATACCCAGTAAGTCATCTTGGGAAGGCTGGAGACCTGGAATCAGCCAACATTTGGTTAAGGAGTTCTATGTGCCAAGCATGGCACATCCTATATCTTCTATGAGCCTTACAATAACCCCAACGGGGAGCTCAGGTGGTTTCCAGAGTCACTGAACCAATACATATGAATCAGGGGTCCGAGCTTAGTATCCACTTCTACCTTTTTTTTTTTTTTTTTTTGACAGAGTCTTGCTCTGTCACCAGGCTGGAGTGCAATGGCGCGATCTCGGTTCACTGCAACCTCTGCCTCCCAGGTTCAAGCAATTCTCCTTCCTCAGCTTCCCAAGTAGCTGGGATTACAGGCGCCCACCACCACATCCAGCTAATTTTTGTATTTTTAGTAGAGACGGGGTTTCACCGTCTCAGCCAGGATGGTCTTGAACTCCTGACCTCGTGATCTGCCCACCTCAGCCTCCCAAAGTGCTAGGATTACAGGCATGAGCCACCGTGCCCAGCCCATCCACTTATATTTCTGATCCAACACTCCAAGTTTACACCACACAAGCTGATCCCCTAGAATGGATCTTCCATCCCCACAACTATAATAACGAATATTTATCAAACACTATGTGCTAAGAACTTTATATGCATCACCTCATTTAATCCTCACCCTATGTTGTTCTTATTCCCATTTTGCAGATGTAAAAAAAACCACAAAAACAAAAACAAGGCTTAGAAAGGATAAGTAACGTGCCCATGGCCACACAGGGAAGCCATCTGACTGCAGGGACTTCCTTCAGTCATTCTCCTACACCTACCCAAAAAGCAAATTGGGCCACACCCTCACCATTTCATGAGTGGTATGATGCTTTCAAGTTATGAGCTCCCATAAACTTGTGAATACTGCTGACTGCCCAGGCAAGTGCTGGATGAATTTTGTGACATGTAAGGACACAAATAAGTGGAATTCCAAGCCCTCCAACTGAGAACATTCAACACACTCAGAGCTCACAAGGACACCAGCAAATGATGCATACAAACTACAGTTGAATGAGTTTTCACAAGGGGAAAGAATGGTATGATGGGAACTGGCCAGAGTTTATCATAAGAAGCTAAGCTCTCAGAGGATATGACTGAAATAAAAAATCTATCTGTTTTTACCCTTCCGATGCCAAATGCTGAATTTCCCTCTCTCCTGGCTTGGGAGATGAGGTCAGAGGATCTTCTTTCTGCCTCACTGGCTTTTCAACATGCAACTTGATAGCTTCTGGAACCAAACCAATGAATACAAGATCATCAAAGTGTGTTATTTTAATTTAAGGAGGGTCCTATGTGGTGGGGCGGGGCGGGGGGCAGTAAGTCTGTTAGTGGCCAACCCAAGTAGCAGGTGAGAATCTACTTAGCATGGTCTCTGTCTCACCAATCCCTTCTTCTGGTTCTGCCACCACATTCCAGCCCCTGACTGGGCCCAGTTCTGCTCTGAACCCACAGCAAACTGGGTCACCCCACCTAGAACATCACATGTGACATTTTCCAGATATGCCTCGAAAAATGCAAAGTTTGTGCTTCAAAGCAGTCATCACTGTAAACACTAAAAGACAGGCTTGCAATGTAATAGGACTTTGAAAAAGAAAAAGAAGAGGAAAGAAAAAGAATGAAAGTCCGGGCTGCCAAAAAAATTAATTGGCATTGTTGTAAAATTGTATTGCACAGCGAGAATACAAATATTATTCATGTTAAGCAAAGGGCTGACCTAAGAAGTGATTTATAGGCACTTCAAATGCAGTACAGGAAGTAAACGGAAAAATTAGGGTGCGAGGTCACTGAGTAGGCAAGAGTCAACTTAAGGGTAAAGTTAAAAACTTGAGGAAGGGAGCACACAGTTCATCTTGCCATATTAAATTAAGATCTGTCTTCACTTTGAAGAAATGAAAAAAGTCAAATATTAAGGTGGGTATGTTACTAAAGCCGTTTTCTTATCAACAAGCAAGAAAGTAGGAATACTTTTATAAGGGATGAGAAATGCCGAAGGGATGTTTCATAAGGAAAATAAAGAGGAGGGTTGATGCAATCCATGAATCAACTGTGTTATCAGTAATGTGAACAAACAACAGTTACAAGTTAAAGGGCTTTAGAGGCACTGCCCTGAGGAAAAGCAAGGAATCCAAACTGAATTTTGTTTTTAGGGATGTGGTGTTTTATTATTTATTTATTTATTTATTTGAGACAGAGTCTCACTCTGTCGCCCAGGCTGGAGTGCAGTGGCGCGATCTCAGCTCACTGCAAGCTCCGCCTCCTGGGTTCCCGCCATTCTCCTGCCTCAGCCTCCCCAGTAGCTGGTACTACAGGCGCCCGCCACCTCGCCCGGCTAATTTTTGTATTTTTAATAGAGACAGGGTTTCACCGTGTTAGCCAGGATGGTCTCGATCTCCTGACCTCGTGATCCGCCCATCTCAGCCTCTCAAAGTGCTGGGATTACAGGCGTGAGCCACGGCGCCCGGCTGTTTCATTTTTTTTTTTTTTTTTAATTAAAATAGTCTAAATTGGACTGGACAGTTCTCAAGCTTATCAATGGCCAGGAAGAAGCGATTGAGACAGAAAGGGATGTTCGGCTGTGAATTCCCGGACTCCCGAACACAGGATTCAGCTCTCTCTAAGTCATCCTGCTCTCTGGCTGTTCTGTTTCAACCCAGTTTGCATTAAAAGTTCTCTTTCCTACCCCTACCCCGCACCGAGAATATGAATGTTTCCCAAATAACCACTAGAGGGCAGAGCTTTGTGATGTTTTGAAATTAATAATTGCTCAACCAGCCCAGGAGTCATCGCAGCCACCACCAGGAGTCATCACAAGAAAGACGGTGACTGTATCCCCTAGGCCAATGTCCACATAAAGCGAAACAGCCAAGACCTCTGAAGGGCCCTATCATCCTCTTAGGCAAAGGAAACCAAGGCTATGGCAGCCAGGGGCACAATCACTGCCTGACAAAGGGCAGCCCACAGTGGGGTCCTCCATGCAGAAAGGGATCAAGAGAAGCAGAGGCTCTGAGATGTGGAACCAGCCCCAGCACTCGCCCCTGGGGAGGGGCTTCCCCTAGGCAGACAGGGTTCACTCCCTTCACACACCTGAGTCTGCTTCTCCTGCAATCTTTCCCACCTTCTCCACACCCCTGATGTTCCTTTTACTGTGGTTCATCTGCATATAAAAATGTTGGGTGAGAAAGGACAGGAAATCAGGACTATTACCTCCCTCCTGTTACCCAAGTCCTTCCAGCATGTCTAGCAGAGAGAAATCTGATCTCAGCCAAGGGTGTGGGAAGGGGCAATAGGAATTTTCTCCCTTCTTTTAAACTTGGAGTTAGAGTTTTAGGCCACCTATGACTAAAACGTTCATCCAGGCTCATGCCTGTAATCCTAGCACTTTGGGAGGCCAAGGCAGGCAGATCACAAGATCAGGAGTTCAAGACCAGCCTGACCAATATGGTGAAAACCCGTTTCTACTAAAAATACAAAAATAGCCAGGCATAGTGGCAGGCACCTGTAGTCCCAGCTACTTGGGAGGCTGAGGCAGGAGAATCACTTGAACCTGGGAGGTGGAGGTTGCAGTGAGCCAAGATGGCACCACTGCACTCCAGCCTGAGCGACAGAGCGAGACTCTGTCTCAAAAAAAAAAAAAAAATTTCTTCCAGGCAGCCTCTGATGAACTGCTCTAAGCCTCAGTTTCCTAACCTGTTAAAAGGAGAGAGTAGGATTAGCTCTGATGAATCACTAAGAGGCTGGACTGAGATAATGCGGTAGTCTTTGTAAAGCCCTGAGTGCTGGTTACTTTTCAGTCTGTAACTGCAAATCTCCAGGGGGAGGAGGCTGCCATCTCCTGGGGTGGCCAGCTTTCCCACCAAAGACTAGGACATAAAGGGCTGTGGCCTCAGTAGAAGCAAGTCCATTCTGCCCATCACCTAAAAATGACTCCATACTCATCTTGTGATCTCATAAAAAGATACTCAGCTTCTTCATCTGTAAAATAACAAAGCAGCAACACCATTCCTAAATTCCCTTAGGGCTCCAGGACAATCCATGATCCAAAATGATGTCTAGGATTTCATCTACCACTTTTGCAGCCATGACCCATGACCTATGACATGGCTGGCTCATCTTAAGCTTGTGGACACTTAAAACCCCAGACCTTTCTCACCAGAGCTATCCCTAAAACAGGCCTTCATCACCCCCAACAGAATGTCTGTCCTTTAAGAGGATTTTGATATTTTTCTTCTTGGATGTCTCAGTGCAGTGCTCCAGTCTGGTAAGACCATGCTGAATCTCTGCTTGGTCATGAATGGAATCTGCTCCTCTCCCAGTTTTAAGTCATCTCTACATGGCAGGGGAGCGGGCGTATCCAGGGCAAAGCTATATGCTTCTAACATCTCATTTCTTTTCATGACCAAATAACGAAAGAGGGAGGAGATTTTTCCACGCAAAGCTAAGAACCAAGAATCCAGGGGTAGACACAATGATGGGTGAGGGGAGGCTCTATTGTGCCAAAAGGACACAGAGGCAAAAAACTTGGCCTTTCAGGTCAGAGGGATCAGAGTGAGTCCAGTTTCTCCATTTTCTATGTGGTCTCAGCCATGTGACCTAACTTCTCTTGGCCTCAGTTTCCTTTTCTGTAAAACAAAGAGAGCAATAACGCCCACCTCATCATAATACTAATTTCACAGAGTCTTCCCTGTAGACCAGACACTGTGCCAGGAGCTTTGTACGCATTATCGCATTCATCTTCACAACCTCCTTGTGAAGGAGATGTTATTCTCACCATATTGCAGGCAAGGAAACTGAAGCCTAGAGGAGTCAAGCAGCTGTTCCTAAACCACACCATAAGTTGGCAATGGAGCTGGCATGAGAACCCCTCTCTCCTTACCTGGTAGGGTTGTTGTCAAAGTGAGTGAGATGATTTGCAAAAATATGAGCATAGGGGCTGGCAGGTATGGTAATTACGTTATTATTGGTTTTAGTAGTAGTAGCAGTAGTGATAATGTAAAGTTTGGTCAATTCAGGGCCCCTGTCCCTCCTGCTATTCACCTTTGACCACATTTTCATAATGAAACCCAAGCAGGATGTGGCACAGTAGGACAAGCACAGGCTAACAGCCAGACAGTTACCAGCTGTGTGACCTTGGGAAAGTTATTCAATGTCTCTCAGCCTCAGTTTCCACATCTACACCCTGAAGATCATAAGACTACCACTAGGACTGATGCAAATTGTGAAGATAAAATTAAGTATTTGCATAACTATATAGTTACAGGCAAGACCCATATACATTTATATTATATATTATATATTTTTATATTATGTCCATTATATAATATGATTATATAATAATTATATTAACATAATTATAATCTTTATGAAAGCAGATATACTTGTGCAACTTGTTCATTGCTTAAGTAGAGGAAAGATAATCCAGAGGAAAGAGCATTGGAGAACTCTCAGAGCTTTTCATCAGAGTGGAATAAGCCTTGAAATCCATTTAATCCTGGCTCTGACATTTACTCCTCCATGATCCCAGTCAAATCAATGGGACTACAGAAAAAACTACCTCAGTGGGGAGGTTGTGAAGGTCAAATGAGAAAATACATGTAAAAAATTACTCACAAAATCAAAAGTGCAATTATAATGATCCTTCTCCTACCTCACACACAAAAATAGCCCCCAATGAAAAGACATAACATGGGGTGTTTCATTAAGTGACACAGCCTGGCAAAGAACTGAAATAAACATTTTTAAGCTAGTATTTGTCACTCCTCATAGTGAAACTGAAATCTGAGTCTACTGACTAATGACCAAATTATGTCAGAGCCCCCAAATTGCACACCATTTCCATCTCCATGGCCTCCAACAGGCTTTAGCGCCAAACCTAGTCTAACCATGGGGAGTTATGTTTGTATTTTGTTTTAGGCCAAGTTATCCATTGGATTTGCCAAGACGGAATAAGCCCTGGCAGCTCCATGTGCAATGATAAGTGATAACAGGATTGTTTCTGGGGGCTAGGAAGCTCTTCCCATAGCAAGGATATCAGCAGGTTAGGTCACCCCACGGCAGGGAAGGCGGAGGAGTGTATTACCCGGGTTTCCAGAATTGGATAAACAAACCATCAGCGCTCAGACCCCACGGCTAATGCAGAGCAAAGAGGGTCTTCAGAAAGAAACCTCAGGAGAACTAGGTTTATTTAAAAATTCCTCCCCAGGCCATCCTTATAATAATTGTAATCTTTTTTATTGGTTGGTGGTTATATTATAACCACCAAGCGGTGGTTTCTGTAAAAGCCAGATTAGGTCATCCTGGTCTGCCTTTTAGAAGTTTCCACAACAGATGGAGAAACACAGCTTTAGAGGAAAGTATGGCTCACATCCGTCTGCATTCATTATAGGCCCAGTTCTCCAAAATGCTATATGTTATCTTGAGCCTGTTTGTTTTTATCTGTCAGAGTGGTTTATTGTTAGGGAAATAGGGTGTCAGCTGTCTCTTCCCCACCATCAAAGCCGCTTCATTAAAGTTAATAGTGTTTGACTTGCAGAGATCTCTTACCGTGGTAACCCAAGAAAGCCCCTGCTGGCTGTTATTTTTCCGGCAGTAAAGGCACCAAATGGATGCAATAACTGCATTAATCTTTTAGGAAAAAGAGAAAAGAAAAAAAAAAACGTTGTGTGACTCTACCTAGTAGGTGCTCAATAAATGCACCTTGAATTCATGAGGCTAACTCTACCCTCCTGTGTGGGACGGGATACAGAACCGAATGACCTGGGTCCAGATCCTGCCACTCAAGGTTCTGTGGGCTGTGGCTTGTCACTTCCCCAGGCTAAACTTCAGTTTATTTATCTCAGAAATAAAGGGGATGGATTATGAGGAAGCCCTTTTCTCTTTTTTTGTCCAAGAGTCATCTCACAAGGAAGCATGATATATAAAAGCAGGTAAAAACAAATTTACTTCTGGATAAAGGGAGGGAGACCAGAAGTCCTACGTCCTCTGCATTTTACCTTCCTCCACACTCCCACCACCTAAACCTCATTCTTTTCCTTCCCCCAGGAGGTCCTGAGCAACCTCTGTGGGCTGCCATGCCCACCCTGGACTTCTGGAATAGCATTTGAAATCTACTAGTCTGAAGGAATTCTCACTAAGGTCTTTTCTGCTCAGACTATGGCTTCAGTGCTTAAGTAGGCTGGAGTCAAACCACATGAAGGCAGTTTCTAATCAGCATAATCATTTTATGGAAGAGTTTCTGCTTAGTGCCTTACAGACATGAAACAGGGTTTTGCTTTGTTTTCTGTGTTTTGATCTTCTCATCACTGCTTTCAGCTATGTGCTGTCAAATCTCCCTTCCCTCCTTGAGTAGTGGATCTCAGGCAAGTTCCATCACTTCTTGGTCCCTGTCACTTACTGCTAGTTAGTTCAGTTTTTGTCAATCGTGACTCAGTTTAAGTCTCATCCCCTCGCTCCCTGGCAGGGCACTGGAGCTGGAAGTGTGACTCTTTGGGGTGCATCTTCACCGCGTGGGTCACCCCCTTGAGTGGGAGAACAAGCAGGAGACTCAAACCTGAGAGCTCTGCACCAGTATGCTCCTGACCATGACACACTCAGGCATCCTTACCACATCAACCAGTGCTGTGCAGGCTGCCCCAGGGCCAGCCCTCTCTGCACCTTGCCGTCTGTCTCCAGTTCTCTTCTCTGCACCAGGCGGCCAAGGGACAGATCTACAAGCCCTCCGACCAAGCACATGTCCAACGGTAAACCTAAAGCCAGTTTTCCCTTCTTGCAAGTAAGAAGAAATATCTCCCCTCATTTAATTTGTTGCAGGAATTCCCCTGCCCATCGTCATTCCCTCCCTTTGGAAAGAGGAGAAAACCATGAACACTATTCCCCTAAAAGGGAGCAACCATGAGAACTCTCTCCCTCTTTGCCTCCCACCAGCACCTTTGCAAAAGGCCTTCAGGTTAAGAGGCGACTGAGTCAACAGCCAGAGCTAGGAGGTCTGAGTGGGCTGCCCATAGTAGACTGGCCAGTAGAGGAGTGAAGAAGGGAAGGGGCAGAGACCACAACTGCCATTGGCTTTCTTTAAAATGTTGCATTGCAGCTGGGGCTCTAGTTGCCAAATCCAATACCACAGGAAAAATCCCACCAAACAGCCTGTACACATGTAATACTAGGATGTCTATCAGAATATGTTCATGTTTATGCATGTGGCTCAGACTTGGATGGGTACCAGCACAGTGCACCTGTGTAAAACTCTGAAGAATCCCAAACCACATGTTTAGTTTTATTTTTTGGCCTAAGCCTCTGAGGGAGAAAATAAAACTGAAGCAAAGAGAACCAGTCACTCATTCATTTATGCACACTGTCCACGAGCCATTCCTTGTACAGGCAGGTGCTAAGCACTTGAGTGAGGCAATAGAGAATAAAGCATGGTCTCTGGCCATTATTATTCAGAACCACAGAAATAATTCCACTGGTATAACAAGAAACTTTCGTATCCCATAGCTCATTAGGATCCTAACAACAATCTCATAAGATGGCCAGGGTACATATAATCACCATTTTAGAACTGAGAAACAGAAACAGGTCAAGGTTAAGTGACTTGCCTAGTCCCACAGCTAGATAAGCGCAGGGCAATGATTAAAATTTAAATCATCTGCTGGTCCCAGACTGTTTCTGTTTGGCCAAACCATAACAAAATGAATCTGCGACTTCCTTGTATCTGCCATTACAATGGCTCTACATCCCACATTTTCAAGGTTTCATTCAATTTCTAATACTCTGTTCCCTTGCCTTCCAGATTTTCCTTGTCAGACCACTTGTACTAATTTTGAAAATACAGTCACTCGGCCCAGTGCAGTAGCTAACATTTGTAATCCCAGCACTTTGGGAGGCCGAGGTGGGCAGATCACTTGAGGTCAGGAGTTTGAGACCGGCATGCCCAACATGGTGAAACCGCGTCTCTACTAAAAATACAAAAAGTAGCTGGGCATGGTGGCGGGTGCCTGTAGTCCCAGCTACTCAGGAGGCTGAGGCAGTAGAATCGCTTGAACCCGGGAGGCAGAGGTTGCTGTGAGCCAAGATTGTGCCATCGCACTCCAGCCTGACGACCAAGTGAAACTCCATCTCAAAAAAAAAAAAAAAAAAGAAAAAGAAAATACAGTCACTCATATTAGTTTTAGGTTCAAAAAATACAACTATCATAGACCATCTTTATTATTTCAAATGGACTGAAGTCCAATTTAGACTTTATAGTATCAAGGCTAGGCAAGAGTCTCAATTTTTCAATCCATCATCCTTTGGTGTAGAAAATGATTTCACTACACACATTATTTAAGCTATTCTGAAAACCACCCTAATGTTCTTTTTATTAATCTTTTTCTAGTTTCAAAGCTTCCATCAGGCATTTCTGTCAGGCTTCTGAAGGGCCCCATATGCACACTTCCAGTTCAGAAATGCGTTCTTTTTTGGTTCATTGGAATTCTTCAGAATATCTGGCACTGAAACATATTGGCTTTAATTAAAAGGCTATGATTTCTGTGAATTCCCATTAAGCTAGTGAAAGAAATCCGTGTTTTAAAAAAGTTAACACATTAAGATACAGTTGTACTAAAAAATGGTTCATGTTTAAAAGGCTACTTAAGTAGATGAAAATAAGCTGCCTGTTATAAAAATCTGCTCATTTTTAGTAAAATCCGTCATTTCTAAATAGAGGGGGTTTTAGTACATATGTGCCCAATTAGCCATAAAAACTCAACTAGACATGAACCATGCAATCCAACCATCCGCCTGTTGATGTTAAAACACAGATCCTATTAACAGAAATGTAATTTGAACGGTTAAAAAGTGATAAAGTACATAATTCTAATCTGATAGGGTTTGAAATATGATACTGCTCTATACCAATGACAAATCAGTTTTGAATTATGATTCCAGTAAAGTTTGAAATAGCTCAAGCATGTTAATTAGTGATCCAAAACTCAGGAACTGCATTATATATTATATTCAGTCACACCTCTTTGCCCAGGAGCAAAAGCATATTCTCTAACATTCAGAGAAAGAGAAAGCCATGTAAATCCTCTTCAATTCTAGGTCCTGGATGCCCTAGAAATGCCTCACTTAATTTTCCCCATTCAATTTACTTATGTTTAAAAGGTGTTAGAACTCAAGGTAGTTTCTAGGGAACAATATTTAAGAGGACCCTTACCTAAAGTGCAAAGAAGTTCACTAGTTACTGGGGAAATGCACAAAAAGACATCAATATAACCACTTCTCTCCACATCTGTGCCCCTATGTGACATGGTCACATAGGCATGGAAGGTAAGACAGAACTGAAGTAACAAAGCTGGAGGTAACAAAGAACTGGGAGGAAGACATCTGAACCATTTTGTACTAGCTTTATCAGAGACAAATGGAAGCTTACACACCCAACTTTTATTATAAAAATAAAGCCCTATATATTTTAGGGTTAGGCTCGAGCCCATCAAGAATATTCTGATGGATCACCAATGAACTGCAGATCTTGTTTTGATCATCACTGCTGTAGGTGCTTATAATATTAAAGGCAGGATTTCTTTTATAAGTATTCATAAATTAGATAAAAATTTGATTGTTTTGGAAGACAAAGTAAACTCCAATCATCTCAATGAACTGTCTCATCTTTTAAAATAGCCACAGGCTGGGCACAGTGGCTCATGCCTATACTCCCAGCACTTTGGGAGGTCAAGGTGGGAGGATTGCTTGAGAGTAGGAGTTCAAGACCAGCCTGGGCAAAATGGCAAGCCCTTGTCTCTACCAAAAAAAAAAATAAAATAAAATAAAATTAAAAACTAGTTGGATTGGCCAGGCACAGTGGCTCACACCTGTAATCCCAGCACTTCGGGAGGCCAAGGCAGGCAGATCACCTGAGGTCAGGAGTTTGAGACCAGCCTGGCTAACACGGTGAAACCCCATCTCTACTAAAAATACAAAAAAATTAGCCAGGCATGGTGGTGTACGTCTGTAGTCCTAACTACTTGGGAGGCTGAAGCAGGAGAATCACTTGAACCTGGGAGGCGGAGGTTGCAGTGAGCCACAATAGCGCCGCTGCACTTCAGCCTGGGCACCAAAAAAGAAAAAAAAAATTAGCTGGGCACGGTGGCAAGAGCCAGTAATCCCAGCTCCATGGGAAGCTGAGGCAGGAGGATCCCTTGAGCCCAAAAGTTCAAGACTGCAATGAGCCACGATCACACCATTGCACTCCAGCCTGGGCAAGGGAAGCAGAACTAAATAAATAAAATAAAATGGCCATAAAACAGCATGCTGAAGCCCCCTTGATCATGCAGTGCCAGTACCTCTCACCCCCAAAATCAGTTCTTCAGGTCTCATCCAAATCCCATTTGCCCCAATTCAGTAAATTTCCTCTGTTTTTTTATCCAATGGGAAAAAAATAAACATATTGTAATGTCATTCTCCAAACACCATGCTACCATGGCAAATTTAGAGACTAGCTAGGAATAGTGTGCCCTAACATAGGACTTGGTCTCTGGCAAAATTACCAGAGCTGAGACCAAACAGCTGAGGCCACCAAACCAGCTGGTGTCCTTAAACTATTTTCTTTTTTTTTTTTTTTTTTGAGACGGAGTCTCGCTCTGTCGCCCAGGCTGGAGTGCAGTGGCCGGATCTCAGCTCACTGCAAGCTCCGCCTCCCGGGTTTACGCCATTCTCCTGCCTCAGCCTCCCGAGTAGCTGGGACTACAGGCGCCCGCCACCTCGCCCGGCTAGTTTTTTGTATTTTTTTTTAGTAGAGACGGGGTTTCACCGTGTTAGCCAGGATGGCCTGTAATCCCAGCACTTTGGGAGGCCGAGACGGGTGGATCACGAGGTCAGGAGATCGAGACCATCCTTAAACTATTTTCTTAGAGAAGGGAGTACGGGGGAAATCTGCATGTGAACACTGGTGAATCGATCGACTTAGTTCTCATAAAGCAAGCCCATTGAGTATGAACACTTCCATTCAAAGTTCACCAAATGTTACTGTGGCTTTACCAGAATGAAATGTGAAACTCAAGAAAGAGATTCTGTCATTGCTGACGTTCTATTAAAGCCCAAGTTCATTCCCTCCTCTCCATTTTCTGTGGTACCTCTTCAGAGCGGCATTAGATCCTCCCTGGACCACTGCAGTAGCCTCCTAACTGTTCCCTCTGCTCTGAGTCTCTCATCCTTCACATTGCTGAAAGGTTAATCTCTCCAGCTCTGATCAAATTACCTCCCCATCAAAAATGTGCATCACTGGTTCTTACGTCTGTCAACAGAATTAGGGTCACATTCCTTAGCCTGGGATTCCTATCCATGTTTAAAGCCCTAGATCAGAAATATTCCACCTTTCAAAAGATGAAATATGAAAAACACAAAAAAGTAGTTCCTGGGCCGGGCGCGGCGGCTCATGCCTGTAATCCCAGCACTTTGGAAGGAAGGCTGAGGCGGCAGATCACAAAGTCAGGTGTTTGAGATCAGCCTGGCCAACACAGTGAAACCCCGTCTCTACTAAAAACATACAAAAATTAGCCGGGTATGGTGGCGTGCACCTGTAATCTCAGCTACTCAGGAGGCTGAGGCAGGAGAATTGCTTGAGCCCTAGAGGCAGAGGCTGCAATGAGCTGAGACTACGCCACTGCACTCCAGTCTGGGCGACGGAGCAAGACTCCGTCTCCAAAAAAATAAAAAATAAAAAAATTTAAAAAAGTAGTTCCTAGATCATAAGCACTCAGTAAACGTCCTGTTATTGTTGTTGCTGCCTCTGTTGTGAGTGTGTCATGAAGTCTTTAATCTTCATAGATGGATTATGGGATTTTAACAATAGCTTTCTTATGATACTTAAGTACTTTTTCTTTTGTTTTTCTTTCTTTTTTTCTTTTTTTTTTTTTTTTTTTTTTGAGAGAGTCTTGCTTTGTCTCCCAGACTGGAGTGCAGTGGCGCAATCTCGACTCACTGCAACCTCCATCTCGCGGGCTCAAGCAATTCTCCTGCCTCAGCCTCCCTAGTAGCTGGGATTACAGGCGCCCGCCACCACGCCCGGCTAACTCTTTTTTTTTTTTTTTTTTTTAGTAGAGACAGGGTTTCACCATATTGGCCAGGCTGGTCTGGAACTCCTGACCTCAGGTGATCCACTCTCCTTGGCCTCCCAAATACTTTTTATTTTCTGTCATAGTTATTTAATTATATGTGTAATCTCCCCTGGTAGACTATGAGCTCCTAGAGTAGATCTTATTTCATTCATCTTTATATCCTTCATGTCATACATAATACAGGGCCTTTACGCAAATACATTTGAAGAAAAATGTTAAATATTGCATCAAGCCACAAGGGGGCACAGTTGAGCTACACTTAATAGTAGACTCAGCCTACAATTAGTAATAAAGGTTTTAGAATTGAGAGGTTTTTCTCCCTTGAAAGTGTAAGTCTGTTTAAAGTAAACGTATATGCCTTACGTATGATTACAAATATATACATGTTAACACAGAAAGATGACTGTTACAAGTTAATTTTAAAAAAAACAATAAATAGTAGAATGTATATGATTCAATTTTTGTAAAATACGTATCTTAAATACAGATAGAAAAAGGCCTGGAAGAGGAACCTGGAAGTTGGCAGCTGTTATATCTCAGGGAGTTGGGAATATGAAGGTTTTAATTCCCATTTTGCACTTTTCTGGATTTTTAAAAATAACCTATACATACTAATTTCATAATCAGAAAAATAAAGGTATTTACTTTAGAAATATCTTCATTTTATGGCAAAATATTTATTTTATTTTTCTTGCCATCTCATCTCCAATTCCATGTTTAATGTATTTAAAAGCAAATATACAATTTGGGGTATTTTCTGAGAGATTAAAGCAGATATTCCCAAATTCTCTTGGTACACAGTGCCCTTAAGGTCTTGGTAATTTTTCATGGTACCCCAGGGAGGAAAGGAATACCTAACAGTTCCATTTGTTAAGTGGTGAAGTCCAAACGACTTAAAAAGCATTTATGTCCTAACAATTGAGTAGCCATTTGAAAGGTTAATACACACACATTGAAAAAAAGTTTTTATTCCATTCTTAACTAAACACAATCACTTACTGATTGAATGTGTAAACCCATTGGTCATTTTGGAAATTTCTTAAACTCTGGAATAAGATTGAACACTGACTGCTACCCTGATTTTCTATTCCACCCTGCTTTTCATGTGGTATTCAATTTTTATCACAGCAACTACCAAAATCCCAGCTTCAAAAAGAAATTATATTATTGAAAGGAATGGAGCACGATCTAATTCTGAATCTATGAACGCCTCAAGCTAGTAGTTCACACGTATCCCCATGCAAATACTGAATATAATTGTGTTTTCCGGCTAGGAACGGTGGCTCACTCCTGTAATCCCAGCACTTTGGGAGGCCCAGGCGGCTGGATCACGAGGTCAGCAGATCGAGACCATCCTGGCCAACATGGTGAAACCCCATCTCTACTAAAAATCCAAAAATTAGCTTGGCGTGGTGGCGCACGCCTGTAGTCCCACCTACTCAGGAGGCTGAGGCAGGAGAATCGCTTGAACCCGGGAGGCAGAGGTTGCAGGGAGCTGAGATCACACCACTGCACTCCAGGCTGGTGACAGAGCGAGACTCCATCTCAAAAAATTAATAAATAAGATAAAATAATTGTGTTTTCCTCAAAAACTTAAAAATATCTCACAGAATCTCTGTGGGTTTACTGTAGCGCCTCAAGGTGCTTTAGGGCATAGTTGGAGAACTAGCGGATTCAAATGATAAATCTGGTTCCCTGTGGCCGGCGCGGTGGCCCACGCCTGTAATCCCAACACTTTGGGAGGCCGCGGTGGGCGGATCACGAGGTCAGGAGATCGAGAGCATCCTGGCTAATACGGTGAAACCCCGTCTCTACTAAAAATACAAAAAATTAGCCGGGCGTGATGGCAGGCTCTTGTAATCCCAGCTACTCCGGAGGCTGGGGGCAGGGGAATCGCTTGAACCCGGGAAGCGGAAGTTGCAGTGAGCCGAGATCGCACCACTGCGCCACTGCACTCCAGCCTGGGCAACAGAGCGAGACTCCGTCTTAAAACAAAACAAACAAACAAAAAATCTGGTTCCCTGTGAGGCTGGCAAGAGGGAAAAAACAAAAAACAAACAAACCTCATCAAGTGTCTACTTCCCAACTAGCCTTGAAAATATGCCACACCTAATAGCTCAAAATTTGTTTTGTTTTCTCTGAGCCAAATTCCGCTGGGAAAGAGGAAAGAAGGATGGTGTGGGAAGGTGGGCTGAGGAAAGGACTCTGGTTTCCATCTCCCTCCATTCCACCAATCTGCTCTTCGCTTCTACTTCTGTTCTTCTCTCCCACTCAAAACTAAACCAGCAAGCAGCTCCCAAAGTAGCAAGTTCCCGGGAAACACCCACGTTCCTGCACGAGTCTGGGACTGGATTTCCGACCTACCTACTGACTTTTCCACCTCTCTCTCCAAATGCCCATGGCCTTTTCAAGGTCTGGGAAGCACAAAGGGCCCCAATGTTGAACTGCTTCCTGGTAAGACAACCAATTCCCGAACTAAAAGGCATTTACTTCTCCTGCCAGGAATCACTGGTTAGCTTCTGGGACCACGACTTCCAGTCAAGTACAGAACTGCTTCTATTCAAATCCGCTTCAAATGGAGATTAAAAAGTGGTTTCTTCTCTAAAGTTTTTCTCTAAAGTTTGATGTGCAATTTCACATCTTGAGTTAGTGAGATGTGATTGTCTATTAATTTTCTATTAATAACACAAACGTAATTAAAACGTAATTAAAACACACCCAAAAGGCTTCACCAACTTGTGTGGCGGGAAGTACTTAAAGAATTTAAGGTTGGGCCAGGCACGGTGGCTCATGCCTGTCATCCTATCACTCTGGGAGGCTGAGGAGGGTGGATCATAAGGTCAGGAGATCGAGACCATCCTGGCTAGCACGGTGAAACCCCGTCTCTACTAAAAATACAAAAAATTAGCAGGGCGTGTTGGCAGGCGCCTGTAGTCTACTCAGGAGGCTGAGGCAGGAGAATGGCGTGAACCCGGGAGGCGGAGCTTGCAGTGAGCTGAGATGGCGCCACTGCACTCCAGCCTGGGCGACAGAGAGAGACTCCATCTCAAAAAACAAAAAAGAACTTAAGGTTACAGGGAGATAGAAGCAACCCAAATGTCTAAGGACAGATGGGTGAATAAACAAAATGTGGTGTATCTCTACAATGGAATATTATTCAGCCTTAAAAAAGGAAGGAAATTCTGACACATGCTACAACATAGATAAGCCTTGAAGACAATATGCTAAATGAAATAAGGCAGATACAAAAGAACAAATAGTGTGTGGCTCCACTTATATGAGATACCTAGAGTGGTCAAATTCATAGAAAATAGAATGGTAGGCCAGGCGTAGTGGCTCACACGTGTAATCCCAGCACTTTGGGAGTCTGAGGCAGGTGAATCAGGAGGTCAGGAGTTCAAGACCAGCCTGGCCAACATGGTAAAACCCTGTCTCTACTAAAAATACAAAACATTAGCTGGGTGTAGTGGTGGGTGCCTGTAATCCCAGCTACTCAGGAGGCTGAGGCAGGAGAATCGCTTGAACCTAGGAGGTGGAGGTTGCAGTGAGCAGAAATCGTGCCACTGCACTCCAGCCCGGGTGACAGAGTGAGACGCCGTCTCAAAAAAAAAAAAAAAAAAAAATAGAATGTTAGTTGCCAGGGCTGGGAGGAATAGGAAATGGGGAATTATTGTTAATTAGTATAGAGTTCCAATTTTTCAAGATGAAAAGAGTCCTAGAGATAGATGGTGTTGATGGCTGCACAACATTGTGAATGTCCTTAATGCCATGAAATGTACACCTAAAAATGGTTTACATGGTACATTTGATGTTGTATATATTTTATTTTACCACATTTTTTTTTAAATCACAGGGATGACTTTCTGGTAAAGGGAGGCTTTGATTTAACTGGAATTACATCCTTAAATCACTTGGACAGCTTGCAGCCGACCTAGAGATGAGTCAGTTTAGATGATCTAGTGTTAAATAACATACATGATGTTTCAAAACCCAAAACCCAAGGGCCCTGATCTAAAGGGAACAATGTCTAAACAAGAGCAGCAGCCAAGCACCAATAATAGAAAGACAGCCTCCACCTCTTCCAGGCCTTCAGTGTTCTTAAGAAAATTCAAATTTTCTCAGTAAATTCCCAGCCTTTCAGGCATGAGTGTGAAATTCTCACTCACTTTCTTTCAAAGAGGATACTGTACTCCCCCAGATGCTATAGATCCGAGGCATGATGAAATAGGGCCTAGAATAGCAGCTAGAAGACAAGGACAAATGCAGGCTGATCTGGGTTCCAGAACCCAGCATCCTGGGCGTCAGGCTTACAGTGAGGTGTTTTCTTTATCTAATGTAGGCCTGACACTGTTAAAGACGACAGCCTGAAAATCCAAAGCACCTGGCTTTCTCCTTACTTGTAGGCCTGGCCTGTAAACACATTTCCAAACTCTTCTGAGAAATGTTTGGGAAGGAGGAAAGAGAATTTTCTAAGGTCAGCCTGGGAAATGCCAGATGATGCATTCTGTCTAAAAAATCGGAGAAGTCCTACAGTGTAGAAATTTGACGTCCCATTTTCTCACTTCTCAGCTTCACACCCACTGATCTCCCCTTTTTTATGTGCTCAGCAGTTCCTTTCTTGACATCTCTATTTTGTCAGTGGCACCCAATCTCAAAACCATAGTCTTTTCTGATTTCCTCTTCTGTCAACACATTCCATCACTGATCAATCTGTAAATTCGGCTCCAGCCATACCTTTTCCATGAATCTCCTTTCTTCCTATCTTCTCTGCTGCCGTATTAGTTGAAGTCTTCATGACTCTCCCCACTAGACTATCCCAATAGCCTCCTCATGAGTTTCCATATCCCTCAGCTCTCTTCCCTCTGATAATATCTTAACCACCAACAGAAGAATGCTTCCAGAGCACAATGCTGAGCATGCCGCAACTATACTTGGACACTCCAAGTGGCTCCCCATGGCCCACGAAATAAGGAAAGCCAGACCCTTCAGCTAGCATGTGAGATTTTTTCGTACTTGTCGCTTCAACCCCCTCAACCAGCTTCATTTCCCATCTCAGGGAACCTCATGGTCTAGTCAACTCAGCTGTTTCCCATTTCCCAAATAGATATCAAGGTTTCCTGCCACCGCACATCTACTCATCCTCTGTCAGATTTGAGCTCTCTCCCTCCTCTTCTTCTCTACCCAACTTCCAAGTCCAGCTCAAATGCTGAGTCTTTGTGAAGTCATAAGTCTTTGCTTTGAACTCCTCAAAATTCTTCAACTGTTGAAATCTCTTAGTTCTTAATACAATCAGCTTGTATTTAGTGTCATGTTTCAATACAGTCAGTTGTACATTAATGTGTTACTTTATTAAAGGACTGCAAACAGCCTTAAATATTAAAGTCTTATTCATCTCTGTATTTTACCTGAGTGCTAACACAGTGCTTTAGATATAAGAAGCATTTAATGCATGTCTGTTGAATTAAGGAATAACATTTAGTCCTACTTCACACACCATTGAATTCCCAAACTTCAATATATTCTTAAGCCAGTGATAGCAAATTTTCATTTATTCTTTTTCCTGCACCCTAGACCCTTTTTTCTGATGACTTTATATGTTTTATTTACAGATTAAAACAAATATAAGTGGCATCTCATTTTATATACAGATGTTCCTTGATTTATGATTGGGTTATAACCCAATAAATCCATTGTACATTGAAAATATTAAGTCAAAAATACATTAAATACACTTGTGAACCCTGAAAAAGCCTAAAGATGAATCATCCCTGAGGATGAATCCAGAGTGGCTAAATGGGGCCTAAATTTAGATTAGAGCCAAGTGGCCATTTGCTGACTAGACATTACACACCTACTCTGAGTTTCCAGAAAACCTGCACTTCTGCTTAACTTTGGTACTTTCATAGCCACATGTTGATATTTATCCCACCTGAACCAACCAATAAACTGCTATCTCCATTGACCAATCAGAGCCCAACAAACACCAACCAATCAGAACTAAGCAAGCTTGAATCCTTCGTTTGCATAAGCAGATCTGAATGGCAACCTGGACTGAAATGTTCTCTATAAGAGATCGAGACCATCCTGGCTAACCCGGTGAAACTCTATCTCTACTAAAAATAAAAAAAATTACCCAGGCATGGTGGCACGTGCCTATTGTCCCAGCTACTTGGAGGAGAATCACTTGAACCAAGGTGGAGGTGGTGCTGTGAGCCAAGATTGAACCACTGCACTCCAGCCTGGGTGACAGAGCAAGATTCCATCTCAGGAAAAAAAAAAAAAAAAAGATAAAAACTGCCAGGCACAGTGGCTCATGCCTGTAATCCCAGCACTTTGGGAGGCTGAGGTGGGCGGATCACCTAAGGTCAGGAGTTCGAGACCAGCCTGACCAACATGGTGAAATCCTGTCTCTACTAAAAATACAAAATTAGCCAGGTGTGGTGGCACATGCCTGGAATCCCAGCTACTTGGGAGGCTGAGGCAGGAGAATGGGGGAGCGGAGGTTGTAGTGAGCAGAGATGGCGCCATTGTACTCCAGCCTGGCCAACAAGAGCAAAACTACGTGGCAAAAAATAATAATAAATAAAAATAAATGAAACCACTTCCATTCTGGCCAACATGGTGCAACCTCGTCTCTACTAAAAATACAAAAAATTAGCTGTGTGTAGTGGCACATGCCTGTAATCCCAGCTACTTGGAGGTGGAAGCAGGAGAATCACATGAACCAGGGAGTCAGAGGTTGCAGTGAGCCAAGATCGCGCCATTGCACTGCAGCCTGGCGACAGAGTGAGACTGTCAAAAAACAAACAAACAAAACAAAAAACACACCCTGCGTTTTCTAGAATGTACTTTAATTTTATATCACAGGCTGCCTCTCCCCAGTTTGCAAACAGTTTACTGGAATAAAGTCTCTTTCCTCTAAATTATTTTTCAAAGAACTTTTGTTCACACATCTGACCTACTGAACATCATGGCTTAGCCTAGCTTAGCCTACCTTATTAAACACGTCATAGCTCCCTGTAGCTACAACAGCATGGCAAGACAGTATCCTGCCACACATCACTAGCTCCAGAAAAGATAAAATTCAAAGCACAGCATATTGCTTTCACATCATTGTGAAGTTGAATAATCATAACTTTAGGGAGGCTGTCTGTATATTTACTTTAAATGAAAATGTATAGCACTTCTTATTATCATCAAGTGAACTACTGAGAATAGTAGGCTGTTTTGCTAAATAGAAATAGAAGATTAGGGGTGTCCATTTACAGTCAGTCATTCCTGTATCCAGTTTATTTCTGCTTTTCAACTTGGTTTCATGCATTGAGAAAAATCCGAATTCACACAGATGAGTCATATGTGCAATTTCATGTCAGTGTACACTGGCAGGTAATGGATTTCATTTTGGTAAAGCTCAGATACAACCTGCTATATCAATGACACATAAGAAATGCCATACATAGCAACTAAGAACACAGACTCTGATTTAAATCCTGGCTCCAGTATTTAATAGTCCAGACCTTAAGCATTGGAAATCTTAATATTAATAATAGTATTTCCCTCAAAATGTTGTGAAAGAACAAGACAGGTCACACAAGTTAATGCCTCAAGGTCTTCAGTGCATTAAAATGAACAATATGACACATCAGAGTCTGCTGTTTTAAATTTTGTATCATATCTTGAGCAGATACCAAAACATTTACAAAAGATGTGTGAAGGATAAAGAATCACAATATAACAAGATCAATATATTCACCCAGTTTAAAAATAAGAAAATGACCTACTTTTGAAATATCCAGTATGCCCCTCCCTGACTCCATCCCCTTTCCTTCCTGAGGTAATTCTTACCTTCTCCACATTCTATTCTAAATTTGTTTTAGCACGTACCCTGTTACTTACTATGTGTCAGACTCTGTTCTCAGTGCTTTACAAAATTTCTCACTTCTAGTCCTCATAACAATCCCATGAAGTGGATAACATTATTATCTCCTGCTTGTAAGTGGAGTGGTCAGAATTGAACACAGGCAGTTGGCCCCCTGGGTTTACCTTCACTGAATCTATTACTTTTGCAAAAAATCTGACACAGCTGAACGAGAAACCCAGTTTGAAGGGCACTCCCATGCTTCATACTTGCATGAACATTTATTAAACACCCACTGTGTGCCAGGCATTGTGCCGGGCACTGTGAAGCTTAAGGAAAAGCTGCTCCCTACCTGGCAACTGGCAGTTCCCAGAATATCCAGTTCCTTCCACAGCTGTGGTCTTTGAACTCCACCCACTGGACATGCAGGCCCCAGCGGCAGGGGGAGGCAGGGGCGCCTGTAAGACCCTGGGATCTCTGTGCAGCCTTGAGAAAGGACAAGCAGGCCCAGACACTCCACTTTAGTATTGCCCAGGGGGTGCTCAACAATCACCAATCCCCAAAGAATCGTCCAAAAGTTTGGAAAAGTCCAAACTTTCTTGACGCCACTCCCAGCCTCTTCCTCGTGAAGGTTTTCTCAGAGACGTGGTTCTTGAGAACCATGCAAGAATCCACAGGAATCCATGGCCTTTGCCAGCAAGCAGGCCAGACAGCAGCCTCATGGCCCAGCCCACAAGGAAAGACCTCAACTTTAGCAGCAGCTCACTCCCCTCATTATTCCCTGTGCCTGGAGTCCAAAATAAACACAGCATCTTTCATGAGCAGCTCCCACCATGCACGAACCTCGGAACCTCACACACGCAGCCAAGCACTGGGAAGTGCTAAAGGGTCAGAGGGTTCGTGGGGCCAGCAGTTCCCAGGCCTCTGGGGGAGAGTCCCAGTTGTTCTCCAGTCCAAAATCCAGACCCAGAAGAAACTGCCCGAGGCCCCTGCTTGCCTCCAAGTCTTATTTCCTGGAGCTGGTCTGGGACCCTGCAGGTTGGATCCTAAGAAGGGCCAGCGAGTCAGACAGCAACTGTGAGCAACTACACCTAAGCCACCCAGGAGAAAGGCAAGGGTGGGGGACAGGGGACCAAAGATGCTTCCTCAAGGGGCACAATCTCTTAGCAAGTGCTCTCCTGGCTTCACTCCATACTGCAAACTTTTTATTTATTTATTTTTTAGTATTTACTAGATACCAGTCCTGGTAGATGCTGGTAGTGTTGGGGGGGATAGGGTTCTAGAATACAACAGCAAACAAAACATCAAGGTGTCTACTTTTGTGTAGCTTATATCATTCAGGGAATGGGAGACAGGCAATAATGAAACTAGTGAAACCATTTCAGATTGTGGTTAGTGCTTTGAAGTACATAAAATCTCGATGTTGCATGGGGTATGCAGCTATGTCAGCTGGGATCGGAATAAGGCGGAGCTAGCAACACAAAGGAAGGGGAAAAGCATTCTAGATAGAGGGAACAGAATTACAAGACCCTGAGGGCTCTGATTAAATGCTGATTAGGAGTTTAAGAAATGTTTCTTGGAGACCAGGCACAGTGACTCACGACTGTAATCCCAGCATTTTGGGAGGCTGAGGTGGGTGGATCACCTGAGGTCAGGAATTCAAGACCAGCCTGGCCAACATGATGAAACCCCCCTCTCTACAAAAATACAAAAATTAGCCAGGGAAGATGGCGGGTACCTGTAATCCCAGCTCCTCAGGAGGCTGAGGCAGGAGAGTCGCTTGAACCCAGGAGGCAGAGGTTGCAGTGAGCTGAGATTGCACCATTGCACTCCAGCCTGGGCGACAGAGTGAAACTTCATCTCAAAAAAAAAAAGAAAGAAAGATAGAAATGTTTCATGGAAATTTAGTATTCTCAAAACTTAGTACAAGGCAGGAAAAGAGATATCCTCTTAAGAGTGTAAAGATCAAAGTCCTTTGCTGGAAAGAACTTTCCCCTGGCTTTAAAAGAACATGCAATAATAATCTGGGCAGACATATTTACATTTATACGTCTGACAAAGGTCTTTTTTAAAAGCCTTTCATGTCCTTTATCCTTTAAACTTTTATAATATAGGTTGAAAGCATGATATCATCTTTAACTTCCAGTTCATGTATTGGGAGATCTTTTTCTTAGAATTAATGAAGACTTCCGCTCTGCTGGAATGTAATTTACCTCCCTTGTGCCAGAATTTGAACTAAGAATGCCGCGTACCTCTAATTGCAACTATGTAAAAACAAGTGTGCACGAGGATCAGGAAGGTGGGAGTATAGGAAGGGGCGGCGGTTGTTTTTCAATATTCCTTTTTTGTTATGAAAACTGGGAAGAAAAAAATACATTGTGCACAACTGCGCAGTCTCCTTGTCCTCGATGTTAATAAATGTGTTTTTAACTGCGGTTTACATCCCATTTCTAACATCACTACAACCTACATCCTCTCCAGGCTACAATTAAAGTTGAAAAGTGCACAAGGTCTTTACAAAGCCTTGTACAGTGAGTGCGTCTGCGCACGTACAGTCCACGTGCACCCTTCTTTCTCTCTCTGGACAGAATTTCTTGGGGATCCTTCAGCCCCCACCCCCACCCCGGCCGTATTTCTCCCTAGGCTCTTATTAAAACCAGGTGCGCAGAAGGCGGAACAGAAAAGCTTTCGTTTGACCCAAAGCTCCCCCTTTCGGCGTGTTTTCTAGAGGGAATTCGTGAGCAGAGCGGAGGAGCTAGCAGGCGGCTTCTCCTGACCCGGGAGACGCGGGAGGTTTGCAAACAGACCTCGGCCCCGCCTGCGCAAGGACAAAGCGTTCAAGGGCAGCAGGGGAGGCTGAGGGAGTACACGGCTGGGGACAATGGACACTGCTGCCCCCCGCCACGCAGGAGCGGTGTCTGCACCACTGAAAGGCCCCCGGGACCCACAGCTCTATCCAGGCGGAAGAGAAGCAGCCAGGCCGCCGCGGATCTTAACTTGAATTCCGGGTGGACTGGACGCCCCGGCCCGCGCTCAGGGCGCGCGGAGGAGGTGGCGGGAGTCTGCAGATCTCGGGGCTCGCCCGCGACCCGGCGCCCTGTTCAGGACGTCCGGGGGCCCCGCAGCGCTTACCCTCTGCAGCAGGAGTCACTGGTGCCTCAGGGCTGGGGCGGGTCCGGCGGGGACAGGTCGCGAGTGACGCGACGGCCCAGTCAGCCCCTGTGGGCTTCGCCGCCCGCAACCTTTGACCCTAGAGGCCCTGCGCTGCAGCCTGTGGTCCGGAGGGACCGAAGTGGGAGCGTATTTGGGCCCCTCTGCAGCGAAAACGACGTTCCCTCATGGAACTCCCAATAATTAACTCCTGAGAGCTGCGAGAGCTTCACACCGCCAGGCCCCAGCCCGACTCTCTACGTTGAGAGCGTTGACTACTTGTTAGGGTCGAACATTCGAGTGTTTGCGTCTTTAATTGAACTCTAGAATTATTCGAAGTAGAGCGACAGGCCTCAGAAGGACGAGAGGCGTTGTTAGAACACGAAAAGGGCGAAAAGGGCGCAGAGAGGAACAGTAACCTCAAAAAATGGGCTTCCAAATTGTATAAGTGGCCATTTCCTATTCCTGAGGCCAAAAAGCAAGCCGGCCTGATTTTTCAGTTTCCCTGATTACCGCTTTCAAAGCCCATTACCAAGCTCTATACAGCCTTCCGGCCTGACAGAATCCCTTGCTTTCTGAAGGGACTGCTGAATTTTAAGTACCCCTAGCAAAGAGACAGCTGCCGGAACAAGGTTGGAAAACCCTACCTTCCCGGCCGGGAGCGGTGGCTCACGCCTGTAATACCAGCACTTTGGGAGGCCGAGGCGGGCGGATCACAAGGTCAGGAGATCGAGACCACGGTGAAACCCCGTCTCTACTAAAAATACGAAAAATTAGCCGGGCCCGGTGGCGGGCGCCTGTAGTTCCAGCTACTCAGGAGGCTGAGGCAGGAGAATGGCGTGAACCCGGGAGGCGGAGCTTGCAATGAGCTGAGATCGCACCCCTGCACTCCAGCCTGGGCGACAGAGCAAGACTCTGTCTCCAAAAAAGAAAAGAAAAGAAAAGGAAACCCTACCATCCCAAACATTTGCTTGACACTGGCTCCTTAAAAGCCGCTTTGAAGTGGGTCAACCTAGGGTTGTGCCCTGTTTGGTGTTAAAAACTCTTCTCAGCCTTAAGCCTAAAATCCTGTGACAGGTAACAAGGGAATTCCAGAGAAGTTTCCAGATTCAAGCAACTCTGGTGATTTCTGACAAAACAGTCTTAAGTCAGTTTCCCAAACTGTGATCCATGGACCACTGACATCAGATTCCTTGGAGGCCCTTGTTACAGGTTCAGGACTTAGGGCCGACACTATAGCTGATGTGTTAGACTATGAGGAATTGATGCAGGATTTTTCTCGGCCCCCCTGCCAGCGGGGGCACCCCTTCTACTCGGCAGGCCTGCCAGGCTCAACCCCTTGCAGGAGGGAGCACATGAACAAGTGAGAACCCAGCAGAACCCAGCTGGCTGCTCCAGGCACAAAACAGGAGCAAGCTCTGTGCGGGGACATGGCCCCGAAGCCCCAGAGAGGGTGTTACAGTGCGCCTTCAGTTCCTCCATTGGCAGATACATGGAGGGCGGTGAGTTAGCAGCTCTGTTGGCCTCTCGCCTCATGGTGGCTTGGGGCAGCTGCCCTCTACCGGCAAGGGCCAGTGTGACAGCCTTTTCTGGGTACCCACACGCGGTGAGTCCCAAGCTCTTGTCCAGGTCCAAGAAGAATGAGGTCACATGGACTGTTGAGGGTGGTGACGGTGGAGATTTTACTGAGCCATGAAAATGGCTTTCAGCAAAGAGGAGATGTGGGGTTGGTCCCCCTACCCAAAGGCGGGAAATTTCCCCTGTGTGACTGGGTCTGGGGCCTTTATGAACTCAGAATGGGGAGTGTGTGCTGATTGGTTTGTGAGTATGCTAAAAAGGTTAAAGCAAAGACACCACTCAAAGGTGAGTATGACAGTGTAGAAAACCAATTAGGAAAGGGTAGGTACTTGTAAAATAGGTGAAGGGTGGTGACCAATCGGGAAAGCACGCCAAACAGGAAGACAAGTTCTCAATCTGGTGGGAGGATTTAACTTGTAGTTTGGCTTTTCAGCTTTAAATTGTCTTCAGTTTGGAGGTGGGGTTTCACCGGGTACCCGCCCCTGTCTATCTAGGTGTTTGGCTGCTTCCTATCCCTATCAGAATGAGCTGTGCAGGGTGGCTCAGGCATGTAATCCCAGAATTTGGGGAGGCTAAAGCAGGAGGATTGCTGGAGGCCAGGAGTTTGAGACCAGCCTGGGCAACATAATGAGACCCTGTCTCTACAAAAAAAATTTTAAAATTAGCTGGCCATCATGGTGCATGCGTGTGGTCCCAGTTACTTGGGCAGCTGAGGTTGGAGGATCGATTGAGCCCAGGAGGTCGAGGCTGCAGTGAGCCATGATCATGCCACTGCAGTCCAGCCTGGGCAACATAGCAAGACCCTGTCTCAAAAAAAAAAAAAAAAGTGACGAAGTCCAGAAACCAGAAACTTGCATTGTAGCAAGCTTGCCTTCTGAGGTTTCTGCTCACTGGTTTAAGAATTACTAGACTCTTTTATTTGACTTTGCTGAAATGGTACTTGTTTTCTGGAGCCCTCACTCAAAAATCTCAGCAGTGTAAAACACTGTTTTTATTTAAAAAAAAAAAAAAAAAAAAAAAACCCACACTTAAGTTTTGCTTCCAAATCAATGTGCCTTATTTCAGTGGAGTCATGAGTATTTTTAATGAAATCCTGCCTAAAGCAATACTTCCCACTGTATAGAGCTCTAAGCACATCCAGGTGCTAAGTAGGTGGATTATGTCATGTGCTTTCTACTAATCTTGGGCTGTTTGTCATTCTAAGCCAGACATCCCCTGCCCTGCCAATTTTTCTTCTACTGCTTCACTCCGGCCTCTATCGGCACAGCTTTCCTTAGGTACATGGCAGCTGAGTCTACAACCATGATGACTTCCAAACTGAACTGTACAACAGAAGAAATGTGTGGCGCTTTTAAAATTGGTTTCCAGACCCGTATAGAATTGTAGCATTCCCAAACATATAGATTGGTAGAGACTTTATCTCACGAAGCATGGGATTACAAGCAACCAAAAGTAGAACTGTCAAAAGTAGCACTGAGTTGAATTTGAGGAAATAACAGTGTAAACAGAGTTTTTGCAACAAAAATGTTCAACTCACTGTTGCTTATAATATAAAGAGTTTGGAAAGAACCAAAATTTGTCCCACAGTAGAAAGTTGTTTAAATAAATCATGATACATAAATATGAAGGAATACAAGACAACTATGCACAATTATCTATTAGAGAATATTTATTGACATGAAAAGATGTTCTTGATGAGTAAATTGAAAACTGTGACATGAACAATTGTTTCCTTTTTTTTTTTTTTTTTTTTTTTTTAAGGCTAGTGGTAACTGACAGAAGAGCCATGGAAGCAGAATCCTAAACTGATGATGGTGAACACTGAGAAGAATCCCAGTTTGCACTGCAGAACTAGGAAACAAAGGAGAAAACAGAGCTTTGATTGGAAGTCTGTTGAAGAAACATTTAGATAGCCTCTCCAAGTTATTGCAGCTGGGTGACAGCCCCTTACCCAGCAAAACACTGAAGGTTTAATCACTGGAGAGGGTAAATGTATTTAAACAAAAGAATTGGCCTGGCACGGTGGCTCACGCCTGTAATCTCAGCACTTTGGGAGGCCAATGCAGGTGGATCACGAGGTCAGGAGATCGAGACCATCCTGGCTAACACGGTGAAACCCCGTCTCTACTAAAAAATACAAAAAATTAGCCGGGCGTGGTGGCGGGCACCTGTAGTCCCAGCTGCTCGGGAGGCTGAGGCAGGAGAATGGCGTGAACCCAAGAGGCGGAGCTTGCAGTGAGCTGAGATCCGGCCACTGCACTCCAGCCTGGGTGACAGAGCGAGACTCCATCTCAAAAAAAAAAAAAAAATTATTTGAGACAACAAAGATGCATCCATGAAACAAGAACAGGCTGTCGTTTTGGTTTGGTTTCGTTTGGTCTTTTGAAAAAGGAAATTAGAATAGGGCAGAGTTCTTGAACATTAGGTATGTGACAAAAAGACTAACGGATAAAAAATGTAGGTAAAAATATATAAAAATAAAGGGCAGATCAGACCAACTAAATGACAGAAGTTCCAGAAAGAGAGGACAGAAAAAATAGAAGTGAGGCTATCATTAGATTAATAATTGTTTTCTTTTTTTTTTTTTTTTTGAGATGGAGTCTCACTCTCACCCAGGCTGGAGTGCAGTGGCACGATCTCGGCTCACTGAAACATTTGCTTCCCAGGTTTAAGTGATTCTCCTGCCTCAGCCTCCCGAGAAGCTGGGATTACAGGCGTCTGCCACCACACCTGGCTAATTTTTGTGTTTTTGGTAGAGAAGGGGTTTCTCCATGTTGGCCAGGCTGGTCTTAAACTTCTGGCCTCAAATGATCTACCCATCTAGGCCTCCCAAAGTGCTGGGATTACAGGGGTGAGCCACCACGCCCAGCAATTAGATTAAAATTAGCTAATTGGCCAGCGAGGTGGCTCTCACTTGTAATCCCAGCACTTTTGGAGGCCAAGGCGGGTGAATCACGAAGTCAGGAGTTCAAGATCAGCCTGACCAATATGGTAAAACCCCGTCTCTAATAAAAATACAAAAATTAGCCAGGCGTGGTGGCATATGCCTGTAATTCCAGCTACTCAGGAGGCTGAGGCAGGAGAATAGCTTGAATTCGGGAGGCGGAGGTTGCAGTGAGCTGAGATCATGCCGCTGCACTCCAGCCTGGGCAACAGAGCAAGACTCCATCTCAAAAAAAAAAAAAAATTAGCTCATTAATCAATAGGATTTTCCCAATTTCAAGGACATGAGTCTCCTGATTGAAAAGACCTGTTGAGGTCGGGCACAATGGCTCATGCCTATAATCCCAGCATTTTGAGAGGCCAAGGCAGTCGAATAATGAGGTTAGGAGTTCGAGACCAGCCTGTCCAATATGATGAAACTAAAAATACAAAAATTAGCTGGGCGTGGTATCTGGCGCCTATAGTCCCAGCTACTTGGGAGGCTGAGGCAGAAGAATCAGTTGAACCCGTGAGGCAGAGGTTGTAGTGAGCCAAGATTGCACCACTGCTCTACAGCCTGGCAATAGAGTGAGACTCCATCTCAAAAACAAAAACAAAAAAAAGACCTGTTGAGTACCCAGAACAAGTTTGAGTTGTTGGAATGATCAGAACCTACACAAAGGAACATCATTCTGAAATTTCATCATTCTGAAGATTTTAACTACTTCTAAAGACAAATAATGTTACCTAGAAAAAAAAATCAAGAATCAGAACAGACTTCTCAACAGCAGCAGAAGTTGGAAGACAATAAAGCTAATATTTAGGGTAGTCTTGAACTATATGCCATGCACTATTTTAAGTGCTTTACAATTCATCCTCACAGTAACCCTATGAGGGAGCTACTACCATTATCTCCATTTTACAGAAGACACATCTGAGGTAGAAAGGAGCAAAGTAACTTTTGCAATATGACGTGTAATAACAGTAGAGCTGAGATTTGGACCAGATAGTCTAGCTCCAGAGTCCATGGTAATTGGTGCATCATAATGGCACAGTGACTTCAAAATTCAAAGGGAAAAATACATTCCACCTGGAATTATGTATGCAGCCAAGTTATCATTAAAGAGAAGATAAAGACATTTTGAGATATGAATGTTCTAATATATATATATGTGTGTGTGTATATATATATATATACCTCATACACTTTTCTTTAAAAGCTACTAGAGAACAGTGATTCCAAATTGAGCAGGTCAGAAGGTTCTGAGAGCCATGTCTCCAAAAAGATGAAATTGATAGAAAACATAATGGGTATTGGCCATATAGAAAAGACATGAGACCAGCTGGGTGTAAATTTGAGGTTAAATTAATAATTACTTTAAAATCTCAGCAAGTAAGCAAAATGTAAGATTATTCCTGGGAAAACTTGAAGGAAAATAATCCTGGTACTCTTTGATACTACATGACTCAGCAGTGAATTGTATATATCTAGTCATAGTAACAAGAATATTAAATATTAAACCAAATTCATGATAAAACTACATCAAGAAGATAGTGTATGAGCAGTGTGTTCTTGCTGGATGCGGGGGAGGGTGTGGAGGAGTGGGCAGGCAAGGATGAAAGCCAGATTCTTAAATTCTTATATTCCTTAATGGGAATTAATAGATAAAACCTACAAGAGAAAAAATCGGGAAGTGAATAAGACCTATGTGTTAACTATCAAAATAAATAGTTAAAAATTTTAAAGGCAGTTGCCTTCAAGAAGCAGGAAGTTGAGAAGGCGGGTGTTTCTGAAACTGCTACTTTTTCTGATAAATCTTGTAGAACTATTTGAGTCTTTAAACCACATGGATGTGTAAGTTTGGTAAAAATCAAAACCAATGCTTAAAAAAATGAACAATACAATTCTAAATTTCCTTCTAATAGTCCAGAAAAATCTGCCTCGACCTTCTTGTTTTCTTAAGTCAAACTTACTTTATTTTTCAAGCACTAGATTTCTGCATGACGCCTCTATTATTCTTTGCCATTGTACAGACACTTCCGTAAAATAGGCTTTTGTGAGCTAGTCTGGGCACTAAACCATTGCTTACCTTACTTCCGTGGAGAAATGTATTTCAAGTTCTAACCAAAAAGTTCCAAAAATAAATCTTCAGAATGCCTCCTGTTTATTAGTTGAGGACCCTATTATCCATTCCCATAGGACTTTCCAGCTGAAAAGACATCTAAAAAATAAGAGAATATTGCGATTGCATCCAACATTGTACTGTTTGCTACAGTCAGTGAGTGATATAGCTATTGGAAAAAGGAAGGGTCAACAGGGAAAACTTCATCAGGGGACTCAGTTTAAGCTGAACCTGGAAAGATGGATTGTAACTTGCATCAATGGTGATATCAGTCAGCAGACTCTTCCATGCAAGTGACAGATACTTAGCTCACAGTAGCTAAGCCAGAAACAGAATTTATTGGCTCACTTAACTAGGACATCACTAAGGTCTTTGTTCAGGCAGATTGAACCTGGGCCCAAAAGTGTTGCTAAGTTCTCTCCATCTCCACTGTTCTCCTCTACGGCCCCAGTTTTTTCTCCCAGTTTTACAGCACGGAGTAGATGGGTAACTACTTGACTATATACTAAAATCCCAGGGGAAGACCCTGACTGGTCCTCCATGGGTTCAGGTGGTTGGGTGCTATGATTGGCCAGGCCTGAGTCAACTACCACAAAAGAGAAGATGGGGGATAAACTGCTGGACTGCCAAAAATAATACCTATTACATCCCACTGTAATTGTACATACCAAATATGCTCTAGTGAAGATTTATTACAGCCTGGGCCAATTGGCAATGTACGTAAAAATGCCTCATAAATGCTAAAGCACCATGAAATGTTGGTTGTGAGTCAGTACTAAAATGTAAGTCTGCATTGGCCCTGCCTAGCCAAACTGCAATTACTCCCGGATCCCTCACTCTCCGAATGGTTTAAGTTTTTCTTTCCTCCTAGCAGATTCATTTGTCACAGTTTCCCCCCAATTGGCCTCTGTCTTCTAACAGAGTCTGCTTCCAACTGCAGCGAAAAATTTGCTCTTGTCATTTTTCAAAGGAAGTCAGAAGAAAAAAAAAATATCCAAAGTTGGAGAGCTCAAAACTGAAAACATAATTGATAAATGCGTGTGTGTAATCAGATTGTTCTCAGCATCCTTCACTCTACTGTTCCTCTAATCTATTGAGTCACTTTCTTGGCCCCGTTGCTCCAATCTTCAAATAAGCCAAAATATTTTGCTGATACTAGCCGCAATTTATTGAGTGATAGAATATTTGTAAGGTACTTTGAGACTGAACTTAGAGCCCTGAAGACTAGGCAATTAATTAGTAGGGAAATATTTTTGCCATTTAGAAAAAAAATAACTTCAGATTAATTAAAAGTCTATATTGGAATTTCTCATTTTTATAAGCCTACTTTAGGCCTCTGATTTTTAATTAGGTGTGAGGTGTTCATTTAGTGCTGACAGTGTGAAGTAGGCTGATGCCTAAACTCGCTTCTGATAAACTTCTCACTGATGTCAGCACTTGAATACTTACTGCTACACTGCACATCATATTTGAAGATAGTGTGGCTGAAAGCTAACTGCTTGTGAGCCTGAGTTTTGCTAAGAGAGCTTACGTCACATCCTGGTAGCATTCTCTAAATTGACGCTTAAAAAAAAAAAAAAAAAAGTCCTTAGGACGTGGCCTCCAGTTCTTTAGCACAGAATTACCAAAACATGACATTATTGAATGACTACCCAAGGCCTTTCTCAATTCACTTTTTCCTTAACTTCCACTACAGACTGAAGAACTCCAGGCATTCACTTTCCCAGCATCCTCTGTAGCTAGCAAGGGTCATATGATCCAGTTCAGGCCAATGGATGGAGGAGAGAGATGGCTGGAGGATTTCTGGGAAAAATTATCCCACCCCAGTAGAAGTCCAGATGCATGGGTAGAGAGCCCTTTTGTTTCCTCCTGCCTCCTCTCTGTTTGGGTCACATTTGAGAATGTAATGCCTGGAGCTCTAGCAGCCATTTGCGACCATTGCTGAAACACGGAGTCTCACAAAGCAGCAAGAGTCCAGGTCATTGAGAACATCACTGGGCCACTACACTAAATGGAATGGCCTGCCTTCATATTTCATGTTAAGTGAGATTAATAAAGTCCTGCATTTCAGCCATTGGGCATTCTATCACTTTTGACCAAAGATATGAGGTTTGTTTGTTTGTTTGTTTGTTTGTTTGTTTTTCAGATGGAGTCTTGCTGTGTCACCCAGCCTGGGGTGCAGTGGCGGGATCTTGGCTCACTGCAAGCTCCGCCTCCAGGGTTCACACCATTCTCCTGCCTCAGCCTCCCAAGTAGCTGGGACTACAAGCGCCCACCACCACGCCTGGCTAATTTTTGTATTTTTAGTAGAGATGGGGTTTCATCATGTTAGCCAGGATGGTCTCCATCTCCTGACCTCATTATCTGCCCGTCTCAGCCTCCCAAAGTACTGGGATTACAGATATGTTTTATTTTTAAGTAACACAAAGATACAAAGTATTTCCCAGTAACCATTCTATGTTCTCTCCTTGACTGTCCAGATTTTTATCTGGATAGTCATTTTCCTGATATACCTTATGTAGCTGATGGAATTCCACCCCCATTTCCACAGATGATCACTGGTTAGATTAAGTCAGTCAATAAATTCCACTCGCCTGGCCCTGAATGGGGATTGATTCAAGGGTTAGCTGCCACTTAAGTTGTCCAACCAGAGTAAATGGATTCTTGCCTGGAATGTGGGACAAAAGAAATGCTCTCACCTTTTTGACTACACAAATGTGAAGGCTGGAACTGCTGTAGCCATCTTGCCACCCTGAGGCAAGTCAGCCTTTGGAGGAAGCTGACACCACAGAAGGGCAAACAGAAGAACAGAAAGAAGCTAAGTCCATGATAATGTCATCGAGGTACTAGATCACCCTGGTTTTGGACATGCAGTTATATGAGCTAATAAATCTCCTTTATTAAAGTCAATTTGAGTTGAATTTCTTTGAACTGTTCTTTGCAACTTCAGAAGGCATTCTGATTTGATATACTTCCTATCTGGACTGTTAGGCAACAGGCAAAGAGGAAAACCAAATAGGAATCTTTTAAGAACCAAACATTAAAATACCCCTCCATAGCTCAACCATATTAGGTAGGTCTGTGGTTAGCCACTGTTTCCTTCACTCATCAAAGCTGGAGAAAAAAAAAAATGATGTGTCAAACTATTACATGTAATGTTCCTCATCCTTACTCACTTGGACTTGGGGCAAGAAACTTAACCTGTCTGAGCCTTGGTTTGTGTATCTGTGAAATGAAGATATTAATAGCACCTGTGTCATAGGAAAGCTCTGAGGTTAAAGGAGATAATGCACGAAAAGTGTTTCTAACTGGGCCTTTGATAATTTACACTCCATCAATGCTGGTTATTCTGATTATCAGGAATCCCCAGTCAACTAGGGATTGAGTCAGACAGGTCCAGTGTCCCCTGCCAAATCTTCCAAATGGTCTTTGTACTGGGTATCCTCTTGCTACTGAAGAGTTAGTTCACTCTTCTTTTGGTCAAAAGTGAGCAAAATAAGATCCTTCCAGATTTCCACCAAGGACCCACCACTCCTTGAGTCACACACACATCTCTTCCCAGCTCAGTCCTGCCTTTCGGAAGGCCTGGAGTACTTACAATGTGACTGATTCTCACCCTCTGTGACGGGAAGCGAAAGACACCTCCCAATCCCCTCACCCCAGGAATCCAGAACTGACCCTGTTCTTGACAGCACAACAGCCCCACAGCCCAGCAAGAGAAGACAGCCTACCCTGGGGGGTGTTTCATCTTGGGCTATTGCCCACTTCACCCCTTCATCCCCCAGGAAAGAACAGGATGGATTGGTAAGCCCAGAGGGAGAGGGAGAAACCAGGAGACAGAGAAGCAGCCTCTGTAAACAGGGTTCATGGAACGGCTGCATTGGTGATTTCATCCTTGCTTAAGGATGCCATAAAAAAGAGAAATATTCAGTGATCACCAGTTCATATCACTGTAAAAGACAGAAACAGGGCCCAGCAGGCTTGGGTTCCAGCAACATTCTGATTTGACAGGACCTTAAAATGTCTCCTGGAGTCAAGTCAGGGAGAAAAATTCTTAAGGTAACTGAGTGCAGCAAATAACTGAGTAGGAAGAATTTATTCTAATTGCCAAAAGGAATATGGCCAAGGCTCCAAAGGAAAGGGGGGGAAGTGAAAAAGAAAGCAGAAACATTATGATAAGAAGAGAAGGGATGTTCATTTTCAAGCAGGAGGTAAGATACGGATTTAAGTTCATCCTCAGAATAGTGTAGCAAGAAACTTTATAGCCAAACTGACTCCCAACCGGAAAAATCCCTGTTTCTTGGATCTCCTTGAATTATAGGGAAAACTAATTGGATCTTCATGTTTACCATGGAGGAAACCAAGTGTTACTCAGGATGTAAATCCTAGAGGTACTTTAAAAGGACAACGTTGACCTTTACAAGCCTCTCAACTTATAGATCTGTAAGGAGAAAAAAATTGATTTTCTGACCTTTGACTGCTTCGTTGTCATTTTTTTTTTTTTCTTCCACACAAGGGCCCCCAATCCCATCACTCTCTTCCTGATGTGATTTTTCTGACTGTGCCCTCTGTCCCTGGTCAGACTCAGGGGCAGGGAATCAGCCCATTCTCCAGTGCAGGCTTGGGAGAGGCTGGTCTGGGCTGTGGAACGGCTCCACCAACAAGGACCCTGGGTGAAGCTGCAACCTCTCAGAGCCCTGCACTGTCTTAGAGGCTGGCTCGCCCCTCCAGCAGCTTCATGATGGTGAGACCAGCTGGCACGTCTGGGCACCTACTATGTGCTGGGTATTGTGTTGAGACATTTCTCAGATGTTATCTTAATTAACTCATCCTCACAACAGCCCTGTGAATCTGGGACGCTAATCCACTACACACCTCTCTCATTTCACAAATGGGAAAACTCCCGTTTCCCTGGCCATTTCCTTTCCCCTTCCGCCTGCCTTCTTCAGGCCACCTTCCCTGTGGGCAGAGAGATGAGATCAAGCCAGGACAGAATGATTTGAACTTGGAGTCCAAGGCCAAATGTGACAGTTATTGCAAAGATGAGGAAACGGGGCCCTAGAGAAGCATTTGTCACTCGCACCAGGCCCATTGGGTTCCCAGATGGCAGGCCCAGGGAACCCCCACACCAGCATGGCTCCCCTGCCACACGCAGCATTATTTCTCCCACCCAAGCCTGGTCACAGGGGCCACAGTGAGTCACCAACCTTCGGTGTGAAGGAATACTCTAGGAGTTACCGGGCATCTTTAGTGTCAGAATCCACGGGGAGAAGAGAAGAGAACTTGGAGGTCATTTGGGGACTGGAAGGGCTGTGGGTGGGGTGCTTCCCACGGTCACACCATGAGAAGCCAGACAGTGGTAGTGGTAGAACTGTGGGGCAAGGGATGGATGGCACTAAGTGATTGGTCAATATGAATTCATCCCGAATTCTTATGCAAAAGAGACCCTTCTCAAAGTAGGCAGGGGCCCAAGCAGTGTGATTTGAGACATGCCTACCTCAGGGGCCTGTATGGAGCCCCAAATCATTGAACTCTTTGCCACTTAAATGGTTCACTGCCATACCTCCTGCTTTTAGTCATTTGCTTGCCATTATCAAGATGCTTGTCACAATTATGAACCAGCTGCACTATTATTTCCTTAACAGTTTAGATCAATTTTTAAAAACATAAATAGAGATATTTTACAAGAAACTTTAAATCAGTACTATACATTAAAAGCCAGTATCATGTGCCATAAATAGAGGCATAATAATAAAAACAATAAAAAGAAAACAAGGTTATTAGACTCTGGCTGCTTCGCTGACTGTCAAAGACTCTGAGCCTGAGCTTTGTTAAAAAGAGAGATTACCAAGTGTTAAGTGTGAAAAACAGGGCCAAATGGAGATTACCTCTTTGACCCATGCTAGAAGGATTGACAGAGAAGTTAAATGCTATTGAACATCACCTAAATCATCTTGAGAACCACCAGTGGTTATCTCAGGCTTTGGGGAATTCTGGGGGCCCCTTTCATGTTTTCTTGAAAAACACCACTATTACACACAAAAAGGAGCAATTCATCGGGGACTTGTTATCCAGCTCTGTGAGTTGGGATGATTTACTTCTCTGGAACTCAGTTTCTCTCATCTGCAAAATGGGAGTGTTAGACGAGATAATGTCTTGTAGTCCCTTCCAGCTCTAGTGCCTGCTTCCTCTAATACTAAGAAACAGATCACGTCTAGGACATGAGGCAGCTCAGGAGTGATAGAGAAATCAAATAGCAACTTGGAATGGTAACGAAAATGGTAGCAGCCCTAAACAGTGCAGAAGGGGTAGGGTGTGGAAGTGTCACAGATCAAAGTCCCTCTCTTCCCAGCCTCACTGAAGGCCACTGAAATAACATGGCCATCCCAGGGATATTCAAATGAGAAAAATGTAAGATTCTGATCTCTTCATATCCAACACCCGGATTTCAGAGCTGAATTATCTAATTTGCAGTGGGAAAATTAGACTTCATTTTCCTTTACAAGATCATTTCTACTTTCAGATATAGAGCATCCTGAGTAGACGGGTTTCTGCTTGATTAAGAGATGGGTCAGGGCAGTGGTTAGGAAGTTGGGATTTGGGGTCTGTCTGAATTTTAGGCCTTAATGCCATCATTTACCAAAGGTGTGCTTTGGGCAAGGAAGTCCCATCTTAAAAGAGAGTTTAATAACAGTATCCACACCTTACAGTTGTGATAAATCAATGACAAAGTATGTAAAGTGTCTAGCAAACAGCAAATGCATACAAAATGTTAGCTATTAGTAACTGGCTACTAGTGTTTTCTGCACAAATGACTTTCCTTTTTTTTTTTTGTAATTGAAACAGGATCTTACTCAGTCACCCAGGCTGGAGTGCAGTGGTGTGATCATGCCTTACTACAGCCTTAAACTCCAAGGCTTAGTCGATCCTCCCACCTCAGCCTCTTAAGTAGCTGGGACTAGAGTTGCACACCACAACTCCCAGCTAATTTTTTTTTTTTTTGTAGAGATGGGGTTTCACCATGTTTCCCAGGCTGGTCTCAAACTCCTGGGCTCAAGGGATCAAGGGATCTGGCCACCTCTGCCTCCAGATGTGCTGGGGTTATAGGTGAGCCACTGAGCCTGGGCCACAAGTGACTTTTCTACTTGCTGTCCCAATGCAGACTCTCTCTCTACTCTGGCCCTGCCCACTCACATCCTTTTTTCCTGTCTTGATGACCACCTTCCTCATGCTGTGACTGGTACCCCTCTCTATGCCAGTCCCTGTGTGCTTTGACAGATAGTCAATACCCAATACATCTGTTGAACTGTGTAGAGGCCCCTTTGAAAATGGTGAAAGCAACCTTTAGATGAAACAGGAAAGATTTTACAGGGATATTTTTGCACTGCCTTCAGACTCGCTGCTGAAAAACCTAACCCCAAAGTCTGTTATATATGGGAAATATTTGTGCAGCATATGCAATCTTTATAGGACTCAGTTGAAACAATTCCTAGTTTGTAAATTAAGATGGGGAAAAGAACATAATCTTCCACTTCTGTTTCATTTCACTCCAGGATAAAAGGAAGAAGAGAGGATGCAAGCTTCCTCACTGTCCTGGTTTTCTTCTTGGATTTGTCTACGTGTGTTTACAAAACATACACAGTGGACTCCTTAGTAACACACACAAGATTAGCCTCTTCTGATATCTGAAAGATATATGAATTGCTGAACTGCTGATGAGGAAGATCCATGAAGAGTTTTTTAATTGGTTTAGTAAGATTACTTCCAGTCAACAATTCTCTAGTTTAGTGGTAGAAGATAGATCTGTTTTCCATAAAAGTTAAATGCCAGACTTTTGAATCATTCCAAAGGAAAATCATTTCCTTAAAGAGCCACTTGCTATCATTTGTTTTACAGCAAAATATAAAGGTTGAGATAGAAACTATTATCACAGAATGGTATGCTGAAGAGGCGTGAGTGGTGATAAAAACACAAACAGCTCCTTTTTTTGTTTTTGAGACAGAGTTTTGCTCTTGTTGCCCAGGCTGGAGTGCAATGGTGCAATCTCGGGTCACCGCAACCTCTGCCTCCTGGGTTCAAGCAATTCTCCTGCCTCAGCCTCCCGAGTAGCTGGGATTACAGGCATGTGCCACCATGCCCGGCTAATTTCGTATTTTTAGTAGAGATGTGTGCCACCACTCCTGGTTAATTTTGTATTTTTAGTACAGATGGGGTTTCTCCATGCTGGTCATGCTGGTCTTGAACTCCTGACCTCAAGTGATCCACCCGCCTCGGCCTCCCAAAGTGCTGGGATTATAGGCATGAACCACCACGCCTGGCCAACACAAACAGCTCTTATGCCAGCACTACACTTCCAACTACTGCTTTGGGATGCCTATGCTCACTGGAAACAAATAAACAAACATAAGCCAACTTACCCTCTTTTGTTTCCACCAGCTCAATAAAAAATGCTACCTCCTGCTTGTAGAGAGTTTCGTAGTTTGAAAATGCTTTCTTGTCTCATTCCTGTTTGGTCTTCAGAACATCCCTAGGAGGCAAATAGAATGGATAAGAGGAGTAGCACCAGAAACAACCCAACCGTCTGTCAACTGAGGAATGGATAAATAAAACGTGGGACATCCATACAGTGGACTGTTATTATGCAATGAAAAAGAATGAAGTACTGGTCGGGTGTGGTGGCTCACGCCTGTAATCCCAGCACTTTGGGAGGGCGAGGCGGGCAGATCACCTGAGGTTGGGAGTTTGAGACCAACCTGACCAACATGGAGAAACCCTGTCTCTACTAAAAATACAAAAATTAGCCGGGTGTGGTGGCACATGCCTGTAATCCCAGCTACTCGGGAGGCTGAGGCAGGAAAATTGCTTGAACCCTGGAGGTGGAGGTTGCGGTGAGTGGAGATCGCACCATTGCATTCCAGCCTGGGCAACAAGAATGAAACTCTGCCTCAAAAAAAAAAAAAAAAAAAAAAAAAAAGATGGTAATTAGATTGGTGGTCTTCTAGGGCTGAGGGAGTGTGGTTGGAGATAGCCAAAGTGGAAGGGGTTTCTTTTTTCAGGTAATAAAAAAATGTTCTAAAGTTGATTTTACAACGGTGATGGCTGTACAATTCTGTGAATACACTAAAAACCACTGACTTGGAAACATTAAATGGATGAATTGTGTGGTTTCTTATGGCTCATTAAAGCTGTTGAGAGAGAGAGACTATCTAGAGCCTAACTTCCGCATTAGATGTGGGTTCCCATTTGAATTCTGCCACTTACTTGCTGTATGAACTTAGCCAAGTTACTTAAACATTGTGAATTGCAGCTGCCTTCTCTGAAAACCAGAGATAATAAGGCCTCCCTTGCAGGGTCATGTGGAAGATCCGACTCATGCCCACACAGTGCCTGGAATAGTACTGCACATGTCGTTTGTACCTGTTAAATGGCAGCCTGGCTTATGACCATTCTCTCTCTCCCTCTCTTTTTTAAAAGAGACAGGGTCTTGTTATGTTACCCAGGCTGCTCTCAAACTCCTGGCCTCAAGCAATCCTCCCATCTCGGCCTCCCAAAGTGCTGGGATCACAGGCATAAACCCTTGTGACCATTTTGACCATGAGCTGACTGAGAGGTTCAGTGGGGAAGGAAAAGCTTCAGTGATGAGTAGGAAATGGGTCCAACTGGCCTCCAGACCCGTAGCTCAGAGCTACTTTCTTCGTGTTGGAGGCAGAATGGAAAATTAGAAAGAATATCAAGTTTGGAAACAGGACCACGCTTTCATCTTACAATGATTCACTGAGTTCCTATCATATGCTAGGTCTGTGCCAGGCCATGAGGAAAGAGTGGTGGGTTCCATGGCTCTGGTCCCAACCCCAGTGGAGTTCACAGATTAGCAAGTAGGGATGCCAATTCAGGAGTCGAGCTGACTAGGGTTAGACTATGGGCACGACCACTGACTTCCTTCGTAATCCTGGGCAAGTTACTTAACTTCTGTAAGATTCAATATCTGCAAGTATGGTTGCAGTTATGTATTCCCATTATCCTCATACTAGTATGACCTACAAAGTTGATGTGACAATGTCATCAGATTACCTATGTAAAGTACTAAATATAGTTCCTGATATATGATAAACACTAAAGAAACAACTCATTTAACAATATGAACAATTAGTAATACAATGATTTATATTATTAATATAACAATTAGAATTATAAATAATAACTAAGAACTAATGTCAACAATTAGTAATAACAAGTATTCCTATTATATTTATTATTAGCATCTAGTGGAGCATTGCATCCCTGAGTAGAGAACAATCTGCAGGATGTTGTACAGCTTTTTGGAGCTATTTCCTTATTAACAACTTGGCAATGTTAATGGTTATCTCCAGATTTTTATGTAAGCTAGATAAGAAAATGTATGTAAAAGCATTTTTGATAGGGGCTTATTATTTTTATTCCATGAAAGCGGCACCACTCAGAACCTTCGGTGAACCAAAGTATTACTTTGTTTTGCCTCAAACAGCAAGCCCTTCTAAATTACAACCCTGGGAAATAAAGATGACAGTAAATTATGCAGGCCATCCCCTGGCCTAGGGCACTTAGGGTTAGGGTTCAGGTAGTAAGTCCTAGAGTAAGTGGACATTTAGCCAGGCTGCAGATTGATGAGTGCTGAGAGGAGCTGGTTATTTGATCCCCAGGAAATGTTTCTAGGCTGGGGTCACTGTTGCCAGCCTTTGAATCAATAAGGCAGCACCTTTCAGACCAGAAAGTTCAGTTCTGTTTATCAAGTCAAGAGAAGTGAGAGAAGCAACAAGCATGATGAAAGCAGGGCACTCGCAGAGTCTCCAGTCAGCTCCAGTGTTAAGAGGGAGGGACCGAGGCAGACTGTCTCCAGGTTTCCAGGGGCTTCCAGAGATGTTCAAGGCCTTCCTTCCCCAGGTCTCCCCCGTTCTTCAAGAGCTTCATCATTTTCTAACCTCTCCAGAGAAATGAGTGGCAGACAACAATTTGTTCCATAAACTTTTATTGAACATAGACCAGGGCCAAGCACTATTCCAGTTACAGGGAATGATCACTCATGAATCTGTTCAAAAAATAAATTTTGAGCACTTACTCTGTGCTAGACCCTCTGATAAATGAAACAATGAGCGAACCACAGCCCTTCAATGGCGTTGCTAGTCAAGTAGGGGAGAAAAATAAATCAGCACTTACAGAGTGATGAAAAGAATAAGGGAAGAGTCACAAGGTGCCATCAAAGCACAGAGGAGGGACACGAGACCCAATCTAGGGTGACTTCCCAGAGGAAGTGATTCTTAAGCCGAAAATTAAGGTGATTCGTCAGCTATATGCAAGGGGAGGAGGAGACCACAAGCAGAGGGAGTAGTATGCCCAGAGGTCTAGGTATGAAACCCACGATATTTTTGCAAAATAAAATGTAGCTCCATTTGGCCTGGCATGGTAGCTCATGCCTATAATCCCAGCATTTTGGGAGGCTGAGGCAGGCAGATCACCCAAGGTCAGGAATTTGAGACCAGCCTGACTAATATGGTGAAACCCCATCTCTACCGAAAATACGAAACTTAGCCAGGTGTGGTGGTGGATGCCTATAATCCCAGCTACTCGGGAAGCTGAGGCAGGAGAATCACTGCAACTCAAGAGGTGAAGATTGCAGTGAGCCAAGATCATAGCACAGCACTCTAGCCTGGGTGACAGAGCAAGACTCTATCTCGAAAAAAAAAAAAAAAAATGCTCCATTTGGCTATCATAAAAAAGTACACAGTGGACAGTGGGGACTGGCCAGAAACACAGCTAAAAAAGTTGGCTGGAGCCATGTATCACCTACCTGCTCAACTATTCTGCAGTATTCCCAAAACACTCCCAAGGATACTGGCTAGTGGCTCAAGAAAAATGGCAAAGGAAGAATTGTTTGACATGGTAACAGCACCATGCCATGTGTTCCACACCTTGGAGCTGAGAAACAGCAGAGCTTCCTCCCAAATTCCTACTGTGGACAAGGCTGCTTCACCAGTCTGAAGGCCGATTTAACTAGTTTCAGTCCTCCAGAAAGTATCTGTGCCCAAAAACCTAGAGGAGGCATACATTGTAAACAGCAACATAAAAAAGAAACAATCATCCCAATTTGTTCATAACTTAAAACCAAAACACTCCCTTCCACTCTCTCCCTACTCCCCTTTCTCCCTACTCCCCTCTCCAATATGTTGACTTGGTCTTCGAAATCAGAAATCCCCACGAGTGGGAGACCCTAGAAGTGGTCTTGCCTCAAATCAAGGAAAAGAATCAAATGCACATTTATATCATGGCATCATATCCTTCGGGTGATTCCCGGGTGTGTGTCATCTGGCATCCATGAATACCCACTCCCAGGTTCTCATCTAAAGCACTCCCTTGAGTTGTTTCCAGCAAATCATTACTGAGATTTTCGTACAAGGAGGCATTTGTCACTTGCTGGGTCCGGGGGTGGAGGAGTAGGATGCTTAGTAAGCCAAGCAAAAAGGAGCAGCCAGGAAGGGGCTACTGGACAGAGGCTGCTGGCTTCCCTTACAGAGTGAGAGCAATGGGGGAAAGAGGAAAGACAGATGAGCTGGCTTCAAGACTTACCCTGGGAGGTACATATGAGTTTCTCTCTTTGTGCTTGACTGAGGTTGGAGTGGCCTAGAGCAGTGCTTCCCAAACTTAACATGCACGTGAGTCACCGGTGGGGCAGGTGGCTGGCTCCAATGCTCCCTCCCACCCAGTACATCTGGGTTGAGGCTTGAGGTCTGCATTTCTAAAAAGCCCCCAAAATTATGCCATGTTCATTGTCTACTGCTGCATAACAAATTACCCGCAAAGCTTAGCAGCATAAACAACAAACATTTATTCTATCACACAGTTTCTGAGGGTCGGGAATCTGGAAGCAGTTTGTCTGGATGATTCTGGCTCGGCCTTTCTTGGGACATGACAGGCAAGCTGTCAGCCAGGCCATGGGCTCTGAAGGGGCTGCACTCTCCAGTCTCCCTCCACTGCTGTTGGCAGTAGGCTGGAGCTCCTCGCTGTGTGGGCCTCTCCAAAGGGCTGCCCATATCATGGCTCTTGCTAAGATGGAAGCTGTAGCCTTTTTACACATAATCCCTGAAGCGACGGTTATCACTTCCACTACATTCTATTCATCAGAAGGGAGTCATGAACTCCAGCCCACACTGAAGGGGAGAGAAACTAAGCCCCATCCCTTGAAAGGAAGAAAATCAACAAATGTATGGACATATGTTTAAAATCATCACAGATACCATTGCTGCTAGTCCTTAGCCCACATCTGGGCTGTCTGGAGAGAGAAGGGTTTAGAATACAGTGTCCAAAATAATCCTGTTGAGGTTGGAGTAAAGGCACTGACACTTGCTAGAACGTCATTTAGCCAGGCTGGGGGCAGTGGCTCATGCCTATAATCCCAGCACTGTGGGAGGCCGAGGTGGGCAGATCACCTGAGGTCAAGAATTCGAGACCAGCCACATGGTGAAACCCTGTCTCTACCAAAAACGCAAAAATTAGCCGGGCATGGTGGTGTACGCCTGTAATCCCAGCTACTCAGGAGGTTGAGGCAGGAAAATTGCTTGAACCCGGGAGGCAGAGGTTGCAGTGAGCTGAGATCTCACCACTGCACTCCAGCCTGGGCGACAGAGCAAGACTGAAAAAAAAAAAAAGAAAAGAGAGAGAGAGAGAAAGGAAGAAAGAAAGAAAAAGAAAGAGAGAGAGAGAAAGGAAGAAAGAAAGAAAAAGAAAGAGAGAGAGAAAGAAAGAAAGAAAGAAAGAAAGAAAGAAAGAAAGAAAGAAAGAAAGAAAGAAAGAAAGAAAGAAAGAAAGAAAGAAAGAGAGAGAAAGAAAGAAGAAAGAAAGAAAGAGAAAGAAAGAAAGTCATTTCGCCTCTCGGTACCTCATCTGAAAAACGAGAATAACAATGATCCTATCAAGCAGGGTTGTTTCCTTAGGAAATAATACACAGAAACCACTGAGCACAGTATCTGGCTGGCAGAAGTAGTCAATGAATCGTCACTATTATTATTATCAGAGAAGCTAACCCATTTTTCAGTGGCAGCCCCAGGAGTTCCAGGCTCTGCCCTCTTGGCTCTTAGGTCCCAGTCCTGCTCATGCACTTATCATCCGTCCCCTAAAGCGGAAAGTTGTGTACTCAGTTGTGCCAGAATTCCAGAGACACCCTAAATTCTCACCATTCTCCATTCTCCTACACAGGGGCTGGGTAGATGGGTGGAGGTGAGGGTACCAATGGCTAGATAGCATGAAACAAGTCTTTGAGATGTGGCACAGACAGCCTGCAGGTGTTTGAAGCGTCATCTTGGAACAAGATCCATGAATCAGAATCTCTGCCGATGGAGTCTGATCATCTGCATTTGTAACTTGCTCTCCGGATCATTCTTAGGCACACCAGAGTTTGAAAAGCACTGCAGACAGATGCAAGAGATGTATTTATTCACCTACCTCCCCCCTCACCTCTGAAAAGAATGGAAGGCTTGACTTTGGGTTCCTGAGAACAATAATGAGCTGTCCTCCTGAGGCCCTGTCTGAGGCCAGAGCTGGACTGGCCCTAGGGTTGACCCGGTGCAGAACTTCTGTCCTGGTGACTAATGATCCAGTCCGGCCCAGCCTGGCTGTGGTTTGTCTACAGGCCCCGTGACAGGCCTATCCACCCAGATAACCACAATCTTGCTTTGTGGGATCAAATACTGGTTCAGAATTTATGAGTCCAAGTAATGACATGGCTGTGCTAGAGAGGGGGCGGGGTAGGAGCTGGGGGTGGGGCAGCACTTCTCCCTCGGGAGCCTTGGCTGCCTTACCTAGCTTCAGGCTGCAGGTCAGGCCAAGAGGACAGGCTGCTGACTGCTTTGGGTAACAGGGTCAGGGTACCAATGAACAGCATAGCAGCTGCTTCATGTCTCCACGAAACCTTTCCCACTGTGTCACATGGTGAAATCACTGCATGGTACACCCTGGTGCATTTTGTCATCCTAAAACCCAGGATGAGGTTAAAAATAAAAAAGCAGCATTCTCCCATTCCACAGTTAGGGAATGGAAAAGATGTTTGTCATTGTTATCCCCTTAACAAGTGGACTTAATGGTTCACTTAGGGCTGAGATGCTGCAGTCCTGAGTTGCAACTTCCAATTTGGCATCTTTCTATGTTTGTCCTTCTTTATAAACTTGGGACTGTGGCTCATGGTAAGATACAGCTTTTGGAGATCAGAAAGCATGGGCAAACTCTTATCTGAGTTTGGTGTTCAGGACAACATTCTTTCCATTCATTCATTCATTCATTCATTCATTCATTCATTTAACTGAATTTGATTAAGTACTATTTGCCACACACCTGTTAGGCAACAGAAGATACAGCAACAACCAGGACCAATGATAGAGCTTACATTCTGAGGGATGCCTGTGATTACAAGTAACAAACAAGGAAACATACAAATTAACACGATAATTTCCAGTTGTGATAAAGCAGGGCTGGAGGTACTTGCTAGGAGTGTTTTAAACTCATTGGCCTTTACTATGGTTGGAGGAAGAAAGGAATTAGAAACTGATCTGCAATACAGATTTTAAGTTCTTCTTGTCCTTCCTCTTCTAAAATCATCCTAACTAAGGATTATTTTTCGCTCTATTTTTGCTCCATTTTGTTTGGATGGAACATCATGCAGACTTACAGCACAGTGATCCCAATAATAGCACAGTTGTTACTACAGAGATTTGTCCAGGTCAGATTTTATTGCTTTTGGCCCAAAGCTGCTACAAAATTTACAGAGCAAAGAGAGGTACAGTGTGGTCTACTGAGCAAGTTACTGAGTTAACATGAGTTCCTGTGCTTGAACTTACTTAGCATTTAAAGGCAATTTCATAAAAGTCATCATTAGACTAATATATCACAATAGCAATTCAACAATGATGTCTAAAAGTATTAGCTGTAATTGAGCAGCCAGTATAAAAAAGCCTTGTGCACATGGTTGGGGTGTTTTTGCTTATACATTTTGGGGGTGAGTCCTCTGAGACCTGTGGAATGCCGTGAACCCTGGAAAATGCACACATGTGCATTCACATAAAATTTCAGGGTCCATGAACTCCTGAAGTCCATCCATGGGTTCCCCTGGGGATTCATGTACCCCAGTTTCCTGCTCTAAAATTTATATTTGTGAAAAGATACCCAAGATATTTTAAGTGAAGAAAATTAATTACAGACAGTACATACAACAAGATTCCATTTTTCTTTTAAATCTTATATATACGAGCATTCAGTGTCTGAGGGTAGAGGATCAACTGAAAGGATTACTTTTACCTTGTATTCTATAGACTTCATTTAGGATTATTTTATCTAGCAAACACTTTTTTTTTTCTTTTTTTGTTTTCTTTTTTTTTTTTTTTTTTTTTTTTTTTTTGAGACAGAGTTTCACTCTTGTTGCCCAGGCTGGAGTGTAATGGTGCAATCTTGGCTCACTGAAACCTCCGCCTTCTGGGTTCAAGCGATTCTCCTGCCTCAGCTTCCCAAGTAGCTGGGATTACAGGCATGCGCCACTATGCCCAGCTAATTTTATATTTTAGTAGAGACGGGGTTTCTCCATATTGGTCAGGCTGGTCTCAAACTCCCGACCTCAGGTGATCCACCCGCCTCGGCCTCCCAAAGTGCTGGAATTACAGGCGTGAGTCACCGCACCTGGCCCAATCACATTATTTTTATAGTAGTTTTTTTAAAAATGAAGTTAAAATCATGGCCATGTCTGAATCAGACGATATGGTTGCCATACCTGGGCAATTGATCTGGATTGAGAACCAGTACTGGATTGAGAGCCTGTGTGGGTTAGAATATAAGGGGCAGAATATGAGGTCATCTGGGAGGTCTAGCTCAGGATGTTTCAGATACAGGGTTGCTGGATTTAGAAGAGTTCAAGTAGGTGGCAGTGGAATAATTTGGAAACGTATTTCTGACAAAATATGTCTGAAATAAAGAAAGACCAAATTGGCCATGTAGAATGGCCTCCTTAGATCACTTGAGGTTAACTTGGAACCTGTGTTATAACATAATGCATTTTTATCCAAGATCTCTGTTTTCAGAGATCATAGTCCATAGTGGGTGGGTCCTCATAAGAGAGGAATAGAGCTGAAACAGGAAAGGGTAGCAATAAACCATCTTCCAACTTCCATGGCTAGGTACAGTTCCAGGAAGTCTTAGGTTTGCAGGTATTTGATCCCACATGCATGATTCTTAGTAGGAAGGTATAGAAATCAGATATATCATGTTCCAAATCATGACCCTCTTCCCATCTGACCCAGAGCTAGTTCCTGCTAAGGAGGCAGTAGACCTTGTGAAAGTTCTAAATAGGGCACTTTGCATTCAGAAATCATACACTGCTTTAGGGGTGGGTTTTTACAAAACCATACAGCTTAACACATCACACAGTGTATTAAAGGGGGTTCAGCCATGCAAGGAAAAAAGAGACTGGGCATTCCTCTGAACTAAGTCCGGCCTGTCTTTGTTGCTTTCCTCTCACCATGAAACCATGAGCTGTGGAGAGCAGGCCTGGGCCAGCTTCTGCTCCATTTCTGCCTGGACCTGGGGGACGGAGGCCAGTGACATTTACTGGCATCACTCCACCTGCTGTGCACGTGGCCCATCCTTTGAAACTGGAGCCGGACAGGGGTTTATTCAACGCACTTCAAAATGGCTATTCCAGAGGAGGCAGGAGAATGAAGCGATCAGGTTCACTATGATTGGTGTGATTTCAGCGTTGCAGATAGAGCTGCTGCAAGAGGGAGATTCTCTCTGCGAAGATCTAACTGACTTCTATGGGCAAGGGTGATGCTTTTGTCTCACTGCCAGGGAGTAAAGGCATTTATGGGGTTAAAATCATTCTGATCTTTCCTATCTTCCATTCCCAGTCTCTCCTTGGGACCAAGGCTGTCAGAGGGACAGTCTATGATGTTGATAGTCCATGATGTCATTATTACCAGCTATGACTGCTGCCACCTTCTATTCATACAGTACTTTCCAGCCTACACAGCACAGCCACATGTGTTGTGAATTACTTACCTAATGTGACCCTCACAATACATCAATGAGGTCCAGATGAGTGTCCCCACTTGACAAATTAGGAAACTGAGGCTTGGAGCAGGTAAGAAATTTCTCCCAAGTCTGCTCACCTCATTGGTGGAGGAGAAGATACTTGGAACCAGGTTTTCTGACCCCGAGTGCAATGCTCTTTCCCCTCTTTCCCCTGGCTGAGATCAGAAAAGTGGCCACAAACAAAGCACAGTCCAGCATTGAACCAGAAACTATCCCTGAGCATGAGCTGTGTTTGTCCTGGGCATAGCAAAAAAAAAAAAAAAAAAAAAAAAAAAAGACTCCTTTACCCCCCAAAGCAAAGATAACCATAGTCAGTAAGCATGTTCTCAGTTCTTATGTTCTGCCAGGTACTGCTCTAAACACTTCACAGCTATGTCCCCTCCTGATCCTTACAACTACCAAGTAGAAGTCACCATTATTTTCTTCACGTTATAAATGAGGAAACTGAGACTCAGAGATATCAAGTAACTTGTCCACAATCACAGAAAAAAAGTGACAGTGCTGGGATTACATCCAGGCCCTGGGACTGCGGAGGTCTGGACTGCTAACCACCACGTGTCCCCTTCTCCCAGTGGGCCTGTTCACCATTTATTTATCAAGCAACCCACCACTGATCCTGACGCCCTCAAGACCTTCGCTTGGTAGCAGGTTACTTGACTGCATCAGGCTGAATAGTTCCACCTCATCTGTTAACACCCCTTCAGCCATGGCACATTAGGGGCCTAAGATCCCTTAAACCAGCAACACAAAATCGCCTATTTCTGCAAAATTGCTCTTTCAGATGGCGGTCAGACTCCATGAGGACGCAGAGACAGATTCCTCAGACAGAGCCTCACTCGGCAGCGTAATTAATAAATGTCTTGAAGAGGGTCAGGGGAAAAGATTTGCTGCCGTTTTGCTGGGCATCTGGGGAGCGAAACACAAGCAATTCATATACATTTTTTATTTCCACTTATTGCCTTTGTCAAGTACCTTCATATTCCATAGGCCAGATGGATTAGTCAGAGTTTTTTTTTAGTAGTTCTGTGTTTCAATGAAATAACACTCTCCCTTCTCATCTCCACCAAGTAATTTTTCTCCACATAAAAAGAAAAAGAAAAGGCAAAAACCTAAATCTCTGTGTTGACAAATGCCATGGAAAAAGCTTTCTTTTCTTCCAGTAAGTGCTTGTAATTGCGTTCTGGCACATTTGTTTCCCTAAAGGAACTAACGCCACAGTTAATACAATTTGGGGGAGAGAAATAAACTTGCAGTGGATTGCCCCCACAAAAATGTGCTGATAATGAAGGCAGGATTTGAGATTTTGGAGAAGGTCTGTGCCAAAAATGGAGAACAAGCCTGCAGCCTGTGACCTGGAAGTCTCAGCCCTTCAAGTGCTAGAGTTCAGCGTCGGGTTTTGGCGTTCTCCTTGGAGACGCCTATTGATAGCTGGTGTCTCTGCGGATACAACTTGAGCTAATTCCCAGGATAATGACCCAGCCGCCCATGATTTACTAACCTCACCGCTGTGCAGTCGCTCCGTCAGGCCTGGCTAATCCTTTAATGGTCCCTGCAGTGTGTCCAGGGCTGCTCCAAAAATTCCAACGCCCTCCCTGGAACACTGAGGGGCATTGAATGCCCCTTCCCCTCCCCTCCACATCTCCCCACCCCCGGCCCTTATCTTATCAGGTAGCTAATTCCCACAAATTATTGTGTGGTTCAGGCAGAAAAATGAAATTGCTCTCAAATCATAAATTTGTCACTTTCCAGACAGCTGCTAAGTCAAGAAAAGCTTGACCAAGTGGGGCTTAGTCACTGTTCTGAACAATTAAGATCTATAAGTGTATTTGGCTGTCTCTCAAAGCAATGTTTATTGTTGGAGGGGAAGAAAACAGTTTATATAGAGATTTAACACTCTATCCGCTCTTAAGTGGAGTGTAATCCTTCATTGAGGAGAATGTGACTACCAACACGCTGTGTCTGACAAAATGTCTCTATGGCACATAGCACTTTATTCATTGTGCCCATCCTTGAGCTCAGTGGTTGCCTTTAGGTGGGGAACACCTAAGTTTCCTAAATCTAGTCTCACTCAGAGCTGAAAGTCAAAAGGTGGAAACAATCAAATGTCCATTAATCAACAAATGGATAAACAAAATGTGGTACATCCACACAATAGCATATTATGCAGCCTTAAAAAGCAATTATATCCTCATGCATGCTGTAACATGGGTGAAACTCAAACACATGTTAAGTGAAAGAAGCCAGAACTACCAGGGCTTCAGATGGTCTACAGCCCACAGGGTCCCTCAGAGAGGATATTGAGGAACTTCTCTTTTAAATTATATATCCAGGCCAGGTGCAGTGGCTCATGCCTGTAATCCCAGAACTTTGGGAGGCTGAGGAGGGTGGATCACCTGAGGTCAGGAGTCTGAGACCAGCCTGGCCAACATGGCAAAACCTCATCTCTACTAAAAAAAATTACAAAAAATAGCCAGTTGTGGTGGCACACACCTGTAGTCCCAATACTCAGGAGGCTGAGGCAGGACAATTGCTTGAACCCAGGAGGTGGAGGTTGCAGTGAACCAAGATCGTGCCACTGCACTACAATACAGCGAGACTTCATCTCAAAAAAAAAACAAAAACAAAAATTGTATATCCAGAATCCTCCTGCATCCCATCACCTCCACCACTATCAGCCTGTTCAAGTTACCATCATCTTTCACCTGCACTGTTGCAGGAATCCTCACTGCTCTCCTGTTTTTGCCTTGGCCTCAATTCAGTCTATTCTCCACACAGCAGCCCAAAGGATCCTTTAAATATTTTTTATTGAGGTAAAATTCACATACCATAAAATTAAAATGTTTAAGTGTACAATGCAGTGACTTTTAGTGCATTCTTAATTTGTGCAACCATCACCTGTATCTAATTCCAAAACATTTTCATGATTCTAAAAGGAAACCCACACCCAGTAAGCAGCCAGTCTCCACTCTGCCCTTCCCCCAGCCCCTGGCAACCATTAATCTTCTTTCTGTCTCTATGGATTTGCTTATTCAGGATATTTCATTTAAATGGAATCATACCATATGTGACCTTTGTGTCTAACTTCTTTCACTTAGTGTGTTTTTGAGTTTCACCCATGTTACAGCACATATCAGTATAGTATCAGTATATAATTCCTTTTTGGCAGAATAATATTCTGTTGTGTGGATAGGCCACATTTTGCTTATCCATTCATTGATTGATGGACATTTATTGTTTCCATATTTTGACGACTGTGAACAGTGCTGCTGTGAACATTCTTGTACAGTTTTTTTTTATCAATACCTGTTTTCAGTTCTTTTGGGTGTATAACTAAGAGTGGAATTGCTAGGTCCCTATCCTTGTAACTTTTTATTGATATGTAATATTTTACACATTTATGGGATACATGTGATATTTTGTTACATGCATAGAATGTGTAATGATCAAGTCAGGGTATTTGGGGTATCCATCAAGATGTTAGATTTAAAACACTTGCTGTGGTATGGGTAATTAAAAGATTATAGGGCCAGGTGCGGTGGCTCAAGCCTGTAATCCCAGCACATTGGGAGGCCAAGGAGGGCGGATCACAAGGTCAGCAGATTGAGACCATCCTGGCTAACACGGCGAAACTACGTCTCTACTAAAAATACAAAAAATTAGCCAGGCGTGGTGGTGGGCACCTGTAGTCCCAGCTACTTGGGAGGCTGAGGCAGGAGAATGGTGTGAATCCGGAAGGTGGAGCTTGTAGTGAGCCGAGATCATGCCACTGCACTCCAGCCTGGGTGACAGAGCAGAGACTACGTCTCAAAAAAAAAAAAAAAGATTATATATGTATATATTATATATGATTATATATTATTATATATTATATGATTATATATAATTAAAAGATTATATATAGATTATATAATATATATAAGATTATATATATAAAAGATTATATATACATATACTTTTTTTTTTTTGAGACAGAGCCTTGCTCTGTTACCCAGGCTATAGTGCATTGGCACAATCTCAGCTCACTGCAACCACTGCCTCCCAGGTTCAAGTGATTCTCCTGCCTCAGCCTCTCAAGTAGCTGGGATTACAGACATGCACCACCATGCCTGGCTAGTTTTTGTATTTTTAGTAGAGACAGGGTTTCACCATACTGACCACGCTGGTCTCAAACTCCTGACCTCAAGTGATCTGTCTACCTCGGCCTCCCAAAGTGCTGAGATTACAGGCATGAACCACCCTGGCTGGCCAAAATAAATTTTCCTAACTTCCACAGCTAAGAAAGAGTTTTCAGTTGCAGCAGGACAGTGGCCATAGTTGTAACAGAGTTGACTCTTGCAGGAAAGTGAAAGTAACAAGTACAGAGGGCAAGCCATGGGATCCCTGATTCATTCAAGTGATACATGCGGTGGGTCTGAATTTCAAGAGCACAAGAAATACCACTTTATTTTCCTAAAATGAAACTGAATTTCTGTGTTAAACTCCCATGTCACTGAGATCTTGTCTCAGTCGAGGTTAAAGGTTCTAGTGTAAGTTTCAGAAGACTCATGTACTGCCAAGCCCTGGAAGGTGGTCTTCCTAAAGTTCCAGTGATCTGTGCACACAGGTATTCCTGAGATGTCTGACTGGCCCCTTCAGGCCTGGAGGGCACCTGACACTCAGCTGGGCTGTCTGTGGTGCTCTATGACGCTGTCCACCTAAAACATATCACTCAGCCACCCCCAACCCCTCCCTGGGGGTGTTGCCATCTTCCTTCTCAAGCCGTATTTTCTTTTCCCACCTCCTCCTGCTTAAAGGAATCTTTTCCTCATCTTCAAGAGAAATTCCTGCTTCTTTTAAATCTTGGGGATTTCTTCTCAGGGCCATTTCCTCTCTATTACCTTCCATCAGCCAGTGGCAAATACAACCATAAATATACATAATAACTCAAAGAGAGGGCCGGGCGCGGTGGCTCACGCCTGTAATCCCAGCACTTTGAGAGGCCGAGGCGGGTGGATCACGAAATCAAGAGATCAATACCATCCTGGCCAACATGGTTAAACCTCGTCTCTACTAAAAATACAAAAATTAGCCAGGTGTGGTGGCATGCACCTGTTATCCCAGCTACTCGGGAGGCTGCAGGAGAATCCCTTGAACCTGGGAGGTGGAGGTTGTAGTGAGCCAAGATTGCGCCACTGCACTCCAGCCTGGCGACAGAGTGAGACTCCATCAAAACAACAACAACAGCAACAAAACTTCAAAGAGAGACCAACTGGCGATTTCTTGTAATCACATCACTCCCCTGAGGAAGAGAACCCCAGGACTCACTGCTAGAGTAGGGAGGTGGGGAGCAAAATGCTAGGAGAAAAAGAGAGGCTAATATTTCAAAGATGGTACCCTACCACATATTGTTGAGTGTATGCTATGGAGCAGTCACGGTTCTGGGTGCTAAGGATATAGAGATGGATGCAATCTACAAAGGGGATGAATTTGTTTCCCACTGTTGCTATAAAAAAAATTACCTTGTGGCTTAAAACAACAAAAATTTCTTATATTTTTGGAGATCAGCAATCCAAAATGGTTCTCACTGGGCTAAAATCAAGGTATCAACAGGGCACACTTCTTCTGGAAGCTCTAGGGGATGATGCATTTTCATGCCTTCTCCAGCTGCCCACATTTCTTGGTTCATGGCTTGTATCACTCCGAGCTTTGCTTCCTTCATCACATCTCCTTCTCTGATCCTCATGCTCCTGCTCCCTACTCTCTGCTTTATAAGGATCCTTACTACGTTTAGAGTCTACCTCTAGAATCCAGGAAAATCTCCCAGTCTTAAAATCCTTAGCTTAATCACATCAACAAAGCCCCCTTTGCCTTGTATCCTGGGTTCTAGGGATTAGGACATAGGCATCTGCGGGAGGCCATTAATCTGCCAACTACAGGAGATTAGTCCAGAGGTGCTATGGTAAGTGCTACCACAGGAGAAATGTGGGGTGTATGAGAATTTGTAGGAATGCCAGATTTGGGAATCAGGAAAAGTTCCTCTGTATAGCCTGAGACCTGGAGGATGAATAAGAAGGATTTGGGAGGCTGGGCGTGGCGGCTCATGTCTGTAATCCCAGCTACTTAGGAGGCTGAGGCAGGAGAATCACTTGAACCCAAGAGGTGAGGTTGCAGTGAGCTGAGATCGCACCACTGCAATCCAGCCTGGGTGACAGTGCCAAACTCTGCCTCAAAAGAAAAAGAAGGATTTGAGAGACCTGAGGAAGAGGAAGCTATACTTAAAGAATTCATAGTTTAGAACAAAGGCTTAAAAGTCACAGAGAATGAAGTAGATCTTTGGAGCTGGAAGTCTTTGAGCAAGTTGTTGCAAGGCTGCAAGGTAAGGACCAGGCGTGAAAGGCCTGGGAAGCCCAGGGAAGTTTAGGTTTTCTCCTAAGGGCAAAGGGCGGCAAGATGAGATGGAAAAGTCACTTGGCTCCTGTGCCAGTCCAGATTGAAGGGCTGGTGATGGAGAGAATAGCCAGGAGGTATGACAGTAATCCAGAGACAGATGCTGGGACAAGGAGGGCTGGGGACAGGTGGAGGCATGAGGAGAGATTGAGATTTATTTATTTATTTATTTATTTTATTATTATTTTTTGAGACACAGTCACCCTCTGTCACCCAGGCTAGAGTGCAGTGGCACTATTTCAGCTCACTCCAACCTTCGCCTCCCTGGTTGGAGCAATTCTTGTGCCTCAGCCTCCTGAGTAGCTGGGACTACAGGCATGCGTCACCATGCCTGGCTAATTTTTTTTGTATTTTTAATAGAGATGGGATTTCACCATGTTGCCCAGGCTGGTCTTGAACTCCTGGGCTCAAGTGATCCACCCACCTTGGCCTCCCAAAGTGCTGGGATTACAGGTATGAACCACCAGGCCCAGCTGAGATCAAGATTTAGATTTAGGACTGTCAGGGGTCAGCAGTTGGCTGGATGTTGGGTGAGGATTACCGAAGAAGGAGGAGTCCAATGACTCCCAGGTTTCTGGCTTGACCTGCAGAGGAAGAGGAAGCTTGGGGAAGAAGGCCAAGGTTCCTGTTTTGAACATGTTGACTTGGTGCCTAGGAGAGATCCGAGTGGACTGCCTGGGAAACAGCTGGCTGCAGCTCAGTCTTGGGGTCTGGTGAGGATTGAACAAATGAAGCATGGAAAGCACTTAGCCCAGTGGCTGTCACATAGTCAGTACTTAATAAAAATGAGATATTATTATTATGTATTAGTTTTATATTCAGGTCTGTGCTGTGCCTTATCAAATTATGCCCTGAGAGCCATTTAGAGCAAAATAAAAAAAAGGCAAGTAAATGACGGGAGAGCAAGGAAAAGGGTGGTTCTGTAGCTGCACACGTATTTGTGTTCTCACGCAAGTCCCGCAGGCTAACAGGGAAAGGATGGGGCAGAGCCTGCCTGCTAAAGTGGCAGCATCAGTTAGCATGAACCAAATACAGATGGGGAAAATAACTACCCTGAGTCCACTCACTCCTGCAATTCTAGGATCAACCATCTCAGATGAGGAGTCCCCATGAAGCACCATCGTTTGTCCGGGGTAATACCCGAGGCTCATTGCCTCATGCCAAGGAAATCAAGGACACGGACACACGTGGAGTGAAGATCAACAGTGGAGGGTTAATAGGCAAAATTAAGAGAAAAGAGAAATAGCTCTCCTTCCTGCAGAGAGAGAGGAGATCCCAAGGGGATCTTGTGGTTTCGTGGTGAAATGTACAGGGTCTTATGGTCTGGCTTGCGGAGGCAGTGTCTGACTTACATAGGGCCCAAAGATTGGTTGGAGCAGGCATGACATTTATATAGCCGGTGAAGAAGTTGGCCACCCTACCCTAATCTTTTGTTATGCAAATGGGTTTTTTTACCTGGCCAGTACCACATGGTAGGCTCCTTACTGTACATATGGTTGATAAAGGAACGGGAAGATGGAGCCTCCATGTTAGACATGTCTAGACCCCAGGTAGCCTTTTCCTATCGTCACAGCTGCAGGCATTCACCCCTGCAAGCTTCCGACTGCTTATCTATGTTTGCAGCTCAATTTTACAGTATGCTTTTTGTCAGAAAAGAAATGATTTGGCCGGGCACAGTGGCTCACGCCTGTAATCCCAGCACTTTGGGAGGCCAAGGCAGGCAGATGACCTGAGGTCGGGAGTTCAAGACCAGCCTGGCCAAGATGGTGAAACCCCGTCTCCACTAAAAATACAAAAATTAACCGGGCGTGGGGGACGGCACCTGTAATCCCAGCTACTCGGGAGGCTAAGGCAGGAGAATTGCTTGGACCAGGGAGGCGGAGGTTGCAGTGAGCCAAGATGGCACCACTGCACTCCAGTCTGGGCAACAAGAGTGAAACTTGGTCTCAAAAAAAATGATTTGGGGACTGCTCTTTATTAAAAGGGAAACCTTACCAAGGACTTCCTTATCCTCACTATCTGTCTAAATAATTTCTTCTTAACTCCTGTATCACCCAGATATCCCGGTGAGGAGTCAGGAGGGAAATCTGGGCTGATTGCTGGGATGAACTCCAGGCTGGTTTGTTTTTAATGAGAGGCTGAGTGGGTGTTAGGGAGGGGGACGTCCTTTCTCAACAATATCAACAATATCAGCAACATCAGCAATGAATTGACTTTTCTCTTCACTCTGATTTCAACCCTAGTATTGCCATCAAAGAGAATCCTCTGTCTGCACAACTGCAAATATGGGCCTTAGAAGAAGACTGGAGCAATTTCTCCAAGTGGTTTCATGTTAGTACTTGCCCCTCAGAGAGAAGAATTGATATTCCTGGGCAAAAGTAACATTTTGTAGAAGTAAAAGTTTTATGATTTATGATGCACCAGAGACCATATATTTCCCTTAAATATTATCATTACGGTCACAGCACCTTCAAAAGAGAAAAATGGAATTCAAGGAACATTAACCTTTAAATATTTACAGCATTTCAAATCCCTGTCCAGTCTTCATTGTCATTAGGATAACTTTGGGAAGTTGTGAGCACATAGACAATGCAATGAGAAATAGCCAGAATCCAGCTGAGTGTTGTGTTCATATCCTTTTGTGGTTGTCGTGGGGCTCCAAGACTGGAAAAATATGAAAAGAATGCAGGATTCCAGCAAGTACAGAAGTCTTTAGAACTAGTCCAGAAACATGTAAATATCTTGAGTCAAAGAAATACACAATCAGTCAAGTGAAGTCACAGATTGGGAAGTGTTCAGGCTTCTCTGAGTAGAGAGAAGGGTGGGGACTTGGCTATAAGACCACCCCCATTTGGAAACCATAAGACATAGAACCATAAATAAAGCTCAGTGGGTCTTTCAGTCTTGTGGACAGCATTGCAGTCAGCACTCAGATTCAACTGTGACAAAAGTAGCCCCAAAAGTGTTCAGGATAAGGAAATTTTTTCTTCAGAAAGTAAAAATTTCCTTAATTCTGAAACCTGGGGTATTTTTTATACATAAGAATAAAATGGCAAGAGAATAAAACAAAAATATTAGCATTTTTATGTTAAGACATCTGTGCATATTTGATATTTTGAGTGTAAGGTTTAAGAAAGTTGGGTTGGCTGGACGTGGTGGCTCATGCCTATAATCCCAGCACTTTGGGAGGCCGAGGTGGGCAGATCACGAGGTCAAGAAACCAAGACCATCCTGACCAACATGATGAAACCCCATCTCTACTAAAAAGCACAAAAATTAGCTGGGCTTTGTGGTGCATGCCTGTAGTCCCAGCTGCTCAGGAGGCTGAGGCAGGAGAATTGCTTGAACCCAGGAGGCGGAGGTTACAGTGAGCCAAGATCACGCTGTTACACTCCAGCCTGGGCAACAGGGTGAGACTTCATCTCAAAAAAATTAAAAGAAAGGAAAGAAAGTTGGGTCTATTAGAGTTGATAAGTCAGTCTTGAAATTCTATTTTAAAATGTAATGAGTAATTAATGTGTATGTGTAATATTTAAAGTAAATTCTGATTAAATTTACACACCAGGTTGAAGAGGGCTTGAGAATCACTATATTAGTCTGTTTTCACACTGCTGATAAAGACATGTGTAATTTAAAAAGGAAAAGAGGAAATATATTAATATTCATACATGTTGCACCTATCCTTCTATTATCCTTAAACCCTAAAATTACGAGACTGTGTAATTTAAAAAGAAAAAGAGGTTTAATGGACTCATGGTTCCATGTGGCTGGGGAGGCCTCACAATCATGGTGGAAGTTGAAAGGCACACGGTGGCAGACAAAAGAGAATACTAGAACTTGTGCAGGGAAATTCTCTTTTATAAAACTATCAGATCTTGTGAGACGTATTCACTATCATGAGTACAGTACAGGAAAGACCTGCCCTCATGATTCAACTATCTCCCACTTAGTCCCTCCCATGACACATGGGAATTGTGGGAGCTATGATTCAAGATGGGATTTGGGTGGGGACACAGCCAAACCATATCATTCTGCCCAAGGCCCCTCCCAAATCTCACGTCCTCACATTTCAAAACCAATCTTGCCTTCCCAATGGTACCCTAAAGTCTTAACTCATTTCAGCATTAACTCAAAAGTCTACAATCCAAAGTCTCAACTGAGACAAGGCAAATCCCTTCTGCCTATGAGCCTGAAAAATCAAAAGTAAGTTAGTTACTTCCTAGATACAATGGGAGTACAGGCATTGGATAAATATATGCATTCCAAATGGAAAAAATTGACCAAACTGAAGGGGCTAAAGGCCCCAGGCAAGTCTGAAATCCAGTGGGGAGGTCAAATCTTAAAGCTCAAAAAAAAAAAAAAATGATCTCCTTTGACTCCATGTCTCATATCCAGGTCACGTTGATGCAAGAGGTGAGTTCCCATGGTCTTGGGCAGCTCTGCCCCTGTGGCTTTGCAAGGTACAGCCTCCCTCCTGGCTGTTTTCACAGGCTGGCATTGAGTATCTATGACTTTTCTAGGTGCATGATGCAAGCTCTTGGTGAATCTACCATTCTCGGGCCTGGAGAACAGTGAACCTCCTCTCACAGCTCCACTAGGCAGCACCCCAGTGGGGACTCTGTGTGAGGTTGCCCACCCCACATTTCCCTTCTACACTGCACTAGCAGAGGTTCTCCATGAAAGCCCCACCCCTGCAGCAAACTTGTGCCTGGATATCCGGGCCTTTCCCTACATCCTCTGAAATCTAGGCAGACGTTCCCAAACCTCACCTCTTGGCTTCTGTGCACCTTCAGGCTCAACACCACATGGAAGCTGCCAAGGCTTGGGGCTTGCACCCTCTGAAGCCACAGTCTGAGCTGTACCTTGACCCCTTTCAGTAATGGCTGGAGCAGCTGGGACACAGGGCACCAAGTCCCTAGACTGCACACAGCAGAGGGATCCTGGGCCCAGCCCACAGAACCATTATTCCCTCCTAGGCCTCCAGGCCTGTGATAAGAGGGGCTGCCACAAAGTTGTCTGACATGCCCTGGAGATATTTTCCCCATTGTCTTGGTGATTAACATTCAGCTCCTCCTTACTTATGCAGATTTCTGCAGCCAGCTTAAATTTCTCCTCAGAAAATAGGATTTTCTTTTCTGTCTTTTCTATCGGGCTGCAAATTTTCTAAACTTTTATGGTGTTTCCTTTTTAAAACTGAATGTTTTTAACACCTCTTGAATGCTTTGCTGCTTAGAAATTTCTTCTGCCAGATACCCTAAATCATCTCTCTCAAGTTCAAAGTTCCACAAATTGCTAGGGCAGGGGCAAAATGCCACCAGTCTCTTTGCTAAAACATAACAAGAATCACCTTTTCTCCAGTTCCCAACAAGTTCCTCATTTCCATCTGAGACTACTTCAGCCTGGATTACACTGTCCATAGCATTATCAGCATTTTGGTCAAAGCCATTCAGCCAGTCTCCAGGGAGTTCCAGACTTTTCCACATTTTCCTATCTTTTTCTGAGCCCTCCAAACTGTTCCAACCTCTGCCTGTTACTCAATTCCAAAGTCGCTTCCACATTTTCAGGTATCTTTTCGGCAGTGCCCCATTCTACTCGTACCAATTTACCATATTAGTCAGTTTTCATGCTGCTGATAAGGACATACCCAAGACTGTGTAATTTAAAAAGAAAAAGAGGTTTAATGGACTCACAGTTCCGTGTGGCTGGGGAGGCCTCACAATCATGGTAGAAGGCAAAAGGCACATCCTACACAGCAGCAGACAAGAGAGAATAATAGAACTTGTGCAGGGAAACTCCCCTTTATAAAACTATAAGATCTCATGAGACTTTTTCACTATCATGAGAACGGCATAGGAAAGACCTATCTCCATGATTCAATTACCTCCCACTGGGTCCCTCCCATGACACATGGGAATTGTGGGAGCTACAATTCAAGATGAGATTTGGATGGGGACACAGCCAAACTCATATCAACCACCATATTTATGAGTTTAATTTATTAGAATTTAAAGTGTTATTTAGGTTCCCAGGAAAGTTTTGTTTGTTGACTCAGACTGGTATAGTATTAAAAGAAAAATCAAATATGTTAAATGTATAAATGCACTTTAAAATGTTAAAAAGAGTTAAATTAAGTTTTTAAATGGGATCAAACATTAATCAAGGAGTTATACATCATGCCAGGGTTTTTTAATTTTATTTTTTACTTTTCTGAGACAAAGTGTTTCTCTGTCACCCAGGCTGGAGTGCAGCGGCACAATCACAGCTCACTACAGCCTCAACATCCTGGGCTCGAGCAATCCTCCCGCCTCAGCCTCCTGAGTAACTGGGACTACAGGTGCATGCCACCATGCCCGGCTAATTTTTTTAATTTTCTGTAGAGACAGGGTCTCACTATGTTCCCAGGCTGGACTCAAATTCCTGGGCTCAAGTAATCCACCTGCCTTGGCCTCCCAAAGTACTGGGATTACAAGTGTGAGCCACTGCACCTGGCCCATGCTAGTTTTGAAAATAAAATAGTAAGAGTTGTAAAAAGAACTTAGAAGTTCATGGAAGAACTAAGGCACTGATTTTGTTACTTTATTAAGTTGAATATTAATTTTTTTTTTTGAGATAGAGTCTCACTCTGTTACTCAGGCTGGAGGGCAGTTGTGCAATCTCTGCTCACTGCAAGCTCTGCCTCCTGGGTTCATTCTCCTGCCTCAGCCTCCCATGTAGCTGGGACTACAGGCACCTGCCACCATGCCCGGCTAATTTTTGTATTTTTAGTAGAGATGGGGTTTCACTGTGTTAGCCAGGATGGTCTTGATCTCCTGACCTCGTGATCTGCCTACCTCAGCTCCCAAAGTGCTGGGATTACAGGCGTGAGCCACCATGCCCAGCCCTGAATATTAATTTTTAAAAACCAAAGTAAGGCCAGTTGTGGTGGCTTACACCTGTAATCCCAGCACTTTGGGAGGCCAAGGCAGGTGGATCACTTGAGGTCAGGAGTTCAAGACCAGGCTGACCAACATGGTAAAACCCCATGTCTACTAAAAGCTACTTGCGATGCTGAAGCAGGAGAACCACTGCAGTGAGCTGAGATTGTGCCACTGCACTCCAGCCTAGGTGACAGAGTGAGATCCTGTCTAAAAATGTAAATAAATAAAAATCAAAACCAAAGTAAACCTTGAGAAAATATTTTTTGTACCAAAGTATGCCTTAGAGGATATAAAAGAAATAATAACCAATTCACACTTACGAATGTGAATGAACATATTTCTCCATTGCTATAAGCAGTGTTAGCTTTTTTCCGCATTTAATATTATTTTATATATTTGTATGTATGTGCATCGTGCATGTATGTATATGCATGTTTGTTAAAATAGAAATTATAAAGTTCAGGCCGGGCACGGTGGCTCACACCTGTAATCCCAGCACTTTGGGAGGCCGAGGTGGGCAGATCACGAGGTCAGGAGGTCAAGACCATCCCGGTTAACACAGTGAAACCCTGTCTCTACTAAAAATACAAAAACATTAGTCGGGCATGGTGGCGGGCACCTGTGGTCCCAGCTACACAGGAGGCTGAGGCAGGAGAATGGCGTGAACCCAGGAGGTGGAGCTTGCAGTGAGCCGAGATTGCGCCACTGCACTCCAGAATGGGCGACAGAGTGAGACTATCTCAAAAAAAAAAAAAAAAAAAAAGAAATTATGTTCATCAGCACATGAAATACGTGTGTGTGTGTGTGGTATTTCAGATACAATGCACAAACAAAATAGGCTCTAATAAATTTTCTTATATTTTGTGCTGCCAGACCCATTTTCTCTCCTGGTCATTCTTGAGCATTTTCATTAGGTCACCTAGATATACGATGATGTAATTAGGTACAATTATGTAATAATTGTATATAAATGATATTTTCAATATATTTTCCCATATGCCTTCTTTGATGAAATGTCTGTTCAAAACTTTTGCAATTTTCTACTTTGCATTATGGATTTTGTATTATGCAAACTTTTGCAATTTTGTATTATGCCATTATTTCGTTTGTGTATCTCCTAGAGTAGTTATTGCCAGCATTTCTAATCTCTGTAAAATAGCAGTGGTAAGCAGTGGTGGCTCACACCTGTAATCCCCGCACTTTGGGAGGCTGAGGTGGACGGATCACGAGGTCGGGAGATCAAGACCATCCTGGCTAACATAATGAAACCCCATCTGTACTAAAAACACAAAACATTAGCCAGGCACGGTGGCTGGCGCCTGTAGTCCCAGCTACTCTGGAGGCTGAGTCCGGAGAATCGCTTGAACCTGGGAGGCAGAGGTTGCAGTGAGCTGAAACCACGCTACTGCACTCCAGCCTGGGTGACAGAACGAGACTCCATCTAGAAAGAAAGAGAGAAAGAGAGAAAGAGAGAAAGAGAAAGAGAGAGAGAAAGAGAGAGAGAGAGAAAGGAAGGAAGGAAGGAAGGAAAAGTGAGGACAAGAGACATCCTTGTCTGCTTCTGTTTTGAAGGAGAATTTCTTTGGTTCTTCTAATATTGCCTTTTGCATTTAAGTTTTTAAATCTTTTTTTTTTTTTTTTTGAGACAGGATCGGATTTCACTCTGCCGCCCAGGCTGGAGTGCAGTGGTGCAATCATAGCTCACTGCAGGCTCAAACTCCTGGGCTCAAGGGATCCTCCCACCTCAGCCTCCCAGCAGCAGGGACTACAGGTATGTACCACCATGGCCAACTAACTCTTAAATTTTTGTAGAGACAGGGTCTCACTATGTTTCCTAGGTTGATCTCCAACTTCTGGCCTCAAGCCATCCTCCTGCCTTGGCCTCCCAAAGTGCTGGAATTACAAGCATGAGCCACCTTGCTTGGCCTAATTTATAAAACTGTTTATTATGGAAATTTTTAACATGTGCAAAGATAGAGAGAAAAGTACACTATTAAACCCTCATGTAGCCACCACCCAGCCTTCACAAATTTTTTTTTTAACATTTCTCCATTCTTGTTTCCTCCATTCTTGTTTTATTCAATCTTGTTTTATAACCCCACTCCAAACATTCTTTTCTCCTCCTCCTTCTCCTTTTTTTGCTTTGAGGTGGTGGTCATGAGGCAGACTGGAAGGTTGTTTTTTTTCTTTCTTTTTTTGTAACTGAGGTAAAAATCAATGATTGTATAGATTTTAAGTGTACAATTTGATGACTTTCATTAAATGTATACGTCCAAGTACTCAACAATCCAATCGAGATAAAGAACATTTCATCACCCTAGAAAATTTCCCTGTGCCCTCTTCCAGGCAAACATCACCCTCCACAGACAACCACTCTTCTGATTTATATCATCATAGAAACGGTGTCTTTTCTTGAGCTTCATATATTAGGAATCATGCAGTATCTTCCCCTTGGTCTGACTTCTTTCATTCAAGCTTTTTTGGGATTCATCCATGTTGTTGCATATATCAGTTGTTCATTTTTCAAATTGCTGGATAGTATTGCATTATATGAATGTGCCACACTTTATTCACTTATACCTTCTCCTGTTGATAGACATTTGGGTTGTTTCCAATTTTTAGCTATTCTGAATACAAGTAATACAAACATTCTTGTACAGTTCTTTTTACTCGTTCTTGTACAATTCTTATTGTAGATATTTGTCTTCATTTTTGGAGGAGTAGATAACAAAGAGTATAGAATTGGGAGTCATGGGGTAGATGTATACTTAGCTTTATACGGAACTGACAAACAGTTTTTCCAAAATGGCTTTGCTATTTCACACTCTCCTCAGCAGTGTATGAGAAGTTTCGTTGTTGCACATCCTTGGCGGTATTTGGTGTTGTCAGTCTTTTCCGTTGTAGCAGTTTCAGCAAATATGAAATGGCATCTCATTGTTGTTTCAATGTGTACGTTGCTATGGTCTGAATGTGTCCCCTCAAATTTCATATATCGAAATCCTGACCCCCAAGGTGATGGTACTAGGAGGGTGGGGCCATTGGGAGGTGATTAGGCCATGAGGACAGAGCCCTTGTGAATGGGATTAGTGCCCTTAGAGAAGAAGTCCCAACGAGTGAATTCTCTCCCTTCACCGTGTAAGGACGCAGCAAGGGGCCATCTATGAGCCAGAGAGCAACCCTCACCAGACACCAGGCCTGCCTGCACCTTGATGTTGGACTTTCCAGCCTCGTGAACTGTGACGAATAAATTTCTGATGTTTATAAACCATCTAGTTATGTTATCTTGCTATAGCAAGTGTAAATGTGTGTGTGTACAGAAATTCTTCCTAGGCCGTGCGCAGTGGCTCACGCCTGTAATCCCAGCACTTTGGGAGGCCAAGGCGGGTGGATCACGAGGTCAGGAGATCAAGACCATCCTGGCTAACACAGTGAAACCCCGTCTCTACTAAAAAATAGAAAAAATTAGCCGGGCATGGTGGTGGGTGCCTGTAGTCCCAGCTACTCAGGAGGCTGAGGCAGGAGAATGGCGTGAACCCGGGAGGCAGAGCTTGCAGTGAGCAGAGATCGTGCCACTGCACTCCAGCCTGGGCGACAGAGTGAGACTCCGTCTCAAAAAAACAAACAAAAAAAAAAAAAAAAAAAGAAAGAAAAAGAAAGAAAAGTGATAAGGTTTCTGTTGAAGATGTGGTGTTCTATATTTATTAAGATAATCATTTTTCTTTCTAAGTAGTAAACCATTAATAATTTATATGAATGATACCTTCCATTCCCAAAGTAAACCTTTTTTGAAAGGAATGAAGTGGTGCTGTGTGCGGCACCACAGATGAAATGTGAAACATGCTAAGTGGAAGTAACAATGACTCTCTGCTTGGCCAAACTTTAATCAGTGTCCTCTAAGCCCTTTTCTCAACTAAGCTCAGGTTTGCGGAGCCAAGATTTAGCAAAAATCCTACTAAGTCCAGTGTGTGTGTGAGTGTGTGTGTGTGTGTGTGAATTTTTTGAGATGGAGTCTCGCTATGTTGCCTAGGCTGGTCTTGAACTCCTGGGCTCAAGCAATCCTCCCCCCTTGGCCTCCTGAGTAGCTGGGATTACAGGTGCACACCCAAAATAAACCTTATGTACTCATAGTGGACACTTTTTTTTTTGAGACAGGGTCTCACTCTGTTGCCCAGGCTGCAGTGCAGAGTGAGATTGTGCCCAGGCACAATCTCAGCTCACTGCAACATCCACCTCCCAGGTTCAAGCTATTCTCCCACCTCAACCTCCCCAGTAGCTGGGACTGCAGGTGCATGCCACCACACCCAGCTAATTTTTGTATTTTTTTGGTAGAGCCAGGGGTTTCATCACATTGGCCAGGGTGGTCTCGAACTCCTGACCTCAGATGATCCGCCTGCCTCAGCCTCCCAAAGTGCTGGGATTACAGGTATAAGCCACTATGCCCAGCCAATTCTTTTTAATATGTGTTGTCTATGTTATTCTAAGTCATACAATTTGATATACCATTTTTTAATCTTTTCCCATGTATGCTTAGTTTAAATTATTTGGTGGTGGGGAGGGCAGGGTAGAGGTAGTACTGTATCCTTATCAGATTTAAGGATCAAAAACAAATTCAATTTATACAATCATCTCAGTTAACAGGTCATTCCTTTCCCCAATATTTTGAGATAATTCATGTAATAAAGGGATTATTTATAGTGCCATGGAAAGAGCATTGACTTGGGAGGAAAACAGAACTGCTCTTGATGTGAGTTGGCTACTCACCAGCCTTATGACCTAGCAAATTATTTCATCTCTCTTTCAGTATCTTCCACAGCACTGAGCAAGTGGATGGAGAGAGGAAAGACACCTGGTGAATCCCGATGATAAGACTGATGATTGGAAATAAAATTGAAATGGGACAAGCATACTTCAGTATGACTGCATCACAATTAATTGCATCTGCAACGACTTTATTCCCAAATAAAGTCACATTCGGGGGTTCCGTGAAGGACATGATTTTTGGAATGACACCATCCAAACCACACACCTATACTCGTTCATATTTGGAAACTCCATTTCAGGTTATGAAACACATGCCTTACTTGTTCCTTGCCCTTTGCAGACAGGGTGATGCAAAGTGTCACACATTGTGACCTGGGTCCCAGTCATTGTCCTGCCTTGTGCTGGATGACCCTGGCCAATCTAATTCATCTTTCTAGGCCTTATCCAAATAATGAAGTTGGGAGAGGTGGTCTCTAAGAACCCTTGGAATTTAACTATTCACAACCTTTCGGGACCCAATTAAACTTTTTTTTTTTTTTTTTTTTTTTTTTTGCAGGGGAAATGTAGAAATGAGCCATCATGAAACGATGCTAGAGGCTGGAGAGCCTGGATACATTGACATAATTGGGGGATGAGTAATTTATTACAATTGGATTCCAGGACAGCCCAGGCTACAGCTCCCCAGGCAGTATCTCTAAAGTTTCTACTTGCTAATCATCACCATATGAAGGGCAGGGAGATTGCTTTCATCTGTGACTTTTATGGGACCATCCAGCTATTCTTCAGAGTCAGTTTCTCATCAAAAATGGGGTTTATTACCAAAAAAGTTAAAGACCTTAGTACACATTTTGGTAAACATAGATTGATACCCCCTAGCAGGAATCAAGAGAACAGATTTCATTTACTGAAAGGTTACCAGGCATTGTGCTAAGAGCTCTGCATGGCTTCTTCCATTTAATCCCCAAAACAACTCTATGAAGTCATGTGCCAGGTAATCAATGTATCCTTCTCAGGTCCAAATTCACCCTTCAGTACCTGCTCTGCCATACTGACATGTAAAGCATTTCTCCTTTACCTTGAGCGCCATGATAAGCTTTGTCAGTAGAGGGCGCTGGCGAGACATCACGGGAGGATGCGGTTTCTCCTCCTGGTTCTGGCCTGCTGTTTTGCTTGGTTTGCTCCATCTGCTTTGTAAAGCCTCCTCCTGTGCATATGTGAGGACATCCAGTGGCATTCTGCTCCACCCAGGCTCCCAGAGTGCCCAGTCCCTCAGCCACTTTGCAGCCCTGCCGGGGGCCCAGTGACCACCTTGCTGTGTGGCCTTCCTGATGCAAACGCCAGTGCGCTCCAGGGCTCCCCAGCACGCTCCCTGGCCTACCCTCCAGCCTCGGTTTGCCTGCCCCCCGGGGAGGGCTGTTTTCCACTGCCCTACTAGCATCAACACCACGAATCCTAGGTCAAGTGTCGCCCTGCCAGGAAGCAGATTCTCAGCATCCTGACTCCATCTGCCCATTCACCTTCGCTCACCTGGACCTGGGAGGGCTGTTTCCTGCTACCAGGAAGCCCACAGACTTCACCATCTAGTGGGCGGCACCATGCCTTCTCCAACCTAGTCCAAACCCCAGCCTCGGGGAAGGCCTCCCCGTTCCAAGTTTGTCCTTTCTTGGGCACTTTCCCTCCGCCCTGGAGGACCCTTAGAGTTCCCTTCGCATCTTCATGGATACTCACCTATCATCGTGTAATACTTCTTCAGATTAAAACAACCCCTGTTCAAATTGCTGTGTGGTTTCTGTCTCCTGACTGGATGCAGACAGATACAAGTAGGTACTATTGTTACCATTTTAAAGATGAGGGAATGAGATTTAAAGAGGCCAAATGGCTTAGTGAGAATCAGATGCGAAGTGTGGCAGAGCTGGACAGAAACCCCAGGATGGTCTGGCTCTAAATTCTTTGATTTGCACCTCTCTGTACATAAACCAGGAGTTAGTGGAAAGATAGGAAAGATACCACTTAAGAAAGAGGGGTGACTCAGCCTTCTCCCTCCCCTCTTTTCCTATGCCTATGTGTCCTGGGTGTTTCAGATGAAAATAAGGGCAAAAAATGCAAAAATGGGCCAGCGCAGAGGCTCATGCCTGTAATCCCAACACTTTGGGAGGCCGAGGTAGGTGGATCACTTGAGGTCAGGAGTTCAAGACCAGCCTGGCCAACATGGCAAAACCCCATCTCTACTAAAAAATACAAAAATTAGCTGGGTGTGGTAGCGGGGTGCTAGTAATCCCAGCTACTCGGGAGGCTGAGGCAGGAGAATCACTTGAACCCGGGAGGCAGAGGTTTCAGTGAGCTGAGATCACACCACTGCACTCCAGTCTGGGCGACAGAGTGAGACTTCATCTAAAAAAAAAAAAAAAAGAAAAAAGAAAACAGAAAAAAATGCAAAAAGTAGGCCAGCTCCTAGAGGAAGATTTTCAGCGATCAAGAATGTCAATACTCATCTCAAGATAATTGCCAAAATAAACACAGAAAAGAAGGGGAGAAAAAAAATGCCCCATATATTTAAAAAACCACTTTTATACACTTTACATATGGTCAATACTCTGCTCCAAATACATTTGTTTTGAGGCTATTCAATTTTTGCCAATTTCCCCAGCTTTGTCTTATCTGCTAAAATGCCTCATCTTGCTATGGAGAGAGGTGAAATCCCAGCTTTGGGTCTTGCCTGTATTTGCATCCGGCTCAAAGCAGCCAGATTTCTGGATGATGTATGTCCCAGCTCTAAGGAGCTCTGGTCCTCACTGGGGGTGTGCTCAGAGGCAGCATGTCACAGCTTCCATATTCCTGGAAATGAAGCCCCAACTTGCTTGTAGTTTATCCTTTAGGGAAATCAGCAATGTGAATCCTAATTAGCCTCAAAATAACAAACCCCAGTAATTAATGATCTTCCTTAGGGGTTGCTCTGGTCCTTCAGCTTCGGTCGGAAGGGGAAAAAAAAGAGTCCAATAGGAGGATTCACTATTTCCTGCTGATTAGAGCTGGTGAGCTCTGGACTAAGAGTTAGGATACCTGGATTTGAGTCCTGGCTTTGCCACTAATTACACGGTCCTGTGTCTCTCTGTAAACAAAAAAGATTGGCATCTAAGCTCCTTTCTAGTTCTGTGGTCCTTCGGCCTCAGAATCCTTTCAACTCTATTTAGCCATGCCAAGTTAAATAACAGCACCTTCACTGAGTGCTCACAATGTGCCAGGCAAATTGCTAAACACCTCAAATGCATTATCTCATTTAAGTCTCACTGCAAACCTATGAAGCAAGCACTATTATTATTATTTTATTTTATTTTATTTTTTGAGACGGAGTCGCGCTCTGTCACCAAGCTGGAATGCAGTGGCGCCATCTCAGCTCACTGCAACCTCTGCCTCCCAGGTTCAAGTGATTCTTCTGCCTCAGCCTCCCAAGTAGCTGGGACCACAGGCGTACTCCACCATATCCAGCTAATTTTTGTATTTTTAGTAGAGATAGGGTTTGACCATGTTGGCCAGGGTGGTCTCGATCTCTTGACCCCATGATCCGCCCACCTTGGCCTCCCAAGTACTGGGATTACAGGCGTGAGCCACAACGCCCAGCCTATTATTAGCCCCAATTTACAGGTTCAGAGAGATTAGAGCATGATGATAAGAAAGCCACACCATGTGTCCTCTCCCCAGATGGGTTACTGACCTCAGAAATATGCTCCAAATGGGATCCAGTAGGAGAAATGCAGGTAGATCCCTGATTGACATTGTTCAAGTCAGCATCACCCTCATTAGCGGTAAATGAGGAAAAGCAGTAATGAGTAGTCAGGCGGGTGCTTGGAGCGGAAGGCAGGAGGGAAAAGAACATTAATCAGCAAAGCCAGGCACTTTATGCAGGTGGTCTCATTTAATCCTTAGAGCAATGCTATGCATTGGGATTATTCCCATTTTACATATATAAAGAAAATGAGGTTCAGAGAGGATAAGTGACTTGTCCACTTACACTTCCCACCACCAGTCAGCAGCCAACCTGAGATTTCAGTGTATTTTGTTTGACCTCTTCCATCACACTGCATTGGGAGAATCCATTGTTTGCGGCCAGGGATTTCAGGGCCTGGGCAACCATATATACATTTACTGAGGCCAAGACCGTGTCAACTGGCAGTGAAATAACTGTTCAATTCAGACAAAGGGAAGGGGAGGGAAAGGTCTTTAAAAAGTTAGTCCTTTTCTTTGATATTGGCTGAGCTGAGATTTCCTGGGTCTAGGCCCAGCCTCTGCCCCAGAGGAGCCCCTCCAGGACAAGTGCTGTCCCACCTCTGAGAGAAGAAACCAAGTACCTGCTAATGATCTTCATGGGAATTGACTCAGGTGTTGGACCCCAAAGAGGCTTCAGAATAGGCCCATTGGAGGAAGCACAGGAACAGGCTATGAGGCAGGAACAAGACATAAACCTAGCCATCCTCAAAGACCAAAAAAAGTTACTTTTTTTTCTATTTCTCTTTTGACCCTATCTTTGAAGACTACATGCGTAAGAAGAACCACTCCGCTGGACCTTCCAGACACAAGGAATAATTGAGTACAAAGACACGTTGCTCAGATGCTCTTGGGATATAACTTCTCAGCCACCACGCAGAGTAGCCTACCATGGTATACAGGTAAACTGGTTCTCTGGAAAACAAAGCAACAAAGGCAGTCCTGCTTTGTAGCACTTGCCAGTTCCCATGGTGTAAACGCTTCCAGTTCAAGCTACTAACACTTTAACATTTGGCTTGCAAAATACCTAAATATTTAACAGCTGCCTTCAGCTAAACAAGAAGTGACATCTTGGTTAGAAAACATGTCTTACGCCGGGTGCGGTGGCTCACGCCTGTAATCCCAGCACTTTGGGAGGCCAAGGTGGGCGGATCACGAGGTCAGGAGATTGAGACCATCCTGGCTAACACGGTGAAACCCCGTCTCTACTAAAAATGCAAAAAATTAGCCAGGCATGGCTGCGGGCGCCTGTAGTCCCAGCTACTTGGGAGGCTGAGGCAGAATGGCATGAACCCGGGAGGTGGAGCTTGCAGTGAGCTGAGATTGCGCCACTGCACTCCAGCCTGGGCGACTGAGCGAGACTCTGTCTCAAGAAAATGAAAAAGAAAAAGAAAAAAAAAAAAAAAGGAAACATGTCTTACAGGCCAGGCACGGTGGCTCATGCCTGTAATCCCAGCACTTTGGGAGGCCGAGGTGGATGGGAGCAAGTTGCTAAAGAGTGAGCAGCTTGGCTACTATTAGCAAATCAGTGGAAGCCAGTTCCATGTACCCTGGGTAGCCAGCTCTGAGGGTACACCACTCGGAGCAAGCAAGAGTCTTTTGTGGACAATGGCCCAGTGTTCTGCTTCCCCACTGTGACTCCAGGTATGCCAAGATATCCCCTGTCCTTTTAATTCCTGCATTTCCTTTTACTTGGAAGCTTCTTCCCTTTCTCTTCCTTCTGAAAAACTCCTATACATCCTTCAAGAACCAGGCTGAAAATAACTCTGTTAAATCTTCCCTCTGTTAAAAGCTCATCCTTGATCCTTTGCACATGCCTGTATTACCTGTTTAAGTGTCTGATTCTTCTACTAGACTGTGAGACCCTTGGTCATATGGTTTGGATCTGTGTCCCTACCCAAATCTCATGTTGAAATGTAACCCCCAATACTGGAGGTGGTCTGGTGGGAGGTGACTGGATCATAGAGGCAGATTCTCATGGATTAACACCATCCCCTCTTGGTTCTCTTGTCCCAATAGTGAGTTCTTGTGAGATCTGGATGTTTAAAAGTGTATATGACATTGCCCCACCACTTCTGCTGCTCCCCACATGTGAGACACACTTGCTCCTGCTTTCCCTTCAGCCATGAGTAAAACCTCCCTGAGGCCTTCCCGGAAGCAGAAGCCACTGTGCTTCCTGTGCAGCCTGTGGAACCATGAACCAATTAAACCTCTTTCTTTCAAATTACCCAGTCTCAGGTATTTCTTTATAGGAGTGCAAGAAGGGACTAATACACTTCGGGAGAAGGCGGTGCCTGATTTATCTCTGAATGAGGGACCAGACACACAGGAGGCTCACAATCAATGTCTGCTAAATGAATGAAGTTATAAACTTATCTATGATTTTAAGAAATGAATGACATCATTCCTTCACCTAGTTTAAATGTCCATGTCTCCAGAAAGTCTACAGAAGCAATTCCAATGGTGGTAGTTGGGCAACAGCAGCTAATAGGATACCTCTCTTCTCCAACTATGGGCAAGAACTGACTGCAGCAGTGGACAGGGCTCCTCCTGGCCTATCTCAGCTCTGAAGGGATGTCCTAGGAAGACTCAGACCACTACAGCTGGCGTTAACCTTTTTGGCAATCAAAATAAGGAATGGGAGAGTTTAAGGCCAGAACTTGGTTGTTCTCCTAAGTCCCCCCAAACCTATAAGCCCTCCAAAGGGATGCACTGCAGCCAGGAGGGCACACCCTAGATGTCCCCTCGGGACCTGCCATGAGAATCCAAGCAAAAGGGCCAGACCAACTGCCTCACACTGAGAATTTCCAACCTGTGAGAGAGAAGTGGAGGGAAGGGATGAAAAGTGAGAGAAAGGATGGAGAACAAGAATGACTAGAGACAGTAGTAATGTTCTTTATGTAAACAGGTGATAATAGCAATGACAAAATTAAGAAAATAAAAACACTGCCATGAAGATTTATAGACTAGCTAATACAGAGCTAAATCGTCAATAACTTGGACTGATAAAAGGCAACGGGGCATCAGCCATGTAAACAGCTCGTCACTTCAATGCTTCCGTGTATATTATGATGACACTGGTTTGTTGATACCACACCACCCCCATGACCCCAGGCACCAGGAGTGGGGCCTGACTCACTGTGGGGAGGTTGTGCAGGGTTGACACTGACGAGTAGCTTTTTCGGAAAGACGAGTTATCCTTGACTGGATGCAGATGGCCCGGTGAAAAATGAAATCTGCCAGCAGACACTGCCTTTATCAGCTGTAGAAGTTCAGCAGGGACGAGACTTCCCCATCCCTGGCCCGCCTGGACGAGCCTCTGGTTTCAGCACCATATCACAGGCTGTCCTAATGAATTCTTCCGCGAGGTTGGAGCCTTCACATATCTGCTTCTAGGAGTGCATCCTGGCGTCTGGAGCATGGTACGGAACTCGCCTGGTGTTTGCATTCCACCTCATGGAGTCGTCAAGGAATGCTTGCAGCAGAAAGGGAGCGCCAGCCTTACCAGGGCTAAATGCCCTGCCTCAACGGGGCCATCTTGCCAGTATCCTGGGCCACCCTCATTGACTTCCAGGTGAGGGGTGCCCAGGAAAAACCAAGAGGCTCCCCAGGACATGTCAAGCCAGACAACCATTGGTGTCTACAGTGTGGAAGACAGTAACAACAAGCACCACTGTTAATTAGCTTTCTCTTATGTGCTGACCCCCATGCCAGGCACTGTGCCTCATGTAACACACATGTCTGTCCCATGAGGTTACTGCTATAGCCTCGCCTCATAGATGGGCAAACTGAGGGCTACATGGACCTGTCCAGAGTCAGGAGGCTGGGAAGTGGCAGATCCAGGGAATAAAACAGAGCTTCACATATCCACAGAGGCTGTAACCTTCAAAGGACAAATAAGAACGAAAATGGGCAAAATAAGACTATCTGGAGATTTGGCACCATACAGTCAGATAAACGAGCAGATGCTTCGGTTTCACTCACGATGCAGTTGCATCGTTGAGAAGGCCACAGTCTGACAGATCAATCTACCATGTGGATGTTTTTTAAACACTATAAATTCATTTTGGAACACAGCACCCGAAGGGTTGAATTAGCGCTGCTTGCAGTTATTTGCGTCACTGTTCTGCTCCTTTGAAACCGGAACTTAGGAGGCAAGGTGCCTCCAAGGCCCCAGATCGCCTCGTGAACTGAGCCCGATTCTTGATACTGTCCCTCCTGCCAACTCAGGTGAGAAAGGTGTGATTGTGCCAAGTGCTTTCCATGCTTTCTTCTTCTCCTCTTACCTGGGAAGTTGAAACTGGCTGGAGGCATTCTGATGGGTTCAGAGAAGACCTTTATACAAACGATGCACAGGACAATTGAGGCACGGGCCTGGCCTCCGATGAAGGTGTGTCCCAGCCAGTCCCCTAACAGCACCTTCCTCTCTGGGGTGAGACAGATGGGCATGTGTCCCTTCCACTTCCTGACTTGAGCAGGTCAAAGGAGGAGAACAGAGACAACTGTGTGACAGGGGAGTTTGGCAGTGACTGACCCCAGCTCCTGCCTGCTCCACCCAGCAGTGCCCAGCTCTCCTCTCTGCAGTGAGGCAGGGCCAAGGCTCCCTGGCAGGAGTGGCGCAGGGCCAGTGCAGGCCAGGGCCCCGCATCAAGCTCTGCCTCAGTCCTTTCTGAATGGCTGAACCTGTTCCACGCACAGCCAGAGGCCTGGCTGCCCTGAGCAGTGCCTGCCAGCAAGACGGAGGGTAGGCAGGCTAAGCACCTGTGGCCTCTCCTTTCATCTTCAGGACAACCTGGGAGATGAAGAGTGGTGCTGTCTGAGTTGAATCTCCAAGGCGCAGAAGGCGTTGCCAGGCTCACGGGGCTGAGTGGCAGAGGGTGTGCTAGTAGCCGCTGCACCTCAGCGCTGGGATATTCCTGTCTCTTTGGGGGTGGGGGCCATGCCACCCCACTGCCTCTTCCCAAGATCCTCACCCTTTGCTCTGGTCTCTTTCTAGGCTGTCCTTCGTGAGCAGAGGTGAGCAGAGAGATTGGCCAGGGGCTGGATCGATAGGCAGAACTGTTGTGGCATCTTGCCACTAGCCACTAGCAGTTGAATGCTACTAACACTGGAGGGGTGTCCTTCAAGGTTCTCCTCAGTGGCGTTCCCTGGGGCCTGGGAACCCCTGCCTAGAAACGGTGGTGGTTTGTCTCCAGGAGGCAGCATCGGGAACATCTCTCTCATCAGGCAGCATCGGGAACATTCACTGGGTGGGCACTTTTGTTGCCCACCCAGTGAATTCAAAGTCAGCTCTCTCAGGAGGGAGAGGTAAACGCCGTCTCCCCCAGCCTGGTTATGCGGAGAAGGCAGAAGCTGTCCCACCCAGCTCCTCTCACTGTCTTCCCCCTACAACAAGCTCTCCATGAGCCGGAGCAGGGAGCACTCCTTCCCAGGATGCTGCTAGGGGAGAGGTTTGCTGGGGCAGGGCTGGAAGGCGGGCAAAGATAGAGGCCACCGACCGGGATCGTTACACTTTTAGAAGTCAGAAAAATTGGGACAGGCAGTGTCTCTAGGACAGGCTCCCTGGCTTTTGTCATCTGGATGGTAAGGACTCATCTTTTAAAAGTGGAGGCTGCCTGCTGAGAAGTGAGACAATCCCATCCATGGGGTCACATCCACAAAAGCCCCCACACCCCTCCATCCCTGGAAACCAACGGCTTCCTCCTCAGCCCGCTCCCTCTGACGTAGAACCCCTTGGGAAAGCAGGATACTGCTTTTAAAGAGTAATCGTTGACCTTGAACTCTTAAGATGTGTTTCTCAATTTTCCCCTTTTATCACTATCCGGCTAACATTATGCCATGTCATTTCTTGAGTTCCGGTATTTAATACAAAATGTTGAATGAAAACATATTTTGTAAACAGGCTCTACAACTGGGTATGGGGGAAGGGAACGCTGTGTCAATCCTGCCCGTCCTTTCTCTGGGCACTTGACAAACATCCCTGGTATCCTGGCAAGTGGGCAAGACATCGCTCTTGCATTCTCTCAACATTCCTGCTCCTCTGGTGCATGAGGCCAACGTGCCCTGGGACGGGGGACAAATGTGGTACAGTGTAGGAGTGAAGAATATGGGCTCTGACTCAGCCAGATTAAAATCTCAACTCTGCCCTATGCACGAACTGCATGATCCTGTGGGAGGTACTTCTGGAGTCTCGGTTTCTTCATCTGTAAAATGGGAACCACTGTCAAAAGGAGGCAAGTGGAGAGAGTGCATGTAAATGGAGAATGCATGTAAGATGGCACTGAGCTGCACACAAAGGATCAATACATGGTGTGCATTGATCCGATTCGCCGTTCATCACTTGAGCATCTCCTAATTGTGAAAGTCCTGGAGTGTGCATTCACAGGCCAGTGCAGGTTCATGCTGGGGGCAGGCCCTGTGAGACAGAAGCCCCCTCTTCCTGCAGACCTCCCTGACATCCGCACTCCATTCCTCATCTGTCTCATCTTTCTTCCCAGACTGGTCTTCCTCACTCCACCCCTCCTCCTTCTTTCTCCTGGAGCCCAACTGCCTCCTCCATGGCCCTCCGAATCCCCACTGCATCAGGCAATCCTTCATGGCCAAGTGTCAGCATCACCAATGCTCCTGGGATGACAGGAGCGGGGAAAGCCACTGGTCTCAACCAACCTCTCCCCTCTGCATTTATCTCAGCCCATCCCCCGGACCATCCTTCAATTCTCCCCTGCTCCATAAAAATATCGCACCAACTCCGCAGTTCACATTTGCTCATTTGGTCTGCTTGACTTGCTTACCATTGCGGTCTCCCTGTCTGAGGCCTCTACTCGAATTGGGATAATTTTGTCTGTACTTAAAGGCACTGACCTTCCAGATCCCTGGACTTCAGGAATTTGTCCTCATCCTCTCACCAGTCTCTGAAGCACCACCTTATTCAGGGGTCTGGTCTTGATCGTCCTAACTGTGCAGGGCTGGCCGGTGGGTTTCCAGATCTCTGAGATACTACCCTTCCTATGCTGTCTGGCTCTCTCTTTCCTTCTCAAGGCCAGCCTGAGAGCTAACAGAATCAGCATTTTGCTTGAAAAACGGAGGAAAGCCCAGAGCCCTCCATGGAATCAGCTACTTTCTCAGCATAACATCAACTGACAATAGAAATCAGACCAGGTGTGATCATCATCATGAATATTTGTATTTATTTATCAGCTTTGCAAGATCCTATCAAATAAATAATTATACATATTTCAATCACTTGATAATTAAAATAGTCACTAGAAGCAAAGACCTGAATGAAGAGCCCAGACCTTTATATTTTCATAGAGATTTGTCTTCCTTTTTGTGGTTCTCATGCATTTACCTATGAGAAATTCCTACAAGCCACTCTGCCTGATTCAAGACTTTGAAGAAAAATGCCTCCTGCGAGTCAGTTAATTCAGAATGGTGGATTAAAGACAGCCCAGACAGCAATTCTTAGCATCACCCCTCTCATCTGGTAACAGTCCATCTACAGCAAGTCACTTCCCTCTTCTATGCCAGGGTCTCTCAACCAGGAGACTATTGACATTTTGGGCCAGATCATTCTTTGGGAAGGGGGAGGAAAGGGCTGTCCTGTGCACTGTAGGTTGTTTAGCAGCATCTCTGGCCTGTATCCTCCAGATACCAGGAGCACCCCACCCCTGCCCTGGTCATGATGATCCAAAATGTCTCCGGAATTGCCAAATATCCCCTGGGCGAGCAAAATCAACCCCCCACCCCGCCACCCCCCCGCCACACACACAAACTTCTTCCTGGCACATCCATTAGTCCAAGATTAGTGTTGCAAACACCCTTCAGGGAGGACAGGGCTCCAAGGACCATCACCTTTGCTCTTTGTTACCCAAGAGAGCCAAGAAAGTAGTTCCTAGTAGCAGCAAGACATGGGAAAACCCTGCCTGCCAGTGAGGCTTGGGGCTCACAGGGAATACATGCTCACCAAGGCCATAAGACTTCAATTTGTGGATGCTAGAAAACAGGGCATCAGGGAGGCAGGGGTCCACTGCTGAGATGTGTGACTGAGTGAGGTGCAAGGACTGGAGAGGCAGGTGTGCCCCTCACCACACTTGATCTTACCTGTGGAAGTCTCCCCAACTTGTGGAAGTCACCAACACAGGATCCGCCAACTGTGTTTGAAAACAACCCCCTCATGGATGGATTTCCCTGGGCTGGTGCACAGTTCCTCTGACTGCATTCAGCATGCGTGTCTTGACCCACAGTGGACCTTCACAGTAGGGCCCTGTGCCGTCTTCACTGACTCCTCTCAAGGACTAGAAGGGCCCAGCACCATCCCAGGACAGTCAAGTGCTAATCTCATCAGTCACCCTTCAAGTACTTAACAAGCCCACCCTGTAGATCCTTGCTACACACAGTGTCATCCACAGGCTGGTACAGTGGGAATCCCCTGGGAACTCGTTAGAAAAGAAGACTCTCAAGGCCCCGCCCCAGAACTTCTGAATCTGAGTCTGAGCTTTAGCAAATTTCCCAGCTGCTGTCCATGGATGTGAACGCTGAGAATTCCTAATGGAAGTAATGCAGGAAAGGGAGAAGATCTCCTTCCCTCTAGAAGCTCACATTCTGGCAGAGAAAAAAGGATACATAAAAATGAAGGTCAGCGCGGTGGCTCACTCCCGTAATCCCAGCACTTTGGGAGGCCAAGGCGGGCGGATCACGAGGTCAGGAGTTCGAGACCAGCCTGGCCAACATGATGAAACCCCCATCTCTACTAAAAATACAAAAATTAGCCGGGCGTGGTGGTGCATGCCGGTAATCTCAGCTACTCAGGAGACTGATGCAGGAAAACTGCTTGAACCCAGGAGTTGGAGGTTGCAGTGATCCAAGATTGCAGCACTGCACTCCAACCTGGGCAACAGAGCAAGACTCCATCTCAAAAAAAAAAAAAAAGTATATACACACACACACACATACACACACACACACACACACAACATTAGCTGGGCATGATGCCATGAGCCTGTAATCCCAGCTACTCAGGAGGCTGAGGCAGGAGAATCGCTTGAACCCAGCAGGCAGAGGTTGCAGTAAGCCAAGGTTGCACCACTGCACTCCAGCCAAAAAAAAAAAAGGATATATAAAAAATGAGGCAAGGGAGCAGAGTGCAAGTCTACACCACCAAGCACGTTTTGGGAGGACACCTGGATGCTGAAGACCAAGACTAAGTGCTGCCTTAGCCACTTACTTCTACTGAGCCTCAATGTCCTCATCTGTAAAGTGGGGATAACACTTGCCCTGTCTACCTTACAGGAGTGTCCTAAAGATCAAAAAGGAGGGGAAAGCACTATTCTGACCTAAAGTACTATTTAATGTTAAATGTACTCTAAATGTTACAGAGGTTCAGAGAGGAGACGGCTCCGGGTGACTGGAAGAGTCTGGGAAGATCCAGCAGAGGGAGTTGGGGAACTGGGAGTACTGAGTCATATGCTAAACGAGGTGCTGCAGTAAATAAAGCAAGATGGAAAAGTGCACATGCTGACGACTGCACCCAACACCGCCTCAAGCCTGGGCCACAGGGAGCTCCCACTGATTCCTCACAGTCTATGGAAGAGCAACACCGTGGGTCTCAGAAACACGTACAGTGTTCACGAGTGCTTTACAGAAGACACAGCAAGCACAGATGGTCTCTGTGGCAAGGCTGGCAAGAAGCTCAATTGCTGCAAAAGTTATTAACTCTGGGTTGGGGCAGAGGGCAATGGACTTGTTTCCATTTTTCAGAGCTGACCTGTGGGGATGGTTAGACACTGCAAGAGGATGCCTGGAGGAGGGGGAGGTAAAAAACAATGAGCCAGTGAGTTCTTGGGTAATAGTTTTCCTAGATAACGTTTATGAGCCTTTGCTATGTACTTGATGTTTTCATACTTACAAAAAAATTCCTCCTCACTATGATCCTATCAGGCAGAGACTTTTGTCCCCACTTCACAGATAAGGAAACTGGAGATTTAGAATTTGAAGCCAGGTTGGTCTGCTTTCCAAAGCCCATGAGCTTAACTGCAAGCTAAACTTGCAGGGTCATCTGAGAATCTCTGTTCTTCCCTGTGCAGTTGAAACAATCAATGTGGCTGTACTTTTGTTGTAAGACCTGGCTTTTCCCGACTCGCTGACGTTTGCCATGCTTGTCCTGAGCTTCTCCAGAGAAACGCTGTCTTCTGGCAGGAAAAGATAAAAACGGCTGATATAAATGAGTCACCACACTCGCTATAATTAACAGTGATGCAAGAGCCAGATGCAAAATAAGAGAGGCCTCCGGACCTGACTTTTAGGCTGCCCAAACTTTGAGCTGCACTTCAACGCACAACAGTCTCCATGGCTGGGCTTCCATCTGTTTGAGACGTATTTTAAATGAAGAAATAAAACCCGGAATGCATGCAAGCCCCAAGACAAGGGAGCTGAGAGGAGCGGCACCAAATTAATCTCCTTATTTACAATTCAAAAACCACACACCAGAACACAGAGTTTATAGTTTATAGATAATATAGATCTTTGCTTTCACACTCAGTTGCCCTGGAAAGGCTGAGCAGTTTTCAATCTGCTGAGCTGATTTATAGCAAGTACAGTTGTAAATTCAATTGTACTAGGTGTTCAGCCTATGCCCTCCCAGTGATGTATCTGTGAACTTTCAAAAGGACAAGTTATCATGAACATCTCTCTATTTTCTTTTGCTGATCTGGAGTAAGAAGTGATACAATGATAATCTGCCTAAAATAAACCTTAAAACATAATCCCCACATCATCCACAGACCCCATTCAACCACAGCACGAGCACGATCACTCTGTAATGCAAGGTGAAGGCATTCTCTGCTGCTTCTAGGACATGTAAGTCCCTCCTGAAGTTTGACAGAGATAAATAAATTGTGGTCACGACCTGGATAGGCTCACTAGTAGCATTCGACATCGGTGGCGTCTTCTCTTACCTGTTTAAAAGAGGCTCAGTGGCCTTGAGATTTGAACACAATACAGCTGATGGAATCTTGCCACTTTCCTTTTGAATAGACTTTAATTGAGAGCGAAGTGAAAAATGCAGGTTACAATTTTAAGTGTTATCATCAATATCTTGTAAGATCAACACCCAGTGATGCATCTAGTACTTATACAGTCCTAATTTTAGTTGTCAAAGAGCAAATCATTATCAGACATATATTTACACAGTAATTTCAAGCAACAGTAAATAAATTCCCTCCCTTAAAAAACAAAACACAACACAACACACACACGCACGCACACGCACACACAAGCACTTTTAAACAATGCATTTCCTCACCCAGGAAGTCTCATTTTTTTCACATATACTTGTAGACCCAAAGTTACTTAAGTTACTTAAAAACAGTCTGATCAGTGGAGATTCTGGACCAGCCCCTATTTTCTTTTAAAGTCACTTTCATTTTTACAACTTGAAGCCACATAACCAGCATGGTTTGTTTACACCAAGGACACCCCCAATGATGAAAATGAATTCCAAATGAATTCCCCTTCATTTGTGCGAGGAGATATGTACATCTATGAAGACACATATGATTACTACTCAAAAGAGTCAAAAACATACACAAAAAATCTCAGATCTTCATAGTTTCTTAAGAGCAGTGTGCCAATGTTCACATTGAAATAACTGAATGGTAAAATTCTTTTAGATTTCTATACAGAGGCACTGGTTAGTTCTGATTCTTCCTTCAGCTGCTTGAAATGCATGAGCTTTACAAGTTGCCTGGCAGAACTACATCCTGCTTTCCAGGTTAGCGGTCTGGCTGACCTCGGGAATGTTAGACAAGACTCACCCCCGATGCCTTGCTCTCTGATTTATTTCTTGCTGATGCTGTTAGTAAATGGAAACCATGACAAAGTTTACATTAGCAGACACATACACATGCCCTGGCCTATAAATATTCCACGATGGAAAATGGCACAATAATTCCATCCCCAGCGAAAACGAGCATAAAAAAAGAAGGGAAGGGTCAGGGGGACACGATCAGCCATGACTCTTCTTACAGTAGAAAATCCAGACCAAATGGCAATGGGCTTTTAACTAACCGGACACTGTTAGCCGCTTCTCCAGGGCCTGTGAGTCAACTAAAAGTAGGCAGAGCAGAGACCAACTCTTCCAGGCACACCTGGTGGTTTCCAGAGGCACCGATATCTTGTCTTGGAAGTTGGATGAAGAAGATCAACTGAAGTTTCCTTCTTAGGGAAGTGAGTGAGGAGGAGTGGAGAGTCAGACTTGAAAGCAGTTCACACACCATGCTGCCTGGGACACTGAAGGGTCCCCGAGGGAGACCCCCTCAAAGTGCCAGCTGGAGTTTGGTCATGTTTCTCTGATGCATGTTGTGATGGCGGACTAATTCATCTGACCGGGCAAACTTTTTCTGACAACTTGGCCACCGACAGCTGAAGGGCTTTTCACCTGTTGACACAATTGCCAGTCAGAGACACTTGCAATGAAGAGACGGGCGCAAGTTCAACTATCAAGGCCTGAGTCAAGTCATTACAAGGCACCCACTCTGAATTCCCCATCGTTCCATCCCTGAGCTAACCAACTGAGCTCATTTCCCAGGCAGCCTTGAAACAGCAGCACCTCTGGGGGCTTTAAGGATCGAAATATTGTAAAGTTATATTCTTAGGCCAGAAAACTTGGAAAGTGGGAGATAAAGAATGAGTCAAGTTGGGGGAAATGTCTGAGCAATTCATAATTAAGGGGAAGAACGTTTGTTTCAGTCTCTGCTGACAGAATGTTTTGCGGACTGTGTAAATTTCTCCCCCTTGCTGAGTAAGTTGGGAACTGAGCAGAACTGGGCTGCAGAAGCCTCCAGGTCATCACCCTGGGTATTACTGAGTGATCACTGTCCAGGGATCTGAGCTGTGACTGAAGCTTTTAACACTTCTATCTGTGTAGATACCCTGGATGGGCTGGATACTTTAAAAATAAATCACTGATACCAGTTTGCATGTTATGTGTTGTTTTTGTTTTTCTCTTAAAGTGTTACTGAGAGCATAATCTTGTTATATGGAAGATTCTAGTTGGGGCGTGGTTCTTAGATTTTTAATAAGCTTGCCAAAAGATTGAGGCTTCTCCACCCAAAGAGCCCTCAGACATTCTTTCCAAGCCTCATTCTCATTAGGGAGAATAACTATCATTTATTTGATGCTTAACATATGCCAAGCCTTGTGCTGGGCTGCACACACACGCGCGCGCACACACACACACACACACACCCTCATGTATTCCTTACAACAGCCCGTAGGGGAAGCGTTATTATCCCCACTCTACAGATGAGGTAGGACATCTACTGAAGGCAGATGCAGGCAGAACTCAAATCTCCAGGTCTGTTGAATTCCAGAGCCCACGCTCTTTCCTGTATCACACCTCCCAGGCCTAGCCATGATGGAAAAGCAGCTGCGGCTCCATCCTAAGGAAGAATGTGCAGAAGCCAAACCCTGTACCACTTGACAGATCTTCTCAGATACTGCTGGTCCCACTTGGCCTTCTCTGAGTACTGATTTGGACAAGCACTGAGAAATGTCCCAGGAGGGCTGGTGTCCCAGGGTCAGACCGGAGGCCAATCAAATGCGGTATTAAACAGTCTGCTGGTGAAACAGGTCATGTCACACTTACTTGGGGAGTGTGACAGCAGTGTACAAGGGACTATAACACTTTGCCACCAAATTATGAGCTCAGGACTAAGTCAAAGAAGCATCGAAGGCACCTGAGGAAGGGAAGCAAGATCCCATCCCACCAACCATGGACCACAGGTACCTTGGCTCTGTTTTTAAATGCAGCCAGTTTGGGCAGAGAATCTGGGGCTGCCCAGGGGTTTGTGATGTCATGTTTTCCTTCACACGCTGTTCCTCTGCTCTTCCTGGCCTGGCTCCCACTCTCTAACCCCACCTCCAGCAGTGCCGTCAAGGGCTGGCTCCTAATGGACAAATCCCAACCCTCTCTCTCATCATCTTCATTCCTCTCGGTCTCTCAGTGGTGTTCAGCTTTGCTGACTTCGACTCTCTGCTTGACTCCCCATGCTCCCTGGACTGCAGCGTAAATGCCTGTTCCTTCTCCAATAAAGAAGCAAGTGGGACAAGGTGGGCTGGAAGCAGACAGAACTGGATTTGCTACTTAGTAACTTTGTGACTTTAGATAAGCCATTGAATTACTATTGCCTCAGTCCCCTCATCTGTAAGATGGGAATAAAACATGCCGACCTTACTTTTTTTGTTTCGTTTTGAGACAGGGTCTTATTCTGTCGCTTGGGATGAAGTACAGTGGTGGGATCACCGCTCACTGCAGCCTCAGCCTCCCAAGCAAGCTCTAGTGATCCTCCTACCTCAGCCTCCCCCAAATAGCTGGGACTACAGGTGCACACCACCATGCCCAGCTAGTTTTTGTATTTTTTGTAGAGACAGGGTTTTGCCATGTTGCCCAGGCTGGTCCTGAACTCCTGGGCTCAAGTGATCCACCCACCTCAACCTCCCAAAAAGCTGGGATTACAGGCATGAGCCACCACACCCGGTCCTATCTTACTCTACTTACAAGCATGTTGTGAAGATAGACTTAGACAAGCTAAGCATTAACCCTCTTTCCAAAGGTAGAAAATATGCAACAAAGGTGGTGCTATTTTTATTATGAATCACACCAGCCTTGCAGAAAGCAAAAACCTTCAGCAGCCAGTAAATAAATGCCCTATTCTCCTCTCTGTACTAGTACAAAAGAAATAATATCCACACACTGATACTGGTCCCACAGAAACCAAGACCGCTCCGGGGGCATTAACTTTCAGCAAAGCAAGGACTCAGTTCTCTGAAAACAGTGCCATGAAACATGTGCTCTCAGAAGAATAAATGTTTGGCTTGCTAGAATTTCTGCTGCTTTTCTGTAAAGTTGATTATCATATCAAACAGAGTGACAAAATGTGTGACATGACAAACTGGAAACAGTAGGGACCTGGCTTATCTCTTCATTTTCATTCTGCACACTCCAGCCATTTTTTTCCCATCTTTCTCCTTCTCTGTATTTCCACCCTCCCCTTCTTTAAAAAATGTTATTATTTATTATTTAAAGATAGCCATGCACTATTCCTTCTCTCAGCTGAGGCTAAACCTTAGAACTTTTACACTAGTCTTTTCCAATCCCTCTCATCACAATTTCATTCCACAATAGTTTAAAAAAATAATGAAAAATAAATGTGAAGAAAAGTTTACGCACTTGTTTTACCTGTATGAGTCCTGGTGTGGGTCTTCAGGTGGTCGGACCGGGAGAACTTTCGCTGACAAGTTTTACACTGGAATGGTTTCACACCTAAATGGACAGAGAAGGTCTAGCCTCGGCCCTAACAATGTGGGGCACAGTGAGCCCCACAAGGCTGACTTCTGACAGCTGGAGGAGCCCAGCATTTCCAGCCACGCCTGCAATGTCTGCATCTGCCTCACCCTCAGATTTCTCCAGTCCCTCAGGCCCAACAAGAATCCCTGATTCTGCACAGGAATCTTCAAGGACCTGCTTCTAGCTTGGGAACAATCATTCCTTAACCACAAAGGTCCAGTTTCTCACCAGCTGGAAGATCTCAGCTGTGTCAGAGACAGGAAAAGTGAATCACACGCTACAAATTGGATTCCACTCTCCGTCACCCTCATTCTTTGCCGATGCTCAGTGTATCATCAGCCCAATGCTAGTGGGATCTCGCAGTTCTGTGGTTTGCAGGGGAAATGTGGGGTGTTTCCTTTTCTTTCTTTTTCTTTAAGAGGAGGAACATCTCCAGAGATTATGGGGGAAAAATACTGGAAAAACTAAACACATGGCTGACTCTCTCATTCATATTCAACAACAAAGAGAATCATGAAATCAATCCTAGCCCAAGGGAACATGGCTGGCAACAATGAGAAGTGAACCTACAAACCTGTATGTCTCCTTTGGTGTCTTTTGAGCTGGTCTGAACGAGAAAACCTTCGCTCACAGTCCTTGAAGTCACACTGGTATGGTTTCTCACCTTGGGGAAGACACATATTCTATTTGAAAATGACACTGGAAAAGGGGATCTCATTCAAGGCAACCTCTCCTACTAGGACTGAACAGATCCCAAAATGCCTAAAGCACTTTGTTGGAGCTTTTTAGGGTAGGATGATCCCCAACCTGCAAGTTAGAAATGAATGGGAGCTCAGGGGCCAGAGGATTCTACCCCGAAGCTCACATCTAGCTCTGCCATTAAAAAAAAAAAAAAAAAAAAAAAAAACCCTGGGTGAGGTGTGGTTTCTTTATTGCAAAATGGGTCCAATAATACAGCAACTTCAAAGGATTTATGACCTTTGCATAAAGGGCTCAGCCCAGGGCCTAGCACAGAAAGAGTGCTCAAAAAATATTAGCAAATAAAAAACAAAATATTTAACTCCCAGGCAGAATCTGAGGCAGAATTCTGGGATGCATGTGCCTTGAGGTCAACCTCATGAAATAAGAGTTTTATGTTTTACGGCCCGAAGATCTGGTGTTCTGTGCTACGACTCCTTGTTCTTGAGTCAAGCAAGTATGCCTCCATGGTTGTGAGATCCTCGAGATACACCAAAAGCATTGAGAAAGTTTTTGGTGTGCTTTATCCAAGAGAAGCCAGTAGTGGGATTACCCAACCTCCTGACTCAGAATGGAGAAGCCTCACCCCTGTCCTCACTAGAGAAAGTTCAGCCAGATACTGGGACCTGAGCCCCAAGAGAAGTGAGCAACCCCAAGCCTTCCCACCTTCCTAGGAGAATCCTGAGTCACAGGCATCTGGGATGGAAACAAGCCATTCTGGAATCAGTCAGGTCCTGTTACCTTTCCAACCTCAAAGCCTCTGCTATTTCCCTCACGAATCTCTATTCCCCACTATGCCAGAGCTCACATCCTGAAGTCCTCCTTGCACTCTGCTCACACTAAATGTTCCCTGTCTCCACATCGAAAAGTCTCCTGTATGTCTCCTTCTTCTGCAATGCCTACTTGGAAACTGCATGGGTCAATTTCCCTTCCTTCCCTCATTACAACATTTATTCCAGGGTGTCTAATGTGGTGAGCTATGTCTGGGTCTACAATTCTACAATTCTTCCATGGGCTGGAAAATCCTGAGGACTAGAGCCTTTTTATTTCTTTTCTCAGAGACAGAGTCTCTCCCTGTTGCCAAGACTGAAGTGCAATGGTGTGAGCCTAGCTCACTGCAGCCTCGAAATCCTGGGCACAAGCCATCCTCCCACCTCAGCCTCCTGAGTAGCTGGGACTACAGGCATACACCAGCACACTTGGCTAAATTTTTAAAAATATTTTTTGTAGAGACGGGGTCTCACTATATTGACCAGGCTGGGTCTTGACCCCCTTAAGCAATCTTCCCGCCTATGCCTCCCAACATACTGGGATTACAGGTGTGAGCCACTGCACCTGGCCCCTTTCTTTGTATTTGTATCCAGCTTGGTGCCTTATGCTTCACCTCTGCACGCTGGAGAACACAATACCCCTATTGAGTCTGATTTCCTTCCCCTGCCTTTGAGCTTCTGCTCACCTATCACTTTTTCTGCCCAACCTACCAGCCTTCACTGGTTAACCCAAGCCCTTCTTCCTCCAAGAAGCTTTCTCAGATGACCCTAGTCATCTGATACCCTCCAAACTCCTCGGTGCCTCCTGTCTCTGATTTAGTACATGATCATGTACTCTCTTAATCACTTTTCATTTGTTTATATCCTCGCTCCCAAACAAACCACCAACTCTTTGAGAAGGGGGATTATAACCTGCAGTTAAAAAGCAGGAGCCTGAGTCCTCTTTCTGTTATATCCTACCCTCTTAATAAATGTTTTGCGAGTGAGGATTAAATGAAATATACATGTAGAGAGCCTGACACCCAAAAAGTACTTAATATAATAGTCCATACTGTTGTTATAAATAAATAAGAAGATATTGCTCTCTTTCAAGGGGGGCTGTAGGATTGTTAAATACCAACCTGCCCTCGTCTTCTGCAAGGAAGAGTTTCTTAAAGGCTCCAGTGGGTCTGGGGTTCTGGCTCTCCTGTTTACTGCCTTCCCTTCACACAGTTGTCTAATCCTCACTGCATTCTAAGTGCTTCTCTCCCATTAAAAGTATCTACAACCATATTGCCTTCATTTATTCCCTTGCATTTTTCAGGCAGGATTTTACTTTTTCGTTTTCCTTATAACCTTGACAGTCACTTTTCAAATGATCCCATTTGGGGAAACGTATAAAAATATAACATGCCACTGGTCCCCTCCTCTTTAGCCTCAAAGTCTGTGGCCCACTAAGTGCAAACTCAGGTTGATACCAGAATTGTATCCTCTGGATACAGTGAATTAGCAAAATCCAGTGGTCTAAGGAAATCTGAATGCAGCTCACTTTTTTCTCCAGCTTCCCAAGAGCAAAATCAGCAGTAATATTACAGTTGTAACAGTCATCTTATAATTATGCTGTTCTTTGATTGTGGAAAAGGTAGCAGTAGCTCCTCTGTAAGAAAACCTGGGTTTCACCACACTCCCACACTCCCACCTAGTGCCCACAAGGCCCAGAGCAAACATTCTGTGACATGGCTGTCCACATTCAAGGTGGCCAACACCAGACAATGCCAGTTCTCTGTTTCCCACAAGCAGCCTCCTTGACCTGGGGGAAAATCCAGTTTCATTGGAGTATCTTCAAAAATCATCATCTCTCTCTCTCCTTTCTTTTTTTTTTTTTTTTTTTTTTGGCAGATTCTTGCTCTGTTGCCTAGGCTGGAGTACAGTGATGAGATCTTGGCTCACTGCAACCTCTGCCTCCTAGGTTCAAGCAATTCTCCTGCCTCAGCCTCCCGAGTAGCTGGGATCACAGGTGCGTGCCACCACACCCGGCTCGTTTTTGTATTTTTAGTAAAGACAGGGTTTCACTTTGTTGGCCAGGCTGGTCTCCAACTCCTGACCTTGGGTAATCCACCCACCTCAGCCTCCCAAAGTGCTGGGATTACAGGTGTGAACCCCCGCACCTGACCTTTTTTTTTTTTTTTTAAAGTGATCACAAAAAAACAATCAATTTTCCCCTTCCTGTCTGGTTGATTATTACTGACCTAAGCAGGTAAGTTTTTCTTTGGACCATCTCTTCCAAAATTTCACAACGATCTTGCCCATCGACCTTCTAAAACCACCTGATGACTATATTCCCAGGCTAGCTCCTCTCTCTTTAGAAATGCTAATAGTATTCTAACACCAACACGATTCCCACGCGGGTCTCTTTAATTCTGTGGCACTTTCTCTCTACCACTCTGCTCTGGCCTTCTGGAAGACAGTTTACTGACTTCTGTAATAAAGGATGGATAATCAGAATGCAAAATGGCCTCACAGCCTCTTTACATCACCTGGATCAGACCTTTCAAAGCAGTGCTTACTTTCCATCCTGGAAATGACCTGGGTCCTTAGCAGCGTGACAGCCTGGAAAAGGAGCTCTTGAACCATGTTTGTCCAAGGCTGGACAGTGGGCACACTTACCAGTGTGCTTCCTGCTGTGCATCTGTAAGTGGGACAGCTTAAAATATCTCTTATTGCAGCCTGGGTAAGCACACATGAAGGGGCGTTTCTCACTGGTCTCAGATGCCGACCGCACAAGAGTCGGGGCTACTCCAGGCACACGCCGCACATCCTGTAGGCAGACAGTAAGAGGCAAGGAGGCTTTAAGCCATATGTGAACATTCTGGTAGGTCTTGAGGGAGAGTGAGCACTGGAATATATTCAAAGAAGGGGTAGCAGGTGCAGACCTAAAACCACTCCCATTCACACTCCAGATCGCCATGGCAGACATCACTAATGGATGCTAGATCAGGACATTCTACAATGCAGTGCTCTAAGGTCATCACTACTGAGCAACCAGAAGTGGCTCTTGAGATGCAACCTACATGAAATGGCTGTCCCAGAGCCTCTGCAAAAGAAATGCTGGTGCCTCAAAGAGCTCCCAATCCATTCTATCTCTCAGTTTCTCCTCTTGAGGTAGTGATGTTTCCAAGTCCAAAGTCCCAAAACCTAACTACTCCCTCCTGCTTGGAGACATGACCACATGACCTAGAGGCAATCTGCAATGGGTGGGGGCATCCTTATTTGAAAAAAGGGGGATAATGAATGAGCCCCAAACTGACCAGATCATCCAAGTATAGATAAATAACAAGGAAGAAGGAGCCCCTGGATGTGGTGGTCCCATCTGTGAAAGGAAGCAAAACCCACCAGAAGGCCATGGTGAAGCCAGCACAACCTTTAATAGTGACACCAAAAAGCACTGGAATCCGTCTGCCTTCTGTGCACTGCACACATCCTTTGCAGGGCATCTGTTGCTCCTCTTTATCTTGTGGAAGTGCAGTGTGTGTGTTGTCAGTCTTCCAAGAATAAGAACTGGAGGAAAACAGAGAGGCAAGCTCCCCTTCCTCTTCTTGGGGTCAGGGAGTCATAAATGGGAGCTCAGCAAGTGCCTGAGTGGGCACTAAATTCTCCTCATTCCTTTACAGATGTGCAAATTAACCCCATAGAGGGTGAGATGCTGACACTAGAGTGCATCCATGTTTTGGTTTTGTTTGTTCTTAAGACAGGATCTTATTCTGTTGCCCAGGCTGGAGTGCAGGAGTTGCCCAGGCACGATCGGGGCTCACTGCAGCCTCGACCTCACCAGCTCAAGTAATCCTCCCACTTGAGCCACCTGAACAGCTAGGACAACAGGTGAGAGTCACCATGCCCAGCTAATTTTTTTTTGGTAGAGATAGGATGTCCCTATGTTACTCAGGCTGGTCTCGAACTCTCGAGCTCAAGGGATCCTTCCACTTTGGCCTCCTAGAGTGCTGGGATTACAGGCATGAGCTACCATGCCTGGCCTAAAGCGCATTCATGTTTTCTGCTAAGACCTGGAACCACTTCTGAGTATAACCAACTTCTTGCCCCATGCATTTTCCACTCTACCCCATGCTTGTGTTCTAGTCCCTATTTCACATTGCCCTGCACTGAAAGGTCACTTTCTTTTTTTGGAAGAAAAATGCTATAGTGACATACAACGCAACATTGATGTTAATAGGCCGAAGTGTCTCAGGGATAATGGTGGCATAAAATTAAATGGTGAGCTAGTTGTTGGATGGGAATACTCAACACCTGTGCAGTCTGGAGTTTTTTAGAGGCCATGACAAGGGAGCTTGACAAACTGGGCTTGATGGGAAAGAAAGCAAAGGAAGCATTTTCCATTTCCCTTAATTCATCCTAGAAGCAGTGCACATGGGAACAGTTGTTAATCTCAGTAAGGGCCCTGGTGAAGGATTCTGATGGTATTCGTCAGGGGACAGGCTTGATGTCTCCCCAAACCGTCGTCAGATTTCCATATTTCTGTAACTCTTGCCTTTATTCCTCTCCATTGAAAGGCTTGGGAGTAGGGAGCACACTGTTCTCTCTTTGTGACACTTCTGGAAACATTAATCAGAACATCTCAGAGCTACTTGCCCCACATATCCTGTGGGGTCTGGCCCGGATACAACTTACTTCTAGAGTACTGACCATTCTGGTGAAAGTATCACTGCTGTTACTCATGTTGCAGCCATGGATTGATGTTTATAAGCCATAAATGAAACCCTTAGTAACTGCGTGTGCTTCTGACCACCCAAAATAGAGACTCCGCAGGGAAGGTAGGCTGAAGGTCTATGGAGGTGGCAGACCAAAATGTCTATTGAATTCTCTGAAACTTTTACCTTTATACTTTACTTTCCTCATGCTCGTTGGAGACCTCTCCCTCCTCCAAAACTGTTCACCATCCTCTGCCTCCCCAAGAAGCAGTATCAGGAGGTAGGTATAAACAGGGGATCTGAAGTCAGGCAAGACCTGTGTTATTAGTCTCGGCTTCACCATTTACTAGCTAGGTGATTCTGGTCAAGTTATTCATCACCTCTGGGCTTCAGTTTCCCCACCCATAGAATAGAGAGAATAACAGTACCTGGTGTACTGCAGATGAAATGAAGGGGGAAAGGCCACATATAGACACGGAGAAACCTTACATGCATATTGCTAAGAGAAAGAAGTCAGCCTGAAAAGGCTACATCTAGTATGATCCCAAATATATGACATTCTGAAGAAACACCAGTGATTGTTGGGAGAAGAAGAGGGAGGGAAGAATAGGTGGAGTGTAGGGAACTTTAAGGGTAGTGAAACTATTCTGTATGATACTAGAATAATAGGTACATGGCATTATGCATTTTTCAAAACCCATAGAACTGTACAATACAAAAAGTGAATCCTAAGGTAAACTATGAGCTAACAATAACTTATCAGTATTGGCTCATCAATTACAACAAATGTACCACATCAGTACAAAATGGTACTAATAGGGTAAAGTCCATTTTTTTCAAGTCTACGTATAAAACTTAGCACAACGCCTAGTATATAGAAAATGTCCAGCCATAGGCGGTACAGTTAGTATGATTATCATCAACACTTGCCACGATGTGTCTACCTGTGGGCACTTTACGATGTAAACCAAATCTTAGAAGTCAAAGGTCCAGGCGGTTAATTCAAACCCAATTAGCTCAAAAGCAAAAGCCACACAGCCTGCCCTGGAGAAGTCAAATGGAGCAGTAAAGGCAGAAAGGAGAGGATTCTGTAGGACGCATCTTGGGCTGTGTCAGGCAGCGGGGCAGCCTCTCTGGGAGAGGACACAGCTGCGTTATCAGACCCAGGGGACGAGCAGGGGTCCCTGATGTTAAAGGAGCCTGCAATGAAGAAGAGGCTTGCCAGGGCCAAAGAGTCCATCAGTAAGGAACTAAAGGGCCGGTAAGCAGGAAGAGGCAGTGCAGCCCCCTTCCCGCTAGGGCCTCTGCGTGCTCACCTGAATGCCTCTGAAGACACCATGCGTGTGTATTCTGTACTGGGCGCCGCAGAGGATGGGCGTGGTGTGGTTATCGCTCTCGTACCCTGTGCCGTGGCTGCAAACACAAAGAAGGGAAAAAAGGCTCAGGGTGGCTCACAGTCGCCATTTGGAAATGCTTATCTGCAGTCAGGAGGGAATGATTGTTTTTACAGTTCACAGAACAAAAATAGTTGGTTTTTGCCTCCCTCCACGGGGCCACTTTAGATGCAGGGTTCTGCGGATGGCGAGGCCGCCGGATCCTGGGGCCGCCACCTCGCAGCCCCTCCCTCATCCTCCGATTCTCGCAGGCGTGCACCGTTCCGGTCTAGGGTCTAGGTCTCGCTCAGACAAGCCGAGGAAAGCCGCAGTGGCAGGGTTTCATCCTCGGCAAGTTGTTTACCATCTAGACGGCAGGGCTGACAGCTGCAAGTATCTCAGGAATGAGCAGAATGCCTCAAGCTTCACGTTAAGTGCACTGAATTTTTGTCGGCACCTCATGACTCAGTTTTTACCAGATAATACCAAAAAAGTGATGATGCAAGAAGAAATGTCGTGTCCTCAGAAGTGGGGATTACACATCTGTGGACCCATTCTGCTTAACGACAGGTCACTTTTCCAGATCAACTTAACTCTTGGTAGCCTGCCTGTGCTGTAGGTGGGCACTGGAGAATCTTCCTCCAGCATTTGACTGACTAGTCCCCTAACTGGTGCTCAGGTCACCTTCGACTACATAGGAAGAGCTGAAAAATGTGCAATGCCGAAAAGGACAACTTGGAAGGGATGGATGTTCTGCTCTAAAATTATTCTCTCCTTCAGATACAATGCCACTATCTGCTCTACACTTACTTTACTTCCAGATGAGATGAGGCGGACTGAGGTTTTTCACCCACACCAGCAGCACATTAGAATCACATCTAGAAGCACCGAGCAGAGCTCTTATGAAATAGTTCTGTGAAATGATGCAGCTGCTTTGCAAAATATCTGGCAGTTCCTCAAAAGGTTAGACATAAAGTTAACGTATGACCCAGAAATCCCACTCTTAGGGATATTCCCAAGAGAAATGAAAACAGATGTCCACACAAAAACTTGTATACATGGTGCATTAGCAACATTATTCCTAAGAGCCAAAAAGTAGAATCAACCCAAATGTCCATCAACTGATGAATGGATAAACCAAAGAGAGTATCTGCATATGATGGAGTATTATTCAGCAGTGAAAAAGAACAAAGTACCAATACATGCTACAATATGGATGAACCTTTAAAACACCATGCTAAGTAAAAAGAAGCCACTCACAAAAGACCACATGTACTATGACTGCATTTCTATAAAATGTCCAGAATAAGCAAATCTATAGGGACAGAAACTAGGTTAGTGGTTGGGTGCCTTGAACTGGGGGAGTTGGGAAGACATAGAAAATGACTGCTGAAAATGTCCTAAAATTGTGGTAATGGTCATACAACTGTGAATATACTAAAAACCACTGCATTGTACACTCTAAATGGGCGAATCACACGGTCTGTGAAATCCATAAATCTGCTTTTAAAAAATTATTGGTGGGGGGGTAGTCCAAGAGGGATGCATCAGTGTATTTATTTATTTACTTGAGATGGAGTCTCACTCTATCACCCAGACTGGAGTGCAGTGGTGTGATCTTGGCTCACTGCAACCTCCGCCTCCCGGGTTCGAATGATTCTGGTGCCTCAGCCTCTGGAGTAGCTGGGATTACAGGCGCACGTCACCACGCCTGGCTCATTTTTGTATTTTTAGTAGAGATGGGGTTTCACCATGTTGGCCAGACGGGTCTCAAACTCCTGGCCTTAAGGGATCCAGCCATTTCGGCCTCCCAAAGTGTGGGGATTACAGGTGTGAGCCACCAGGCCCAGCCGCATCAGCATTTTTAAAAGCCTTCAGGTGGGATTAAACTGGCTGCCAGCACTAAGAATTCCATTCTCTGCCTCCATTACTCTTAACAGTTGGTTCCAGGGGTGCTGGGCAGGGAGGCAGGTAAGCTGGTGGGCGGATCAGCCCACTCCATCTGCTGTAGTGTGGGGAAGCCTGGAGCTGACCCAATAATACTCAGCCAGCAGAGAGAGTGCCTGGACAGGAAGAATGTCTGCCAGGACAACTGAAAAGTCCACACCCCCTAGGGCCACAGAAGCTGTGGGGTTTCACATTTACTTCTGGCTCTAAGCATTTTAGAAAGAACTGCCTGCCGCTCTAAACTACCATACCTTGTCTCCACATTCTTCAAGTAATTTTTGACTTATCTGGGACAGGGGCAATGTCTCAAAGAAGTAACCCCAGGGTCAACCATGCAAAAATTGGGCAAAAATGCCAAACCAAAAGAACATATGTCCTTCTGACCCTTAGAATGTGTTTACCAGGAGAAAAAGGCTGTGTCTGCCTTCCTTACAATTACTTGGTATAGACAGTGGGAAAGTGAGAGGTGACGACAATGGCCATGTGGCAGCAGAAAGAGGGCAGGACCAGAATGGTGCCATGGTGCTGCCAGAACATTTTGCCTCAAAGGTTGTGAAGAGAAGCTGCCTTTGCTTGCTTCAGTCATCTGCATGGAGCCACAATGTGACTTACACATTTTCTTTCTTTTTCTTTTTTAGAGCTTGCTCTATTGCCCAGACTGGAATGCAGTGGTGTGATCATAGCTTACTGCAGCCTTGAATTTCTAGGCTCAAGTGTTCCTCCTGCTTCCATCTCCCAAAGAGCTGGGACTACAGGTGTCCCACACCATGCCCAGCTGATTTTTATTTTTATCTTTGTAGAAACAGGGTCTTGCTATGTCCTCCATAGGATGGTCTCAAACTCCTGGGCTCAAGTGATTCTCCCACCTTGGCCTCCCAAGATGCTGGGATCACAGGAGTGAGCCACTGCATCTGGCCTACTTTCCACATTTTCTAGGGCTGAAGGAGTTCTAGGGACACAACATTGAAGTTCTGCCATTGAACGGTAAAAATTAGAAATCTGTCTTGACAGCTAAGCTCTGGATGTTAGCTGGATTCCTGGAGGGTGGGGACACGGGAACAGACTTTCCTGAAGACAACTGTCTCATGAAATGAAGCGCTGTGACACTCAAAGGGAACAGCAATCCGCAGAGCCAGACGCAAACCACAAACCAAAGAAGCAACATGCAACAAGACTGTGCCTGCCAAATATGCCAGTAGATTCTCCTACCAGGTCCAGGAAGAAAAAAAAAAAAAAACAGCCAGGCCCCTGCCTATGGGGACTTGGGTCTCCAAAAGACAAACACACCAATGCAATTCCACACTGTGGAAACCTGCAATTCAACACTTCCCAATGTGGTGTGCCCAGAGCACCAAGTATAATGTACTGGCATTTGACGTGGTAACAATTCTCTCTAAATAAGTTTATAAAAAGCACCTCGGTGGTCTGGGAACCACAGACTAATAGAGATAGAAAGGACCTAGAAAGACCATCTATGCCAACCCCCCTTCAAAGTAGAAATCTCTTCTAGCTCATGCCCAACAGTTGATCAACATGACTGGTGACTAGTTTTCAAGAGAGCCCATTCCATTTTAGGAGAGCTTTAAAAACAAGCTGAAATCTGCCTTCTCGTCTCTGACTCCTGGAGAACCACTGAAAGAATATTACTTTTTAAAATTATTTTATTTTATTTTTTGAGACGGAGTCTCACTCTGTCACCCAGGCTGGAGTGCAGTGGCGCGATGTCAGCTCACTGCAACCTCCGCCTCCTGGGTTCACGCCATTCTCCTGCCTCAGTCTCCTGAATAGCTGGGACTGCAGGTGCCCGCCACCACAATCAGCTAATTTTTTTTGTATTTTTAGTAGACACGGGGTTTCATCATTTTAGCCAGGATGGTGTCAATATCCTGACCTCAAGATCCGCCCGCCTCGGCCTCCCAAAGTGCTGGGATTACAGGTGTGAGCCACCCCGCCCAGCCGCAAATGTTACTATTTTACAGCCATCTGTGTTTATATCCTCTGCCCCATTGTAAAGTTGGCCTTGAATACAAAGACTCCCTGCTCCTCTCTGCATCCTCTAAATTCAGTGACTGAGGCCGGACGTGGTGGCTCACGCCTGTAATCCCAGCACTTTGGGAGGCCGAGGCAAGCGTATCACGAGGTCAGGAAATCAACACCAGGCCGGCCACCATGGTGAAACCCATCTCTACAAAAATACAAAAATTAGTTGGGCACGGTGGCACGTGCCTGTAATCCCATCTACTTGGGAGGCTGAGGCAGGAGAATCGCTTGAACCTGGGAGGCAGAGTTACAGTGAGCCAAGATCGTGCCATTGCACTCCAGCCTGGGCAACAAAGCAAGACTCTAGCCTGGGCAACAAAGCAAGACTCTAGCCTGGGCAACAAAGCAAGACTCTAGCCTGGGCAACAAAGCAAGACTCTATCTCAAAAAAAAAAAAAAAAAAAAAAAAGATTTCAAACAGTTTTTGTATTCTTCTGTTTTGTTTCCTAGTAGACTTCCTTTTGAGACATAAGATAACTGACCCTGCTGAATGACAGGGAGAAGGGATTTGATGAGTCCTTGGCCAAGATATTCAGGAAGATCACAGGAGTTTAAAGCAAGGTTTCATGAGGCTATGGTTCCAAGTGGGGAAAAGAACCGTGAGTCTGAGGCAGGCAGGTAAAGACATGTGAGAGGAGGTTCAGGGTAATATGACTGCTTCTCCTGTCCTGCCACAGAGGCCACTCTGCTAGAAGCCACTCTCCAACTTAACAAAGGTACTTCAGACAACTGTTCCTTTGGTTTTATTGTTCAACCAAGCACAAATCATCCATTTAAGTATTTAGCCCATCATCCCCTTTCTTGTCCACAAGGACACCAAAAATATCAAATATTTTTTGCAATGAAGAGCCACTGTATTAGTAAACTTCCACTATTGGACTGGTAATTCTACCCAAAAAGAAATGGACTTGGGCACGTGTCTTGCATACCACTAACCAACATTGGTAATGATCCCTGTTTTCTCCCCAGCTTGTTCTCAAAGATCTGGCTTAATAACTTATCCAAGAATTCATGCTAACTCTGTGGTTTCCAGAATCCACTGGGTTTTTTTCCTACTTGAAAACTAAGACATTTATCTGTCTCAACTCTTCGGTCACCTCTCTTATTCTCCATGAATTTCCAGGTTATTGGATGAGGAGGCAGTTATTTTATGTGTTTGCTAAATTGGTCAGAATATAGATTTGACTCTTTTTAATTTAAAACAGAGCCACGAACTCAAATATTCCTACAGGGGCCAAGTAAGACAAGTAAAATGAAGGCAGCCCTAAAGAATGAGATGACATTGAACTCACAGGGACGGCCACCCTGGCCACACCACCCTCTGACCAACAGAGGTGGCCACGACTCAGCTCTCCCAGCCAATAACTGTAAACAATGTGAACCCAGCATTGCTATAGGTTTCCATTCTCAAAGAAAAGCAGGAAATCTGGACTGTTTTGAGAGCACCTGAGTTATAAGTTCTTGTAAATAATTGAAGTTTTAAAGAATCACTGTCAGGTCAAATAAAACACACATCTGGCCCAAGGGCCACCAATCTGCAACTTATTGCATGTATCTCATGAGCCTGGTGATTGAGATCAATAACATTTAAGTTTTTAGGGCATGTGGGTGGCTCACGCCTATAATCCCATCACTTTTGGGAGGCCGAGGCAGGAGGATCACGTGAGCCCCAGGAGTTCAGACCAGCCTGGGCAACATCATGGTAAGACCCTGTCTCTACAAAAAAATTAAAATAAAAATACAAATTAAAAAATGCTGAGTGTGTTGGTGTGCACCTATAGTCCCAGCTAGTTGGAAGGCTGAAGTGGGAAGATCACTTGTGCCCACGAGTTCAAGGCTGCAGTGAGCCATGATGGCACCACTGTACTCCAGACAGAGTAAGGCTCTGTCTGTAAAAAAAAATATATATATATATACACACACACGCATATTTTATATACATGTTATATATATTAATAAATGTATAATAAAATATATATTGAATATATAAATATATAGAGAATATATACTCATACATAAATATATATATTTTTCAATCCTTAGCAGAACCCTAGGATTCATTCATTAAGTTGTATCACCTTACACAAATGACATAACTTCCTCCCTGTCCTCAGCTTCATGTAAATGAAAATAACAGCACTTCCCCCATTAGACTGATGCAATAGGTCAGGTAAGTAAATCACAGTACCTGGTATGCACTCAATAAGTGTTAAAACTGTTGCTTATATAGTATTATCCCCATTTTATAGCAAAGAATACTGAGGTTTAAGGAGACATTGCATTATTTGCCCACAGTCAGACAGATGGCAAGTGGCAGACCTAGAGTTTGAGTCCAGGTCAGTGCTTTTCTTCCTTTCAAATGAGTTGGACAATCCTGGTGGTATTAACCCCACCCTACAGGTTCACTTTTATCATCATGACACTTGAATGACTCCCAGCTCTTTTCTCCAGAGGAACGAATGAAATTAGACGCGCTGAAGCTTTTAAAGGTGAACTCGGCTGGAGGGAAAGGACTGGGGTAGAGGAGAGGTGGGGGAGTGGGGAAGGACGGGTTTGAAACATTCCCTCTTTAGCCTTCTTCAGCTTCTACTTGGAGGCACAACATGTCGTTTTGTATAAATCAGTGGTCCCCAATGTTTTTGGCACCAGGCATCAGTTTTCTGGAAGACCATTTTTCCACAGACCCGGGGTGGGGAGGGGTGGTTTTGGGATGAAACTGTTCTACCTCAGATCATCAGGCATTAGTTAGATTCTTATAAGGAGCGCGCAACCTAGATCCCTCACATGCGCAGTTCACAATAGGGTTCACGCTGCCATGAGAGTCTAATGTCACCACTGATCTGACAGAAGGTGGAGCTCAGGCAGTAATTAGAGGGATGGTGCGGCTATAAATACAGATGACACTTTGCTACCTCGTCTGCTGCTCATCTCCTGCTGCGCGGCCCAATTCCTAACAGGCCACAGACCACTACCGGTCTGTGACCCCAGGGTTGGGGACCTCTGGTATAAAGAAAGCACAAGGCTAACTGATGGAAATAGCTGCTTATGTGCAATACAGCACGATCTTTACCCCCCACCAAAAAATATATATATATATTTCTATTGAACTGGGAAAATAAGCACAAGCAGTTATCAGCAGAACATGCACTTTGTCGCTTCGCTTCTGGCAGTGGCCTGGACTATACATTTTCCTAAACAGTTTTAAGATGCATAAAATGTAGGCTGAGCAAGTTTGCTTTTCCTAGACAGCTTTAAAATGCATAAATACGGCTGGGTGTGGTGGCTCATGCCTGTAATCCCAGCACTTTGGGAGGCCAAGGTGGGCGGATCACCTGAGGTCAGGAGTTCGAGACCAGCCTGGCCAACGTGGTGAAACCCCATCTCTACTAAAAATACAAAAATTAGCCGGGTGGGGTGGTGGGCGCCTGCAATCCCAGCTACTAGGGAGGCTGAATTGAGAGAATCGCTTTAATCTGGGAGGAAGAGTTTGCAGTGAGCCAAGATCTCACCCCTGCACTCCAGCCTGGGCGACAGAGCGAGACTCCGTCTCAAAAACAAAAACAAACAAGCAAACAAACAAAAAACGCATAAACACTTTCCTTAGGAAGTCTGCAAAAAGAGAAAAATGTCCCTCATATAACACAAATTGTGAGCCCTTAATACACTAAAAACGTGTACATTGAGATTTGGCCCAGGAAAAAAAAAAAAAACAAAAAACAAACACTTAACATTGCAAGAATGGCTTCTTTAGAAATGATTAACTTTGATATTCCACAGGCACGTGAAAATTAATAAAAAGGAATTGAAGTTTTACAGATGAGGAAAACCAGAGCCGCCCTGAAATCCCTTATCAACAGAAGAGGTAAAAGAGAGAAAGACAAAGAGCCTTTGGAAGGCAATTAGCATTCATATGAATATTCAAAAAGGGGGAACTTCGGCCTGTCATTTCTCTCTCCCACCTCTAGTTATTGGCCAGGCAGGCATCCCCCCATCTTCACCTCTGTCTTCTCCCCTCTGCAGAGTTAATCAGATTGAAGGGAAGCACCTGGGGACATTCAAACTCTTGTGTCTCTAAAACATGGAATTTACCCATCAACCCCTCTTCTCTCCCCACCCTTGATACTCAGGGCTCATACATGAGATGCTGAAATGCCTGAAACTTTCCGATGTTGACAGTGAACCCCACTGCAAGCCTTGAGAGCCATCACTCCCTTGTTTAAGGATTTGTGCTAAGAAACTATGCTTCCTTAAAGTTTAAACACAAGAGATGAGGCTGAACACAGTGCCACTCATCAATTACATTTACCTGAAAAAGAAAGAAAGAAAAAGGAAAAAAGAAAAGAAAAAAAGAACCCAAATTGAATCAAGCCTCTAGCAAATACAGGGGAGGCCAGGCGCGGTGGCTCATGCCTGTAATCCCAGCACTTTGGGAGGCTGAGGCAGGCGGATCACTTGAGGTCAGGAGCTTGAGACTAGCCTGGCTAACATGGTGAAAACCAATCTCTATTAAAAATACAAAAATTAGCTGGGCATGGTGGCATGTGCCCGTAATCCCAGCTACTCGGGAGGCTGAGGCAGGAGAATCGCTTGAACCAGGGAGTCGGAGGTTGCAGTGAGCCGAGATCACGCCAGCCTAGCGAGAAAGAGTGAGACTCCATCTCAGAAAAAAAGCCTGGGCATCGTGGCTCACGCCTGTAATCCCAGCACTTTGGGAGGCTGAGACAGGCAGATCACTCGAGGTCAAGAGATCAAGACCATCCTGGCTAACACAGCGAAACCCCATCTCTACTAAAAAATACAAAAAATTAGCCAGGTGTGGTGGCACGCGCCTGTAGTTCCAGCTCCTTGGTAGGCTGAGGCAGGACAATTGCTTGAACCCAGGAAATGGAGGTTGCAGCGAGCCAAGATCGCACCATTTCACTCCAGCCTGGGCAACAGAAGGAGACTATGTCTCAAAAAAAAAAAAAAAAAAGAAAGAAAGAAAGAAAGAAAGACAAAAGAAAAGGAAGGCAGGGAGGGAGGGAAATAAAGAGAGAGAGAGAGAGAGAAGAAGAAAGAGAAAGAACAGAAAAAAAAAAAGAAATACAGGGGAGAGAGGCCCAAGTTTAAAAGACTGTAAGATAAAGCAATCTGCCAAATCCAGATTGTGGGATATTCTACCAGACAACTGACCTGCTATTTCCAATAAACCAATAGCCTGAGAAGAAAAGGGAGGAGGGGGCTGTTATAATATAAGCTAGACTTAGGAGAGGACTACTACCAAATAAAACAAAACACAACAAAACAATAAACCTCTGCATAAATACTGTACTCACCGTGTAGTCATATGAACCATAGACTGCTGGACTTGAATTAATCAGCCCTAAGGGAGTTAGGGCCAAAAGATCCAGGAGCATTCCCTAGGAATTCTCAGTGGTTATGCCACAATGCTTAGGTTTAACACTTTACTCAATGAATATCCAATTTCCCTGTAGCCACAGTAATTTCAAAAGTCACTTTCATATGCACTTATCAGATCTTATGCACTTATGATCTTATGCACTTATCTAGATCAACATAAATATTATTTTATTATTTGCTTGTGACATGCTCCATCTCTTTATTTAAAAGAATAAAATTTTAAAAATACCAGAAATAATTAAATATTTTAAAACACTTGGGATGGGAAAAATCTAAGCATGATCTAAAAGTCAAAAACTTGAAACTGTAAGACAAAAACTTACTATTTTTACCATAAAATAAAAATATCTGACAGAAAAAAACCCATCAACAGAATTAAAATACAAACCAGAGAAAATATTTTCATTACATATGACAAGCAAAATAACTCTTATAAAAAAAGAACTCTTTTTCTTTGTTATTATTATTTTTAGAGAGATGGTCTCTGTTGCCCAGGCTGGAGTGCAGTGGCATCATCATAGCTCATTGCAGCCTCAAACTCCCGGGCCCAACCAATCCTCCCACCTCAGCCTCCCAAGCAGCTGGGACTACAGGCATGCCACTGTGCCCAGCTAATTTTTTAATTGTTTTGTTTTCTGTAGAGATGAGATCTTGCTATATTGACCAGGCTGGTCTTGAATTCCTGCCTCAGCTTTCCAAAGTGCTGGGATTACAAGCATGAGCCACCGAGCCTGGCAGAAAGAACTCTTATAAATTAATATTGTTACTAGATGAACTATCCCAGCTTCCAGCTAAAGCCAGCCCCACCAACTTATCTATGGAGCCCCTTCTCTCCCACCTCCTTCAAGGACACTGTTCCAGTGATTCCATCCCCTCCCAATGACCATTTTTTTCCTTTTGTTTTTTTCTTTTTGTTTTTTTTGAGACAGAGTCTTGCTCTGTTGCCCACACTGGAGTGCAGTGGCGCGATCTCGGCTCACTGCAACCTCTGCCTCCTGGGTTCAAGCAATTCTTTACCTTAGCCTCCCAAGCAGCTGGATTACCGGTGTGTGCAACCATGCTCAGCTAATTTTTTGTATTTCTGTAGAGACATGGTTTCGCCATGTTGGCCAGGCTGGTCTCAAACTCCTGACCTCAAGTGATCCACCTGCCTCAGCCTCCCAAGGTGCTGGGATTACAGGTGTGAGCCACCATGCCTGCCCCATTTTTTCCTCCTCTTGATCATTCTCATCAGCAAACATACATACAGACACTTCTATCTAAAGATAAATAACTACATAAAAACAGAACAATTTAAAACAAAACCACTCATTCTCCCGACCTTCTTTCCCCAGCGAGCTAGAACCCATTTTTTTTGCTCCCTTTGCAGCAGAACTCCATGAAAGCATGGTCTGTACCTTCTCTCCTTATCTCTTCAACCCATCTGTTTCATGCTTTTGTCTCTTCCCTCTAATCTATTTAGAGGTAACTGCAATTAATAGTTTGATAAATGTTTCCAGAATTTTTTCTCTGAAGATATAAATACACCTCAAAATGAAAATGCTTTTTTAAACAGTTATCTCTGGGTGGTGAGATGACAGATGAATTTTCTTTTCCTCTTTATAATGTTTTGGTCCAGTCTGAATTTTTTTAAAAATGATAAGCCTGTGTGACTTTTATAATCAGGAGAAAATAGCTGTTTTCATTTTAGATAAAGTCGCCATCTAGGCATACAGAACTACATCTGTTGTTTTAAAAATGAAGAGTTAGAAATAAAGCTAGAATAAATAAACTTGTTCGCTTTTAATAGAAAAACTCCTACTAAAATATGCAGTAGCTCCTCGTTTCGGAGAAACACTTATCTGAATAACTTTTTATTAGTGTAGCTTCTAGATCAATGTTCTTCTACCTAGAGGTTATGATCTTTTCTTGGGCAGATGACAGGCAGAAGGATAAATGGTGAGTACAGGGTCTCAAAGAGGTCAGAGATAGGAGAAGTCCAAATACTGCTTTGGATCATTAAGGTATCTTCAACTTATCTGATGTAACCTCTCCCTTTCCAATACACACACACACACACACACACACACACACACTTTTTTCAATCCTCATTAACCTCACTTCACCTCCCTGTGCTACGATCACTGTGTTCCTCATTTCCAACTTGGCCCCCTTTTCCATCCCAACCTTTCTTTCCTGTCTTTCCCATTCAGCTCCTTTCTTCTCCAGATCTAAACAAACCTAGCATTTTTCCTCACCTCCACCAGAGGAAAATAATTCCTTGCTTTAAAATAAAATAGTTAGAATCATGGTATGGAGATAAGTCTGCAGAGCCCAAAAAATTTTTTTGAATATGTTTTAAGAGGCTGAGAATATTTTCAAGAAGTCAAAGCTATCGTGACAACTTCGCGACGGCCTATAAATATGCATTTGCTGAATTCAATCTCACCTGAAGCCAATCATTTTTATAAGAAAGAAGATGACACAAATGTACATGCATGAACAGGAAAGGGTCTAAAATTGTGTGCAACATCTTTATCACCGCAGTTTCATCTGGGCTTTTGGAGGGAGTTTTAATTTCCTTCCCTGTGTAGTTGTATTTTCTAACTATTCTATAATTTGTACACATTACTTACATAATGAAAAAATTCAATACATTCATCAAATGCATGTCCAAAAATAAAAGGATAGAAAGGCCAGCAGCCAGGGAGGGGAAAGAAGAAGCAGAAAAGTGAGAAGCAAAGGAAAGAAGCTTCCAAATCAGTCCACACTAAGTGAGAGGGACACAGAGCTAAGTCACGAGTCTCCATCTTTATCAAACCCAGGAGTCCCAGTCTTTGTTCTGGTTGGCAGGGTTAACAGACCCCAGGCCAAGTGCAATGCAAGGCAATAATAAAGAAAAAAAAAAAAACCTCTTTAAACAGTATTAAATGAAACTGTTTAAACGGGGGAAAATTAATAACTTGTTGCTGGGGGTGGAGATGAAGGAGTAGGCTCGGAAATGCTGATATTCACAGAACTGAGGCTCCCCACCTTCACTTTGCATCTCAGGCTCCAGGAGCCACTTAAAAGCAAGCTATCTATTTCCAAGAAGTAAATCTCTTGGACGGGTACCTTATGTTCATGAGCCTGCGAGGGAAGGTGCTGGGCTGTGTATTGGAGCTCCCAGCCAGAGAAGACAGCTATCTCTTTTGGCACAGGTTCTCAGGGATGAGACCATGTCTAGCGGGGATTTTCTCCAGATTCGACAGCCTTGGCCCTACCAAAACGCACAGCTTTGTTTTCACTATACATCACTCATTGTTGAGTCTTTTTTGTTTTTCCTCTCAAGCATCCACAGGTTGAATACTGCATGTTCCCAACAGCCTGTGAACTTCTTGGACCAGCAAAGGGACATTCATTTTGCTGAGCACTCCTTTCACATTTCTATTGTGTTCGATTTCCCACTCCCCCTACCCGAGTCCCCAGAGAATAACTTCTTCCTTGTTTTAATAACTTGGATCAGAGTCAAGGTTGATGTGTTTCTCCATTTTGCAGGATATTTTCTTCAGAAGAGACAAAACAGAGGCCAACAGGGTAGGAGAGGCTTGTTCGGAAATCAGCAGCCATTGAGAACACACAGAAAATGTTTTCAAAGAAATAGAAAGCAGATAACACAAGGCACCATCAATAGAAGGCTTCAAAATGGTGGAGTCATACTCAGAAAGATTCCCTAGCAACGTTTTCTCCCAGGGACCCACTTTAAAAATCTAATTTCATTTGTTTGGGGCTGAGGGAGAAGAAGGTGGCTCTTTCTATAAAGTACCTTCTCATTGACTTAAATTGAAATACCTTCTCCCATTGGAGGTCATAAAAGTAGCTGTGATCCCAGTGGGTATGCAGAAATTAGAAAATGAGTAAAGGGAGAAGGAGGAGAAAGGAGTGGTTCAGCCACACAAGTATATCCCACCTCTAACACAGCAAGTTTTCATTTCATCTGCCCACCTTCTTTATAAAATCCTATCCCCACCCATTGTAACACTGATCCCTGACATCTAATGAAAGATGTCTCCACGGACTTGCTTGGGATACAAGGAAACAAATCTATTCTTTGTGAAGCCACTTTTTAAAAAAGAAACATTTTCAAGGAAAGAAGACCTGAACCAGCATTCAGTGGGGTTTAGTCTGAGGTACATGATCTTTTAATAAAAAATTGATAACGCCTCTTTTTTATGAGTGATACGGAAATTACATCTTTCTTCTCTAAAACATAAGTCAAATCGCCAGTTTTCCTGTAATAGATCTACCTTGTCACATGATTTTTCTAACCATTGATTTCAAATAGTGGCAAGACACTAGTTATGAATGAACGCAAAAAGTTATGTCTGAATTTGTCTTCATGGAATATCTTTTCTCAAATGTATTCTCCATATTAATAGTTTTCATACCATGGCAAAAGAAAGTAAATCTAGTATCACAAAGAACAATGACCCCAACCCAGATTTGTCTCCCCTGGGGAAAGGCCAAACTTTCTACTGGAATTACAGATTCAACTAAATCCAGTTCTGGGCTGTTCATAAGTTTGGAGGAGACAGCCAAGATGTCACCATGTTTGAATGCTAAAAGTGAGGCAAACTGTGGGTTGTAAAATCAATCTAGTACAACACAATCAGCATTTTGAAAAATGAAATGGGAGGGAAAGTATCAGCATGCAGAGAATGTCATAAGAGTATTGCTCAGTGAAAATCTGTGGGGTGTGTGTGTGCATGTGTGTATATGGGCTGTCACTGTAAAGGGTATTTCTAACTGTAGTCAAAGTCTAAAAGGTTTCCACTCATTTAAGAAGCTCTAATCTAGGGCCCAGGTCCTGGAGTCAGACAGAACTGATTCCAGCATGGCTCTGCCACTCACTATGTGACCTTGGTTAGTTAGCTTAATCTCTCCACCCTCCTCAGCTGAAAGATGGATGTGGCCAAAGTGTCCTGGAGGTGTTGTAAGATCAGATCAGAAGAGGAAACATGTACAGCCCCTCACACAGCACCCAATAATGTTAATATACATCCTTAGACGAATGTCCAATTCACAAAATGGAAGCGGAAATTCGTGGATTTACAGTATGTTCTACAGGGATAAATTCACAGTGTGAGAGAAGATGGTAGGCAATTAGCTAATTGTAATTTTTAGGTCTGCAAAAGAGTTGTTCTTTTGTGGAACTATCTGTTGGGCCATCTAGCCTTTTTTATAACAGCTCCCTGAATAAAGTTAATATTCGAGAAATATACATATATATTTTGTTTGTTTGTTTTGTTTTGTTTTGTGGAAGGGTCTCACTCTATCGCCCAGGCTGGAATGCAGTGGCCTGATCTTGGCTTACTGCAACCTCTGCCTCCCAAGCTCAAGCAATCCGCCCACCTCAGCATTCCAAGTAGCTGGGGTTACAGGCATGTGCCACCATGTCTGGCTAATTTTTTTTGTATTTTTTGTAGAGAAGGGGTTTCACCACATTGCCCAGGCTGGTCTCAAACTCGTGAGCTCAAGTGATCCTCCCACCTCAGTCTCCCAAACTGCTGAGATTATAGGCGTGAGCCACCATGCCAGGTCAAGAAATACATTTTTAGGCAGGGCGCAGCAGTTCACACCTGTAATCCCAGAACTTTGGGAGGCCAAGCGGGGCGGATCGCCTGAGGTCAGGTGTTCGAGACCAGCCTGGCCAGCATGGCAAAAACCTGTCTCTACCAAAAATACAAAAATTAGCCAAGTATGGTGGCAGATGCCTGTAATCCCAGCTACTCAGGAGGCTGAGGCAGGAAAATCACTTGAACCCAGGAGGCGGAGGTTCTAGTGAGCCGAGATCATGCTACTGCACTCCAGCCTGGGTGACGGAGTGGGACTCCGTCTCAAAAAAAAAAAAAAAAAAAGAAAAAAAAAATGAAAGAAATACATTTTTATTTCAGAAATCCTTTCCAAGATGTAAGTAACAGACCAATGAAAACTCTTCTGATTTTTTTTCTTATGCAGTATTGAACAGAACAAATTGTTCACACTTTGTGCTTCATCCTTAAAATACAGCTTCTGCCTCCTCAGCAAGTGACTAACAGTATGTGTCTAAAGACCTTAAAAAGTATCAAAATTATCTCAACTATGGAAAGATCCAGCTGCAAATACATGCCAAAATTCCTTATCTGTAATTTTTGTAACTGAACAAACAAACCCCTTAGAGCATGAAGAAGTTTTTGAAACTGAAACGTACTGCTCACTTCACAATCATGTTCTGTCTATCCTTGCTATTTAGCTTGGGGAACGTTATCAAGTTCTGAGGAGAGGAGAAAGGAGAAAAGGAAGGGAGCCAGAAAGAAAGGGTGGGACCAAGAAGCCAAGGAACTTAAGATGAGTTAAGAACAGGTAGAAAGGCCAGGCGCGGTGGCTCATGCCTGTAATCCCAGCACTTTGGGAGGCCGAGGCGGGTGGATCACCTGAGGTCAGGAGTTTGAGACCAGCCTGACCAACATGGAGAAACTCTGTCTCTACTAAAAATAAAAAATTAGCTGGGCGTGGTGGCGCATGCCTGTAATCCCAGCTACTCGGGAGGCTGAGGCAGGAGAATCGCTTGAACCCGGGAGGCAGAGGTTGCAGTGAGCCGAGATGGCGCCATTGCACTCCAGCCTGGGCCACAAGAGTGAAAGCTCCATCTCAAAAAGAAAGGACAACAGGTAGAAAGACAGAATGCTAAAACTGTCAGCAGCCCCTCAGATGGAAGACGGGAGAGAAATAATTTGAAACAACAGAAAGCCTTTTCTTTGAGGTCCAGAGAGAGGAAGAGGAGATCTGGATAAAATTGCTGAAAAATTTGGGGGTGGGGGTGGCGGTGAGGTGAAGAATTCAACAGTAAGTCTTGGAAGATGAAATACAACTCTGTCGATTACTGAAGGATGAACCAAATAACAGGACTGGGCCAACACACGGAAGAAGAAAAGAGGGCGGCTGGTTATGGAGTTTAAGCAGAGAAAAGAAAAAGAAACAGCTACAGAAATGCCCCAGGGTGCAGAGTATAGGGCTGGGGAAGGTGCGAATGTTTGGGAATAAAAACAAACTTTGAAAAACAACAAAAAACAAGTCTTTTCAAACCTGGCCTCAGACTTAGGATAAGTTCTCCCTGAGAAATTGAAAGGTAAATAAAGAACAAGCAAGTAAGTTAAGACTGAAAGGCTTGACTGATCTAACAAGAACACATGGCATTATGGTTGTAATGCCACAAATTTAGTATTTAGTATTTCGTATTTTGTGAAATACTCAAAAAGAAATGAACAGGATTCCTATTGCGTAATTTTTTAAATTGTTTTCCAGGGGCACATTGATGAGAAATGCCACTCCCTCCATTTCGTCCCCAGCATGTGTATGATGAACAAGAAGAGGTGGGGGCGGGGGAGAGAGACTCTTCCCATCCACCAAATGCTACCCTGATTACCCACATCAGTCCTAACTCCTGCATTGCCCCAGGTGCCAGTCAACAAGGCCTACGCCATTTGCTTTGCCATCTCCGCATTGTCCACTCACTTGCTCTGCCCTTCTGTCCATTTCACTGAGCTGGAGCTCCCAGCAGCAACTCTAGAAGAGAAGAAGAGGTGGGGAGTGGGGAATGGAGCATGCATGGATCTGGCAAGCCCCCCAGATCCCAGAATCCAATGAAAAGCCCCTCAATACACAGAGACATCAAGCTAGCTTTCAAGAGTGCTGAACTAAGTCCACAGTCCCACTGGGGCCAATGGTGGGATCGAAGGCACCACCGGAGGCTGCAAAGAGAGCTTGGGCTTTGGAATCAAATCTGGACTTGGAATCCCAGCTCCAACACTTACTAGGATGTGAACTTGGGAAGTAACTTAACCCTCTGAGCTTGGTTTACTCATCTGTAAACCAAGCAGTACTTAGCCCTCATCAGAGTGTTGGGAAGATAAGATGAGGTAACCTGGAAGGGCGCCTGACACGCTGCAGGCACTTCACGAGTGCTCTTGCTACTGCCCATCTCTTCACACTTGTTAGAAAATGAAAAGTGAGTTCTTTCAATGGTGAAAGCAAGTCCTACCTGCCTTTTTTTTTTTTTCTCATTTTTAGGTGCAAAGAGTAGCCCCTTCCGATGTTTCCTGGCTGTATTCTCCCTATTCAGGTTGCATTATCAAGTATGGAAAGAAATACCCTGTTGGTGCAATCAGGTATGGGCATATCTGACTGTGGATTGCCCAGATCAGCGCCACACAAATAGAATTTAGACCCTGGAGTTTGTACACCCAAAGCACTTCTTGATAAGATAGTGGAATGGTTAACAACTGTGATCTTACAGTAAAACACAATTATTAAATGAGGTTGAATGGCCTTTGAAGAATTAGAAAACATTCAACAAGACCATAATAAGTGTCCTCAATATTCCTTGTTCCAGATAGAAATGCCCCCTATTTATATTTTTGAAAATTTAATACTGAACACAACTCACCAACTAGGGGAAGGAGGAAAGCATTCTAATGCCACAGAGAGCTCTGCCCATTCTTCAAAAACTGTACTGTCTTCATAAGTTCTAAGCACCTTTAAAATGGTTCAAACAGGTATAAGTTACTGTGGAAAGGCAATGAAATAGAGAAAACCTTACCCCTTTAAGGTGGCTCCTAAGTTCATCTGATTCCAGGTCATGCATTCAAGCTGGGAGGTCATTTGGTATAAATTGTCACTGTTAGAAAAACATCCAGAGTTAGGACACATAACCACAAAATAATACACAATTGTTTCTTCAAAAGCAATGGAGTTTTAACTTTTCTTGAAAGTACAAGCCTCCACATTTTCCAGAATGACAGAATATGCAAGTCTGAAATTATTTTCACTTCATCCCACTGATCTCTGCACAGTCATACACTTCATACACAGCAGAAGGGATGTGAGAGTAACTCGGAAGCATTTTTTAAAACCTTTGTATAGCAACCACTGAAGTTTCTAAAGAAGTATTAAACCTTTGAGGGGAAAAGGCTAAGGGGAGTGAAACTTTGAAAGGCAACACAGGCTGGATAACTCAACATTAAAGTTAAAAGCCTGGAGCTGAAAGTAAAGACAGCAGATTAATTATTCGTGAAAAGGCCATTAAGTTGTTTTAATCAAAAGGATAAGTATCATGTGGATTATGAGGGTCTGAAAAGTCAAAGAGTGATGGCTGATAAATGGTCTAAAAAGTAAGGATGTGACAAGCAGAAGAAAGATGATGATAAACTCTATGCACAGCTGAAGGAATCATTTTCTCTATGTTTTATCCTGGTACAAGTCAAATGTTAAAAAAAAAAAAAAAAAAAAGAGCCCAGTTCTGTAAGATTCTATGAGGGAAATGGCTGATCATTTACGTAAAGACTCCAAAGAAGTCTTACACCACCATGTAAACCAACCAAAAGCTGTTCTGTCCCCTCTGTATTTATTTCATTCCTAGAAAATTAGCACATGAATCAATGGCCAGAAATCTCCTAAACTGCCAAGCTCCATCAGGAATAAATTTATGCCTGAACTGAAATGGTTAATTATGAAATTTGAGACCCAAGAGACCAAGAGTTTGTCTGGGACCTCTTGGTTTAAACACTTTACAGAAGAAAAATTTCACTCTACCATCGTGGCAGAAATGAAAAAAGGTAAGAGGCATTTAATATCTGATGTGTGGTATCAGATTGCAGATCTCAGACCATCTCTGCCTGGTCATGGCATTCTTTTAAGCTGCTTCACCGGGCAGAGGCAACACCAAATTTTAATTCAGAAAGGCTTTTTTCAGGCCAAGCATAACTGGGAACTTGAGGAGGGGAGAGGGAAATTACAGTAACTCAGAATAAATGAATTTTGTGCTCTCTTTCCGCATAGCTTGATAAATCGTGGCAGAGTTCATCTGACTTTCATATAACAACTCTGAAAATTATTTGGAACTCCTTAGTGGTGGGTACACAGGATAAGGAGGAAATCAGATTCCAGGAGCGCATTTTGCATATGAAAAGTGAAGTGACTTCAAACTCAAAGTATGTGCCCTTTCATTAGTCAGTGTATATCTGGACGCCGTCACTCATCCCCGTGTCTGACTGGCTATTATGCTACTACAATATCCTACATATCAATGAAAAAAAATGATGAGTTTCTCCTGCAGCTTCCCCGTTTGTAGCAGCAGCCCGTGCTGGTCTGTGCCACAACGTTTTGCAATTCCACAAATTCTTGCTGTAAGGCTGGAGTAATTAATTCCTGAAGGACCCCAACTTTTATTAGAAGTGCCAGCCTGCTGCATTTACCACAGGAGAGTTTCTTGAACTTTCTTTGGGCTGACAGTTCATTAATAAGCGACCTCCTCCACAATCTCTCTACTGGTTTTTGTTCTCCTGCGCCTTTTCATCAAGCAATCCATTTATTAATCTTACCATTAATCTCAGCCAACAGGCATTGTATTCCCCAGGCAGCTCTATATTTTTGTCACTAATTTTTAAAAAATTGTTCACCAACTAAAATCACTCAGCCCCAGCTGACAATTTTCCTAGGCCCTTTGGGGATATGGGATCTTTCTGAAATAATTTCATTCTTTCATATGACTCAGAAAATCATAATTTTCAAGAGAGCTGGGAAAGAAAGATGAGTGACAGACATTGATGCAGAAGGGTGAATGAATCCCAAATATCTAACTTTACAAGTTGGAAATTTTCTCACAGACTTAAAGAATAGTCTGGTTGATTCCTAAGGTCTCTATAACAAGTACCCCAAAGAGAAAATAAACATTTTTTTTTTCGTTAGACAGAGTCTCACTCTGTCACCCAGGCTAGAGTGCAGTGGCACTATCTCAGTTCACTGCAACCTCAGTCTCCCATGTGCAAGCAATTCTCCTGCCTCAGCCTCCCAAGTAACTGGGATTACAGACATGCGCCATCACACCCAGCTAATTTTGTATTTTCAGTAGAGTCGGGGTTTCACCATGTTGGTCAGGTTAGGTCTCAAACTCCTAACCTCAGGTGATCCACTCGCCTCAGCCTCCCAAAGTGCTAAGATTACAGGTGTGAGCCACCGCGCCTGGCCAATATTTTTAATGGCATTTTCTTGGCCCTCAGAAGGCAAACCTTCTCAAATACAGGGTCTATGTCTTACACATATGACTTTTTCTAGTGTGTGCTTAACAAATACTGTGTATGGTACTGTCTAATATGGTAGCCACTGGCCACATGTGACTCATTCCACATATTAAAATGGTAATATTTTTTGCTATATTGAGTCAAATATGCTATTTGAAAAATTAATTTCACAGTTTCTCATTTTTTGAATGTGGTTACTAGCAAATTTCAAATTACATGTATGGCTTATGTTATGTTTCTACTGGACAGTGATGTTCTATAAGTTTTGGAACACTGAACAAATCAGTTCAGCTCCCTGACCCTGAGTTTTCTCATCTGTCCAATGGGAATATTAATCTCCATCAGTCTAACTGTACAGGAATGTTGTGAAGTCCATAGAAGGTAATGCCCTCAATGGCCCTTTGAAGATGACACAGATAATATACTTTAATTACTTTAATTTGTTCTAACCTACCAAATTTTGCACAGCACTTTCACACATTCTCAATACTGCTCACAACTTTGTGAGGTAGATGTAATTATGAGTCCCCATTTATTAGATGAGGATTGAGGCACAGATAGATGCCCAGTGCTGGCATGCCTGGTGCCCCCACCCTCACTCTGCCCTGCCCCTATGAAGGCATGCTGAGCCTCATCCTCTCATTATCATTTATATAATAATAATAATACAGACAAGAGTCTGGAGATGAAAGAGAATATGCTCAAGGGAACATCGTCACCTACTCAGTCTCCAGAAAATGATGATACTGCAACATGCCCCATGCGTCCTCTTCAGCTCACTAAGGACAGTGTGCCAAGATCCCAGTAGAAGCCCCCTTTGCGATTCTAGCTGTCCTGATAGCTTAGCCTGCAAACTCTCAGAAGAGGAGAGAAGGTGGGGAGGGTGTATGGGAGAGAAGGACTTTCAGAAAATCCCCAAGCTACTAATAGGTTTCCTGAGGCCAGAGATAGGATCAGAGCACAGTTTTAACCACATCCTGCCTTTTGCTGGCTAGGGCTCCTCAGCTGCTCAGTCAGTGGGCCTGGCTGGCACAGCCTTTCAAATGGAAGTCAATGACAGCAATGACAATAACGGCTGCTGAGGAGAGGACTAAAATGTGAGCTGGAGCTAAAAATACCGGGCCCAAGCATGCTCAGGCTCTGATCTCTTTGGGCAATCGCTCAACACCCAGCTCTCATCATGGAAGCCCATAGAAAGAGGCAGCTTCATTCAAGGAATATACAGCCTCTGGCAAATGAAGCATCTAATTACTCAATAACCACTGTAGGTGCCGACCACCTCATTCCTAGAGGAGATCAGATAAGCAGGTGGTTTGGCTTACAGCGACCATTGTGGTCACGTAGGCATTTCAGCTCCAACCGTCTAACTCTGCCTGTTCGGAAGTGAACTTTCAAATTGCAGGCTGCTAAAATGTATTCCAAAAGTCATGGTGTCCTTTATATTTTTTAAGTAGATCTTTAAAAAAAAAAAAAAAGTCACTTGTTTCCTATGTAAGAATGTTTGAAGCTGGAGGCAAGGGAAAGAGGAGAGAAACTTCTATAACTGGGATTAATGCAAGTTGGAGTAAAATAAAAGGAAGTCAGTCCTAGCAAAAAGGGGGAGCTTAAAAGGAAATCAGTAGTAGATCATATAGAGTTTGTTTTGGCCTGAACTGCAGTATTACTAAGTTCTCGACCTCTGCACAAAAAGAAAGGAAGAAAAAAAGCCTCAGCTATTATCTAGACGAGAACTCCTCCACTCTTCAAATGCATGTGTGATTCAAGCACATTTTCATCTTTAAGTCTGTTTATTATATTCAGCAGAATAATTCGTGTCATCAAGGGAATAGAACCATCTAACCTGGCTAAGATTAGGGTCACCTCTGCCACGCAGTTGCTGGCTGGCCAGGTAACATCTTGGAAGAAGTAAAGAGCTGCCCCCACTGGATAAAAAATAAAAAGGCTCAAAGTGGAGATAACTGGCATCTGTCATTAGAATTCATGTTTCCAGCTTTTTTGGTAATAGCTGTGCCCCACACCAACAGAAAGTCCTCTGTGGGTGCACCTCTACCTAATAACCTAACGGAGGGTGCAGCCAGACTTCCACACACCCTTTTCCGGTGCTCCTCCCTTTGAGGTGCCTTGCAGCCTGCCTGCCTAGAAATTTCTGCCCAGCAGGCCATGATGAATAATTATTTCACAGTCACTCTCTTGGTATTGTAATTTCTCTCAAGCTCACCAGCTAACCAAAGAAAAACCCACTGGGGATTCCATTTCTATTAATAAACACTTGGTCAGCACAAAAGTTACAGGAATATTTGGAACTAGATTTTTCCTCCTCCCTGGAGACGAGTTTAATTCAAGCCTGTGGCTTTGATGACATTGCCCATCACCCTGGAAGCCATTTCAGACCTTCCACCTTCTGCCTATCTATGCAGGAAACAAATATTGACTTTGTACTAAATGAAAAGACAGTGTACAATGTACATAGGTACGCAAGTGAAAAGAGGCATTATTAATTACAATCTTATTTTCTTGGGCATGGGCTGTCATCTGATTTATGTCTATGTTGAAGGCCAACTCAAGTGGTGGATCGGCACTTCCCACTGAGTTGTGGAACCCAAGATTTCCCAGAAACTCTGTGGCTGCTAAGGAAGTTTCTCTCACATGAAAAATAATCTACTTGTAACAGTCTCCACTGTCAATGTCACCATTTGTGAATCAACAACATTCAGTTCAAAACAGACTAACAATGATTGCTTCCAGAGTCGGAGTGGTTTTACCTGCTAACAGGCAAAAGTACAGCAAAAGGAAATATTCTCATTTAAATTTGTAGCACAGTTGCTAAAGAAGAATATGTAAAACTAATAAAAGAGCAAAAGGAAAGGGAAAGGGCTAGAATGCCTAAAAGAAACAATCAGTGTTCATGGGAATATTTTGCAAACACAGTGCACAGAATTTTTCAAAGCAGCCATGAGGATCATATGTGAAGTCGGCATAGTCAAGGACTGGGAGCTCCAAGGAAGTCAGCAAACAGATGAGGCAAAGGGACTTTGGGAAGGAAAGAGAGCAGAAAAGGCCCAGTTAGCTGCCTTTTAAGGTAGAAATTAGGGGGGAAATTGTGCCTAGTAGGGGTGGACCCCACTACTCCCTACACTGACAGAAGAACTTTTCCCTGGGACCTTCCCTCTGGGCAAGCCCAAACCAGGGTGGTCCTGGAAGCAGTCATTCTTCCTGGGTCTGGATGGACAGGGAGAAAGGTCTCTGCCCTGTGATTGTTTAGGTGCCTAGGCTGAACTTCACCCCAACAGCTCATACCCAGTGGTAAAGACAAAACTGGAGGAGTCTGGAGTTTGAAAGACAGCTGCTCTGTGAGTTAGAACTTCAGGAGAATGCTCAAGTCTGCTTCTGATAATGGCCTTGAGGGAAAACGTTGTCCCAAACCAAGAACTTTCTATTGAAAGCTACAGGTAAAACTAATGGATAACTGGACTTCTTTCACAACTGTGGGAAATAGAAGACCATCCTCTAGTGAGACTGAGGACAGATGCCACCTTCAGAAAGAGAATGGCACTTATCCACCTAGAGAAAAAGCAAGTGCAGAGGGTAGAAGGATGGATTCTGGAGCTGTATTGCCTGAATTTGAACACCACTTCCATCCCTTAACTGTGTCACATTGGGGAAATTTACTTCTCAGGGCCTGAGTTTCTTCCTCTGTAAAATGGGAGTGATAACCTGTTGTGTCCCTCAGAGTCACTAGGTGGATTAAATACGTCAATACTTGCAAAGTGCTTACAGTGGTACCTGATACATGGTAAGTCCACATAAGCATGTGCTCTTACGATTTGTGAGCAAAACGGATACATTGGCCAGGTGCAGTGGCTCTTTACGCCTGTAATTCCAGCACTTTGGGAGGCCAAGGCGGGCGGATCACAAGGTCAGGAGTTTGAGACCATCCTGGGTTAACACGGTGAAACCCCCCTCTCTACTAAAAATACAAAAAATTAGCCAGGCATGGTGGCACAGGCCTGTAGTCCCAGCTACTTGGAAGGCTGAGGCAGGAGAATCCCTTGAACCCTGGAAGAAGAGGTTCCAGTGAGCCAAGATTGCGCCACTGCACTCCAGCCTTGCAACAGAGTGAAACGCCGTCTCAAACCAAAAAAAAAAAAAAAAAAAAAAAAAGTGATACATTGACTATACAAGGGGAGTAATCAGATAGGGAATCCTGCATAGTCCAGTGTCACTCAGTGATTCAGAGCACAGCTGGGCTGTGAAGTCAGAGAGACTGAGGATCAAATCCTGATTCTGATTCTCACTTGGCGTGTGACCTTGAGCAAGTTACTTTGAGACTCCGAACTTATTTCCTCATCAGTAAACTAGAAATTATAGTACCTGCCTCAAAGAGTAGTCAAAAGGGTTCAGTGGGTAAACTAAGTGAACCATTTAACATCATGCACAGCAACATATAGTCAGCATGCAATAAATTCCAGTTATTACATTACAAGGACTCATGCTTTCATCCAACAATGATCACTGGGTTCCATAAGGGCAGACACCTGGTTTCAGAAACCCTAGTGACCTTTACACAAAACTCCACCCACCTTCTGTATGAGAGGAGAGGGTAAGGAGGATGGAGAAAACCACCTCCTGCCACTTCCCATAAGTTGTTGATTGGGTACATTTTCTATTCACTGTTGTTCATAGCCATAACAAATATAGATGCAGCTGCAACTCCTCAGGTCTGTCACCCAAGAGAAAGGAGGGAATTGTGCAGGCCACAAGGAAAGAACTGGGATTTTGCGAACATCCTCAAAGCGCACTCCACACTGTATTCTGCTTATTGAATGTCAGATCTGTACCATCACCTTTCTTTTAGGCTGGCAAGGGAAAGTATACCCAAAGACTGGGGATAAGCCCAGCACAGCGGCTCACAGCTGTAATCCCAGCACTTTTCGAGGCAAAGGTGGGCGTATCACCTGAGATCAGGAGTTAGAGACCAGCCTGGCCAACATGGTGAAATCCTATCTCTACTAAAAATACAAAAATTAGCTGGGCGTGGTGGCAGGCACCTGTAATCCCAGCTACTTGGGAGGCTGAGGCATGAGAATCACTTGAACCCGGGAGATGGAGTTGCAGTGAGCCAAGATTGTGCCACCGCACTCCTGCCTGGGCGACAGAGTGAGACGCTGTCTCCAAAAGAAAAAATGAAGAAAAGAAAAAAAAAGAAAAAAAAAAAGACTGGGGAGGGAAAAAGTTTGGTGAGGGAGGGAGAGAAAAAAGCTGGGCAGTCAGCCTCAGGGAGTCAAACGCAGCAAGGCAAACAAAATATAAGCAAGCTTTCCCCAGAAAGTCCCAAACTTTAGGCAAAAAAATGAATGAAACCAGGGACCAGTAGAAGCACCACTGAGTATCTAAAATCCAAAAGTTAGGGTGTTAGGCTTTTATGCTTTTTCAAACACTGCATTCACAAAAGCATTTAAATACCCTTTCAAACTTGTTTAGGAGTAGGAAAAAGGGAAGCCATATTAACTGCAGTAATGTTGGTGCACAGATCCAGTTTTAAAACATCCCTACCCCTGCCCATTCACCTTTAGACTGCAAGGGAGGCACATGATCTTTGAAAACTGATTGGAAATGTTAATTTAGAGTGAATGGAGCTTTCAAGATCCAGACAGTACAAACTCCAAGGGAACAAACTCTTCCTACAGGGGTCACAAATTCTTCTTTGAGATGTTACTACTTGGGAAATGTTCTGTGAGAGGGAAAAATAGTATTTTTATTGGATTCGTGTAAAAATAACAGTACCAAAGAAAGTTCCTGAATTATAAAGAATGAAGCTAGAAATAAATACTTCTGAAAGGTGAATTTGACAAAGTGCTTAATACAGTGGCCAATCAGAAGCTGGATTAGAAAATGTGAAAATTTATGTGATGTTTCCTACTTCCCTAGCAACCACAAAATCAGACCTAAGTCAAAATCCACCATACGCACCCTGGAGAATTGTTATTAAACCAGTAGTAGTGATCGCTTTTTCCTGGACTCCTCTTTCTAGGCTGCCAGGTCCTCTAATGGACGCCTTCCTAGGGTCCCACAGGGTGAGTCTCGGCTTGGGAGAGGGGAGTAACCGATGTGTGTGTAGCTTGGAGTCACTGATGCACCGGACTGCAATGTCCTCCATTCCCCAACCCCCAAGAACACTTCCCATCTCGACAGTGCCCACTCCCGCATCAAGGTCTCCTCTCAGCCTAGTGTGACACATCAACTGAGTCCACAGGGAGCTAAGGAGGAAGGCGTGGACCAAGGTCATTACGTGGGAACCATCCCAACAGCCCGCCTGATGGCTACCAGAATAACAGCAATGACACCTTGGCAATGGGCGAGAACAGCTACTCTAGAAGAACTCAACGGCCCTGCTGCCAGTTTTGCTAGGGAAGGAGATTCACCTCAGAGAATAAGTGCAAATCCTGCCTCCATTCCAGAGACTTGACCCACCGAAGGGAGGCGCTGAGGTGGCAGGCTTGGGGCAGCATGCCGCGCCTGTGGTGCAGAACAGGAATGATTTCTAGCTAGGGAGGCAGAAAAAGAAGGATGGAAAGGTGCGACCATTTCGTGTCCTTGCCCACCGCCTGCCTCCCCCCGCCCAAAAAAAAAAAAAGTGTGATGAGGAATCCAAGACTCGAACAGATAAACCGGATGTTCTGGGGAGAAAAAGAAAAAAAAAGTTTCCCCAGTCCGCGCGCCTCAGGCGTTAGAAACAGAAGGGGCACGTCCCTGCTCTCTCTAGAAACTCCCAGGAAGGAGAACCCTAGATGCGAGAGCCAGGCCAGCCCCGGGCTCACTCTCCTAAGGGCAGCAAGGGCCTGGGGCTGCGCCTCGCTCCGGATCCAGGACTCCCGCCCCTCCTCCACCTGCGGGACTGGATAGTCCCCCAGGCGCAGCCACTCCCCCACCCAATCTCCCAGGGCAGGCGCTTTTCCTTCCTTCATGACCTCACTACCTCCTTCCCTTGACGTCAGCCCCGGGTCCCCGCGCGGAGGGGCGGGAGGATGGGGATGGGTTTGGGGGCAGCGGGTGTCAGGATCCCCGAGCACCCGGGAGGAGGGGGCTATGAGGTCATGCGCGCCCAATCCCGGGCCGCACAGGCCGCGCGCCGCGGCTCCACGGCCCCCGCCCCACCTTCCAGCCCCGTGCGGGCTGGTGTGCGCCGCAGTTACTAGGCAACCCTATCGCAAACGCGGGCGGCCGGCCAAGTTCACCCAAAGTTGAAGAAGAAATTTGGGGGAGAGAAGGTGGAGCAAGAGGCGAGAAGAGGAAGCACGGAGCGGGAAAAAGCTTGGAAGGGAATGAAGCTGGCCTTGGGCCTCCCGCGCACAGGAAGAAGGTCCCACGCAGGCCAGGGCAGCCTCCCCGCAGGGCCCTGTTGCAACCCGACCTCCGTCCGGCACCCAGGCCGGAGGCCCACCCCAGAGCGTAGCAGGGGTGCTGGGAACCACGCCCACAAATCGCTGCCGCGGGCCGAAACCCTGGAGGGTTGAGGTGGGGAGAAGACTGTGGCCAAGGCTGTGGCCGAGGGTACGCGCCTTCGCGGTAGTCTGGCCGGTGTAGTCTGGCCATTGGATGGGTTTGAGGTCTCAGAACCGAGTGGGAGTGAACTCCTTGTTTAATCTTTAGTCCCGATGAAGGTAAACTCCTCCCAGTAAAGACCTTCTAAAAATAATAATAACTTTTCAAGCGCCGCTCCCTCTTCAGCTCGAAACAGTAATTGCCCTCATTTGTGCACAAAATAAGAACTCAGAGACCAGGAAGATCAGCTTTAATTTCCTCTAAGTAGTAGAATGGAGTCGAGGCGTCCCGTGCCTCCAAGACCCTGCATGCCGCAGTCAGGGCTGCCCAGCTGGGGTATTCTAAAGTCTGCCGGCTCGTGCGTCCCCTCCGGAGTCCCAGGGACCCAGACGCAGAGCGCAGCGCCTTCCTACCTGCTGTAGGGCGTCCTCAGCAGCAAAGCCTGGCTGCCGGTGCAGCTGTCGGTGGGGGTGTGGCAGCCGTAGACCGGGGGCGGCACCGAGTACTGCTGCTCACCTGCAAAGAGAACCGAAGACAGCTGAGCGAGTGCGCCCCAAGGGCTCGGGGTGCGAGGCTGCGGGCAGGGGTTGGGGGAGACGCGAGATCCTGAGCCTGGGGCACTGGGGCCTGGATGAGCGGCGTGCAGAGCGAGGCGTCCAGAATTCGAGAAGCTAAGCCTCTCACTTTACATTCCCCTAGCAGTCGCTGCGCGGTGCGCCCAAAAGGCCCTCCGGACATTCATAGACTTAGTTGGAGGGCGATGTCCCTAAGGTACTTAGGATGGAGGGATACCCAGTCTTGTCCTTTAAATACAGTGCCATTGGGGTAATGATTTCTAAGGTCCTTTTAGAGGTCTTCCTTTGCCTAATTTGCTGTGGGTTGGGAATTCCTGGGGGGAAAGGGGGATAGCATGGAAGAAGGGGAGGACTCCACTTGGTTCCCGCTCGCTTACCCAGCGAGCCCTGCTGGCCCATGGGATCCTCATGCTTGAAGGAGTGGTTGGGGAACTGCGCCGCATGGTGTGAGGGTGTGTGACCGTAGCTGGGCGTCCCGTCGAAGGTGACCGTGCTGTAACCTGCGGGAGCGGCGGAGAGAAGCACAGTGTTAGCGGGGCTCTAGCAAGACAGGGACAGTGGGTCTGAACCAGCCACAGGCGGGGGATGTGTGCTGAACCCCGCATTCGGACCCCCAGCGGAGGAGAATCCAGCCCCACCAGCCTCCAGGACTTTCGGCGGGAAGACGGCCCAAGTCCCTGGATGTGACCTCAGGACAGGCTTCTCCATCCTTTTCTGACTAAAACCCCGACCTCGCTTTTTCCCAGTTTATTTATGCCTCAGTCTTTTTTTCTGGGCGGGGGATGGTGGTGTGTGTGCATGAGTGTGCGTGTGTTTCGAAAATGGAGGTAACGATGCCCTGGGCCCTGCTTATTTAAGCCTCGGTCTCTGCCGCTTCTGCAGCGAACCCCTGGCAAGTTAAATATAAAACTCGTTGCCTGATCGACAGAGAAAGTTGGTCAAGCCCAAAAAACAAACTCCGCAGCTCTCCCGCAGGAGCAGCGCGGGCAAGCGAAATGAATCTGCTGGGCTAACCCCGCGCTGACTCCGAGCTGTAAATCAGGGGCCCGCGCACCAACTTTCATGAATTACTCGGAGCCAGTTAAATGGCCTGGTCTTAAAAATGGGAAGACTAATTACCGAGTAATGTTATCTGTCTGGGACTACCCAACCTGACACCACGACACCCGAGGACCAAAGGAAAGCTGGTGAGGGGGAAAACAAGGGCCCCTTCCAGTTGGGCCTTCAGATGGCGACCCTGCGCTCTCCTTCCCCTCCCCCTATGGGACCCACCTTGCGCCCAGGGACCCTCCTTGCGCCCAGGGACCCTGACCACTGCTGTAGGAGCCAACTTCCTTGCTCTCCAGGCTGGACAACCAGTTTCCTTTAGAGTGTGCCTGACACTGTATCTCCCTTTCCCTCCATGGTAGTGCTTGGGTCCTTTGCCTCAGTTTCCCCCCCAGGGCAATCCTGGCATTTTTCCCCATCTCTCCTAAAGTGAGAAAAAGAGCGTGGAGCCTCAGTTGGAAAACATAGTCTTTTATAAGTTTTGTTATTAAATTGCTTTAAACATATGCCCCACAAGCTTCTGGAAAGCTGTTGCTGCCTCCGGGGAAAAGGATCCTTCCGCTAAAGATCCTCACTGGCCCTGGAACCCAAGGTGGGGTCCCATTCCTCTACAAGTTCGGGAGTCTGTGGCCTGAGGTCCAGGCACAATGGCAAAGGAGAGCTGCTCCTATGGGATCCTGGCAGGGCCACCCCACCAACCTCAGATCCTCCTGGCCCAGCGACTGCCCTGGGTCTCCAAACTTCACAAAATTCTCAGGAGTAAGTTGGGGCAGACAGCACCCATTCTCCCCCTCTTGCGCGATTTTATCAAAGTGCCTCCAAAGACTTAAGCAGGACTCAGCCGAAGAGCAGGACCCAGGGCATCCTTACCTCCATTTTCGAAACACACACGCACACTCATGCACACACACCACCATCCCCCGCCCAGAAAAAAAAAAAAAAGCTTCTCGGGGCAACAGAGGCATAAGCCTGGAGGGTGGTGTGGCAGAGTGCAAGGGAGGGAAGGAGGGGACAAATCCTAACACCCTGGTAGTACAGGTCCAGGCTTAAGTCTCACACACCGCTCAGCACCACAAGTTGGGGATTTGAGAAGCCACCAGCTTTTACCATCTGCATGACCCCGAGGGCCTCCATTTCTCGCCTAAGTGGGCAAAGATAACCCCCGCCCCGTTAGCTCTCGGGCGTTGGTGAGCACGTTTGGGCTTCCAGAGACTTCCTTTTGAAACCTGAGGCCTGGCCCTCTTTGAGGACTACAGATCAGCTTACAAACGAAATTTGGCTCCGGGCACCCACTATTGCCCGGAGGGAAGGCCGATTTTCTGAAAGGACACTAAAAAGAGAGAGAGAAGAAACAGAAGCTACTAAGAAGTTTTCTCTAGGCGAACCCTTCTCCATTCCTGAGCCGAGGAGTAGGCAGGGACCCGGGGCACTGCACAATCCTCAGAGCCCTGCTCCGCAACCGTCCGTGCCCGGCGAGGGCGGTGGGTCCCAAATTGCGGCACCCACTCTCGCGACGTCCGTCCGCACCCCAGAACTCGGGCCCAAGTATGCCCGTGGCCCGCGAGGCCTCCTAGGCTCCCCTCCCAGACGGGATCTGCAGACCTCGGCGGGCAGAGACCGGCCTCGAACCCCCTCCTTCAGGTTCCCCCGGGAGGGGCAGTGGTGAAAGCGCCTGTGGAGTGGAGGGAGGTCTCTTTTAATTAGAAGCTTATCGGACGCGGGTTTGATTAGAGCGCGCTGTCCCTGGGCCCAGCGCTGGGCCTGGCGCGGAGAGTGCGGGGGCAGGGGCCGGGGGAGGTACAGCTGCTGGCTGGAAGGAGCAGCGTGTTCAAAGGCTCCTTGTACAGGCCTTCGGGGGAGAGAATCGAGTGGCCAAGGTAGCGCCTTTCCCACGGTTAGTCCCAGGCCGGGAGGGGAGCGCAACCTTGACCGCGAGCGAAGAGGTGAGACGCGCTCTGCGCCCTCCACTCCCGCCCGCGGCTGCAGAGAAGCCAGGAACCGCCTGGCCCAGCCGGGCCAGGAGAGCTGAGGGGTGAAATGGACAGCAGGCTCAGCCAGGAAGGTGCTCAGAAGGCTGAAAACGATGACTGCAGCTGCACCGTGATTGGGGAAAACCTGTCCCCCAACAAAATACCCTCTTCTATGTGACCGGAAGGGGGAGCCTTTGCCCTCCGGCTTCACAGCCCTCCGCACCTGACCCTACGGTGGCCTGATGATCCCAGGCCTAATCATGCGTTAGGCGTCTGCGAGCTTGCGGGGCTGCGGGATCAGTAGACTAGCAAGCAATCTCTCTCTCTCTCTTTTTTTTTTTTTTTGAGACGGAGTTTCGCTCTGTCGCCCGGGCTGCAGTGCAGTGGAGCGATCTCGGCTCACTTCAACCTCAGCCTCCCAGGTTCAAGCGATTCTCGTGCCTCAGGCTCCCGAGTAGCTGGGATTACGGGCGCCTGTCACCACGCCCGGCCAATATTTTTTTGTATTTTTAGTAGAGACAGGGTTTCGCCATGTTGGCCAGGCTGGTCTCAAACCCCTGACCTCAGGTGATCCAACCGCCTCCAGCCACTGCGTCCGGCCCAAGGAAGTTTTTTTTCCCTCCTCCTTAAGCCTTGCATCTAGTCTGGGGCTACTCAAGTCCTCGCCCCCACATCTGCCCTCACAAACCCGTCAACCCCCACACAAGGACTAAGAGTTTGCTGCCCCTCCCTCGGGCCAGAAGAAATCCATCTCAACGGTGGGGCCAAGATCCCTGGAAAAGGAGTAGAAACACCCTAGAATGGTCTGGGTTCAAATACCACCTCTGCCACCTAATCTCATAGAACCTGTATTTCCTCATCCAAAAAAAGGGGCTTCTCCAGGATTAGCTGGTGAGTTTCTTGCAAAGGTTCTTGAGGCCGTTGTATTCAGTACCCAGTGCCTGGCCAGTAGGCGATTGATATTTGCTAAATTAATGTTTACAAGATTAGGATGCCAGATATAATATTTAAGAAATTAAAATATGAACATGCTTGTGAAGTTTTGGGCGGTTGTGACTGGGCACCAGCAATTGCCCCTGCCTGTGCGCCATGGCTAGGCTGCCCTCGGGATCCAGAGACGGCCTTGATTCCTCTCCCCTGGGGTTTGGCCTTGGCGCTCTGATGGCCATTTCCACATTTTTGAGAGAGTTGATGCCCTTGCCTCTCACAGTCCAAGTCTTGGGCCAGGCCCTGCATCTCCTGGGGAAGCAGCAGGAACCCTGGAAATCAAAATAATTGTTGCCCACTCCAGGATAGCAGCCGGAGCACTCCTCACATCCAAGCTGCCCAGTGAGCCTCAAGGGCTGAGTAAGCTCGACCCATCTGTTTTCATTGCAAGACAAAACTTAAACCTGGAGATAGTGCTTCCAGGCTGTATGACTTGAATCTGGGGCCCTCTCTCCATTGGGCTTTTTCTCCAGGGTGGAGAAGGAGGATACATTCACCTGCTAGTCCTGGTCCCCTTTTAACTTTTTCTCTGTGACAGCCACGCCTGTGTATTACAGAGGAATCCAGATATTTTCCAGAAATATAATGCCTGCTAACTGCAAAACCCACAGTCCCGCCCCCCACGATGTGTGGTAAGATCCCAGGCACCAGACCTGCCCTGAAGAGGGCTGGACAAGGGACCCAAACTGAAGCGACAGAGTCCAGGTTTCAAAAATCCCCTAGAAGCACTAAAAAGATAATGGCATAGTAGTATTTTGTACCCCAGGGGCATGGATTCGATGGTTTCTCAACCACCTCCAAACAGCACACATGCAGACAGAGATTCATGGCTTCTCAGTCACAGATGTTTAGATGGGTTGCCGAGTTCCATATTTAAAGCCCCAAGAGGGTGGTGGGTCGCGCTTCTGCATCTGTGGAGTATAACTTCAAGCCGGACCTAATCTCCAGGTTGCTCATCTCAGCTGTCGTCTTATAGACGGGGATACTGAGACCTAGAAACTCCCCAAAAGTAACACCAGCCTGCTAAACAAAGGTGGCGCGATCTGATCAAAGAACACAAGCCTCAGCGACAGTAAGTTGCCCCAACGCCCCTTGAGTACAAAACACTAATTTCACCAACTAAGGGCATAGAGTGGAGGCAACCCTTGGGTCTGCTTGCGGTTCCTTCGCAGGACACTGATCCCAGATTCTCCGGAAGAAAAGGCCGGTTTCGATTTCTCCAAGGCTTCTGGTGGGCCCGTGCTCCTGGTTAGGCTAAGGTAGGAGCAGCCTGAAGACGCGCGTTTAGAAGGCGCGGGTGAAGGCGGGCAACAAGGGCAGAGCCCTTCTTGAACCGAGCCTTGGGCGAAGGTACCTCCTGCAAAAGATACACTCTGCTTCCCACGCATTCCAAAAACATCCCAGTCCCGAGGCCCTCGAGTAATTTTGCTCCAGGAAAAGCATCCGCCACTGTATTAGTAAAGCGTTTACTAAATTACCGAATCAAACCGAACTGGCTTAGGTTCTCAATAGCGCGGAAATCCACTGAAAATAAGAGAGAGGGCAAACTACAGTGGCTCCGCAGGATCGGGTCCGCGCAGCCCAGGCTAAAGAGAGATGGGCGGGCGCCGGCACAGGATGAGAAACCAACCTGATACTTATCGTGTGCAGAGTTCCCTCCTTGTATCCTGACTAAGCACAGCGAATAATCCTGTCTTTGTTCTAACCCCAGGTCTTGAAGAAATATTGTCCCAGCTGAGCCTCGCGTTTACAAGATTAAGAGGCGCCCCAGATGGGCTGAAAGAAAGGCCAAAGCTCGTGTCTCCTTCTCCTGCCTGTGGTAGAACCTGGTCCTGCATAGCTTGGAATCGGACAAGTCAAGTTTCTTTCACCCCCAGAACCTGTGTGGCCGCCGCCTAAGCAAAGCCCAGAAAAGATCCACTTCTGTATTACCACACGCGGGAGTTATCCGCGGACACGACGCGGTTCCAGAAAGCCATTTAGTTACTGGCGGTGCATTTGCTCATTCTAGCTCTCCACGATACTTAATATGAACCTAGTGTGTGCCAACACCGTATTACAAGGGCTGGAGGTGCTCCTGGACATTTTAGCGCGGCGGAGGCAGCACAGCACAGGCGCTCACTCCGCCCTGGTCCCACTCCGAATCCAGAGTCCGGACGTCTGAAAAGCCCAATGCTTGGTGACAATTTGGTGTTGCCTTAATCAACAAAACCTCTTCCCGAAGCAAAGCCAGACACTGCGCTGGTTTCCTGGTCCCACTCCCGTGGGGACTACCAGTCCCGGAATCTCTCGGACTCTCAGGGGCCCCAGACGACCTCCCGGCTCATGCGAACAGTCAGGCTCCCAGCTCTGCCTGGCTTTGGAGGATGTCGAGGGCCCGTGCCTGCGTTCACTCCCACTCCCCGGCCTCCTCCCCAGCCACTGCTTCCGCTACCCTCACGGCCCTTGGGAAGCAGCTGGGTAAGAGCTGTGGTCAAAAGGGGTAGGAGGAGGGGGATGTCCTAGAGCGGCGAGCACCTGGCGCCACTGCCCCGCGCGTAGGGGGCGCTCCCCGGCCTACTTACCCTGATTGCGAATAGCGGGCTGGCTCTCCAGGCAACTGGGCAGGTAGGGCGCGTTAGGAAACATCCTGGCCTGGCCGGTTGACGCCTGGCTGGGCGGAGGAGGACCGAAGGGCCCGTAACGACAGGCTCCGGCTGTGCCAGTGAACTGGCCGGAAAAGTGGACAGTGAAGGCGCTCAGGCACTGCTCCTCGTGCGGCTCCGCGCCGCCCCAGCTCGGCTCCTGTTTGATGAAGGAGTGAGGCGGCGGCGGCGGCGGTGGCGGCGGAGCCGGCGGCGGCGCGGGGCCGCCCAACGACCCGTAAGCCGAAGCGCCGGGGGGCGCAAAGTCCAGCACTGGCGCCCACTGCGCGGCGCCGCTCACAGGCAGGGCGCAGCCGCCACCGCCACCCAGCGAGGGGACGGCCGGCAGCAGCGCGTTCAGGTCCCGCACGTCGGAGCCCATTTGGTGCGGCTCAGACCCGGACGCCCGGCGGCTCCTCCGGCCCTGGAGACGTTCACCGCTGGCCTCGGCCGCGCCTAACTTGGCCCAGATGCCGCCCTGGTCCCGGACTCCCTGCTGCTCTGGCTGCGGTAGGCACCCAGGCCCGGAGCGGAGCGTGTGCTGAGACGCCGGCTCCGGGGCACACGTGGAAGCCGACTCCTGCAGCAAGAGGAAGTCCAGGATCGCGGCGAGGAGACGGCGGGGCCCGGGTGCCTGGGCTGCCGTCCCGGCTCTGGGTGGGTGGGTGAATGAGTAGGTGGGAGGGAGGGCGGGAAGGGGGGGAGCGGACAGGCGGTAGGGTTGCGGAGAGCCCCAGGGTGTGGGCGCTGCCTTTAACTCCTTACCCCAGCTGCCTGGCTGCCCTCAGCTTCCCAAAGCTCAAATAAGAGGGGCCGGCGGCGCGGGGAGGAGGAGGAGCCAGGAGGCTCGGCCGCTCCATTCACTAAGCAGCCCAAGTCCGGCAAGGCAGCGCGCGCTGCTCCTTGGGGGCGCCCTCGCAGCGCGGGTGGGGGCGGGTCCGAGGGAGCGTCCCTCTCGGAGACACCCTCGTCTTCAACCCCACACCCGCTCTCAGCTGGCCGGTGTGGCACAACCCTACCCCCACCTCCCCTTCTTGGCCTTCGCCAGTGTGGGAGCCTCGTCTCACTGGAGAGTCCCTTCAGGTAAGCAGTGAGTCCGGGCAGGGTCGAATGCGGTGGGAGTAGAGATGGGGTTATTAATCTAAGAGAGTGGTTCGGAGGGAGGAGCAGGTAGGTTCCAAGAGGGCGGGAACTTCAGGAAAGCGCAGAGAGAACTCTCTCAGGCTTCAGAAAAGTGTATACTCTTACTTTGCTCCCTTGAGTCTGGCTCTTGCTTCTGGAGCCGTCGGGTAGGGGGTGGCCATGATCTTGGGGTCACCGGGGAGAGAGGTGGCCCTTTGTGGCTTCCAGAGGTCGGTACTGAAGGCGAACGTGCCTCAGTTGGGTGGCCGGGAGTTGCACCAGTTATAACCCGGGCGTGTTTCGATCCGCTGGTAGTTGTTTACTTGGTGAGGTTTGCGCCCGGCGGAGGGCGGTTGCCGTATACCTAAAATCGGAGTCAGCAGCAGTTTCCCTTTCCAGTGAGGAATATCAATTCTTCTACGGTTAAGCCGGGAAAACAGCGGCTAGTTTGGGAGGGAAGAAACCCCTTGGGCAAACGCCCAAAGCCTGCGTATATTCCGGCCGGAGCATCCTGGCGCCCAGTTTGGGGAGGAGGGGTGAAGGGGAAGATCTGGATACGAGGCCCGGCAGGGAGAGGGTAACTCCTGGAGCCACTCCGCCGAGCACTGCCTGCGACCCCGATCGAGGATACCATTCTGGTTGCTCAGTGATTGACCAGGAGGCGGAAGCCAGTTAGGGGGACCAAGAAGTGGAGTAGGGAGAGCCTCCATCGGCCCACGGATGCGAGGTAGTGTTCGAATCTTTGGGAGCTCGAAGAGCTTCGCCAAATCTGACTTCCTTCATCTAGTCTCTGTTTGGCAGCCCCGCGCCCCAGAGCAGGTGTTTGGGGCGGGAAGGGGGGTTGTTTTGGTTTGGTTTTTGGATCTTCTAAAGGAGTCAGGATCTATTGGGAAGGAACCCCTAGGCAAGGAGAAGAACTGGGAGCCCGGAGCGGAGCGTGTTTCAGAGGTGCGTATAAAATCCCAGGGGCGCCAGGAGGCAGCAGCGACGGCGCAGCGTGGGACAGCCAGGCGCGACGGGAGGGAAGCAACCGGTTGCAGTCCGGCCTCCTGTACCTGGCTGGCCCGGGCTGGGGCTCCAAGCTTTCCAGCCAAACATGTGAAGCAAAGTAGTTGTAGTTTGACAGGGTGGCGTTTCAATAAATGACATAGTCATTTTTTACGCTTTGGTTTTTTGCTTGCATTGCGTAAACGTTCTCGCTATTAAATTCTGGCTGCGGACCCGAAGTGTGTGCGGGTCCAGGACTTAGTCGAAGGGCGCACTTCTTGGGGATGCGCATCTCGTAGGCGCAGGAGACCCTGAGGGTAAAGGTACGGAACTTGAGCCCTCCGCTTGCCCCCCAGGCCACCTTTGCTGCTTGACTTTGCTTCGTCTCCACTGAGAAGTTTTTAAAATCATTATTGAGAAAAGAAAGATTCTCCAAGACACTGCCCCTTACGCTGTCTGCCCAGTCTTCTCCCACACGCTCTATCCCTAAACCTTTCGCGGGGCTCAGGCGTTTGGTTTGTTGAGTGGAGACACGACTCGCGAGACAAAATTTAGGACCCCCCAGATCCCTGTATCTCCCTTCCTTCTCTCCGCCTATTATTTCTACTTGTAAGTCGTTTTTCTTAACTAGGACTCAAGCACTGAGGGATGAGGAGCCCTTTATGAAAAGCCAGGGGCTTTCATTTCCAAAGGAAAAGATAGAGATTGTTTCTTCTTTTACCATCCTTGGCCCTTTTAGCGGGGGGAGAGGAGGTTATCTGAAGGGAGGGAGGCAGGCTTGAATGTGAGTCTTTGTGAAACCCAGGTAGGGCAAAGACACGTAAATCTCTGCCAACATTTTTTAAAAATAAGTTTTTGCCCCGGATTAAGGGGTGTAGGGGTGGGTAGGAGGAAAGGGGAGCCAAGCAAATGTAGGACTCCTCTCTCCTCTGCCATTTATTTTCTCAGAATCCTTGTCGGGGGGAGGGGAAGAGCACCGGTGCGAACCCCGGGGTGCCCCCTCGCCCGACTTCGACTTCTTTGACTTAAGAGGTGGGAGGAGTTCCTTGCAGCCTGCGGGGCCGAGAAGTAAGTGCTAAACTCAGGAGCCGCAGTCGGAGGACCCTAGGGACCCGACAGGAAGTCTCCGTTCGACCCCCACGGATCCACATGCCCGGAAACCTAGGCGACCCTAAGCCAGCGCTGGGGAACTGACGTACTCCTGCAGTCTCAGGGCGCTCCATGACTATCTCTCCTCTTCTTTCTTGGGGATAACGTTCTCTGCGGGAGACCTGAGGTTACCCAAGGGGAACTCGCCCTCTACACTGGCCTTGGCGCCCTGAGATAAGCACCAGGACTCACAGCCTAGCTCGAAGGCAGGTAGCACCTTCACCCGCCGCGGAAGATAGGTGCTCTCCTGCACCTCCTTTAGCTCACGAGGCCCGCCCTACGCGAGGTCCCAGGGAAAAGCAGGCTGTGGAAAACTGGGCGCTCCCTTCTTTCACCCACCTTCTTACCCCTGTCAGCTCCGAGATCTGTGGCAGAGGTTCCTGGTCTGAACCACCGATTGGTAAAGAAAGCTGCAGATTAAACTCCTCGTTTTACAGAGAAGGAAACTGAGGCCCAGACAGACGAAAGAGAGGCAAGCTATGGAGCGCAGCGGTAAAAAGCAAGGGATTGGTGGCCCCAGAATGGAACCTCAGCTCTGCCAGGTAACCAACAGCTGTGTGACCCTAGACGAGTTCCGCAGTCTCTCTGAGCCTCAGTTTCCTTACTGGTCAAACGGGATAATGGGATACTAGCGCCCACCTCATAGAGTTGTTCTGAGGATTAGATAGGAGAATAGTGTTGACCTTGGACTCAATCAGCTTTACAGTTTTTGTTACTACTACTGTTTAAGGACAGGAAACAAGTTAGTGGCAAAGCCGAGCTGAAACCCAGGTCTCTCAACATCCGGTTGGAGGTTTTACCCACCACCCTTCTGCCTCTTTAGAGCTTAGTAGGAAGCAGAGGCAAGGAGAGCCCCTGGAAAACCGTGTGGCGTTGATACACTGGCAAAGCGCAGGCATCTCCGCCTCGAAGGTGCATAATTATTGCCATATGAAAAAATCGAGGCTGGATGGGAGCAGGGCAGTGAGGATCTCTCAATCCCTACTTTCACCCCGGAGTTGTTCACTACATCTGACCGAGCGCGGAGCTGGGCTGCTATACAGCCGCAACCCCAGGGACCAGTGCGCACGCCCGGGCCGCCCTCCGGGAGACACCCTGCGGCCGTGGACAACTGAATAAACACCCCAAAGCACTGCGATCGGTCAAGGGCGGTGACAGCCACCCTGCGCGCGGGGCCCGCCGGCTGTAATAAAGAGTGGCTCGACCTCGCTGCCGCCTGTCGCGGGAGAGGAACAGGCGTTCGACTAGCACCTCTCTCCCGGACCCGCGCCCGGAGCCCCACGCGCAAGACAGCCCTACAGCTAGCTGCTGCTCCCCTCCCCGCCGACTCCAACTCCTCGGAATCTGCCCACTCGGGGCTGCGGGGCAAGTGTTTAGGATGGTTCCCAGCCCCGCACTGGCGGTAAAAATTTCAACATCATTTCTTTAATTTAAAAAAAAAAAAATAATAAGGCAAGGGAGGAGCTTTTCTGATAACTACTCCCAGCTTCTTCTGATCATTTCAAAATGAACTCAATTTTTTTTTTAACCAGTCCCTACTTACGGTTCTAACTCTCCTCTCTGACCCTGTCTGGGGGCCAGGAACCATTAGGTACTGCCGAGTGCGGTGCAAAATTTCCCCCTTTCCCCCAGTTCGCAGTGCCTGGAGCCACGGGGTTACCCGTCTGTTCTGATGCCACCGCGAGATGGTCCCCGAGCTCCCCGAGAGTCCTCAATGAAAGGATTCCGCGGCGCTGCCTCTATTATTATACCGTAAATCTTTTTAAATTCTGGAACTAATTATATAGAGGATATGTCTCAATTTGTTCTGCATTAATGCCACAGTGGGGATGGAGGCCAGGCCGTGGCCAGAGCAGATATGTAGGCCCATGAAATTGATGAACTGAGAGTTGCTTCCAGTCCTGAGCGCACCATCTGGAATTCCAGTCTGAGGTTACAATTAGAACTCCTGACCCCAGATTCAACTTTGCAAACAACAGGAAAAAAAATGGGGAAAAGAAAAACCATGAGAGAGGGGAAAAAAAATTATTCTGCACCTGTAAAAAAAAAAAAAAAAAAATCACACAATCTTAAAATCTTTCCATCTTAGACAATTCTTTCCAAGTATTTCTTTTGTGTTTTTTAACCTGTAAAAGATAACGGGATATGTTTTATAGACTGGATTTTATCTCATCCCCTTTCCCTCTCCCAACTGCCCTCAGTTTAATAGTTGTCAGTTTTACCTCAGTGTTGAATTTAATTATATAGGAACAAAATATTCCTCAGTAAATTAGCTTGCTAAATATTCTGTCACATTTACTTCCCCTTTGAGAAATGGCTTAATTACAGAAATCTACCTGCGTCTAGGAACTTTTTTTAACCCTTTTTTTGACTGCCATTCCAGCTTAACTGTAAGCAGAGATTTTATTTGTGCAGTAATTTTATTTGTGTTCTAAATAAGTTTGGCCAATTTCTTATTTCTTTAGTAACACCCTGCTTTATTTTCCTCTCACTTTGACCCCCTGAAGAAAACGAAGGACCAGGCAGTGCTGGAGAATCTGTTAAATTTATTAGCATAAATGCTTAGACAAAACGAGATATAAATCATTCAGATGTATTAAGCCATAAAGTATCCCAATGAAGTCAGTCCCTTGCCAGGGTCCTGGTGTATAAATGTTCATATAAAACAAGGTATCAGTATTATCTTTCAAACTGAATATATGTTGTAAAAGTATCCAAGGTTGAGTTAGGAATATGGGGGGAGGGTGCAGCAGGACAGGAAGGGGATATTCTTTAGAGCAGTCTATAACATAGTGGTGGCTCAGAAAGTAAGGTGGAAAGGAAAAATCTCAACCGTTTGCATTTGGAGTCTTCTTAGATAATATGTTTTTAAAGAAAAGTATGCAGGATATATTTGAGAGCAAAGGAATAAGAGGAAACAAAAAAAAAGATGACTAGAGGGAGAAAGGCATTGCTTTCTGTAGAATGCATTTCCCCCAGAGGTCAGTTTAGCTTCACAAAAATCCACCCGGAGGAGGCACTGACTCTTCATTCAGATTAACGGATTCCCAGTAGTGAAGAGCTACCTGGGCCTCCCTCTGGGAACTGGGATATGCAGCCGCTGGTCAGCAGAAGGATGTGTATTCATTAGTGGTGGAAGAAGAGGAAAGCGCCCGGGAGTGAGAAAGGGGAATGGACAGAATTCCTGGCAGAGGCTTACCAAGACAAAAATCAGACACAATGTTTAAGCAGCAATTGCTTGTGAAGTTCCTAACCGTGGCTCTCCGTAAATCTTGGCAAATCGGGGCATTCTTTGCCTTTTGGAAATGATTGTTTTCAAGCCTTTTTAAAAAAAAGTCAAGTTGTCCACCAGAAAAATGGAATAGCTCACCTTCCCCATCCTTTTTATAAAGCATCCTTTCGGTGCCATTCATTCATTCACTCACCATGCAACAAAGATTGTCTTGCACTGTAGCAGCAAGTAGGAGCACAAGGTATTGACAGGTTCACCCTGTTCTCACAGTTTTTTTTCCAGTAGGTATGACAGATACATTACAAGGAAACAAATGAAATATTTTCATATTGTAGTAATTGCTATAAAAGAACAAGGAGATCTGTAAGACTAGAGAATGACTAAAGGTGAGATGGGAATGAGGAGCAACAGACAGCCCTCACTTCCTTTTGCCTTCTGCCCACACTCACATTTCAGTGTGTTTAGGAAGTATTCCACCTTACTGTCCAGATGCAGGAAGGGTTTGAAGGATTTGGAATGGTTGGTCTGGATAAATCTCTGCCTACAAGACTGGGCTTTAGGGAATCAGCAGGGCAGCTGTTTAAATAGCTGGCTTAAAATCACCACTAGTTGAGTGACTCTGAAAGCTATTTAACCTGTGAGAAACTTCGTTTTCTGCTCTTCAAGATAAAAAATAATGGCAAGTTATGAGGACTAGATAAGGTAAGGCATGTAAATTTCTTAGCCTTTAGGAAGCACTCAATGCATGTTGGCTATTATCTATATAGACATAAATTCTATGCTTCTAATTAATTGGTAAGTTATAGGCTTAGTATTGATATTGGTGTGAATTCAGAAAAGGTAGTAATCTTCGTTCTTGTTGGATCAGGGAGAAGGGCAGGAAGAGAAACCTTTCTGTATCTGACCTTAAACGAGGTTGTTGCCATCTAGAAGGAAATTTAAATCATTTTGCGCTACATCAGGACCCTAAAACAGGAAATATGTGGCTTTTGCCTGAAAATCAAGCTTAGGTTTCTTCTTTTAGTACAGAAGTCTATAGGTTAACAGTCTGAAAATCTTAGAATTGCATTGAAAATCTTAGAACTGCATTGTTCCTTAGAGCCACATTTCAGGTTTGCAGCTTTGTCCAGGATAAATAATTCTGGGGTAGGTATAAAAACACCTGAACTCAAGTCCTATCTTTGCCAGTTACGGTGATCTTAGGGAAATAGCTTCAGCTCTCAATTTTTCAGTAGCTTTATCTGTAAAACGGAGATGATATAAAACGAAATAAAGCATCCATAGGTGATTTGAAAACTATGAAGTGCCGGACAGTGCAGAAGACCATCACAGCATTGTTACATGTGAATGTGTGGAAAGGAGTATGTCTATTCAGAACACTGGGGCACATTGCTTGCTCTCACGGTTCCTCATTTTTAAGTGAGTATACTATCTTTCATGCACGGCTGTTGTGATAAGTAAGTGAGATCATATATATAAACTTTCAAAACAATACATAGCATAGAATGTGTGCTATCTAAGTGTCACTGCTACGGTTATTGTTACTGTTCTCTGGCCATCTTGTTGGGCCAAGGGTTGAACCTTATAATTTTCACATAGAGAGCTTCTTACTGTAGAAGTTTACAATAGTATAGAGAGCAGGGCTTTGGGATCAGATGACTGGAATTTAAAGCCTCCTCTGCTACTTATTTTCTGTATGGCTTTGGGCGACTTCCTTATTTTCTCTGAGCTTTAATTTTCAAAACTGTAAAACAGGGCTAATGATACCACCACCGCACAGGGTTGTTTTGAGAACAAATTAAAACACAATATGTAAATTGCTTTCATAGTGCCTGGCGTATAGTAAGAAATCAATAACTGGTAGTTATTAAACCTCCAATTTTTCTAATCAGAAAATATTAGCTATGACTTAAAACAGGTGAGCCTGCAAGAGCTTGAATTACAGCATGATTCTGAACAAACACAGAAAGTAATTTCTATCTTCTTTTAAACTCACCTATACCACACTGAAATCTCACTCTTTCACATATGAAAGACTTTGCAACCAAGGCACTGACAATGATTTCCTTTTGACTATGAGCCTTTAGGTTAAAATTTTGAATCTCATTTATTTTTAATGGGTTTCTTTACAAAATACCCAGTGTATGTCAAGGACATTGGTAATCCCATGTTTTTCAAAATAAGCAGGAAATTGGTTTCAGCCAATGGGGAGAAAAAGTAGTTTGATCCTCTTCCTCGAGTTACCACATAGCATTTATTAATAGCACTGTAAACGGTCTGGAACACAGTATCAGCTTGCTGTTCAAAATATGACAAAAGTTTATGAGAAGTTGCTTAAGAAAAACAAGATCTAGTCATTAGAAATCTGACACTGGTCAATAGTACATTTATTCCAAGTCTCCATAAATCACAAACAAATGAAACTTCTATTGTGATCACTGTTCCAGATCTAAAAGAAGCGCCCCCCGCTTACCTCGGAAAAATTAAATACATTTTAGAAAGCCCAATATTTTTTTCTCTACCAATAGAGGTTAATTACAAAATTTCCCAAGAAATGATAAATATTAAACTCTAATCAACAGATGTGACACAAGATAAATAAGAAGCACATAAGTTAGCTTTCATTCTCTATGTAGGGCACATGTTTATCTTTAATTATCCCCAACCTGGGAATGGCACAAATGTTATCTCTTTTATTTATTATTTGTATCTAGAGTGACACCACATTTTGATTTTGCCCAGGACAGTCTCAGCTTAAGCTGTTGTCCCAGCTTAATTATTAATTTCTCTCCATTTACTCTCAAAGTATTCTACTTTTGATGGTAAATAAGGACTTCACTTGCTTAAAATTTTGTTTTATTAAAAAAATGACAGATTTAAGAAAGCCATTGGAACAAGGGTAAAAGATGGGCTAAGTGGGGCTAATGAGAAGAAAAAAGATTGAATTAATATTAGAATCAAAGGATGCAGATAGTTACTATAATTGAGCATAATACAATTCTGAACTTCCTGACAGCCAAGTAAGAAAGGGGAAAATAGCACTGGTTATGTATCTTTCATGATGCAATAAAGGGAAGTAACCTAGTTTTTCAGAAGAGATGAACTTTTTCTAGTACTAAACTCAAAGAGGAACTTGCCATACTAACCTTTCTATAAGAGTTATCAGACAATGGTTAGTGACTTCAGCAACAATGTTTCAAAAGATGCAGCGACATTCTCTGGTAGTTTATTTCAACCCAATGTTCACAGCATTAAAATTATGGTTCTGTAAACTCTTAAGAGGAGAGAGGCAATATGTAGTCACTTTTTGTAGTTTTCTGGGAGATCTGACCTGATTCAAATTAACCTGATTTGTTAATTTTTAGAGTGTACCTATTGGGGTGTGTATGTGTGTGTATATATATATGTATATATATATATATATGTAGAGAGAGAGAGAGAGAGAGAGAGAGAGAGACAGAATCTTGCTCTGTCACCCAGGTTGGAGTGCAGTGGCCCGATCTGGGCTCACTACAACCTCCGCCACCCGGTTCAAGAGATTCTCTTGCCTCAGCCTCCCAAGTAGCTGGGATTACAGGCACCCACCACCCCACCCGGCTAATTTTTGTATTTTTAATAGAGACGGAGTTTCATCATGTTGGTCAGGTTGGTCTTGAACTCCTGACCTCAGGTGATCCACCTGCTTCGGCCTCCCACAGTGCTGGGATTACAGCCGTGAGCCACCACGCCCAATCCGGTAATTTTTTAAAAGCATCTTTTATTCATTAATCATCAGTTAACTTGAACCCGAATCCAAACGCTGCGAAGGACCTGACCATTGTTCTCCAGAATCTGCGAACGATTTGGTGAGAGCTCTTGGGCAGTGGTTGTTCCCAACTGAGATGATTTGCTCCCCAGCAGACATCTGGCAATGTCCAGAGATATTTTTTGTCACAACTTGCAGTAAGATAGGATCACTAGATGCACAGTCCTGGCATCTAGTGAGTAGAGGACAGGGATGCTGTTAAATATTATGTAATGCACAGGACAGACCCCCCAGAACAAAGAATTATCCAGCCTAAAATGTCAATAGTGCTGAGACTGAGAAACTGTGCCCTAGGGTACTGTTAGAAGAACGGATGGAAGGCCAGGTGCGGTGGCTCACGCCTGTAATCCCAGCACTTTGGGAGGCCGAGGGGGGCGGATCACAAGGTCAGGAGATAGAGACCATCCTGATTAACACAGTGAAACCCCATCTCTACTAAAAAATATAAAAAATTAGCTGAGCGTGGTGTTGGGCGCCTGTACTCCCAGCTACTCGGGAGGCTGAGGCAGGAGAATGGCATGAACCCAGCAGGCGAAGCTTGCAGTGAGCCGAGATCACGCCACTGCACTCCAGCCTGGGTGACAGAGCGAGACTCTATCTCTAAATAAATAAATAAATAGAAGAAGGGATGGAGACATCGTTTTTAGCTGGAGTCAAAAGAAAAAAACCTCATGGGGAAGGGGAGTTGGGCTAGATTCCTCCATCCCACCCAGTGGAGCTGGAGGGTGTCCCTCCCCAAGCTCAACAAATGTCAGGAAAAAAAAAAAAATACAAGAATAGGCAAGTCATGTGGAAATGCAGTCCACAAAGGGAATTGTGGACAAGCTCATTTAACTAGAAAGGAGGAAGAATCTATGTAGAGCAGTAAGAAAGAAAGCCAGATAGCACAGGCAAATTTAGGGCAAAGAGTTTCTGTTCTGATGTTATGCTCCAAGATCCCTAAATATTGCCGGTATTTTTTAAAACCACACAAATCAAGGGCAGCATAAACTTTTATGTTCCCAGAGATCATCTTTGGAATACTGGCTTATAGTGTATATGAGGATATGCACGTATTTTGCTTCCTCTCCTCCACATCATTTTTTACCACTTACATAATAGGGATTCCTTGGAACTCAGTTTTATATCACATTAAATTTAAAAATGGGTGCCTACTTAAAAATACAACCTACCAAGGCACAGAAAATTCTGAACCACTGCTGTAACGAATACATCATAGGAATCTCCATTAAGAAATATTATTCTGACCTAGTTCTCTGGGTTATGCTGCAGATTGTCCTTCTCTTGACTCATGGAATGCTTTGTGAGAAAGAACTACAAAGCCGGGTCCCTCGATATTAGCCATCTCACCCTTCAAAGTTCAGCCAGGAGTGGGACAAAACCCTCGTCACCATGTTGACATGTTTACTTCTGGCCTAGGAAAATACTGCTGTTGCCCAATTTGGCTTCCCAGTCCATTCACTTGCCTGGAGACATATATTTTATGCTTTCCTTTGATGATTTACAAATAAATTAGCTTGATTCACTAAGGTCTGCCAGCATATATGCGTTACTGGAGAAATCTGAGATGTTGAAAAAGTATTGTAATTTATTGTATCCCGGTACTTTCTTAAGAAAATTTCTTAAGAACCAAATAAATATCATCAGCTAGTTTATATACCTGACATATTTATTGCAGTATTCCCGCTGAGCACTTCCCATTGTCATGTGTTCTCACACATTGTTTTCACAAATTGTGTTTTGAAAGAAGTCAAGGGAAATTCAGGCCAGAGAAACAAGATGTTATCTTTTGGAAAGGATGAGCCCACTCTAATGGAAGAGGATAATCCATTCAGAGGTTTGTGAAGCCAATAACCCCCAGTGGGTGTGATAAATCCACAGTGTCTGAATCCAGAATTTTGCACTGGGACCTTGAAGTTGCATGAACAATTTACTCATGTTCCAAACAAACACAGTGTATCATTATTATTATTGGATAAACATGAACATCTGTTAGGTCAAGTTTGCCCTATTTCCTTAAAGGCAACTGGAGTCCCTGAACACAGTTCTCATATGTCTATCACAAATGGATCTGAGATGGGTGTATGATGCCAAAGCAGCTCCTTGACCATCTCTGTGTTTGGAAACCAGATTTTAAAAAGAAAAAAAGTCACCTGTTCATCTGAGGTGGGTAACAGGCCTAGAGAGGGCCATAGAGACTGCAGTTCCCTTCTGAATCCCATCAACAGAGCTCTTGTCAAAAGATGAGAATATTTGAATCAGCCAGCCTTGTTCGTTTTTAAAGCAATGTTGTACATATTTTAAGTAATTATTTGGGGCAAGAGGAATCTAAGTGTCACCATTCTGTTGTCCTAACTCAGCCTGGCACCTTCCCAGCTGTCACTCAGTGGGCACAGGATGCATAGGACGATTTCTCACCAGGCTGAATCAGCAGGTTGCAGCAGGTTACAACTGCAAGGGACTTTACAAAGCTTCTAATCCTACCTCTCATTTTTCAGATAAGATATTATTGATACGATCTGCCCAAGATCATGCACTTAGTTAGTGGCAGAGCTTTGCCCAAGGCCAGGAAATAAAATCTATCCTTCTGGAACAGCATTCATTGGTTTCCACTTACCGAGTACCTTTTACAGGCCCAGTAACTAAACCAGGATGCACAAACCTGGCTCTCAACTTGCTTACAGTCTGGCCGTGCTTCAGGATTGGGTCATCATTGAGGCAGGATGTGCAAGTTCTTGTAAGAAGTATCCTTATGGCCAGGTGTGGTGGCTCACACCTGTAATCCTAGCACTTTGGGAGGCCAAGGTGGGCAGATCACGAGGTCAGGAGTTCAAGACCAGCCTGGCCAACATGGTGAAACTCGTCTCTACTAAAAATATAGACATTAGCTGGGCATGGTGGCAGGCACCTGTAATCCCAGCGACTCGGGAGGCTGAGTCAGGAGGATTGCTTGAAACCAGAAGGCGGAGGTTGCAGTGAGTGGAGATCAGGCCAGAGCAACTCCAGCCTGAGCAACAAGAGTGAAACTGTCTCAAAAAAAAAAAAAAAAAAAAGAAGTATCCTTGTAACAACCCTCACTTTTACTAGATCCAAGAATTCTCTCCAGTTGCTCCCTGTGTTATTCAGGGAGACTGAAGTCCATTTCATTAAGTTTCACAGAGAAGGCCCCTGGTGAGTATGTAAATAATTCGCTTATCACTATATTGTGAAAATTAGGAAAGCATCCTCCTACGTCACGGAGGAAGACCTGACGTATAAAGATACCTCAAGTACTGACAGCATCTTTTTGCCTGAATTAAGTCAATGATGCCTCATACAGGTTTAGCAACAAGGATACCCGAAGGGGGAGCTCTTCTGGTTTGGAACTGTATTGAAGGGACTGGTTGATCAAACCCCAAAGCACATGTGTTTTAGAGCTGCATTTAGTAGCACAGTCAAAGGAAGATAACCAGAGGGCCACACGGAAATTGCTAATCTTCTTTACCCTGTATTATTTGCCTATTTGATGCTGATGAAATCCTGACAGCATTGGGGTTGGGGGGGGGGTGTGGTGCGAGGGGGAGTGAATATTACGCAATGTGCAAACATGCAGACATTTACCAAAGATCAAGTTCCAAGATGTAAAAATCAAACAAAACTCTCTCCTAACAAACAAACAAAAAACTCCTAATTTGACTCCCAAAAGACCTGAAAAGCATTTCAAACGTGTCCAGTAAGGCATTAAAAATAATTAACCCAGAGAGGAATAACTCCCTTGGTTGTTTTGATGTATTTTTGTCTACAAACAAATTTTCTAAACCTCTGCCTTGGCTTCCTTTAAAAGGTCTTTAGAACAAAAGTACTTTGGGTGACCCCAGGATTACTGAGCAACAGTAACCAAGGATGTGGATGAGGCTGAAAAAGATAAAAACAGATGATGCACTTTTTGATGTCAACTCTAAAATATTATATAATTAAAACAGAATAAAATGCAGAAGTTTAGAAACAAAGAAATAATCCTATGGAGAAAATTAGCAAGCTCATTTAAGAGAACGTTAAGATTTTTTTTAAAGCATCCTATAAAATCACTCTTATGCTGCCCAGATGGCTCTGGGGGGTGACTTCTTTATGTAATTAAAGTTCGCTGTCCTCCTCTTTTCCTCCTCCTTCCCTCCTCCTTCCCTCCTCCTTCCCTCCTCCTCCTCCTTTTGTTCCATAATAGTAGTTATTATTATTAGCCATCACTAATTGAGTGTCTAGGCTCTCTCGTACATTCCCTCCACTTCTCACAGCAACCATTTCAATTAGAGGTTGTTTGCGGTTTCCTAGATGAGGAAATGGAGGCTGGGAGGTTTGGGTTTCCCACAGTTAGCCATGTAGAATGTGGGGTAGCCAGAGAAGCAGTCTTCAGTTTCGAGGACCCAGCATCAGAATTCCAGAAGGAAGTGAGGTGGAGATAAGGAAACGGGAAACCTCTTTGGCATCAGCACTTGGGATAGCTTATGCTCAGAGTCAAATCTACTGTGCGGTCCAATTATGCCAATGTCCACAGCCCCAAGTACAATTAAATTGCATTGCCACAGAATCTGTTTTCACCGTACAATGTCAACTAAAGTCCGATCCACCTGCTTCTTGTTTGTATCAAATTCTAGCATACCTTCTTCATACAGTAGCTGTGCTGTGTGCCTGAAATTATTATTTTTTTGTTAAATACAGTGAACAGTAGTGCCAGTGCACTGTGGGGGAGTTGCAAAAAGAATTTGCTATTTCCGGGAATCTCAAGGTGATGTTGTTTTTCTTCAGTATCATTCCTCTCTCTCCCTCTCTCTGGACTTGAATTTTCATCTGCCAGGGTTTAGTAGAGCGGGGGGGGAATGCGTGAGCACACCAATATTGTATCTCAATAAAGCAAGAGCCAGCTCTACTGAAATGTCCACTTGGATTTTTAACATGGTAGCTCTCAGAAGATCTCAGAGCTAGGCTATTTCTGATGGTCACAGGGAGAAGAAAATGCAGAGGTTTCCGCATTTTTAGAACCCAGAGGCTCATAAGTAGCACTGAGTTAAGGGAGCCAGACTGTGTGCTGCTGAAGTCTTCATCCTTTCTCTCTGTGCTCTTAACATGAATCCTGTCTCTGCTCTTCTCTTTCACAGTGACCTCTCATTTACTGAGCTGGGCCTTCTCACTCTCACCTCTCCCTTCCACACCTTCCATCACACAAGCAGTCCTGAAGGACTGAGCTAATGGAATATTGCAAAGAAAAAAGGAAAATGGCTTCACAGGGCAAACTGGCACCTTCCACATTTGTTAAAAGACAGAACTCCATCAAGGTTGATTTTCTGGGCTTCTCGTGTAGTTAGATAGAGGAGTTAGATACCCCAGGCAGGGATTCAGATGCTCAAAACTGAAACAGTTCTGGCTGTTTGAGAACATCAGGAAGAGAGCCAGAGATACTCAGTCAGGTATTTGGGATCACATCTCTTCTAAGAAATGTGCCTTGATTCCAGTTACTCCTTTATCTTTGGCAACGAGCACCAGGGTCATGAACTAAGTACTGTGGGTGGAACTTGGAGCCAGGGCCAGAGGATGCCCCACCCTGCCTGTCAGAGTTTAACCCAAAAAAGCAACAGCAGTGTTCCTCACCCAGGATACCCTTCGAGGGTTAGAGGCAGGTAGCTTGCCACTTGGTCCAGCTTTCTTCTGCACCCCTTCAGGATACATAAATGAAACTTTGGGGCTTCCTTCGGGCCATTTGGCCTGTTTGTGCTGCAGGCAGCCATTGGCAGGCTAGCAATGGCAGGAGGTTACTAATGATAAAGAGTAACTACCTTTTATAGATGCTTCTTAAATGACTGGCACCACGTTACAGGTTTTCTTAGATTATCTCATTTGGGGCCGGGCGCGGTGGCTCACGCCTGTAATCCCAGCACTTTGGGAGGCCAAGGCGGGCGGATCACAAGGTCAGGAGATCGAGACCACGGTGAAACCCCGTCTCTACTAAAAATACAAAAAATTAGCCGGGCGCGGTTGTGGGCGCCTGTAGTCCCAGCTACTCGGGAGGCTGAGGCAGGAGAATGGCGTGAACCCGGGAGGCGGAGCTTGCAGTGAGCCGAGATCGCGCCACTGCACTCCAGCTTGGGCGACAGAGCGAGACTCCGTCTCAAAAAAAAAAAAAAAAAAAAAAAAAAGATTATCTCATTTGATCCTCACAAAAATCCTGGGTGAAAAGTCATTTTAAAATTTTCATTTTATAAATGAGACATGGAGAGCTGGTCATTTGTCCAAAGTCCCACAGCTAGAATATGGCAGAGCTGGCTGGCCGCGGTGGCTCACGCCTGTAATTCCAGCACTTTGGGAGGCCGAGGCGGGCGAATCATAAGGTCAGGAGATCGAAACAATCCTCGCCAACATGGTAAAACCCTGTCTCTACTAAAAATACAAAAACTAGCTGGGTGGGGTGGTGCGTGCCTGTGGTCCCAGCTACTTGGGAGGCTGAGGCATGAGAATCGCTTGAACCCAGGAGGCCGAGGTTGCAATGAGCCAAGATCATGCCACTGCACTCCAGCCTGGCGACAGAGGGACATTGTCTCAAAAAAAAAAAAGAAAAGAAAAGAAAATGGCAGAGTTCAGATTGAAGTGATTCTAAAGCCTTTGATGCTAATTGCTATAGCGTCTTAGAGGAATGAGTAAAACCATTCCCTGTCATCCGGGTACCAGTGTTAGTCAAGCTTCTGTGGAAACGCATTCACGTGGGGCAATCGAGGAACACTAAATGAACGGTCTGGTTTTTTGTTTGTTTGGTTGGTTGGTTAATTTTTTGAGAAAGAGTCTCATTATGTTGCCCAGGCTAGAGTGTAGTGGTGCAAACTCCGCCTCCCAGATTCAAGTGATTCTCCTGCCTCAGCCTCTCAAGTGGCTGTGACTACAGGTGTACACCACCATGCCCAGCTAATTTTTATAATTTTATATTTTCAGTAGAGAGAAGGTTTCGCCATGGTGGCCAGGCTGTAATGAAGGGTCTATTTTAAAAGGTGTAGGCAGGGTTAAGGGAAACGAGTGAGGGGTAGTGAAGTCCCCTGGCTCCAGACACTATAGGGAGTACGTTACCATCCCTGTGGCTGAGAAAGGAGGGAAGAGGAGGGAGTGGTTCTGGAACCCAGACAGAGGAATTGAAGTTGCTGGAGAGAGTGAAGAAGCCTACTGTATAAAAAGGCCGAACTTCTGAAAGGAACATGGTTAACTTGAGCTGACTTAGCAGGGAAGGAGCCAAGGAACACAGAGCCTGACCTCATTCTTCTTTCTCCCTCCAGGCTCTGCCACTATTTCCCATTGGCCAAACCCTACTGGAAGTGGAAGGCTAAGAAGTCCACTGGTGCAATCCATACAGGTCAGTCCCGGGGCCCAGCGTGGGATGAAAAAAGGCGGGGATGCACTTGAGGGAGCTTTGTGTATCTGAAAATAACTTTATTCTAACCTTTTCTTGACTGATATTTAGCTGTTTATATGATTATACATTGAACATATTTTTTTTCTCAGACTTTGCAGACATTGCTCTTTGCTGTTAACTTCTAGCATTGCTTTTGAGAAATCCAAATCCATTATGAGTCTTGAACCAATATGTGCAACTAACGTTTTCTCTCTAGAAGTTGATAGGCTATTATCTTTATGAGTTCACTAAACTGCCCAATTCAGTTCCCAATAATCCTTGTTTAAAAAAAAAAAAAGAATCAATCTATTTAGTAAATGATCCCAACAAATTTTAGAATGGTAATTTACAAGGACAGAAAAAGGTATTACTTATTGATATTTGAAAAAATCACTTTTCCCTTTAAGCAGCATTTAGAACACAACCTAATGTAGGTCTTGAATTGTAAATTCTGTGGTAAAAGGCATTCTTTGGGCAAATAATGTTAACAATGGGGAGAAAACAATTCATGATTGCGGGAGCATCCAGAATTATTTTCTCCTCAGCATCTAAAATGTCTTAGTTATCCTGTCTTCACATGAAATTGCTATTGGGGTTCCTGAACACAGGCCCAGGTCAGTACTAAACAACGTGTGTCTCTAGAGCAACAGACCCTTCAAAACGCAGACCTACCGGACATTTCTCTTAGAAAAATAGTGTATTGTTTTTGTACTGAGCTTACTATTTTATGTAAATATATTTTAGCTGGGAAGAGAATGTGCCCTGTTATGGGAACCCACCATTCAGTATGTCGTGGCCCCAACACAGAACAATTGGTGACGGAAATTCTTTTGTGAGTTGTAGGCTCCTGATGGAGCCTGAGTTATTTGGCAGGAGATGATTTCCACGGTTTGTGAACACTGAAGATGAGACTGGCTTGGGGGAGACTGGCTAAACTGCACAGCCAGTAAGACCTGCTTCCATCAACCCACAGCAGTTCTGACTTTTTATTTTATTATCTTTTCTAACAATAGAAAAGAAACTACCACAGGGAAGAGAGAAAACGATGGCGTTTTGACAAATGGAACAAAGATGGAGTGTGACTGACAATTCAGGTCAGAAGGAAAATTAAGGCACAGGAAGACTGATGTTGGTCGGCCTCCTTGCCAAGAAGCAGAAATTCAGGGGGAGGCGTCCAGCCACATGCGAACTGGCTCAACACTGGCCATTTTGTTTGAGCAATTTTGTTGGATGTTTTCTACAAAAGAGCACTTTTTCTCGGACTTCAAACATCCTTATATGCAGGATCAACACCACACACTGCCATCATCCCCTGGAGTAGTATCCTTGAGACCTGAGGAAGGGAGAACTGGAGGGAAGTTGTGGGACTCCACTGAGAAATATGGTCCTTTGTCTCCTTGGAGATCTTTGAGGATGGTTCAGATAAAGTCGCTGCCAGTGGAAGCAGCTAGGCTCAGAAACCTCTAGTTGCCCTTTCTAGACTTGTAATCCTCTGAAAAATGGAAATTAGGAAGCGTTCATTTATGACCTTGAAAAAAATCGTTTACAAAAGTATATTATATCAGTAAAACGAGCTGGAAAGAGGGTTTATGTGAAAGTTCATGGGAGAAACACAGCTATTAGCACGCATGCCATTCCCCACCTTGACCTCAGCAGGAATGTGTAAATTGTAACATATGGAATGTAAGCCCTGTCGAGATGTTTCATAAATCTGCCTGGCAATGAGCATCACAATAGCCTGCATGAGAACAGGCCCCAGAAACGGAGAGACAGTGAGTATTGTGCCTGACAAGGTCTAATTTTAATAAGTCCAGATTCTGACAATCGAAACTTCCCACACAATGTTCTTTAATAATATTATTTCCTGACAAAGGGGCACTTTTTCATGGGACTCAGCCCAGGTAATCCATCCGTCCATCCATCCATTCATCCATCCATTCCACATATATCTACTGAAAGCCTACAATATTGCAGGTGGCATGCTAGGCACTGCAGATACAGTGGAGGACAGAAGGGATGGTGTGTTGCCCCTATAGGGTTCACTATATGTAGGAAAACAGATATGAAACAAATAATAGAGTTTGAGACCAGCCTGGCCAACAGCATGAAACCCTGTCTCTACCAAAAATACAAAAATTAGCTGGGCGTGGTGGCGGGCGCCTGTAATCCCAGCTACTCAGGAGGCTGAGGCAGGAGAGGCGGAGGTTGCAGTGAGCCAAGATTGTGCCATTGCACTCCAGCCTGGGCGACAAGAACTAAACTCCATCTTCCAAAAAATAATGATAATAATTTTATAATTACAATTTTGATCAATGCTGTAAAGGAGAATAATAGCTTCTACTGATAGTAGCACTCTGCCAAACTTTCTACATGCATGATCCTAGTTAATCCTTATAACAATTCTCTGCAATAGGTACTACCATTAGCCCCATTTTAGACATGAATAGAGACATGGAGGTTTACATGGATCTCCCAAGGTCACACAGCTCTGGAGTGGTGGAGTTGGATAAAAGTCAGTCTGAGTCCCCACCCCAAGTTCCTGATACCATGCTATTTTTTTTTTTAAATAACCTAGGTGAGGAAGTGGTTGCTGATTTAGATTTGAAGCTTAAAGAAAACATGTTTCAGGATGAGATTTTAGGCCAAGCCTCAAGGATAAGTAGGAATTAACTGGGCAAAAGAAAGTAGCAGAAGTATTCCAGAATTAGGGAATTGCATGTCCAAAGGTCCTGAGGCAGGAAGGTGGTTGGCCGTGGGTGTTCATGAGGAGGCCAGTGTGACAGGATTGGGTGGTATGTGGGGCAAGGCTGGAGAGGCAGAAAAGAGTCCGAGTAGGTGGGGCCTTGTAAATCATGTTAAGATATCTTGAACTAAATCCTGACCAGAGTGGGAGCTCCTGGAAGACCTGACTATCTGGGGCTGAGTGGTGTGGCTCCAGGCAGAACTACTGCTGCAGCCAGGAAAGGAGACTCCCCACGGGAGACTAGCCTGTTCCTGGGCTCACTTCTCACCCCTCCTTCCCAGCATCTTCCGTAGAAGTGAGTGGATTCTATATACTTCTCCTTTAACAGACTTCTGCCCCCTGGGCCAGTTAAAAGACAATGATGTCAAGAAAAGACTGGCAAATGCAGAAGTTCATTCAGCACTGAGATCTACTTAATATTAATCTCAGTGGCTGGGCGTGGTGGCTCACACCTGTAATCCCAACACTTTGGGAGGCCGAGGCGGGTGGATCACCTGAGGTCAGGAGTTTGAGACCAGCCTAGCTAACATGGTGAAACCCCGTCTCTACTAAAAATATAAAAATCAGATGGGTGCTTGTAATCCCAGCTACTTGGGAGGCTGAGGCAGGAGAATCGCTTGAACTCGGGAGGCAGAAGTTGCAGTGAGCCGAAGTCATGCCACTGTACTGCAGCCTGGGTGACAAAGGGAGACTGTGTCTCAAAAAACACTGCATATATTAATCTCAGTTACCACCATTAATTTTGGCATGGCCCAAACTATGGAATCCCCATTAAAATTTAAAAAAAGATCCTCTCCAACTTTCCATGTTAAAAGTGGCAGTTTTGGCCGGGCGCGGTGGCTCACGCCTGTAATCCCAGCACTTTGGGAGGCCGAGGCGGGCGGATCACAAGGTCAGGAGATCGAGACCACGGTGAAACCCCGTCTCTACTAAAAATACAAAAAATTAGCCGGGCGCGGTTGTGGGCGCCTGTAGTCCCAGCTACTCGGGAGGCTGAGGCAGGAGAATGGCGTGAACCCGGGAGGCGGAGCTTGCAGTGAGCCTAGATCGCGCCACTGCACTCCAGCCTGGGCGACAGAGCGAGACTCCGTCTCAAAAAAAAAAAAAAAAAAAGTGGCAGTTTTTTCTTACATTCCTAAGACAGATAACCTATTACTACGTGTATTTGTTTTATCAGTTCTTTCATTTATCCATTCATCAAAGATGTGCACATCTACTATGGCAGACATGAACCATACCAAAGTAAACATGACTGGGGTCCCTGTGCTCTCAGGGCTAGACAGAGCCTGGTTCCAGGGGAGCACTCGCACCACACGATGCCATTAGCCCCTGGGGTAGGCAGAATAATGCTCCCTGCCAAGAGATCCATGCCATAATCCCGGGAACCCGCAAATACATTAGCTTACATGATGAAAGGACTTTGCAGATAGGAATATGGCATGGGCTTTGAGAGGGGGAGATTATCCTGGATTACTTGAGTGAGCCCAATGCGATTGCAAGAGTTCTTTTATTTATTTTTTGTTTTTTGAGATGGGTCTCACTCAAAAAGATGGGTGATGGGTGATGATGGCTGAAATGGAAAGAGGTGGATAGACTTGAGAAATACTGCAGAAGTAAAAATCAACAAGGCCTGTTGATGAATTGCATCTAGGGGTTGAGGATGTACCAAGGATGACATAGTCAGAAGCCTTATAATGATGTGTTAATACAGTGTAAAATAAACCCTTAGTTTGAACTTCCCTCCCCTCTTCTACCATCTTTTCCTATTGTGATATCTCTCTTCTTTCTTTCCAGAATAAAGAAACATCAGAAATATAAAAACCAGGACCAAAAGGAGGCCCAGGTACAGGAGCATAAAACATCTGGCAACATGTAGCAAAAACAGGAGACTTTTTTCTTCTAACTGAATTTTGGCCTCTTGGTGCCAGTATGTGAAAAAGGCCTTGTAGGCCAGACGCAGTGGCTCACGCCTATAATCCTAGCACTTTGGGAGGCTGAGGCGGGCAGATCATAAGGTCAGGAGTTCCAGACCAGCCTAGTCAACATGGTGAAACCCCGTCTCTACTAAAAATACAAAAGTTAGTGGTGGTGCATGCCTGTAATGCCAGCTACTTGGGAGGCTGAGGCAGGAGAATTGCTTGAACCCTGGAGGTGGAGGTTGCAGAGAGCCAAGATCGTGCCACTGCACTCCAGCCTGGGTGATAGGGTAAGACTCCGTCTGAAAAAAGAAAAAGGCCTTGTAATTGGCCAGAATGAGGGGAAGTAAGACAAGAGAGGAAGAAATATAAATATAACTAAAATGTTTGAATTGATTGTTTTTTTGTTTTATTTTGAGACGGAGTCTTGCTCTGTCGCCCAGGCTGGAGTGCAGTGGCGCGATCTAGGCTCACTGCAAGCTCCGCCTCCCGGATTCACGCCATTCTCCTGCTTCAGCCTCCCGAGTAGCTGGGACTACAGGCGCCCGCCACCACGCCCAGCTAATTTTTTTGTTTTTGTATTTTTAGTAGAGACGGGGTTTCGCCATGTTAGCCAGGATGGTCTTGATCTCCTGACCTCATGATCCACCCACCTCAGCCTCCCAAAATGCTGGGATTACAGGTGTGAGTCATCGCACCCGGCCAATTTTTAAAAAAATAAATAAATGTGTAATATAACCAGATGGCTTGTTTTGATTTTTTTTTAAATACCTGTAATGAGATTGGACTGGGGTGCAGGAAGCAGACCAAGAATAGAGGACCCAGGCTCGTTATGGCTCTGCAGGAAATAGCATGGGTCCAGGGACTCATGGGGAAAAGGAAAACATCTGCAGATGGAGTCAAGAGAGATGGTTTGTAACCACCAATGAGCATTTGACGAGGAAAGCTCCATAACCTCCCTACTCAGCCTACCCTGCAAGGATTCTATGAGAGGCACCTGTATTCACGGACTCTGTGAAGCTCTAGGGAATCCTCAGGAGAAGCCTATCTTACTGGCACGTGAGAATCCTCCAGGATCTCACCAGCCCCACCAGCTTGAGAGTGGCCCCAGAAGGACCTTCTGCCTCTGTCCTCCCAAAGTGACTCCTATTAAAGGCAAAATGTTTCCGAGTCAGCCCACCTTAAATGGCTGACTAGTAAAATCTATTTCTGCATGCAACAGAATACATTTTTCTTCCCCTCCCTTCTGCCTGGGTCTGTAACTTCATTGTGCTCAGCAGAAGGAAGGTAGGAAAGGCACACTTTGAAAGTGTAGCGAGCATTTGAGCAGACTGAATTCAATTTTGGATACAAATGTCAAGGAAAGGTTCCCTTGGCTCCGAGCTCCTTACTCACTGAGGCGCAGTGTGATGCTCCATTGAAAGACCTGCTGATCTGGCCAGTGCAGGGCTGATGATGATAAAGCGGGAGCGAGGGGCGGACTGCTGGGCAGGAGGAGGAATGACCTTCCAGAGGATGTCTTGGAAAGATTGCCAGGCTCCCCTGCACACACTGGACAGAGGGCAAGAACCTGGAGATCTGCTTCAGTCCCAGCTGTGCCATGAACGTGCTATGCATATAGCCCCTTCCCTCAGCTAAAGCTTGATTTTCCTGGTCCATAAAATGAAAGAACTGTAATAGATGATCTCCAAGGCTTTTTCTTTCCAATATTTTATGATTCTGGCATTTACAGCATCTGCAGGTGCCGGGGAGGAATGCCAGCAGAGTGTATGAGAAAAATTGGCACAACTACTGGGAGGGTAATTTGATATTAGCTTTCAATTATTTTATTATTTTGTTTAACTTTTGTGGGGGGACAGCATCTTGCCCTGCCATTCAGGCTGGTGTGCAGTGGTGTGATCATGGTTCACTGCAGCTTCTACCTCTGAGGCTCAAGTGATCCTCCCACCTCAGCCTCCTGAGTAGCTGGCACTACAAGCATGTGCCACCAGGCCTGGCTAATTATTTTTTAAATGTTTTGTTCAGATAGAGATCTTGCCGTGTTTTCCAGGCTGGTCTCAAACTCCTGACCCCAAGCAATCATCCTGCCTCAGCCTCCCACGGTGCTGGGATTACAGGCATGAGCCACCATGCCCAGCCAGCTTTCAAATTTTGTAATGGGCATACCCTTTGGCCCAGAAATGTCCATTCTTGGGAAATACTATGGAAATACTAGCACGAGTATGCGGACATGGATGTTTATGACTGCAAAACACCAAAAACAACTCATATGCCCATTAGTAGGGAAGTAGTTAAGTAAATCTAAGAATGCGGATCCCTATATATATATATTGAAAAGGAAAAAGATCCAAAATATAACTAAGTGAAAAAATTAGACTTTTGAGTAAAATAAATAATATGATCACATATTTTCTGAAGCAAAAATCCAAATATGTGTAATATATATATTTGTCTAATTACATCTTCATTTTCATATGTAGATACATAAAGAAAAAGGAAGATTCTGCATCAAACTTACAATAGTTATTTCCTCTAAAGCCTCATTGTGTAATATGACAGTCACTAGCCACACGTGGCTACTGAGTACTCAAAATGTGTGACTGGTGTGAATGAGGAGCTGAATTTTTAATTTACTTAATTTAAATTACTTTTTTTTTTTTTTTTTTTTTTTTTTTGAGATGGAGTCTCGCTCTGTCACCCAGGCTGGAGTGCAGTGGCATGATCTCAGCTCACCACAACCTCTGCCTCCTGGGTTCAGGCAATTCTCCTGCCTCAGCCTCCTGAGTAGCTGGGATTACAGGCGTGTGCCACCACACCCAGCTAATCTTTTTTGTATTTTTAGTAGAGACGGGGTCTCACCATATTGGCCAGGCTGCGTCTCAAACTCCTGACCCTGTGATCTGCCCACCTCAGCCTCCCAAAGTTCTGGGATTGCAGGCGTAAGCCACCACGCCGGGCCAATTTTAATTACTTTTTGTTTGCTTATTTATTTATTTTTGTGACAGTGTCTCACTCCAGGCTGGAGTACAGTAGCACCACCTTGGCTCACCACAACCTCTGCCTTTCAGGCTCAAGCGATCCTCCCACCTCAGCCTCCCAAGGAGCTGGGACCACAGGCGTGAACCACCACACCCAGCTAATTTTTGTACTTTTTATAGAGACGGGGTTTCACCACGTTGCCAATGTGGATCTTGAACTCCTGGGCTCAGGTGATCCCTCCTCAGCCTCCCAAAGTGCTGGGATTACAGGCATGAGCCTCCATGCCCAGCACAAGTACCAGTTCTTAAATTAAATATGTAGTAATTGGCTGGGCGTGGTGGCTAAAAATAGGCCTCTAAAAATGTGTAGGTCTCTACTAAAAAATACAAACATTAGCCAGCCATGCTGGCACACACCTGCAGTCCCAGCTACCCGGGAGGCTGAGGCACCAGTACCACTTGAACCCGGGAGGCGGAGGTTGCAGTGAGCCAAGATCGTGCCACTGCCCTCCAGCTTGGGTGTCAGAGCAAGACTCTGTCTCAAAAAAAAAAAAAAAAAAAAAAAAAAGAGAAAAGAAAAAGAAAAGAAAATGGAACTCTCACTGCGGTGACTGTGGTGTCTCTGTGATTTACCAACAGCTTCTAATTGCCTGATCCTTTTTTTGATGACTGCTATCCTCAACAAGGAACGCTCTGCCTGACAGCCATCCCAGCTGTGTTGGAAAGGGATCCTTTCTCAGAGTGTAGGAGTTAGGCCCAGGAGAGTTAGAAGGGGCGGGGGGGAAGATAAATAACTCTTAAAGAAATCTCCCCTCTTCTCTCCAGTTCCCCTCTTTCCCCCATATCAAGCTTCCCCAAAACTTTAGGGATCTGTAGTCCTAGGTTGAACTTCCCACCTTACTAAATGACAAGGCCAGGATGTTAAGGTTCCCCACACAGACACGTCTGTATTCTATATGAAGATGTCGGTGTTACACATAAACACGTTATGGCTGTAACAATATCACTTTCAAAGGAGCGCTAATCCACTGAAGTCATCGAGTCCAAAAACATTTGCTTCTCTGTGTCTTGTGTCTGAGCTCTGTGTGAGAGACACAGAGAAAAGGAAGGAGGGAGGGAAGGAGAAAAGGATGGAGGGAAAGAGGAAGAGAGAGAGTGCACTTTAGAAAGCCCTACTTTGCAGAAATTGCTTTGAAAATTATCCCTCTGGCTTATTAAGTTCTTTATGGTGTCAGTCTCTTATATCAATTACCCTCTGCTTAAAACGTTCATCATTGTCTTTCTATTGGAACTTCCAGATATATCAAATCGACATTTTGGATATGAAGTGATTTGGTTTGAATGGATGTCTCAGGGTGACTTAGCAGAGAAAAAATCAGCTGCAGGAAAAGCTCAGAAAATAGCTGCCTCAGTGCTCCCCTAAACCCTGTATTACCCAGATCATAGCCTGTAACTCCCTAGATCATACTCACCTGTTTTATCTTCTTTGCTAGACTGAGCATTCCATGAGGCACTTCTGTCCCCATCACCTAGCACAGGGTCTGGCAAATAATAGGCTTTTTTCTTTTTCTTTCTTTCTTTTTTTTTTTTTTTTTTTTGAGACAGTGTCTCACTCTGTCACCCAGGCTGAACTGCAGTGGTGCTCTCTCAGCTCACTGTAACCTTGGCCTCCTGGGCACAAGCGATTCTCCTGCCTCAGCCTCCTGAGTAGCTGGGACTACAGGCATGCGCCACCATGCCCTGCTAATTTTTGTGTTTTTATTAGAGACAGGGTTTTGCCGTGTTGGCCAGGCTGGTCTCCAACTCCTGACCTCAAGTGACCCGCCAGCCTCAGCCTCCCAAAGTGCTACGATTACAGGTGTGAGCCACCTCACCCAACCAAATAATAGGCTCTTCATAAAAGTTTGTTGATTACTCTATGAAAGAACGAGTGAAGGCATGAACAGCCCTACCATTCAAAGGTCAGCCATTATCTAAAACATTAACAAAAAGAGAGATTCACTTCAAAGGTGGACTTCTAAAATTTTCCATCTTGTTCTTCTGTCAGTCATTCAACATATATTATTTTTATTTTTATTTTTTCGAGACGGAGTCTCGCTCTGTCGCCCAGGCTGGAGTACAGTGGCGCGATCTCGGCTCACTGCAAGCTCCGCCTCCCGGGTTCACGCCATTCTCCTGCCTCAGCCTCCTGAGTAGCTGGGACTACAGGCACCCGCCACCACGCCCGGCTATTTTTTTGTATTTTTAGTAGAGACAGGGTTTCAGCATGTTAGCCAGGATGGTCTCAATCTCCTGACCTCGTGATCCGCCCGCCTCGGCCTCCCAAAGTGCTGGGATTTCAGGCGTGAGCCACGGCACCCGGCCTCAACATATATTTATTAAATGCCTATTGTGGGGGGTTATACACTGACTAAACAAAGGCCAATTTAAACACACACGGTTCCTGCCCTCATGAAGTTTACAACCTGGGGAGAGAGGGAAGGTAGAAGTATGCCATAAATAAATTAAAAATAACAAACCGTAGTAAGTTCTCCCAAGGCTATTAACACAGAGCGGTGACAGAAGATGAAGGGGCTACACCAATTTAGCCAATTTGTCTTTTCTCTAAGGAAGTGATATTTAAGCTAAGGAACGGAGGATGAGGAGTCTGCTATGAAACTATAAAAAACGTAAATTCAGGCCCATTGCTTTGTGACTCACTGCTTCAGCGTGGTATGAAATTGGAACTTGCCTTGATTCCCTTGGGTTTTAGAGCTCATGCTAACTTGCCTGGATGGGCGTCACTGTCTCTTGGAACCCATGTGTTCAGAGTGTAAGGAGAGGACTTCCCATATTTGAAGGGCAGGGTGATTATGAGGAGATGGTAAGCAGTAGCCTGGTGAGTTTCATTCACCGTCTACAGAGCTGTCTCATGCCTCTTCACATGAGCTTCCGTATATCCCATCTGCTCTCACTGCTCAATCTCTACTTTCAATGAGCATTTTTATTGACCGTAGTTACATATGGAGGGAGACTGAGGATTCACAAGGAAGAAAACTCTTACTTTTCCCCTTCTACTCTTTGTCCCCTTTGGCTACGTTTAACTATCAACTTTTTATAAGTTATATTATACAACTAGTAAATAAAAATGGTAAACTTGATAGCTCATGCCTGTAACACCAGCACTCTGGCAGGCTGAGGCGGGGGGATCGCTTGAGCCGAGGAGTTGGAGACCAGCCTAAGCAACATGGTAAAAGTGGCCTCTACAAAACGTATAAAAAGCTAGCTTGGTGTGGTGGTGCACATCTGCAGTTCCAGCTACTTGGGAGGCTGAGGTGGGAGGATCACTTAAGCATGAGAGATTGACAAGGCTGCAATGAGCAGTGATCATGCCACTGCACTCCAGCCTGGGTGGCAGAGTGAGACCTTGTCTCCAAAATAATAATAATAATAATAAATAAAATAAAAAGGTAAACTACATATACAATTCTCTTTGACATGCCACAAAATTAGGATACTTTTTCTGATTTTTAAAATCACTTATTTAAATTTATATGCAACAGATGCAAAATATGTTTTCAGACCATGTTTGCTAATTTAATACAATCATATAATTTGTAAAGATTGGATCTATGTACTTGGATATTCATCATTTTAAATTACCTTTTCTTTACGCTAGAAACATGCCAATCATTCTTTTCTAGATATTTATACATGTACAATAGATTATCATACACTATAGGCACCCTACAGATCTCTGGAACACTAAGACTTATTTATTCTATTTAGATGTATAGTGGTACCCATTAACCAAACTCATTTCATCAACTTTTTTTTATTATTAATGCAATACAGTATAAATTCCATGCCATGACACTTGGAAAACTGAGGAAAGAATAAAATTCGCCATAATTCAATCAACCTGTGATTACCACTGATGATATTTTGATATATTGCTTTCTCAATGCATTTTAAAAAACAGGATAAAATTTTACCTGTTAATTTATCACCTGCTTTTTAATTCAATATATATAGGTACTTTTTCATGGCAATAATGTTGAGCTTTTGTATTGGTGTATCATAATTTAAGTTGAACAATTCCCTTTTGATGGACATGTAGGTTGCACTTTTCACCACATGATTAACTTTGTGTGTGTGTGTGTGTGTGAGATGGAGTCTCACTCTGTCACGAGGCTGGAGTGCAGTGGTGTGATCTCAACTCACTGCAACCTCTGCCTCCCAGGTTCAAGCAATTCTCCTGACTCAGCCTCCCACGCAGCTGAGACTACAGGCATGCGCTACCACGCCCAGCTAATTTTTGTATTTTTAGTTGAGACAGAGTTTCACCATCTTGGCCAGGATGGTCTTGATCTCTTGACCTTGTGATCTGCCCACCTCGGCCTCCCAAAGGGCTGGGATTACAGTCATGAGCCACCACACCCAGCAAAATTAATTTTTAATCTAAATATTTATGAATTTTATTTGTCCATTACCATCCAGGGATTTCACCTGATTCCTCAATATTCAACAAACAACAGTGATTCTTACTTGGTCATCAAAATATAAGATTTTCATTGCAAGTTAGGTCACGTAATTCAAGCAGTGTTCCATTGAACAGGTGCAATCCTGTTATATGAACATCTAGACTGACCAAATCAAATTCAGGATTGTTTCTTAACTTCATAAAAGAATTTGAATAGCAATTTCACTGGAATATCAGCTTCCTGGAAGGTTGGAGGTAGGAGGTAGGGAGAGATGTCTTGGAAATAACTAATGCTTCATTTTAAGAGTAGCTCAAGTTTGCTGTAGGGAGGTATGGGGTGGGGTGCTGCTAGGGTCCACCGCTCTGATCACAGCTGTTACCACGTGACCAAGAAGTCAGGCAGGTGAAGGGAGGTGGGGCAAGAGCCAGAGTTCAGACACCCAGGAATCAGAAGTGGGTAGGCTGGGAGGATGCTTACTGTCAGAAGCCCCTACATACCAGGGCTTGAAAAAGGGAACCTCAACAGATTACTCTCCAACAAAACAGTACAGGAGCCAAGGCTTGGCCATCCTCTTGCTAGATCATCCTGTCTGTCTCCAAGCCAGCAAATACACAAAGATCCATTCCACCCTCAAACCTGACATTTCCCTTAGTTACAATCCTCTGATTTCCAAAAAGACTCTATTTTCTGTTTCTCTTCAGCTGTAGCAACCTGTTCTCTTAAATAGCTTCTTTATCTGGTGGGGGTAATTACAGCCTGTGACTAACAGCTGCGGTTCATAAACATGAGTTTTAATGTTTGGGTCAGTAGTTGTTGGTCTTTTCTGAATGGCAACTCCCCCAGCTGATCTCAGCATTAGGAGAGAGGCCTCTCCTTCGACACTCCCAGTTGGTACTCACTAGTGTACTAGTGTTGAAGGCTGCTGTTTTCCCATTATAAAATATTTAGGTTGGCGCAAAAGTAATAGCAGAAACCGCGATTACTTTTGCGCCAACGTAATAGGTCACATTTTTATTAAAGTTGCAAGTCCAAGCATCTAATACCAAAACATATTTCTGGACGTTTGTATTATTAGTGATTTAAATTTTCTCTTTGAGCTTTTTAAATATTCCAAATTGTCTACAATGAGCATGTATTTCTTTCACATATTTTTTAAATGCCTTTTCAAAAAGTAATTCCTAACTATAACATGTTAGGAGAAAATCTGCAGGATTTAGCGCTTGAAGAAGAAAAACACAACACCAAGAAGTACAATCTATAACAGAAAAAATCAGTAGATTCAATTTTATAGAAATTAAAAAACAGCCAGGGGTGGTGGCTCACGCCTGTAATCCTAGCACTTTGGAAGGCCAAGGCAGATGGATCACCTGAGATCTGGAGTTCAAGACCAGCCTGACCAAAATAGTGAAACCCTGTCTCTACTAAAAATACAAAAAATTAGCCAGGCATGGTGGTGCATGCCTGTAATCCCAGCTACTCAGGAGGCTGAGACAGGAGAAGCACTTGAACCTGGGAGGCATAGGTTGCAGTGAGCCAAGCTCACATCACTGCACTCCAGGCTGGGGGACAGAGTGAGACTGTCTCAAAAAATAAATAAACAAATAAAAATAAAAACCGTTTGCTCTGGGAAAGACTTTGTTAAGAGGATGAAGAGACAAACTACAGGCTCATAGAAAATATTTGCAAACTACACATTATGACAAAGGACTTTACGGTAGATATATATATATATATATATATATCATATCTACAATATATAAGTAACTGAAAATTCAGCAGTGAAAACAATCTAATTAGAAAACAGACAAAAGATATGAAAAGGATTCGCTGAAGAGCACATGATAAGCTATTCAACATCCAACATCACTGTCGTTAGGGAAATGCAAATTAAGACCATGAGGAGTTATCACCCTTTACACCAGCTAAATTTAAAAATAATGATGGCCTTTGGGAAGCTGACATGGGAGGATTGCTTGAGCTCAGGAGTTCAAGACAAGTCCTGGTGACATAGGGAGACCCCATCCCTAGAAAAAATAAAAATAAAATAAAATAATAGAAGTAGCAATGGTGGCCGGGCGCGGTGGCTCACGCTTGTAATCCCAGCACTTTGGGAGGCCGAGGTGGGCGGATCACGAGGTCAGGAGATCGAGACCACAGTGAAACCCCGTCTCTACTAAAAATACAAAAAATTAGCCGGGCGTGGTGGCGGGCGCCTGTAGTTCCAGCTACTTAGGAGGCTGAGGCAGGAGAATGGCCTGAACCCAGGAGGTGGAGCTTGCAGTGAGCCGAGATGGTGCCACTGCACTCCAGCCTGGGCTACAGAGGGAGACTCTGTCTCAAAAAAAAAAAAAAAAAAAAAAAAAAAAAAAAAAAAAGAAGTAGCAATGGTAAGGATGCAGAGAAACTGAATCATTCATACATTGCTCATGGAGTATAACATGGCACAGCCACCCTGGAAACTGATTTGGCAGTCTTTCCGTTTTTAAATTAAATTAAAATTTTTTCAGACAGGGTCTTGGTCTGTTGCCCAGGCTGGAATGCAGTGGCACAACCACGGCTCACTGCAGCCTCAACCTCCCAAGCTCAAGTGATCCTCCCATCTCAGCCTCCTGAATAGCTGGGACCACAGCCACTTGCCACCAAGCCCAGCTTATTTTATCTTATTTTTTTTTTAGAGAGAGGGTCTCGCTGTGTTGCCCAGGCTGGTCTCGAACTTCTGGGTTCAAGCTAGCTTGCCATCTTGTCCTTCAAAAGTGCTGGGACCATAGGCGTGAGCCACTGTGCCTGGCCTAGCAGTTTCTTAAAAAATTAAACATATGCTTACCACATGACCCAGCAATTGTACTCTTAGGCATTTATCCCAGAAAAATGAACACTTAAATCTACCAAAAAATCTGCACATGAATGTTCATGACAGCTTTATTTGTAAAAGCACAAATCTACCAACAACTGAAATATCCTTCAAGGCCAGGCGAGGTGGCTCATGCCTGTAATCCCAGCACTTTGGGAGGCCGAGGCGGGCGGATCACGAGGTCAGGAGATTGAGACCATCCTGGCTAACATAGTGAAACCCCCGTCTCTACTAAAAATACAAAAAAATTAGTCAGGCGTGGTGGCAGGCACCTGTAGTCCCAGCTGCTGGGGAGGCTGAGGCAGGAGAATGGCGTGAACCCGGGAGGCGGGGCTTGCACCACTGCACTCCAGCCTCGGTGATAGAGTGAGACTCTGTCTCAAAAAAATAAAAATAAAAATAAAAATAAAAAAAGAAATATCCTTCAAGAGGTAAATAATTAGACCAACCGTGGCACATCCATACCATAGAATACTATTCAGCAATTAAAAAAAGGCAACCCTATTGACATACACAACAAGCTGCAGGACCTCAGGGGTATTATGCCGGTGAAAAAAGCCCATCTCAAAAGGTCACGTTCTATGTTATTTCATTTGCAGAACCATGTTGAAATGGCAAAATCACAGAGATGTAGAACAGATGAGCAGCTACCCGGCTAGGATTGGTGGGGAGGAGGACAATGGGTTATCATTATTATTTTAAGACTCACTCTGTTGCCCAGGCTGGAGTGCAATGGCATGATCTTGGCTCACTGCAACCTCTGCTTCCTGGACTCCAGCGATTCTCCTGCCTCAGCCTCCCAAGTAGCTGGGATTACAGGCGGCCACCACCACACCCCACTAATTTTTGTATTTTAAGTAGAGATGGGTTTCACCATGTTGATCAGGCTGGTCTCGAACTCCTGACCTCAGGTGATCCACCCGCCTCAGCCTCCCAAAGTGCTGGGATTACAAGCATGAGTCACAGTGTCTAGCCAGCAATGGGTCATTCTAATGGAATAGACTGAGGGAGCTCTTCGTGGTGATGGAATAGTTTTATGTCTTTACTGCAGTGGTGATTACACAATCGGCACCTGTGAGAGTGGCGTAGAACTATACATATACATTGTATCGATGTTGACTTCCTGGTTTTCATTCTACTATAGTTATGCAAGATTGTAACCGTGGGTGAAACTGAAGGTACACAGGACTTCTCTGTACTATCTTTGCAACTTCCTGTGAATTTATAATTGTTTCAAAATTAAAGACTGTTTTTAAAAAGCAATTCATCCATATGTAGAAAATTTGGTATATGCAGAAAAATAGAAAGAATGATAGTTTTACAATTCATAAGCTTTTTCATATTCATTTCATAATGCTGGAATGTATTGCTTAATTTTTGTTTTTTATTTTTCTGAGATAAAATTCCCATATCATAAAACAACATTTAATGCGTTTTTTGTTTTGTTTTGTTTCTTTAGAAGCAGGGTCTCTCTCTGTTGCTCAGGCTGGAGTGCAGTGGCACAAACAGTTCACTGTAGCCCCGAACTCCTAGACTCAAGGGATCCTCCCACATCAGCCTCCCAAGGAGTAGGTGGGACTTCAGGCATGCACCACCGTGCCCAGCTAATTTTTTTTTTTTTTTTTTTTTTTAAGAGTTAAGTGTCTCACTACCAGTTGCCTAGGCTTGTCTTGAACTCCTGGCCTCAAACTATTCTCTTGCTTCAGCCTCCCAAAGTGCTGAAATTACAGGCGTAGGCCTCCTCACCTGGCCCACTTTAAGCATTTTAAAATGTACAATTAAAGGGTAGTTTTGTTATATTCACAATATTGTGCAATCATCACTACTATGTATTTCCAGAACCTTTCACCACCCTCAAAAGAAACCCCATACCCATTACCAGTCACTCCTCCTTCAGCCCTCCCACAAGCCTGTGGCAAATGCTTTCTGCCTTTCTGCCTACACTGGACATTTTGTATAAATGGACTCACACAGTATACAGCCATCTACCTCTGCTTCTTTCACTTAGCATCTTGTGGTCAGGGTTCATCCGTGTATGTAGCATGTATCAGCACATCATTTCTTTTTACAGCTGAAGAATATTCTGTGAATATGCTTAATTTTTGTCTTTATTTTATTACACAATTTTTTTTCAAGCAATCCTCCTGCCTCTGATTCCCAAAGTGTTGGGATTACAGGCATAAGCCACTACATGCAGCCTAATTTTTGTTTTAAATAAAATTCTTCTTCACTCCCTTCTTTTTTTTTTTTTTCTTTTTTTGTTTTGTTTCATTTTGTTTTTTTGAGATGGCGTCTCTATCGTCCAGGCTGTAGTGCGGTGGTACAATCTCGGCTCAGTGCAACCTCTGCTGCCTGGGTTCAAGCAATTATCCTGTCTCAGCCTCCCGAGTAGCTGGGATTACAGGCGGCTGCCACGATGCCCAGCTAATTTTTGTATTTTTAATAGAGACGGGGTTTCACCATCTTGACCAGGCTGGTCTTGAACTTCTGACCTCGTGATCCACCTGCCTCAGCCCCTCAAAGTTCTGGGATCACAGGCATGAGCCACCATGCCCAGCCTTCACTCCCCTCTTGTAGTCTCTTTTACATCTGGTTACTTTGGTGAATTCTCTCTAGCCTGGACGAGTGACCTGTGACCTCTGACCATTCACACTGAGGCTAATATTCAGCCTAATTTTGATTTTAAATAAAATTCTGATTCACTCCCCTCTTGTAGTCTCTTTTACATGTGGTTACTTTGGTGAAATCTCTCCAGCCTGGATGAGTGACCTGTGACCTCCGACCATTCACAGTGAGGCTAACATATGTGGGCAGGTGAAGGCCCTTAGCTTCCATCTTCCCACTGTCCAGAATCACCTGCTGACATATGCCTTATCAGGTGGATCATTACGTGGGATCCACAGGATCTGTACAGGTAGGGCTCACCATGTGGCCCATCTGAGATGATACGCCAGCAGAATGAATGACGGCGGGAGTGGGAGGGAGGAGAGACTGGCAGCATGTCTACCAAGCAGCAGGACAATTTCAGGGGCCTCCTACTCACAGCCTTGACCCCCCCCTCTCTGGAAGACTAAGCACGGAAAGTCTTTCCCAAAGCAACATTTTTCTAACCCCTCGTGGAAGACTGAACCCCTTCCCTTAGTGTCCCTTCTCTCCTCATTGTCCTCCAAAGTCTGGAGCTGGCCTACAGTGATGCAGTCACCAGGAGCCTACTGCCAACCATCTCTCCCTTCTGTCCATGACATCAGAGCTGGGCCAAAATGCGCCTACAACCCACTGGCATCTCAGTGGATGTACAGTCCATTCACTGAGCCCTCATGATGTGCCAGGCACCATACTGAGCCTTAAACATTTGTTATCCCACTTAAATCTCCCAGAAACCCTATCAGGTGAATGCTTTTATCATTCCTGTAAATGATAACAGATTCGGTGGTGGAGACTCAGAGGGTTTTAGGGTCCAGTCCAAGATCTTATCACCACTGAATGGCAGGATCAGGATTCACCACACGCCTATGTAAACAGCCAAGCACATGAAGAGTGTATAGTCTGGGCGGGGTGCCCCCGGTGGCTCATGCCTGCAATCCCAGCACTTTCGGAGGCAGAGGCGGGTGCATCACCTGAGGTCAGGAGTTCGAGACCAGCCTGACCAACATGGTGAGACCCCCCCATCTCCATGAAAAATACAAAAATTAGCTGGGCATGGTGGCAGGCACCTGTAATCCCAGCTACTCAGGAGGCTGAGGCAGGAGAATTGCTTGAATCCGGGAGGTGGAGGTTGCAGTAAGCCAAGATCGCACTACTGCACTCCAGCCTGGGTGACAGAGCAAGACTCTGTCTGAAACAAACAAACAAAAAAAGAGTATATACTCTGGAGCCAGACTTCCTGGACTCAAATCCAGGCTCCTTGTTAGTTATTTGACTTTGCCTCTGTTTCCCCATTTATAAAATGAGTGAATAATAATACTTGCCTCTTAAGATTGTGGTAAGGATAAAATACATGAATCTGTCTACAGCACTGACAGCTACATGCCTGGTGTGTAATAAGGGCCATGTAAGTGTTCACTATTGCTGTAGTTGTTGCTGTTACTATACGGCCTCTTAAAAATGAGATAGAAAAGCAGGGAAAATGCAATGATCCATTTCCCTTGCCTAAAGGGGTTTCTCCTGGCCAAGTAACACAAGAAGTGCTGTCTCTAGGCTGCTGCTCCCAGCCCCAGCCAGGGCTTACAGCAATAAGCAAAGCGAAACCAGCCATTTCTAAAGCTGGCATTAAGTCTTCAAATTAACAGGAAAGTAGGGGTGGGCACAGCAGGGAAGGACAGTTCTTTTCTTATAAGAGCCAGCAATGGATTTCCTTTGAAGAGACATTACATGGTCACTCAGAACCCTGCCCATGATAAGCATTTGATTAAGAGTATCCAGTGGTGCTATTTTGTGGATCTCTATTGCTACAACAAACCATGGACTATCAGTGCTCTTTACTACTGGAAATAAATAATTAGTGCCTTTAAATCAACTCAGATTAGAGAACCAATTCCAGAAACTCCAGAACCAATTCAGAAATCTCATTCTTAAGAATCTGTTCCAGCCAGGCACAGTGGCTCACTCCTGTAATCCTAGCACTTGGTGAAGCCAAGGCGGGTGGATCATGAGGTCAGGAGATCGAGACCAGCCTGGCTAACATGGTGAAACCCCGTTTCTACTAAAAAATACAAAAAATTAGCCGGGGGTGGCGGCGGGTGCCTGTAGTCCCAGCTACTCAGCAGGCTGAGGCAGGAGAATGGTGCGAACCTGGGAGGTGGATCTTGCAGTGAGCCAAGATGGCACCACTGCACTCCAGCCTGGGCGACAGAGCGAGACTCCGTCTCAAAAAAAAAAAAAAAAAAAAAAAGAATCTTTTCCTTTAGAACCACTCTAGGCACCTAACAAGGAGCAGTACCATTCAATAACAGATTGTTGTCCAACACCACCACTCACCATTGAATTCTTTCTTGGGTAAAGCCAAGAACCCTCCCAGGCTAAGCCTCAATTTTGGGGCTCACCTGTCCTATAATATCTGGCGACCATGAAAGGACAAAGACAGTGAGTGAGAAATGAGGCAAAAGACTGGCAGGGGCCGGGCACAGTGGCTCACGCCTGTAATCCCAGCACTTTGGGAGGCCGAGACAGGCAGATCGCAAGGTCAGGAGATCGAGACCATCCTGGCTAACACAGTGAAACCCCATCTCTACTAAATATACAAAAAATTAGCCGGGCACAGTGGCAGGCACCTGTAGTCCCAGCTACTCGGGAGGCTGAGGCAGGAGAATGGCGTGAAGCCGGGAGGCGGAGCTTGCAGTGAGCTGAGATCGTGCCACTGCACTCCAGACTGGGCGACAGAGCGAGATTCCGTCTCAAAAAAAAAAAAAAAAAAAAAAGACTGGCAGGACTTGTTTTCTGGTCACAATCCTGCTGACCAAAACAGTATCTGGTCCAGACAGGATAACATAAATAAACCAGCAGGAACCAGCAGATGGCAACGAAAGTGACTCCCAGCTTGCTCATTGGCATAAGACACTCCAGCCAGCACCATCACAGTTTACAAATGCCGTGGCAATGACCTGGAAGTTACCACCCCTTTCCATGGCAACAACCTGGAAGTTACTGCCCCTCCGCCCCTTTCCTAGAAAGTTCTAAATAACCTGCACCTCAATTTGCATTGATCTGCCCCTTAATTTACATGTAATTGTTTTTTGTTTATTTATTTTTGAGACAGGGTCTCATTCTGTCGCCCAGGCTAGAGTGCAGTGATGTGATCACAGCTAACTGCAGCCTGGACCTCCCTGGCTGAAGGGATCCTCCCACCTCAGCCTCCTGAGTAGCTAGGACTACAGCACATACCACCATGCCCTGCTAATTTTTGTACTTTTTCTAGAGACAGGGTTTCAAAAAAGAATGTTACCAATTGTGCGTAGGTTTACAGCTCTGAGTCCGTGATGAAAACTCCAGGTTCTCATTGCCTACAGGAAGCACAGGATTGACAGCTGATCTAGTTTAGGAGGGAGAGGCTTTTACCAGAATCCCAGAGTACAAGGAAGGTCTGACGTGGAGGAAAAAAAATCACAGCTAGGACTTGTGTCCAAGAGAAGAGCTCTTAGCATCCTTAGGATTTCTTTTTTAATCTCTATAAAGAATCATATGCCTTTAGGACTATGGAGCCTTAGCTTAGTTTGATTTTATTAGCATCCTTTATCCCATGCACCAGTTAGTAGAGGGCACTGCTCTCCATGCCACAAAATCCCCTAGTTGAACTCTTCATTTTACAGTGAAGAAACGGAAGCCCAGAGTCATCCAGCAATATAGTAATAAAGGCTTAGAACCTAGACCCCTGACTTCAGTCTATTTCTCCACCATCTGAGCCACACTGCCAAAAGACAAGTTTTTAAAGTTCTTCCTAAACAGATCACTCCTCCTCTCTTTTACAGGGCCAGCAGGTCACCTCACTGAGGATCATTCTATCCGCAAGCTAATTCAGAACAGCCTGAAGCATGTTTCGTCATGAGCTAGAGCTTCTGCGGGGATGAGGAGGGAGGATTCAGCTCTGGTTTTCGGTACTGAACTGAACTGAGGGAAAAGCTCAATTAAACAATCCTGCTGATTCAGAATGACAAGGGAATGAGCTCTCTGAATTATCTAATGCTTCTGCCCATGTTTGTTGAATAAATGAATATATGGAACGTTAAAACATAAAGCAAGATGGGCACTGCGGCTCATACCTATAATCCCAGCACTTTGGGAAGCTGAAGAATGTAGATCATTTGAGCCCAGGAGTTCAAGACCAGCCTGGGCAACATAGTGAAACCTTTGTCTCTGGGAAAAATAGAAAAAATTAGCCAGGTGTGGTGACCCGTGCCTGTAGTTCCAGCTACTCAGGAGACTGAGGTGGGAAGATCACTTGAGCCTCAGACGTTGAGACTATAGTGAGCCATAATTGCACACTGCACTCCAGCCTGGGAGATAAAGAAAGACTCTATCTTAAAAAAATCATAAAAATAGAAGACCAGGCGCAGTGGCTCATGCCTGTAATCCCAGCACTTTGGGAGGCTGAGGCGGGTGGATCACGAGGTCAGGAGATCGAGACCACTCTGGCTAACACGGTAAAACCCCGTTTCTACTAAAAAACACAAAAAATTAGCTGGGCGTGGTGGCAGGCGCCTGTAGTCCCAGCTACTCGGGAGGCTGAGGCAGGAGAATCGCTTGAACCCGAGAGGCGGAGATTGCGGTTAGCCGAGATCACGCTATTGCACTCCAGCCTGGGCAACAAGAGCAAAATTCCATCTCAAAAAGAAAAAGAAAGAAAAAAGAAAAGAAAAAGAAAGCTGCTTTTGCCTGGTCCCTGTTTTAGCTAGTACCCAAATGGATCCAGTGTCCAAGCCCTGCCTCTGGAGTTGAGTCCCACCTCCTACCTCAATTTAGAAAAGGTATTGGGATCAAAACCCAGAGTCCCAAGTTTTTCTTGCTGTATTACATCTTCCTTAGGCATTTTTTTTTCTCAAACTCCGTGAGTCCCAATTCCTTTGTCAGTAAAATAATAATTGCAGCATCTGTCTCCCAAAGTAATGCTGTTATTTGAGAATAACCTTTTTATCATAATAGTGGATTTATGACAGGATAGAAAGCCCAAAACCCAAGATTTAACAGTCATATCATTGTAGCTGCATATACAACTAGATTTGTGTTTGTTTGTTTGATTTTTTATATGTCAAACAAAACTTTAATAATGTCTTTAAAGCCTTTTAGAAGGCATTTCTTCACTCTGAATAGTCTTGCGCTTAAAATTCAAGCTTAATTTTTCTCTGTACTGTAAATATTTCTCCAAGTGGGCTTAAAAGGGGGCACGAAAGGATCAATTCCATGAAGAAGGCAAAAATACTTTACCAGAATGCCATGCCAAATTGGATAGCACTCTCAAAGCAGATTAAAGTTGTTTCAAATGCTTCAAAGAGGAAGACAAATCTAATCCCTCAAGGCTTCCTTTAAATCCATATTCCTTAATTTCAGAAAATTTCCCAAGTCTTTTAAAAGGCCCAAATATCAGTTTACAGTTTGGAAGCAGTCATGGAGAACATTTCCAATTTTTGAGACCATTCTTCCTTCCTTAAAAAAGGGCTCAGTGAAGCTGGGTCTCCTTCATAAAGAAACCTGCCCTAGAGGACCATGACCCCTTGTTTTAGGAGTAGAGTGGGACAGCCATCCTTGGGCCCTGGGTCTGGAGCTCGTGACTAATGACTACATGGAGAATTCCTTAAAGAAGCAGAGTCAGGCCAGGCACGGTGGCTCAAGCCTGTAATCCCAGCACTTTGGGAGGCCAAGACGGGCAGATCATGAGGTCAGGAGATCAAGACCATCCCGGCTAACACAGTGGAACCCCTTTCTACTAAAAATACAAAAAATTAGCCGGGCATGGTGGCACATGCCTGTAGTTCCAGCTACTCAGGAGGCTGAGGCAGGAGAATCTCTTGAACCTGGGATTTGGAGGTTGCAGTGAGCGGAGATTGTGCCACTGCACTCCAGCATGGGCAACAGAGTGAGACTCTGTCTCAAAAAAAAAAAAAAGAAAAGAAAGAAAGAAAGAAAGAAAGGAAAAAGAAGCAAAGTCAGGCGTTCTCCCTGTGATTTCTGGGCGAGATCTGCATGTCTGTCATTGTGTGGAAGAACGCCCAGTCCCTCCACTATGTAACACCAATGGAAAGAAAGTTTCCAAATGAGAAGAAAAACAAGGCTGGGTGCAATAGAGGCAAGTGAGACCATTATCACAGCTTCAGAAAACAGCTCTTCTGAAGCCACCTTCCCCTGCTCAGAGAGGCAAACTCTTTCCCCGATTCTTCTCTTGCTGCTGTATCCACACAGCAGTTATAACAGATCCATTATAATAATGAATATTTATGGATACTACCAATGTGCCTGCACTGTGCCAAAGGTCTTACATGCAGGGTCTCTTTACATCCTCTCAAGAGCCTGGAAGCAGATACACTTCCTAGCCCTATTTTACAGATGAGGAAGTTGAACTTGTAGATGGCTCATTAAGCTGCCAGTGTCATCGCTACTTAGTGGTTACGTGAGACTCAAACTCAGATCTTCCTGACTCTGAAGTCTGTGCTTAACCAGAGTGATGCGCTGCCTAAATACAGTCTCGTGGCAGTGCAGGGTTGGGCCCGTGTTGAACACTTCCTTTGTACCTCCACTCTGGAATTTTGTTATAATTAACAATAGCTACCTGTGTCCCAGCTAAGTGTGCTGAGTGGTTTACATGCATGGTCTTCAGCAGGGTTAAATGGCATAAACCACCCTGACCCTGGACACACTTTCTACCTCCTCTGTCAGACTCTTTTCTCCTGTCTCTCCTATTTCCTTCCCTCTCCCCCTGCAGCTCGGAGACACTGGGTGAATTCTGGTTGCCATTTTACCTTGCCTCCAACCCGGCCTAAAATGCAAACCGTGTTGTCAATGAAAATAGGTGTATCTTTTCTGCTGTTTTCTCTTTTAGTTTGAGGAGAAGTTGCAAGTGTCCCTCTCTGCTCTCCATATTCAAGACATCTCCCTGTAGACACGGTGCCAGAACAGTGACCTCAGACCACAGCTTGGACGCTGATTACAAGTAATCCAGCTCCAGAGGTGATAGAGTGTCCTTTCTTTAAAACGGAGATAAAAATAGCGAAGAAACAACACTTTCCTTAGTTCTCTGAAAGGTTGGCATTCTTCCAGAGTAGACTTATGTACTTTTTGTACTTGGAGGAAAAAAAGAGATGGGATCTGGTCCAAGAATAGTCCTGCAAACAAGAGAAATATGGAGCAGGCAGCTGGAGCTGAGCATCCAAGTGGTACCACCAGCTGCAGGCCCATTAATTAACGATCCCTGGTATGTAGCGGTTCCCGTGACCTTGATTCTCGTTGAATTCACAGAGATAATTTTTACAGAGTCTCTACTTTTCTCACTGCAGTATATTTATCCAAGGAGTACCTTGCATATTTCCCCCCATCTCTCCAAGCAGTAAATTTATTCTAATTGCAAAGAGATACAGTAAAAGCCTGATTGAATACTTGGCAGTTTATAGAGATTTATTTCGGGAGCTTAAGGGGGTTTTTAGAGTGTGTGACTAGAGCAGGGTTGAGGGGAGCTGGGGAAGGGAGCCCAAGAGAAAATGTAGATTTAATGGATCTATAAAATGACCCTGCTGTAGATAAATGCTTGTTCCAAAGAAGTTTAAACAGCCTGACCCAAACCAGGGTCTGTGACAGCCAGTCCAACATGAGGTGTCTGTAGCATTGCATGTTTCTCCTCGGGTTTTCAGGTTTCCATATGAAATTTGTTATTCTTCAGGCAGAGATGAGGTGGTGGGGAGTAGAATTTGTTTTCCAGAGGGAAGAAAACATATTGAAGCACATATTTCTTAGTACTAAAAGCTATGAAAAGAGGCAAAAGTAAACCTCCAGCACCTGCCCTTAAAATCACTCTGCCTTTTCTCTAACTTCCTTGAAGCTGAATTCTGAATTTTAAGCCTAGGATTTTGGAAGGCAGATCATGAGAGTGAGAGCCTGCTCTTTATACCAGGAATGTTGAACAACAATGGGGAGCCTTGCAAAGTCCACTTATCCCAGGCACTTCCAGCTGATAATGAGACAGACGGACACTCTATCCCGTAACCGGGCCTTCGGCTAAGAATAGGCTTTGCATGTACACACTACTGAACCTTTCCCCGAAAACTTTCTAGGCTTTTTATCCCATGAGTGACATTCATCTTTCTTGCAGCTGCCTTGCAAGTCCTGCTGAGGATGAATTTTAGGCTTTCAACTGTTAAATTGGTTATATTGTAAATCTAATCACCATACTAAAATGAAGACATTTGTTCTGGAGGGAAAGGCAACACAGAAAAGGGTTTTAAGTGGACACTCTTGGGGAGGAAGAAGGAATGCACAGGCCTCTTTTGGCAGAGGCTGTCTGAGGGTCAGCAGTCTGTGGGCTTCCCTGTGCTGTTGCTTTCTTCAGGAATTGGCAGGAGATCTTGGGGGAAATGTTTAAACTTATTTGATTGTGAGATATAACCGTCGTACACAAAAATGCGGTTTAACAAGTTGTTACAAAGTTAACCCCCATGTCAAGAAGTATAATATGGCTAACCCTCCCTCAAAGCTTCTCCCATGCTCCTGGAGATAACCATTATCATGGCTTCTACGAGAATCACATCTCTGCTTTTGAAAACAATAATTTAGCACCAAAGTTTGCACCTAGATAGAATCTGGTTTTGAGCTTTATATAAAGGGGAGGAATGCATTGTTCTTCTGCGTCTGGCTTCTTTTGCTCAACCTTGCGTTTGTGAGAATCATCCACTTTGCATGTAATTGCAATTTAGATTCATTGCAGACAGTATTTTTTTATTTGTCCATGTACAGTTGATGGATATTTAAATTATTTCTAGCTTGGGGATGTTACTAGTAAGCCTGCTGGGAACACTCTTGTGCATGTATGCTGATGCACATGAACATTTGCTCAGTCTCCCTGGTTGAGACCAAACAATCCTATTAGAACACAGCTTGGGCTGGGTGCAGTGGCTCACGCCTGTAATCCCAGCACTTTGGGAGGCCAAGATGGGCAGATCACTTGAGGTCAGGAGTTCGAGACCACCCTGGCCAACATGGTGAAACCCCATTTCTACGGAAAATACAAAAATTAGCCAGGCGTGGTGGTGCATGCCTGTAATCCTAGCTACTCAGGAGGCTGAGGTGGTAAAGTCGTTTGAACTTGGGAGGCAGAGGTTGCAGTGAGATGAGATCATGCCACTGCACTCCAGCCTGGGCAACAGAGCAAGACTCCATTTCAAAAAAAAAAAAAAAAAGCCAACCTTGAGACAACGATGTGGCTATAGGAAATCTGTTTGAGAGGTGGTCCCAGGAAGCAGAAAGTAGAAAGAGAAAAAGACAAAAGCCAATAAAAGTTGCATGAACAAGCAGGTACGGCCTTGGGAAATGATGGCTTAATCCCTCTTGAGACCCTCTGAGAAGGCATGTGGGGTACACCTCAGAATTTTCCCACCAGCGAACAGAAAGACTGGGGCATTTATCCAATGACCCCCATCCCCTACTGGTTGTGGCTGCAGCCCAGCACATTCCCCTAGCCAAGGAGAAAGCTCACAGAGAAGCAGAGCTATGTGGATGCTTGGGTGGGGATTCTCCAGCCTGTGGGAAATGGTCTGCCACTATTGCAGCTGAACACCAAGATGGACCAGAGAATCTGGGCAGGACAGCAATAATGCCTGTTGCGGTAACCCTGAGCCAAAGCAAAGCCCATGTTATGGGGTGGCAGGAGCCAAGAGCCCTGCAGAGAAGGCTGACCTGCCAAGAGGAAAATGAGGTAGAGAAGCACGAGAAGCAAGACAGACAACACAGTCACAGAGAGCAGAGCCTGGCCGTCACACCCACTGTCTTCAGCAGCCACCCGCAGGAGCCCACCTGGCAGACACCAGATGTGACCCAGGACTTGTATTCCGGCAATGACTGTTCCATTTTCCTCCCATAATTATTTCCAGCTCCTGCTCATACAATTGTTGATCAGTCTTTCTGAGCTGCACTGACCTGTATGAAGTGCTATGGATGTCAAAGGACTCCCACCTACCTCTATTTGCTTCCTGAGTTACATCCTCTGCTTCTTCCTCCAATGCCTTGGAGGACCCAGAACCTCTCAAAAAAACTGCATGCTATTAATAACATCCAGCATAACGCTATCCCTTTTACTTTTTTGCAATAGTTCCAGTATTATCCTCCATATCCCTTAGTCAGTTAGTCTGGGTCAAAACTGTTTGCCAGGACACCAAAGTGATGGCACAAAGGGGCCAGGGAAGAAAGGGAGACCAGGAAAGAAGGGGAGGCCAGAGCAGAGTAAACAAAAACCTCATGGGACACATTCAATTCCCATGCTGTAGTACCAGCTCATTGGCTGGAGGCAGTGGCAGTCCTGTGCCTTAATGTTCACTGGCTAAGAACAGGATCATTCCTTTGCTCTAACTCACTGGCTGAGAACAAATGATGACACTCAGAAACTGGGGAGAAACTGTATGGATACATAGAGGATTTTTATTTTGAAAAATATTTCAGATACGAATAATGCTATAATGAATTGGGATTGAGGTAAATATTGAATACTAAAAGTATTTCTTGCCAGGCAAGGTGGCTCATGCCTATAATCCCAGCACTTTGGGATGCTGGGGTTGGAGAATTGCTTGAGGCCAGGAGTTCGAGGCTGCAGTGGCTATGACTGTGCCACTGCACTCCAGACTCGGCCACAGTGTGAGATCTTGGTCTAAAAAAAAAAAAACAAAACAAACAAAAATGTATTTACTATAAAAGTATCCGGCCAGGCGCGGTGGCTCACGCCTGTAATCTCAGCACTTTGGGAGGCTAAGGCAGGCGGATCAGGAGGTCAGGAGATTGCGACCATCCTGGATAACACAGTGAAACCCCGTTTCTACTAAAAATACAAAAAATTAGCCGGGCGTGGTAGCGCATGCCTGTAGTCCCAGCTACTGGGGAGGCTGAGGCAGGAGAATGGCGGGAACCTGGGAGGCGGAGCTTGCAGTGAACCGAGATCATGCCGCTGCACTCCAGCCTGGGGGACAGAGCAAGATTCAATTAAAAAAAAAAAAAAGGCTTTACAGAAACTTCTAGAATAGTGTTTGACCACATATCTGGGTACTGTGGCCTAGCCAATTTGACACCTTTTGATTGACCCCAAAATTAACCATCACACGACCCATCTCTGATCCCTAGCAGTGATTGCCTTGAGGTCTATGTTGCAAAGGATTCTGAAGCCACATCCATATTCAACAGGAAAGAACACCCTTATAAACTAGTAATGTCTGCTCTGAGCGCAAAAACGAGGAGCAGCAACCTGTGCCACATATTTGCTATTCTTGTAATAGAAGTTTGGTTTGTAATTATTGGATGAATGAAAAAGTGACAAATCTTGCCAATTTTGCCATTAGGTTACCCTTTATTCAAGCTGTGTTCTTTCTTTTCTTTTCTTTCTGAGATGGAGTCTTGCTTTGTCTCCCAGGCTGGACTGCAGAGGCACAATCTCAGCTCACTGCAACCTCTGCCTTCCGAGTACAAGAGATTCTGCAGCCTCAGCCTTCTGAGTAGCTGGGATTACAGGCGCGTACCACCATACCCGGCTTGTTTTTTTTTTTTTTTTTTTTTTTGTATTTTTCGTAGAAATGGGGTTTCACCATGTTGGCCAGGGTGGTCTCGAACTCCTGACCTCAAGTGATCTGCCCATCTTGGCCTCCCAAAGTGCTGGGATTACAGGCGTGAGCCACTGCACCCAGCCCAAGCTGTGTTCTAATAGGATTGTTTGGTCTCAACCAGGGAGACTGAGCAAATGTTCATGTGCATCAGCATACATGCACAAGAGTGTTCCCAGCAGGCTTACTAGTAACATCCCCAAGCTAGAAATAATTTAAATATCCATCAACTGTACATGGACAAATAAAAAAATACTGTCTGCAATGAATCTAAATTGCAATTACATGCAAAGTGGATGATTCTCACAAACGCAAGGTTGAGCAAAAGAAGCCAGACGCAGAAGAACAATGCATTCCTCCCATTTATATAAAGCTCAAAACCAGATTCTATCTAGGTGCAAACTTTGGTGCTAAATTATTGTTTTCAAAAGCAGAGATGTGATTCTCGTAGAAGCCATGATAATGGTTATCTCCAGGAGCATGGGAGAAGCTTTGAGGGAGGGTTAGCCATATTATACTTCTTGACATGGGGGTTAACTTTGTAACAACTTGTTAAACTCCATTGTTGTGTATGAGGGTTATATCTCACAATCAAATAATTTAAAATTTCTCCCAAGGTCTCTTTCTGCCAATTCCTGAAGAAAGTAACAGCACAGGGAAGCCCACAGACTGCTGACCCTCAGACAGCCTCTGCCCAAAGAGGCCTGTGCATTCCTTCTTCCTCCCCAAGAGTGTCCACTTAAAACCCTTTTCTGTGTTGCCTTTCCCTCCAGAACAAATGTCTTCATTTTAGTAGGGGGATTAGGTTTACAATGTAACCAATTTAACAGTTGAAAGAGTTTTGTATTTTTAGTAAAGACAGCATTTCACCATGTTCGCCAGGGTGGTCTCGAACTCCTGACCTCAAGAGATCTGCCCGCCTTGGCCTCCCAAAGTGCTGGGATTACAGACATGAGTCACCGCACCTGGCCTAAACTGTGTTCTAATAGGATTGTTGGTCTCAACCAGAGAGGCTGAGCAAATGTTCATTTCTAGCACACCTGACTTAGAGAGCCTGGTGTTGTGCTGGGCAGTGGGGCACACAGGGAACCAAACCCAGTTTCTGCCCTTCAGGAGTTCTGATAGGAAACAGACTATAAATATTTATATTTGAAAATGGTAAGTTCATTTTGTGAAAGTATTATGAAAGCAGAATAACCATAGGTTGGGGTGTTGAGGGTTTGTTAGATGCTAACCAGGGGAAAGAGTGCAGAGAGGACTTTGCAGGTGGAGGAAACGCTGACAGAAGGAGAGGTGAGAAAGCACTGCTCCTTGGCTGCCTGGCTTTGTCTCAGCTCAGCGTCTTCTCTTTGTGTCTGGCTTTCTCCCAAGGAGGAACAGTGAGGCACCAAGAGAGACCCCCAGAAACTCCGGGTTCAAGCCTCCTATTCTTTTCCACATTGATGGGGAAGGTGTCCATGGGTTTGGAAGCCAGAAAAAATATTACTTTACAGTAAAGGGAGAAAAGGTTTGGAAGCATTAGAAAATGGAAAATGGGGGCACAGAGCCAGTGATAAGTCAGTTTTATGTTGCACATAGCGATTGCTCCTGTAATCATCACAGGAGTGTTTATAATCAGGATAAATCAACGCTTTGGATGAATTCCTGTGATTCTTCTGTTTCTGAAAAGCCAGATTACCTCTGTCTTCTGAAGATCTGCAAGAGATTTGTCCTCACGTGGAAGAGACCTGAGAGCAGGGCTGATATGCAAAATGTTTAACCACTGTGCTGTACATACCCGACCACTCAGAAACCACACAGTCTGGAGACACTGGGGACAGCCAGCCCAAGTGTGGACAGGTTGAATCCCAAACCTGTCTCTGAGACCTGATATCATATTCAACCCTCTGTTTTGCACAAAAGATCCCAAGTTTCCTGGGATCACCATCTAGCCCTCTCCACTGCAACCCATAGCCTCAAAGTCCATGTAAGACAAGTGCAGGACCCGATTGGGTCTACCCTAAACTTGATTCACATCCAAGGCTGCCCGTGGGGAGGATGTCTTATTCTTTAATTGTTTATTTTAAAAAATTCTTTTAGAGACAAGGTCTCACTTTGTCACCCAGGCTGTAGTGCAGTGGTGCAATCATAGCTCACTATAATCTCGAACTCTTGGGCTCAAGCAAGCCTCCTGTCTCAGACTCCTGAGTAGCTGGGTCTACAGGTGGGGGCTGTGGTTCTCAGCTAATTTTTTCTTTTTCTTTTTGTAGAGACAGGGTCTCACTATGTTACCCAGGCTGGTCTTGAACTACTGGCTTCCAGTGATCCTCCCTCCTTGGCTTCCCAAAGTATTGGGGTTACAGGTGTGAACCAGTGCTCCCAGCCAGTGTCTTGCTCTTCATATGTCTCTGGATTCTTTGCTGCTCATAAGTTAGTGTGTAAAATCCTTTTTAAGTGGTAAATAAGTCTGCCATTTGTCTGCAAGACTGGTTTATGAAACATATTATGAAGGATGCAAGGGAATAGTCAGTTTAAAACAAAAGACTCAGGCAGGACGTGGTGGTTCACGCCTGTAACCCCAGCATTTTGGGAGGCTGATGTAGGTGGACCACGAGGTCAGGAGTTCAAGACTAGCCTCACCAACACGGTGAAACCCCGTCCCTACTAAAATTACAAAAAAATTATCCTGGTATGGTGGCGTGCACCTGTAATCCCAGCTACTCAGGAGGCTGAGGCAGGAGAATCACTTGAACCCTGGGCAACAGAGTGAAACTCCATCTCAAAAAAAAAGCTCTCAGGTGTGCAAGAAAAGCCATTTTAAAATTTTTAGTTTCAGAGACAGAGTCTCATTCTGTCACACAAGCTGGAGTGCAGTGGCACAATCATAGCTCACTGCAGCCTGCAACTCTGAAATGCCATTATTATATATTCCACAAATCAACCTAAGTCTGACTCCAAGCCCTCATCCTGCCAGGCTCTTGAGAAAGTTAACCGTCTACCTCCCTTCTCTCCAGTCCACAGTCTAGTGCAGAAATCCAGAGGTTTTATATAACATAAAGCCCTGCTTTGCCATCGTCATTCATTTAGCTAACATGTATGTATTGAACTCTTACCACATGTCAGGCTCTGCTCTAGGAGCTGATTAGTGGTGATGTACAAAAAGAAGTAAAATCTGTACCTCTCCTCCAGGCTGAGCAGGCACTTTTGTACCTCGCCTAGCGCCAGGGAAGGACTCTGGGGAGGCAGCCTTAGGGCTCTGTGGGAGCACATGCAGCCTCTCCCCACTAAGTGCTGTCCATCCAGCCACTGCTTAGAAGTGGGGGGCAGATCCCATCTAGAGGAATCTGCACTCTTTCCTGACCAGGCATCGCTTCTCCTAAACTCATCTCCTCAAAACTATCCTCCCTTGGCCCTCCCTTTCCAGAATACCCTTCGTGGTGCCTCAACATGGAAAACTATTTTTTTATGATAGTAAATGCTATATCTATTTCTTGTTATAACACATATATCAGAATACTCCAAGCAAAATTGTTTGGTATATTATATTCAAAATTTTAAATTGTGGTAAAATATACACAACATAAAATGTACCCTCTGAATCACTGTTGGGTGTTCATTGTGGCATTAAATACCAAGGGCAAAATTTTTCTTTTCTTTTTCTTCTTCTTCTCTTTTTTTTTTTTTTTTTTTTTTTTTTTTGAGTCAGAGTCTCACTCTGTCGCCCAAGCTGGAGTGCAGTGGCAGGATCTTGGCTCACTGCAGCCTCCACCTCCTAGGTTCAAGCAATTCTCCTGCCTCAGCCTCCTGAGTAGCTGGGAGTACAGGTACACACCACCATGCCCAGCTACTTTTTTGTATTTTTAGTAGAGATGGGGTTTCATCATGTTGACCAGGCTGGTCTCAATCTCCTGACTGCATGATCCACCTGCCTCGGCCTCCCAAAGTGCTGGGATTACAGGTGTGAGCCACCACACCCAACTCTCTCTCTCTCTCTCTCTCTTTTTTTTTTTTTTTAAGAGACAGGCTGTCACCATCTTGATCAGGCTGGTCTTGAATCCTGGGCTCAAGCGATCCACCCACCTTTGCCTCCCAAAGTGTTGTGATTACAGGCATGAGCCACCTTTCCTGGCCCCAGCCTAAGTTTTCCAGAAAGACATGACAAAGCCTGGATGTCTGTCTGAAATGAAGAGAAAGAGAATTTAATATTTTGGTCAACCATCCTCCACATGAACATCCTAGCTGTCCAAACAAGTAAAAGTGCAGAACAAAATTTTTTTTTTTTTTGAGATGCAGTCTCGCTCTGTCGCCCAGGATGGAGTGTAGTAGCACGATCTCGGCTCACTGCAAACTCCACCTCCCAGGTTCACGCCATTCTCCTGCCTCAACCTCCCCAGTAGCTGGGACTACAGGCACCCACCACCAGGCCCGGCTAATATTTTGTATTTTTAGTAGAGACAGGGTGTCACCGTGTTAGTCAGGATGGTCTCGATCTCCTGACCTCGTGCTCCACCTGCCTCGGCCTCCCAAAGTGCTGAGATTACAGATGTAAGCCACCGCGCCCAGCCAAAGTGCAGAGCTGTTTATTCCAAATTCCCACTCCATACATTTGGTAAAGACATAATTGTGTGCACATTCTATGGCTGGGCCTCAGGAGACCCGTGAAGGCTTCAGTGGTTGATCTGGTCCCTCATCACATTCTGTTCAGAGTCTAGTTCCCTTTTCCTCATCTCCTGAATAGCCCTCAAGCTCCAACACACCCAAACCTGGTGCCTATGCTGGGTACCACCTCAGCCAGCTAAAGAGGATGCTCTCTGATAAGCCTATATTGGGTAAGGCATCATTGATCAGGGTCTAGGATTATTTGGGAGTTTCTATACTGCAACTGGAGACACTGGGGACTTAAAAGCCTCCAAGACACAGGGGAATGGATCTATATGGATGACATTTCATTTATTGTGACAGGATAAGACTTTTGGATAGAAGGGTAGTTTTGTGTTTCACTGTCTTATCCTGTGATGAAGTCCTGTGATCTTCTTTCTTTCTTTCTTTCTTTTTTTTTTGAGAGAGAACCTTGCTCTGTCACCCACGCTGGAGTGCAGTGACATGATCTTGGCTCACTGCAACCTCCACCTCCTGGGTTCAAGCAATTCTCCTGCCTCAGCCTCCCAAGTAGCTGGGACTACAGGCGTGCACCACCACGTCCAGCTAATTTTTGTATTTTTAGTAGAGATGGGTTTCACCATGTTGTCCAGGCTGGTCTCAAACACCCGACCTTAAGTGATCCACCCCCCTCAGCCTCCCAAAGTGCTGGGATTACAGGTGTGAGCCACTATGCCCGGCCTCCTGTGGTTTTCATATGTTCATCCTGCATTTTTAAATTTTCCTTCCTTTTTTGCTTTTTGAGACAGGGTCTCACTCTGCCGCCCAGGTGAGAGTGCAGTGGCTGATCATGGCTCAGTGCAGCCTGAAACTCCTGGGGTCAAGTGATCCTGCTGCCTCAGCCTTAACCTCCCTAGTGGCTAGGACTACAAGTACATTCCATCACACCCAGCTAATTTCTTTCCTTTTTTTTTTTTTTTTTTTTTGAGACAGGGGTCTTGCTTTCTTGCCCAGGCTAGTCTTGAACTCCTGACGTCAGCCTCCCAAAGTGCTAGGATTATAGGCTTGAACCACCGCACCCAGTTGATTCATCTTGCAATTTAAAAAAAAAAAATGATTTTGTAGCTCCCTCTGCAATCTTATCTTCTGTAAATGGTGTAAACAATTACTGCTGTGCAAGGACTCTGATTTCTGACTTCTTCCATGAATTCTGTTGTCATATATTCAACTCATTGCTGGATGCTTCCAACTGGATATACAGTCAGCTCTCTCTATCCCTGGGATCTGCATTTGTGGATTCAACCAACTGCGGATCAAAGATATTTGGAAAAAATAAAAAATAAAAAACTATGACAATTTAAAATAATACAATTTTTTAAAAATGCAATGTAACAATTATTTATATAGCATTTACATTGTATTAGGTATTGTAAGTAATCTAGAGATGATTTAAGGTATATGGGAGGATGTGCCTAAGTTATATGCAAATAAGATGCCATTTTATATAAGGGACTTTGATATATAAAGGATTTTGGTATCTGCTGTGGGTTGTGGAATCAATCCCCTGTAGATACCGAAGGACAACCGTACTCATGGAATCTCAAATTCAATGTATATACAACCAAAGATATCATCTTTTCCCTCACATCAAGTGCTCTTTCTGATATTTCTATTAATGGCACCATTCTCCGTCACCTTCATGTTTACAATCTTCATAAGATCCCTGGTTCTTTCCTTTCCCTTGTTTCCCATATCTGGATAATTGGAACATTCTACAGGCTTGACCTCCATAAGACCTCTCAATCCACTCCTTCCTTTTCATCTCTACTATTAGTCATCTGGTTCTGGCCCTCCTGAGCTCCTCCCTGGACAGTAGCCTCCAAGTTGGTTTATTCACATTGGTGCCTGGTCTTCCCACTATAATCTAAATCAGTCTTCGTAGGTATATTTGTAATTATGTTACTAAACTGTAAGCTGCTTGAAGGCATGGACTGCATTTTACTCATTTTTGTATCCCTAATGCCTAACATAGTACCTGGTACATGGTATATATTCAGTAAAGGCTGAATTGAATTTATGTTACCTTCCGGCTGAAAAATAAAAAATGTTCAATGACCTTGTATTCACTACTGAATGAAGTTGCCCCCTGGCATTTAGAGCTCTCCATGGTATAGTTGCCATTTAACTTTCTGTTCTTTTTTTGGCCATTAATACTGTATTTGCAGAGCAAAACAGAACGACTTGCTTTTCTGCAAACATTCTTTCCTACCTCACTATCTTTGCTGGTACTTTTCTTCCTTTTTTGGAATGCACATCTATTAAAATTCTAGTAATTCTTTTTTTTGTTTGTTTTTTTTGAGACAGAGTTTTGCTCTTGTTGTCCAGGCTGGAGTGCAATGGCGTGATCTCAGCTCACTGCAACCTCCACCTCTCAGGTTCAAGTGATTCTCCTGCCTAAGCCTCCTGAGTAACTAGGATTATGATGCCCACCACCACGCCCAGCTAATTTTTGTATTTTTAGTAGAGACAGGGTTTCACCATGTTGGCCAGCCTTGTCTTGAACTTCTGACCTCAGGTGATCCACCCCGCTTGGCCTCCCAAAGTGCTGGGATTACTTTGGGAGTAACAAATACTATAGAAGGCAATGACTTAGTTGAAAGTGTCCAAGGCTGGGTGTCAGCACCTTGGATTCTGGGTCTGTTACCAGCTAACCACATAGTTAGTTTTAAGTCATTTGTTCTCGGGTTCCTTATTTGTGATATCAGCAACAGGCAGCCCCTTCTGACTCTGAAATTCCATGAATTAAAGGGGCTTGCCTCTTACATTCAGTCATTCAGTGATTTCGCATATATTAAACTCCTACTATATGGCAGTGTGCAAAAGGCTGGGCATATAGTGGTGAGCAAGCTTGGCATAGTTACTGCTTCATGGAGCTGCCAGTTGAGAATAATTTTCTACAGCCCACAATCAGAACACCATTTTGATTTCCAGAACGAAATTTCTTCAGGTTAAAAACTGGTAATTTGCCATGTCATTCATTATGTGTTTCAAGTTGTGACATGAAGCTTTAGAATCTAAACTTACGGTCTATCTAGGTTTATCATTCTGTTTCACCAAAGAGTTCCATTGTAAGAATAAAAAATTTAACGTGATCTCTTAGGTGCATCTAGTTTTTAAATTTCATCTTTAACTTTCTTTGTAAAGATTCAGTCCTCTACAATTTAGAAAGCAAATTCTAATGATAGAGCATCAACTGAGAGCTACTGGGCAGGCTCTGTTCTAAGCATTTTGCATGTAATATTACCTCACAAGTGATAATACCATTTCCATTTTGTAGAAGTTAAATAACTTGCCCAAAGTCACACAGCTGGTGAAGCTGGGCTTTGACCACAGGCAGTATGTCTCCCACGCCTGAGCTCTGAGCTCCAATATTAAACTACTACTGTTGTTAATAATTAATTGAATATTGTCCAGTAGATTTTCTGCTGGAAATATAAGGGTTAACAGCTTTGGAACAGCTGAACAGTCATATGGGATTTTTAAATGTCTCTAACTCCAGCCAGGTAGTGTACAAAGGAGGTAATGAAACATTAAAAGCTTTTATTTTTTTGGCTGAGAACTGATCTTCAAGGTTATGGATATATCTATATGCCAGAGAATATTGCACTTTAGATAATAAGTAACTATAAAATTGGTGGTACTGTTTTAAACCCGACAGCTCCATATGTCTGATGTGTTTTCTGAAAGTATTTCAAAGATAAGACTTTACTCTCAAATCTGAAATAGGTTCTTTAAAGATTTCCAACACTATACAGTATTTATATAATTGGATCAAATATATGGGGAAAAACTATAGTACTAAGAGTAGAAGAGTATTTTAATCATAAAAATATCTTCCTGTCAAAGAGAAACAAAATATAGTCAAGGAAATGCAAACCACACCATGTCAGTGAGAATTCTTGGCATTTCATTTTAGAAGCCATTTTGCATGGAAATGAATAAAATATAAACACAGTACTTTATCTTGGATATGACAAGAAACTTCAAGATTGTAATGTGCATTAAGATAACATTCCAAACCTATCCTTTCAAGTTTTCAGCCAAGAATTTGTTTTTATAATTTCTTTGCAGTTGGCAAACAGCTAACCTCTACTTGAGATATCAATTTTCATGCTTATGATCCCAATCCCATTGTGTGTAACTATTAACTTGCTGTGTGACCTTGACTAAATCGCTCCCCTCCACCCCGACTCAAATGAAGGGGTTAGATCTCTCAGTCTCCTTCCAGTCTTAAAATTCTGTGATTCTAGTCTATAGATTATGACACATGCCATAAAAAATACTATAGAGATTGAATTTTTTTAAACTTGGGCTATGTAAGTATTTTGTAAATGACCAAGCATCAGCTATGAAGAGAATATGAACTGTGGCATCCAGGGTCTGCCGGCAATTTACTTGTCTTTGGTGTTGGTTAGCAGCTGCTGTGCCTATTTCAAGTCACCAAGCACTTTTTTTTTTTTCTTTTTTTTTTTTTTTTGACAGAGTCTTGCTCTGTTGCCAGGCTGGATTGCAGTGGCGTGATCTCGGCTCACTGCAACCTCCACCTCCCGAGTTCGAGCGATTCTCCTGCCTCAGCCTCCCAAGTAGCTGGGCTTACAAGCATGCACCACCATGCCCAGCTAATTTTTGTGTTTTTTGTAGAGACGGGGTTTCACCATGTTAACCAGGATGGTCTCGATCTCCTGACCTTGAGATCCACCCGCCTTGGCCTCCCAAACTGGTGGGATTACAGACGTGAGTCACGCACTTTCTGTAGTTTACAGAAACAGTAGACCATCCATGTGCTTCCTAGACTGCCTGACATAGTGGAGTCTGAGAGATTCAGGACAAAAAGAGCAGTGATCACACCCTACTTGGTCCATGAGCTTACTTTGAACACCTTCCTCCTAAGCTGCAGCGGGATGTGGACCTTGTGATATGCTGCTCACATTCCCCTGTGAGACTGAAGCACTGTGCCTGCAGCTGCTGGGAGCCTTGGCAGTTAAGAGCCTCGCTGGAGCTAGCTGTTGGCTGAAAGGAGCTGCTTTGCCCAAAGCCACATACCCTTCTGAGGCAGCCTACATCCAAGGACTGAAGATTCCATGGAAGAGTTGGTTAACCGCAGGCCTCTTGTCCCAGTGGGTCCAACTCTGAAGGGTAACGCCCGTGCCAGAGCTCCTACAAGGTAGGCCGAGGCCTTCATTGTGGCCACTCCCACCACATTGCAGCTCAGCGTTTCCCTCCGGCCACAGGTGTTACCCGGAGCACTCCCCACTGAACTCCCTGCACAGAGATCTCTGTCTCACAGTCTGCTTCCTGAGGATCCGGACCTGCTACAGAGACGTACAGACCTGAGTTCCAAATTAACCTCTGCTTACTTCTAGCTGTGGGGCTTGAAGTAAATTCCTTCTTCAATAAAATGGGAATAACAATAACTACCTCATAGCATTTTTTATTATAAGGAAATCACTCCAAAGCACACGGTAGATGATTCATAACAATAAGTTAGCATGCATTGAGGCATACTTCACATTTATCATGTGTCATGCATTGTTTTAAGTACTTTACTACCCAAGAAGAAGTGTGAAGAAGATAATATCCCTATTTTGCAGATGAGAAACAAGTACAGAGAAGTTAAGTAGCTTCCCCAAGTTCACACAGCCAATCAGATGTAGTCAAGAATTCAAACTCAGGCAGCCAGACTGCAGAGCCAGTGTTCATAGTTAAAACTCTGCTGCATCTCATTGGTGAAGAAAAAGTAAAAAAAAAAAAAAATTTGGATGATGATAAACAAAAGCCCGGTAATGTCACCTTATTTCAGAAGTAGCTTTAAAACAAGGCAACAACTTCCCTTCTGCTCCCTTTAAACTGGTTGTCCATTGGCAGCCGGTAGAAGGTGTTCGTTTCCCATTCCCCTTTTAGTCCAGGCAGTTTTATATCATAATTTTTCTCACATAGAAAAAATGTGTTAACAATGCTGGTTTGGACCCCTGTTATACTTTTAAGGTCAGAGAGATCTCTTTTACTGCTTAAGCCACAAGTCTGTTAAGGTTTTTATGATTTGCAAACGAAGTGGTTTTTTATCTTTTGCTATTAGACAGCTAGGGTATAAGAGAGTGCCTTCTACACCAAATAAATTAATCATTTAAATAATTTACAGCTCCAGGTATGTTTGCCAGACTAGCATAACTGAATAAAGTCAACAGATTAAATGTTCCCTTGGCAATTGGCGAGGGTCTGAGACACAGCACCTGGGCTGCACCACTGGGCCTCTCATTAAATCATAGGTAAGAGTTCAGAATGCTGGGGTCCCAGGTGACAGACAGGAGCTGATTTGGGAGGATAGAGCTTTTGTTCCCATCTAGGCGTCATGGCAGTCATTACCCTTGATTCTAGGCAGTGGAAAACTCTCAGAAAAATTGAGAGAAAGGAAAGAGAGGAGAGAGAAAGGAAAGAGAGACAGAGGTAGAGGTGAGACTTCTTTCTCTTTTTCTTTTTTCTTTTTTTTTTTTTTTTTTTTTTGAGACGGAGTCTTGCTCTGTTGCTCAGGTTGCAGTGCAGTGGTGTGATCTCGGCTCACTGCAACCTCTGCCTCCTGGGTTCAAGTGATTCTTGTGCCTCAGCCTCCTGAGTAGCTGGGATTACAAGCATGCGTCATCACACCGGGCTAATTTTTCCATTTTTAGTAGAAACAGGGTTTCACCATGTTGGCCAGGCTGGTCTCAAATTCCTGACGTCAGGTGATCTGCCCGCCTCCGCCTCCCAAAGTGCTGGGATTACAGGTGTGAGCCACCACACTTGGCTGTGAGTCTTCTTTTTTTTTATTTTGAGATGAAGTCTTGCTCTGTTGCCCCCATTGGAATGCAGTGGCACGATCTTGGCTCACTGCAAACTCTGCCTCCAGGTTGAAATGATTCTCCTGCATCAGCCTCCCAAGTAGCTGGTATTACAGGTGGCTGCCACCATGCCCAGCTAATTTTTGTGTTTTTAGTAGAGACGGGGTTTCACCATGTTGGCCAGGCTGGTCTTGAACTCCTGACCTCAGGTGATCCGACTGCCTTGGCCTCCCAAAGTGCTGGGATTATAGGCATGAGCCACCACGCCTGGTCGCAAGTCTTCTTTCAATGTGAAAACACTTTATTTATGTCACTAAATTTGGAATTTATCAATATAATAGTGTCTGTTCATACAATCTCAGAGTAAAAGTCAAACATAATTTGGAAATATTTTGTATACGAAATCACTATTTATCACTGTCATGGTCAGAACAAGAACTAGGCAGAAAAATTGAGAATATTTCCCTCTCTCCAATTTCTAGGTTTTGACCAGAACCTGCTTGTGCCTAGGAAGAAAAGTGTAGTCTATAAAACTGATAGCAACAGCAGAAAAACATCAGAGGACAGGATCCAGGAACCTATGCATAATATCCAGTTTACTTCTTGGGAAGGTTTTAAGTGTCAGAAACCAGTCATTTGATCTGTAGCAAATGGAATTCTTACATGAAAATATGGTTTTAAATTTGCCCATTTAATGATGGGAGGGTTCAGATGACCAGTGAGAAGTTGGGGCGGGGAGGCAGCAAATATATGTGTTTAGCTGGGGGAAATTCCACTTTTAGATCATATTCATTGCACCCAGTAGACACACAAGGCCCTCTCTCCAGGTATCATAGGAAGCTAAGTGCTTTAGGGAACATATGAAAGGCAGAGCTGTGCTTACACTTCTTAACCACTGTTGGCACAGCTTCTCTGGAGATGAATGAGATAGGAAAAATAAAGGAAAAAGCCATTCCAGGTATATTGTACACTGACACTTCTAGTGATTACTAGACCTGGTCCTCTGATTGTCCTTTTAGCGAGGAGGTGAGAATTGGAGGGAAAGAAAGTAAGAGTGGTGGTGGTGATGATTTAGAGTACCTGACTCGTAAAGCATCTGAATTTAAGGTAAAAACATTAAATTGGATTCATTGTTGAATTCTCACTGAACACAAAAACCTTGTTATTTTCCCTTAGAAAGAAAAGGTGGAAGAGAAACTTCCCATGCCTGGTTTATGAATATGGCCTTGAAAATGTCAACAGATGTATTTTCTTGTTGAGTCTGCAGCCAGGAAGGCAGAAATCAACTGCAGCAAAGCAGGTGTGAATGTCCCCCAACTTCAGAGGCAGTTCACTTTGAAGCTGGAAAATCAAGGACGCTGGTACCTTCAAGGAAACAAGAATATAATTATCACAACACCCAATTTGCCAGTGACCTTCCATTCCTCAGGCCTGCCCTACTCCCTTTGCTGGCACCAACCCAGGTCCTCACAGACTGAACTCTGTGTCCCAGGCTGCTCAGATGGAGGAGCAACCCACTCAAGCACCCTTTGAAAGTGTTCTTAATCTCTTTCTACTACACTGCTTTCGCTGACATAAATCCGCCAGCCCAAGGGGCCTCAGACCCCTCCACAGACGGAGGCCCATTCAGGCCAAGTGGAGTCAGAGCGGCTAAGCTGTAGAATTTATGCTTCCTCTCACCTGTGCCGTCTGTCTATGGCCTCAGCCCCGGTCTGTTTTTGAAGGTTTGAGCATAACCCCGCAGCTTCTTGCCAAGTCGGCCATCATCACCTCCATCATAGAAGCAGATTTCGCAAGGCCATTGGAAGCTAATAACAGTGACTCTTAACTTCATTATTGTGTTTGAAATGTTGAAAGCAGAACCCTAATAAAAATGAGTACAGGAAAAAAAGAAGAGCTATAAATTATTATTTGAAAGGAGTGGCTAAAAAATTCATCTACTCAAAATATCTAGGGGCCATTTCTCAGTTACAACAATAATTTAATATTTGGTTTCCTTTCCTTCACAGTGCAAAAAGCCCTTTCTCTTAGCATGTACTCTTTTCTGCTTCTACAAGTCAAGTGTCCAGAGTCAAGAGGTACATAACACTCCCTACCCAGCTCCTTTGCACACACATGCACACACACACGTGTGCACATACACACATGCACACATACACACAACCTTGGTCTCAAGGGGTTCACTAAATTGTACCAATTCTTTTAGACTACCAGCAACTTATCCTGCATTGTTACCAGTGAATACATGTTGCAGTTTAACATTTTATTTGGTTTAAAGTAAGAGTAAAATTCTATTTACTTGATTTCACAAAGACTGCCTGTGCTAATCCATATATTCAATGTAAAAATGCCAGAAGCATTTGTGCCCTGTAAAATACAAAACAAACTGTGGATGGCCATATCACTATTATTATTATATAGGGTTTTGAAAAGCACAGATTAGGTCTGGCATGGTGGCTTATGCCTGTAATCCCAGCACTTTGGGAGGGCGAGGTGGGTGGATTACAAGATAAGGAGTTTGAGACCAGCCCGGCCAATACGGTGAAACCCCGTCTTTACTAAAAATACAAAAAAATTAGCCGGGCATGGTGGTGCCTGCCTGTAATCCCAGCTACTCCGGGGGCTGAGGCAGGAGAATCGCTTGAACTGGGGAAGTGGAGGTTGTAGTGAGCCGAGATCACGCCACTGCACTCCAGCCTGGGCGACTGAGCGAGACTCCGTCTCAAAAAAAAAAAAAATTTTTTTTTGATTATGTGACAGAGAATAAGTCTTTAATTTTCCTATGAGTTTAATCTATTGTACAAAAATTTTCTGAGAATAAAAGGAATAGTTTTACAAAAGAATACTTAGGAGGTAAGATCACAGTTTTTATGAAGTTATAAGTTACAGTTATACAAAAGTTATAATGCATTTCAAAACTATGAGAATAATTTAGAAATTTTAATGACCTAGAGCAGGGGTCCCGAAGCCCAGGGCTATGGATAGGTACCCATCTGTGGCCTATTCAGAACCTGCCTACACAGCAGGAGGTGAGTGGTGGGCAAGCAAGCATTACTGCCTGAGCTCCGCCCCCTTTCAGATCTCCTGAGGCGGCAGGAGAATCTAAATTCTCATAGGAGAGCAAACCCTACTGTAAACTGCATATGCGAGGGATCTAGGTTGGACAGACACTCTTTATGAGAATCTAACTGATGATCTGCCTGATGATCTGAGGTGGAACAGTTTCATCCCGAAACCGTCCCATCCCCCCACCCCACCCCCTGGTCTGTGGAAAAATTGTCTTCCACGAAACTGATCCCTGATGTCAAAAAGGTTGGGGACTGCTGACCTAGAGTACAACACTGGAATATAAAACATTATAGGAAACCCAGTTAGACATAAGTTTCCAAACCATAAGTTAGACTTGAGGACATTTTTTAAAAGGTTGTTTAGGCCTGGTACGGTGGCTCTCGTCTGTAATCCCAGCACTTCGGGAGGCCGAGGTGGGCAGATCACCTGAGGTCGAGACTGAGACGAGCCTGGCCAACATGGTGAAACCCTGTCTCTACTAAAAATACAAAAATTGGCTGGACTTGGTGGCAGACGCCTATAATCCCAACTACTCAGGAGGCTGAGGCAGGAGAGTCGCTTGAACCCGCAAGGCGGAAGTTGCAGTGAGCTGAAATCACACCACTACACTCCAGCCTGGGTGACAGAGCAAGACTCTGTCTCAAAAAAGAAAAAAAAAAAGGAGGAGGTAGCGAAGGTATGCATATGTCTGTGTATATATGCATGTACACACACACAGAAATATACATATATACATACACACACATGCACACATACATACACATACATACATATAAATATATAAATATGCACGTATAGTGTACACATACATACACATGTAAACATCTCTTTTAGAAGAGAACCATTTCCCAAGTGTTTTTGAATGACAGTAGTCTTCCAACGCATCGTTGGAAATCAAGAGATAGTCTACAGCAATAGATCACGATGATCCAGTAGACATAAACTTTTTTAGGGGAAAGCCCATATTTTATTCATCTTTCTGTCTCCATAATTGACACATATCAGGAACCCAGTCAATGTCCACAAATTAATGCAACAATGGAGTTCTCACTACAGCGATGGAGAGGTTCGTGATGCCTGTTAGATATCCAGGAGGAGTAGAGCAAGCCAGGCTGCAGGGATCAATATGCCTCAAGGCCCAGGCTCTAGTTAATACCTTCAGAACTTGGAATTTGAGGATTTGTACCTGTTTACAGGGGTGGAAGGAACAGATTTCCAGAAGTAATGAGAATTAAAAAAAAATTAGAAAAGTTCAAAATCTCAACCAGGCTTGGTGGCTTATGTCTGTAATTCCAGCATTTTGGGAGGCCAAGGCAGGAGGATCACCTGAGGCCAGGAGTTTGACAGTAGCCTGGGCAACATAGTGAGACCCTGTCTCTAAAAAGAGAAAATTAGCTGAGCATGGTGGCACACACTTATAGTCCCAGCTACCTGGGAGACTGGGGTGGGAGGATGGCTTGAGCCCCAGGAGTTTGAGGCTGCAGTGCATTGTGATTGCACCACTACACTACAGCCTGGGTGACAGAGACCCCACGGAAGGAAGGAAGGAAGGAAGGAAGGAAGGAAGGAAGGAAGGAAGGAAGGAAGGAAGGAAGGAAGGAAGGAAGGGAAGGGAGGGAGGGAGGGAGGAAGGGAAGGGAGGGAGGGAGGGAGGAAGGGAAGGAAGGAAGGAGGGAGGGAGGGAGGGAGGGAGGGAAGAAAGAGAAGAGAGAGACAGAAAAGGAGAGGACAGGAGAGGAAAGGAAAGAAAAGGAAAAGGAAAGGAAGAAGGAAGAAAAGAAGTAATGAAGGAAGGAAGGAAAGGAGGGAAGGGGCATGGGGGAAGGAGGGAGGGGAAAGAAAGAAAGAGAGAAAGAAAGAAGAAAATCTCAATATCTCATTTGAGCTATGACTTTTAAACTTCTGATCTTCCCAAGCTTTTTCTAATTATCTAGGCTTTTTTCCTACCCTAATTGCTACCTCCTCCCACCCCAAATAAAATCTATATATGTTCAAGTTCAAGTTGGTTCCGGCATGGTAACAACAAGGCCATCACTGCCAGCAACACTGAATGGACCTTTTACAGTACACTCCAGAAACCAGTGATTCTCTGTTTGCTGACACTTTCTTAGGACCACCATGAACTCAGGCACTCCTTCCACATTTCAGTTTGTTGGGTTACTGGCTGCCTGGGACTTCTTAGTCATTTCAGAGTTTTTCTAGGTTGGCAAAGGAGGAAGATTGGGGGTCGATCTTATTCAAACAAACCTGCAATGTGTCAGGAGATTCATCAGTGTCCTTATCACTTATGTTTTCTTATATGGGTTGTAAGTCAGGGTCACTGTGATTTTTTTAGACAGCATATGAAAGGGGAGAGGCAATAGATCATTGCAGAAATAAAAGACAGAGCTACCCCTAAAAGCAGATGTCTTTTCTCATGAATGTGGGAGATTTATGTGCCCAACTCTTCACTATTCATTGCTTGGGAGGTGGGTAAGAGATTTGGCTTCAATATTTATTGACCTATGCAGCATAGGGTAAGTACTCTTGCTTATGTTAATTTCATTTAATTCTCAAAGCCACACTGAGGTGGTATTATTATTTCATATGAAAGTAAGAGAAAATGAGGCTCTGAGTGTGAGCAGCTTACCCAAAGCCAAGCCACCTGTGAGTGGCAGAAGCCGGCCTTCGAACCCAGGAATTTAGGGGCTCTTACTCCCATGTCATATTTTAGGCTCACAATATGAGCAAATAATGAAATATCTAAGTGCAAAACAGATAGTTCCTAAGCCCAGTGTTAGCCAAAAATGACCTGTCTTCTCCTTTAAAAGGAAATATCTATGCAGGAACAACTTCACTTTTAAATATGAAGATTACACTCTTAGTTACCAGGAGAAAGTGGGTAAACACTTCATTAAATGCCTGAAAGATGTGATAATGAAGACAAGGATTTTCCTTTTTCCATTTGCTCAAAAGCATGTCCAGATTCACACCCATAAGACACACGCACACACACACACACATACACACACACACACAGAATGAGAGAGAGAGAAAGAACTAAAGAATTAATATTCATTAAGTGCATGCTCGGGGAAAATACCATATTAAATGCTTTCCATGCCTCAATTTTTGCATCAATCCTGTGAGGCAAATATTATTATCTCCCCTATTTTACAGATGAGGAAACTGAATCTTTAAGGTCAAATATCTTATTGGCAGTACCCAAAGCTTGTGAGGCCGGACTCCAGATTCCAACCCAAGTGGGCCTAAGTAACATCCCATTTTCTCTGCAGCCTTTTGCACACAATTTGAAAACAGAACTCCTGTTGAAACGGCCACTCTCAAATTTTTACTCATGGTGTGAAAGTTGGTAACTTTCAGGCTGACTCCTTAGTGGTTTTGATCTAATCATAAAAACAGGCTTACTCTTTTGGCCTAGCAATTTCATTTCTAGGCGTTTTTCCTGAGGGAATAGTCAGATACATAAGTGCAAACATTGTACAAGTAAATTCTATACATTGTTACTTAAGTTATTTATTATAGAGTTATTTATATTGTTACATTGTTACTAAGCTATTATTTAAGCTATTAGACTCAAATGTCTAATAAAAGATAGGGCTAAATTCATTATGGTAAATTTATACTGCTTTTTTCTCTTTTTTTTATTTTTTGTTTTTTGTTTTTCTCTGAGACAGAGTCTTGCTCTTGTTGTCCAGGCTGGAGTGCAATGATGCGATCTCAGGTCACTGCAACCTCTGCCTCCTGGGTTCAAGTGATTCTCCTGCTTCAGCCTCATGAGTAGCTAGGATTACAGGCATGCACCACCACGCCCGACTAATTTTGTATTCTTAATAGAGATGGGGTTTCTCCATATTGGTTAGGCTGGTCTTGAACTCCTGACCTTGTGATCCGCCCGTCTCGCCCTCCCAAAGTGCAGGGATTACAGGCTTGAGCCACCACGCCCGGCCTGCATTTTAAAAATGTATATGCATATATGTGTTTGAGATGAGGTCTTGCTCTGTTGCCCAGGCTAAAGTGCAGTGGTGCACTCTTGGCTCACTGCAGCCTTGATGTCATGGGCTCAAGTGATCTTCCCATGTCAGCCTCCTGAGTAGCTGGGACTACAGGTGCACACCTCTATGCCTAGGTAACTGTGATTTTTTTTGTAGAGATGGAGTCTCGCTGTGTTGCCCAGGCAGTCTCAAACTCTTGGTCTCAAAAGAGCCTCCTAGCTCAGTCTCCCAAAGCACTAGGATTACATGTGTGAGCCACTGTGCCTGGCCTTGAAAAAAATATTGAAAGAGATACACTACACTTTATGAAAACATATGACTATGTTTAATTTGGTTCAAGGCTGACAACAGGCCTTCTTTTAGCCAGAGGTTCGATGCAGGGTTTTTATAAGGTTCTGTAGGGGTCAGCATGTCTCCCCATTGCACATGGGAACAAAGTCCATACTGCTTAATACAGGATGCAAACCTTAAATGAATCTGGCCTTCTGACCACCTATGCACTTTTGCATTGTTCATGATGCCTCAGCCACAAGGCCTTTTTGAGCTCCTGGGTTGCACCTGCTCAACCCTACTCCTGTGCAGCGTCTTTGCACATGCTGCCCCTTCTGCCTAGGGCACGTTCCCCCATTCTCCCAAGGCTGCCTTATTTCTTCAGGTCTCAGCTTACATGGCACCTCCTCAGGGCGTCCTTCCCTGACTGCCTACTGTAACGTAGGCTTCCCCTTTTATTCTCTCACACAGCATCCTGTTCCTTTTGTTTTCAAGCACAGACCACAGTTTGTAATTTTTTCATGTGTTTACTTATTCAATGCCTACTTTCCTGTAGAATCTAAGCTCAGTGAGAGTAAGAGCCATGACTTTTTCTTCAGGTGCCTATTAAGAGGTTATTAATGGTAGGCACTCAATAAATATTTGTGGAATGAATGTACAAAATTACTATGAAGTTATTAGGTAGGCACTGACTCCATAGCTTGTTGGAGAAAAGGCCAGGTGCAGTGACTCACACCTGTAATCCCAGCACTTTGGGAGGCCGAGGCAGGCAGATCACCTGAGATCAAGAGATCAAGACCATCCTGGCCAACGTGGTGACATCCCGTCTCTACTGAAAATACAAAAATTAGCTGGCCATGGTGGTGTGCGCCTGTAGTCCCAGCTACTTGGGAGGCTGAGGCAGGAGAATCACTTAAATCCAGGAGGCGGAGGTTGCAGTGACTCGAGATCACACCACTGCACTCCAGCGTAGTGAAAGAGTAAGACTGTCAAAAAAAAGAGAAGGAAGGAAGGAAGGAAGGAAGGAAGGAAGGAAGGAAGGAAGGAAGGAAGGAAGGAAGGAAGGAAGGAAAAGAAAAGAAAAAAAAGAAGCAACTTGTTGGAGAAGGAAGGCAGGGACTAGACAGTAGTAGGCTGTATAATCAGAATAACACACAGGCTGCAACAGCCCTGCAAGGAAATGCTTCACTTATTTCTAAACCATTCTCCAAAAATGGCTCATTGGATCTGAACTGTCTTAAGTCCTACAAGTAATATGAACTGAAGAGAAATATCACTGAGCACAGGCCTCCCATTATTCTAAAGTGTCTAGGGCCAGGTACAGACACGATGTGGAACCAGCCTGTGCTGCTCTGGAAGTGCTCACAGCTCCTTTTGTCCCACGCAGTCCCTCTAAAGCTGACTCCCTTCTTTGAGCAAGGAGAGAGAAGCTGCTAGACTATAGTCCGAGGGCTTCTCCCCAAATCCTTGAAAACCACGGTGCTTCTCTAGGACCCCGGTTCTCAAGTAGACATCATCACGTGCCTTGAAGAGCCACATGGAAAACTAAAACGGTGGGAAAAGGAAAAGATAAATCCCCTGGGCGGGGCGCAGTGGCTCACACCTGTAATCCCAGTGCTTTGGGATGCTGAGATGGGCAGATCATTTGAAGTCAGGAGTTCAAAATCAGCCTGGCCAACACGGTGAAATCCCATCTCTACTAAAAATACAAAAATTAGTCAGGCGTGGTGGTGCCTGCCCAGCTATAGTCCCAGCTACTCGGGAGGCTGAGGCAGGAGAATCATGTGAACCTGGGAGGTGGAGATTGCAATGAGCAGAGACTGCACCACTGCACTCCAGCCTGGACGACAGAGCAAGACTCCGTCTTAAAAACAAAACAAAACAACAACAACAACAAATCCCTTTTGTGCTGAAAGAAAAAACTTCACATGTAAAATCCCGTAGCAGCTTTAAGGACAATTATGGGAAGAAATAAAACAGATTAAGCTTAACATTAACTTAATACTTTTTCTCCTGTAGATTGGAAAATGACAACCCATATCTGACTCCAGAAGCTAAACATGTAGGAGCAACTTAAGGCCCATCAGTGTTCCTGGGGAATGTTGTCCATAGACTAGAAACTGGGTGTGGGGTGGGGGCTGGGGATGACGTTAATATTTTCCAAGCCTCATTCAAATAGCAACTTCTATCTCCTACCATGTACTCTATGATGCTATCAATTTTTCCAGCAGTTGATGGCAAATTCACCTCATAAATCAATCTATACAAGAGGTCAGAGGCCAGCCACAGCCAATTAAAACCTCTCTGCAATAATTCATCCAAGATCTGAGTAAGGATTTTTTTCAAGTCCTAGGAGGCTCTTGTTTATTCTAATCAGATCAGTAGAGGAAGAACTAAATTCTAATCAGAATCAGTAGGGCAGGACTTGCATTTTTCTCTTATCCTAGAGCACGAAGTCAGATATTTTTATAAGAGAAGGAAGAGGAAAAGGAGAAAGATATGAGGAAAGAGTGGGCTGAAGAAATAGAGGCCTTTTCTCCACGTTAAGAAAAAGCTCTCCCCCAGGTTGGACCTGCTTCTAGTGGTTTCATCCTGGAGAGGTTCTATTCCAACCTGCTGGAGCGCTGAGTCCTGCCAGTGTTATGTTCCACAAATACAACAAAACTGCTATTTAGTGAGTGCCTGCAACATGGAAGGGACCCTGGAAGATTAAAGAGTCCAGTAAGTTTGTTGCTTTTTAGGAAACTTCACACTATAGGTTACCCAGGTGTGAGAAAGTACTGGAAAGCTAGGAGGCTATATGGCATATGCTATAAGTATATAAATATATAACTGCATACACACACACACACACACACACACACACACACACACACTATAGCGATATGATCATAGCTATATTTTCACCTGGACAAAATACTTAGCTTTTGAAACTTGTGTTTCTCATCTGTAAGATGGGGGGTAATAACAGTACAAACCTACAGGCATGTGGTAGATTAATGAGATGTTTGCAAAGTTCTAGCATGCTCTCTACCCCTCAGAGTGCTCACTGAATGCTGGCTATACCTTAAAACAACATTAGACTCTAGGCTCTGCTGCAGGGCTCCCTGGTTATCAGTTCATTCGGTTTCAAGTTCTTCCCTCCAGCCCCAGGTCCAGCCTGCCTCTTGACTGAGCTCTCCTGGTATTTGCAATGATATCTACTGGAGGTCGGGACTGAGGAACTGCAGGCTCCTGCAGGAGAGTTGGCAATAGCCAACCTCAACCTCCTCCCTGTGGCAGAGCAGACCAATGGACAGCCCAGCACACCCCCATGTGATTTGCAAGGCTCTGATTTAATCTGTCTCCCAGACAGCCTCAGACACATAAGCAGACCTTCTAGCTACTTTTCAAAACAAAATACCTTATTTTTATTTTCTAAAGGTAAATATTTTTTAAATTGCTTATTATAACAGTTTGCCCAGATTTGAGGTGTATAATGAAAAAAGTTAAGTTTCTCTATCTCCTCCCCTTTTCTGTTACCTCCCATTCCATTACCCCCATCCTGTGAGTCACGGGTAATGGTTTTGTGAATATCCTTCCGTGACTTGTAAATACTTTTAAAATACTTCTAAAACGTCGATATACACACATGTAATCATGTAGACGTATGATAAATATTACTCTGTAGCTTGCTTTCTTTCTCCCCACTGGCCCAAGTATCATGGACATCTTTCCCAGCTATTATCTAGAAATTCCAGGCAAAGCTGTGAGGTCTTGACCAAGTTCTACAAGAGGCTCAACAAAGTAACTCGAAACATCCGCTTTGTCTTACTCATTGTTACTATCTTCAATTTCATCCAAGGATGTCCAGGGCATTAGGTTCCAAAGCCTAGTTTGGGATGAGGAATTACGTCGAAGAACTCATAACTATTTTATTTCTCTATAAAACTAGAGAAGCTATGGCTATTCACAGTCTGTTTCTCTCTTTCCTGGGAAATATTCATTGACATCAGCTTTTCTCTAGATTTTAAGACATATGCAAGGGAAAAGTGGGAGCAAGAGACACTCTTCCTCTTAGAGGTCTCTCTGCAACTACCAACACCACACGGCCCTATCTGAGGGCGAGGAAGTGGTGTGTGTGCTTGTGCAGACAAGTTTCGCCCACTCTGGGGTTGCCATGTACAGGATGGGTAGGACCTGAAAGACATCAGTCAAGTATGCACGGCCCTTAGAAAGCACATCACAATAAAGAGTACAGCCAAGACTTTACTCCGATGTCGGAATAGCTAGCATTTTAATGAAACTGGCTGGAGTGAGTCCAAGAGTAGACTTAGAAGTCACCTTTCTCTTCAAGTCATAGGCAATTTCTGAAAAAGCAAACATGAGGTGGAATCCTGTCCTACACCCAGGACTCCAGAGAGGGAGGAGGAAGAGCAGAAATTCACAGTGATTGTGCCAACCCAACTGTTCTCTTCTCTTGTTCTGTATCAAGTCAACACCATCAGGAGGGAAAGACCCATCTAGAGGGATAAGGATGTTTTTGGGATGAGAACGTGAGTGTCTCTCAACTCTGCCAGGAAGACAAGATACCAACACACCCTCACATCCACCTTGTGTTGGTACAGGAGAATATGTGAAGAGACACTGGGTGAACCAAGACATACCGGAGACATATGAAAGAGACACAAAGGAGAGTATGTAAAGAGACACACCTGAGTGAATCAAGATAAGAGTTTCAAAAAAAAAAGTAAGTATCTTGGGAGAGAAAAGAGTGCTCTGACACCAAACTCAAGCCCCTAAATCCTACCTAGCTCTAACAAGGAGGAGGAGGCTCCTTCCCACTGGAAACAAACCAGCCTTCGTAGAGTTATCACCCATCCACCTTATTTATTATTGTCTGAGAGCCAGAGAAAGGGGCTGTGTTTTTGGTAGGCTAAAGGGAAATCAGAACACTTCACATGGGATTCATGAGCATCGTGGAGCCTGATAGAGACTAAAAAGCAAAGGTCACATGGCATGGAGAACCTTGGCAACAAACACACATGTACATTCTCTAATCACACTCTGGGTCTATGTTTATCACTAGGCCATAAGTTTCCCAAAGAGGGATGGGTGTTTCACTCCCTGTCCACCCTGGGTCAGTCATCCTTTAACAGGAAATGAGATTTATGAATCAGGAGCTCAATAAACATTTGTGAAATGAATTCAGCCAGAGAAGAGGCTCTGTTCTGATTGTCAGTAGAAACAACTTCATCTTCAGCTAATAATGTTCGGAGTCTGGCATATAAGGGACTAGACTAGCCAGGGCATGAGGAATAGACAAGCAAAAGTTAAAGCAGATGTTGCCTCCAGCCTTCCCGATGGATTGAAGAGAGTAGCCATCTGCTACTTTGTGGATGACTTCATCTGTTTAAATTTTTTTTTCAACTTTCTCATTGAAATTATTTTAACATGGTGGTCAAATGTCCTTCATTCCCAATTTTGGACATGAGACTTAAAATATTTATTTATATAATTATTTATTTTTGAGACAGGGTCTCGCTGTGTTGCCCAAGCTGAAGTGCAGTGGTGCGATCACAGCTCACTGCAACCTCAACTTCCCAGGCTCAGGTGATCCTCCCACCTCAGCCTCCTGAGTAACTGGGACTACAGACACACGCCACCATGCCCAGCTTACTTTTTGGGTTTTTTGGAGAGATGGGGTCTCACTATGTTGCCCAGGCTGGTCTCAAACTCCTGGGCTCAAGTGATCCACCCACCTCCAGCCTCTCAAAGTGTTGGGATTCCAGGCAAGAGCCACCATGCCTAGCCTAAAAATATGTATATCTTTATAAATACATAAAATATTATTTATAACTATTATAAAATACATATATATTTTTTAAGGAATATGTGTAGGTCCCTTAGCCTAGAACCTGATGTGTGCTCTCAAATCCTGGTTTCCTTCTCTTTCTCCCATGCTTTGAGCTTTACTTCATGAAAATTTGAGTAAAGGCATGCAGATTCTTTCCTGAGAGCATGATTTGACAGGAGAAAGAGGCATGAAGGCCAAAGAGGAGTTCAGTGGGGAGCTGGGGGAAAGGTGCTGTTTTGGTGAGTGCTCCTAGCTTGCTAGCAGACAAGGAGTACTCATGGGAACAGCTGCAAAATCAAGGTCACTGGATGCTTAGAAGCCAGACTGAACGAACATACACAAGACCGTGTTTCAAGAAAAGTCCAACTGACCAGAACCTAACTCAGACTCTCCTCAGAAAACTCCTTCTGTAGTAGACTTTGTTATGGTTATCATGTTTCTAGTTCATTCCCCACTGTAAAAAACAAAAACAGGCCGGGCGTGGTGGCTCACACCTGTAATTCCAGCACTTTGGGAGGCCGAGGGGGGCGGATCACGAGGTCAGGAAATCAAGACCATCCTGGCTAACACAGTAAAACCCCATCTCCACTAAAAATACAAAAAATTAGCCAGGTGTGGTGGTGGGCGCCTGTAGTCCCAGCTATTTGGGTGGCTGAGGCAGGAGAATGGCGTGAACCCTGGAGGCAGAGCTTGCAGTGAGCCGAGATCGCACCACTGCACTCCAGCCTGGGCAACAGAGCAAGACTCTGTTTCAAAAACAAACAAACAAACAAACAACCTGTTGACACACTTAATGAAGAATGCTGTGCTTACTTTCTCCAAACATGACCCAGAAAAAAGTGACAATGGAAGATGTCCCACTGTAGCAGATAATAGAAAGAGGTGAAATGTTTCTCCAATCCCACCCCCATTTTTAACAATGACATTTACATTATTTAGAAATTTAAATTATCTGTGGCCAATTATAACATTTTCTTTCCACAGATTTATAATGTGAAATAATTAAATGTGTTATTTTGTTTGAAAGTGTTTAAAGTTCTACGGTGAGACACAGGAAACAAGAGGAAGACTCTTCAGTTTCCTTAGAAATAAGGAAACATGAGGATAAGAAAATGGTGTGATAGGGGCTGGGTGCGGTGACTCACGCCTGTAATCCCAGCACTTTGGGAGGCCGAAGTGGGTGGATCACGAGGTCAGGAGATCGAGACCATCCTGGCTAACACAGTGAAACCCCATCTCTACTGAAAATACAAAAATTAAGTGGGCATGGTGGTGCACACCTGTAATTCCAGCTACTTGGGAGGCTGAGGCAGGAGGATTGCTTGAACCCAGTTGGTGAAGGTTGCAGTGAGTCAAGATCATGCCACTGCACTCCAACCTAGGTAACAGGGTGAGACTCCATCTCAAAAAAGAAAGGGGGAAACAAAAAAAAAAAGAAGAAGAAAAATGGTATGATGGGTAATTCTGCCTTCTGGCTAACTTAAACTCTGATATAGGCACTACCCAGTCTTTGTGAAGGCTTTGACAACCTGGCATTTCTCAAATTTGTGCAAGACTCCTCAGAACTCCTGGTTGAAAAGGTATAAAATTCAGTGAGGAACTCCAAAGTAAGAATCTCATATTTTTTTTTCCTCTGATTTTGTTTGATTCTGTTAACATTTGTTCTCCTAGTATTTTTTCTTTCCCAGCCACATTTTCCCATGTCATCATTTTAGTTTCCTATACTGCTGCAACTATGCCTTTAGAATATCAAAATTGTTGGCCGCGTGCGGTGGCTCACACCTGTAATCCCAGGACTTTGGGAGGCTGAGGTGGGAGGATCACGAGGTCAGGAGATGAGACCATCCTGGCTAACACGGTGAAACCCCGTCTCTACTAAAAATACAAAAAAAAAAAAAAAGAAAGAAAGAAAACAAATTAGCCGGGCGTGGTGGTGGGCGCCTATAGTCCCAGCTACTTGGGAGGCTGAGGCGGGAGAATGGCATGAACCCAGGAGGCAGAGCTTGCAGTGAGCTGATCGCGCCACTGCACTCCAGCCTGGATGAGTGACACAGCGAGACTCCATCTCAAAAAAAAAAAAAAAAAAAAAAAAAGAATAAAAAATTTTTATTCACATATTAATTCTTTTTTTCTTTCTTTTTTTTTTTGAGACAGAGTCTCATTCTGTTGCCCAGGCTGGAGTGCAATGGCACAGTCTCAGCTCACTGCAACCTCTGCCTCCCAGGTTCAAGTGATTCTCCTGCCTCAGCCTCCCAAGTAGCTGGGACTACAGGCGAGTGTCACCACACCCGGCTAATTTTTATATTTTTAGTAGAGACGGGGTTTCACTATTTTGGCCAGGCTGGCTTCGAACTCCTGACCTCGTGGTCCACCCACCTCAGCCTCCCCAAGTGCTGGGATTACACTGCACCCGGCCCACATATTAATTCTTTTTTTCTCATTAGAATCACCTAGGAGGCTTTTATTTTTCTCCTAGCTTTATTGAGGTATAGTTAACAAATAAAACTATATAAATTTCAATTATACAATGTGATGATTTGATATACATATACATTGTGTAATAATTACCACAATCAATCAACACATCCATCTCCAAGCATAGTTTGTGTGTGTGTGTGTATGTGTAGTACACTTAAGATATACTCTCTTAATAAATTTCAGGTAAACAATACATTAATTGATTCTTTTATTCTATATATAGTAATTGAATTTCCAAGTACTGTGTCAATAACTGAGTTTTAAAATATTAATAACATCTCTGAATCCATCCGGATATAGAGGGAATTTAGGTTGGGTATGGTGGTTCACGCCTGTAATCCCAAAACTCTGGGAGGCTGAGGTGGGAGGATTGCTTGAGCCCAGGAGTTTCAGCCTACTGTGAGCTATGATTGTTCCACTGTGCTCCAGCCTGAGTGCAATGAAAACTTGAGTAACTGTGGAAAACAGTATCTTGACTGAATACAGTCAGGGTAAAGACAAAAAGAACTATACATAAATGCTGTACTCTATTTAGTAAATGTGTTCCTCATTAAGCATTTACTCTAAACGAACAAAAAAGTAAATAGATTGTAAATAATTGCAGCCAGGTTTCTCAATGTTGGAGAAGGAAGTTTTAAACAAGGAAAGGGGAAAGGTTAAAATGAAGCCTCTGGTGTTGGACTGGAATAGAAGGAATCAGTATTAACCCATCATCATCATTATATATAGAAATTGCATATTAATATATGAAATTATATGTTACTATATATTAATAACAGATACTAATATATTATATATACATATATACACACATACAGAAAGATAGGTGGCATTGATGGATATCTATGCGTGGTTTATACATATATAGTTTTTATTATTATAGACAGCACTTTGGGAGGCCAAGGCGGGTGGATCACCTGAGGTCGAGAGTTTGAGACCAGCCTGGCCAACAGGGTGAAACCCCCGTCTCTACTAAAAATACAAAACTTAGCCGGGCACGGTGGAGTGTGCCATGATATATCTCATGTGGCCCAAACAGTGCCTGCTACATAGAAGACATGCAATAAATATTTGCTAAAAGAATTAATATAAAATATTTTTATTAAATGGGTACAAATTACACATCTGAAATTTAAGTAGTGTTTGAATTGTATAAACACTGCTATATTGACTTATACAACACTACAGGTGCATAAAACTAAATTTACTTGCCAGCTACTCGGGAGGCTGAGGCAGGAGAATCACTTCAACCCAGGAGGCGGAGGTTGCAGTGAGCAGAGGTGGTGCCACTGCACTCCAGCCTGGGTGACAGAGAGAGACACCATCCCAAAAATAAAAATAAGGCCGGACGCGGTGGCTCATGCCTGTAATCCCAGCACTTTGGGAGGCCGAGGCAGGTGGATCACGAGGTCAGGAGTTCAAGACCAGCCTGGCCAAGATGGTGAAACCTCGTCTCTACTAAAAATATCTGGCACAGCGTGAGCAATCAATATATTTGTGTTTAATAAATGAATGAGTAAATATTTGTAAAAGAAATAAATAAATACAAGAAAAACACGTATAGAAGAATGCTGCAAAGTCAAATGCCTTCAGGGGTTGGCCAGGTAACTAAAATATGTGAAGGGGTTTCTGTTTTGTTCACTGATATAACTCATGTGGCCCGAACAGTGCCTGCTACATAGGAGACATGCAATAAATATTTGCTAAAAAAATTAATATAAAATATTTTTATTAAATGGGTACAAATTACACACCTGAAATTTTAGTAGTGTTTTAATTGTATAAACACTGCTATGTTGACTTATACAACACTAAAGGTGCATAAAACTAAATTTACTTGCCAAGACAAAGATATTCTAAATATTTTTTATTCGATTTGATCCACACTAAATATTTCACTTTTTTTTTTTTTTTTTTTTTTCAGACGGAGTTTCACCCTTGTTGCCCAGGCTGGAGTGCAATGGTTCGATCTCAGTTCACTGCAACCTCCACCTCCCGGGTTCAAGTGATTCTCCTGCCTCAGCCTCCTGAGTAGCTGAGATTACAGGTATGCACCACCACGCCCAGCTAATTTTGTATTTTCAGTAGAGACAAGGTTTATTCATGTTGGTTAGGCTGGTCTCGAACTCCCGACCTCAGGTGATCTGCCAGCCTTGGCCTCCCAAAGTGCTGGTATTACAGTCATGAGCCACCAGACCCAGCCTAAATTTTACTTTCTTTAAGAAAACAAACAAAAAAAAGTTTGTTGGAAGAAGATATTTCTCAAAAATGCTATAGTAGGCCAGGCATGGTAGTTCATGCCTGTAATCCTAGCACTTTGGGAGGCTGAGGTGGGAGGATCGCTTGAAGCCAGGAGTAACCAACCTGGGCAACAAAGCAAGACCCTGTCTCTACAAAACAAGAAAAGAAAAAAAATAGTGGGACATGGTGGCATGCATCTGTAGTTCCCAGCTACTAGGAGGCTGAGGCAGGAGGATTTCTTGAGCCCAGGAGTTCAAGGCTGCAGTTAGCAAGGATGCACCATTGTACTCCAACCTGGGGGACAGAGCAAGTCCTTGTCTCAAAAAAAAAAAAAAAAAGCTTTACTAAGGTGTGGTGACAATATCATATATTGCTGGTGGCAATATTAATTGCTCCTGCCTTTTGAGAGCACAATCCAGCCCAATGTAAAAGATCGTTAAAAAAAAAAAGTGTTTAAGCTTTCACAAAGCAATTCCTCTTCTAGAATCTATCTTCCGAATTGAATCACCCAGCTACAGTCATCTCAGAGTTATACAAATGAAAGAGTGACCAAAAAAGTGAATCGACAATGTGAAAATGGATAAGTAAATAATAATATATCTGAATTACGGACCATTTTGCGGGTGCTAAAATGCGTGTCTATAAAGAGCTTTTAGTACCATGGGAAAGTGCTTGTACCGGAATGTTAAGCAATAAAGAGGAGGATATACAATTGTATAAGCAGTATTATCATCATAATGTAAAATATGATTTTAAAAAATTAAAATATGCACATATGCAAAATCTTTGGAATTTTTTTCTGCTTTTTACTTTTATCTTCATTTGTCTATAATTAACATATAACACTTAAACTCAGAAGCGAAATCAATAATAAAATATGAAAACACTGAATGGATTAATCCTGAAATATTATGAAATAAACATCAAATGCCAAATTAAAATTGGTTTGAAAAGTTACAGTATTACTGAAATAAATGCTAAATGGATCCAACACCTAAATGTAACAAATAAAATCAGAGAATTACTAAAAGGAAACATGGGCAAATTGCTTCATAACTTTTCTAACTGTGACTCAAAGCGTAGAAGCAATAAAAAAATGATAAATTTAAATGCATTAAAAACTTCTTATGGAGAAACAAAAGAACACCATATGCAAACAGCGGCAATAACAACAAAAGACAAATGGTGGGAGGTATTTGCAACTCTTATTACAAAGGGTCAATTTCCCTAATACATAAAGGCCTCTTAAAATTGAGAGGAAAAACTGCAAAACCTTATAGAAATATGAACATAAAACATGACCATGCAGTTTATAGAGAAAGATATGCAAACAACTCTTTAATATATGAAAAGATGCTCATCTTCTTTCATAGTAAGAAGTCTGCAAATTAAAACTACACTGAGGCTGGGCAAGGAGGCTCACACCTCCCATCCCAGCACTTTGGGAGGCCAAGGCCAGAGGATCACTTGAAGCCAGGATTTTCAGACCAGCCTGGCGAACATAGCGAAACCCCGTCTCTACTAAAAAATACAAAAATTAGCTAGCATTGGTGGCGAGCCGAGATCGCGTCTCTGCACTCCAGTCTGGGCGACAGAGCGAGACTCCATCTCAAAAATCATAATAGTAATAATAAAACAAAAACAAAAAATAGTTCCGATGGGTACAGTGTCTCACATCTGTAATCCCAGCACTTTGGAAGTTCCGGGTTGGTGGGTCACTTGAGCTCAGAAGTTTGAGACCAGCCTGGGCAACGTGGTGAGACCTCTTCTTTACAAAAAATATCAAAATTAGCTGGGTGTGAGGGTGCAGCCTGTAGTCCCAGCTACTCAGGAGGCTGAGGTAGGCAGATTGAGCCTGGGAGATTGAGGCTGCAGTGAGCCATGATTTCACCACTCCACTCCAGCTTGGGTGACAGAGCAAGGCCTCGTTTCAAAAAAAAAGACGACTTCATCTCATTTTGCTAAACAGGAAACTGAGTCTCAGGCAGGAAGCCAAGTGATGAAAGCAGAGACTGAGAACCACCAGCTCTGGTTGTGACAGTCTTGGGGACCCTGGATGCATCTCTCCACACATGTGGAGCAAAGCTCACCTTTCCTCAACCATTCCAGCCCTGCTGGCCCCTTGCCTACAGGTCTGATATGCTCAGGAGTCATTACAACTCACTGCAGCCTCTTATTCCTAGGCTCAGGTGATCCTCCCACCTCAGCCTCCTGTAATCCCAGCTCTTCAGGAGGCTGAGGCAGGAGAATCACTTGAACCTGGGAAGTAGAAGTTGCAGTGAGCCAAGATGGTGCCACTGCACTCCAGCCTGGGTGACAGAGCAAGACTCTGTCTCAAAAAAAAAAAAAAAAAAAAAAAAAAAAAAAAGCACAAAAGAATTGGCAAAAATCCGAATGTCCACCAATGGGTGAATGAATAAACAAATTTTGGTAACATCCACATGATGGAATACTGCTCAGCAATCAAAAAGAAGAAACTACTGATGCATGTGGCAATGCGGATGAATTTTAGAAAACATTTTTGCTGGCCGGGCGTGGTGGCTTATGCCTATAATCCCAGCACTTTGGGAGGCCAAGGAAGGCAGATCACCTGAGGTCAGGAGTTTGAGATTAACCTCACCAACACGGCAAAACCTGGTCTCTACCAAAAATACAAAAATTAGGTGAGCGTGGTGGTGGGCACCTGTAATCCCAGCTATTAGGGAGGCTGAGGCAAGAGAATCACTTGAACCCGGGAGGTTGCACTCCAGCCTGGGTGACAGAGCGAGACTCTGTCTCGAAAAAAAAAAAAATTTTGCTGAACGAAAGAAGTCTAATATTAAAGAGTACACACCCTGTGCGTATATGAAATTCTAATTTATCACAATGGAAAACAGTTGCCTGGGGCTGGAAAGTGGGATGGATTGTGGGGATTGACTGTGACAGAAGTGTGTTGTATCTTGATTGTGCCAGTGGGTTCACCACAGTGTGCATGAGTGTCAAGACTCAGAACTACACACCTAAAATAATGCACTTAATTAAATGTCAATTATGCGTCAATAAAGTCGAATTTTTAAAAAAGCACTCTTGAGTCTCGTTTTCTTTTTATTCCCCCTTGCTGTCAGAACCATGAGCGTGGTTCGTGTTCACGTGTTGTAAAGGTGTTCTGAAGAGATTGAGTGTCAGAGTCGCCACATCCTATAACCCACATCATTCTGGGAAAGATCAGACGGGTCTGTTTGGAAGTCAGTGCTGTTTTCCATCACCAAGGGGACTGCTGCGGAACGCCGCCCCCAAAGTTCATTATCTCAGCACTTCATGTTTTGTTTTTGTTTTTTCAAAATACAGAAAAGTAATTAGAAGACATGATGAGCAATAACCTCTGTGCCAAATTACCTTGTTTTAATTTGATGATGCTTTTGAATTGTTCAAGCTCAAATAATTAATTTTATAACTGCCAGGTCTTGATAGGATTTTTTTTTTTTTTTGGAATGTGCATGCCAAGAATCATAAGGAATGTTTTTCACAGTAAAATCTTAACCCCCTAAGACACACAATGACCACCGGACCACTGATCTGCTTCAAATATTCGAAAGATAATAAGCCACAAGTTCACAGGAGGAAATTATTGCCTGGCCAACCTCTAGCAGTTGAGGTTTCATGATTTCTTTAGTGACATTTATAAAAGCCCATTGCTTTAATCAGACCATAAGAAGACTGAATCAGGTTTCAGATTCACTCGGGGTTGATAATTGAGCTCATTCCTGAAAGGCCTCAGGAGCACTAAAGCACTGAAGTGAAACCATGGAAATTAGGGATTTGAATAGGAGAATCGTGAACTTTGGTAAAGAAAACATTCCCCATGGAGGGTGCTCCTGGAACAAACTTTGCCAAAACCTATTAATAAGATTAATGAAGATAAAATTAGGGAAAACACTATGAATCTTGTGGTCTATGGGAGGAAAGAAGACAAAGGGGTAAAAAATCAGGCTCATTTACACCCTTGACTATGTCATCACCAGCCCACAAGGAGGGGCCCGATACCATCTTCCTTTCTGCAGAGAGAATGCAATGTCCAGTTCTTTCTCCTGCTGCTGCTAGGATTTGCCTTTGGCATAGTTGGCCTGTCTAAATGAAACCGGAACAAAATTCCAAGCCATCTTTTACAAATGTTTGTTCTCCACAAGGGCAGGGGAACTTCCTAAGTGGGTAAGCTGGCTGAAGATCTGAGCCAAGCTTAGAAAAGAGGAGCCAGGCCTGCCCTTGAACTCGCAGAGCTGAGCACAGCAGCACACACATGGTCCACCCTGGCTTGGAGCCCCGAAGTGGAGCCCAGCCCAAAACTTCTCTGGAAAGGTTATGGTGCATTCGAAGCACAGGCCTCACGTCTACCTCTAAGTGTTAGCCATTATTGGTAAGGGCAAGTAGGGGGCAAGCCTTTTTAAATCAGGTTTTTACTGACACAACCTTAGAGGATGGCCTCACAACCCCTAGACACTGCTATTAACTGAAAGAGTGGCCAAGTTTTAATCTCACCTAGAAGATGGCTGACAACCACTGGGGCATCTCATGAAAAATGGATCTGTAAACCACATGCAATCCATCACACTTTCAGACTATTTATCTATTCTATACATTTCTTTCCTTTTCTTTTTTCTTTTTCTTTTGGTGCTTTTTTTTTTTTTTTTTTTTTTTTTTTTTTGAGATGGAGTCTCGCTCTGTCACCCAGCAATCTCAGCTCACTGCAACCTCCACCTCCCGGGTTCAAGTGATTCTCATGCCTCAGCCTTCTCAGTAGCTGGGATTACAGGCATGCAGCCACCACGCTCAGCTAATTTTTTGGATTTTTAGTAGATAAGGGGTTTCGCCATGTTGGCCAGACTGTTCTTGAACTCCTGACCTCAAGTGATCCATCCACCTAGGCCTCCCAAAGTGCTGGGGTTACAGGTGTGAGCCACTGAGCCCAGCCCACTGGCCTTTTTCTATTTTTGTAATGCATATAAGGCATATTTGCACCATAGGGCCTTTGCACATGCTACTCCCTCTGTAGATAACTCCTTTGCAATGGGTCTTCAAACGTCAACCCCTCAACCACTCCATGGCTTTGAGGCCACATACAAATGGAGCGAAAGGATGAGTTCATATTTTGGTACTGGTTCCATGCCCAAAATTTGATTATTCTTAAGGATGGATAAGCTGATGTTAGATAAGGAAAAAACAGTCCTACTTACAATAGTCTATCCCATTGTTAGATCATTTTATTCTAGTATGGGGTTCAGAAATCTTAGACATATTACTTCAAAAATCATAAGATCATTAAGATCTACAGAGGTGATAAAAATCACAGAGTTGAAAAAATGTCTTTTATGGAGTTAGTGAGAATTGACTGAAAAGTCTCTGCTCTTTTATTCAGAGTCTTTATCTAAATAGATCACTATCACGGTTTCCAGCAGTGGATGCCTGCGTGACCAATCAAGACCTCTTGAAACGATGGACTGAACTTTTGTCAGTTTTCACATCAGGGTTAAGAATGGCTTAATTTTAAAAGCACCTCAGCAAGATGCTTTAATAATCTTTTCCTTGATTTATATTTTTAATGTTCTTACTTCTTTAAGAACTTGTGAATATTTGGCTTTGATAACTCTTCACTGCCAAACCTACCAATTTCTTGGTGGGCCAAGGATGCCCATGTTTTACTGATTCTGTTTTCAGTCATTAAAGTGTGCTGTAGCTGACCACATTCTGTTTTCTGTTTTTTTCTAGTCATCTTAACTAATTCAGAAAAAGCTAAGTTGAAGTGGCCTTTGCTGGCTGGTTGGTCCTGGAGCCACTTCCCTGGCTCCTCCAAATCATCAATCCTGTCCCATGCCGGGTCACCAAGCACCACTAAGCAGCCTCTGGGGGCGTGGACAAGTCTCCTTAGACAGGGTGGCCTATCCCAGGTTGGATCCAATCCAGAAATGTCCAGTACAGGCTCAGCCAAGTTGAGGATGGAGTAGAAGCAATGTTAGACCAGGTGGTCTGAGAGTGTGACATTGAAGACCCAAAGTAAAGTAATTATCTGCAGAGGGAACAGCATGTGCAAAGGCCTTACAGAGCAAATATGCCTTATGTGCAAAAAAAAAAAAAAAAAAAGAAAAGAAAAGAAAAGAAAAAGGCCAGTGGACCATGCACGGTGGCTCATGTCCTGTAATCTCAGCACTTTGGGAGGCTGAGGCAGCAGATCATTTGAAGTCAGGAGCTGGAAACCAGCCTGGCCAATGTGGCGAAACCCTGTCTCTACTAAAAACACAAAAGATTAGCTGGGTGTGGTGGCATGCACCTGTAATCTCAGCTACTTGGGTGGTTGAGGCAGGAGAATTGTTGCACCCAGGAGACAGAGGTTGCAGTGAGCTGAGATTGCACCACTGCACTCCAGCCTGGGCAACAGAGTGAGACTCCATCAAAAAAAGAAAGAAAGAAGGAACGAAAGAAGGACAGGAGAGGAAGGAAGGAAGGAAGGAAGGAAGGAAGGAAGGAAGGAAGGAAGGAAGGAAGGAAGGAGCCAGTGAGACCGGTGTATGGTGACTAGAGGTCACATGGACGAATCAATCTAAATACATTCTGATACCCTTTTTTTTTTTTTTTTTTTTTTTTTTGAGGAGTCTCACTCTATCGCCCAGGCTGGAGTGCAGTGGTACAATCTCCACTCACTGCAAGCTCCGTCACCTCCTGGGTACACGCCATTCTCCTGCCTCAGCCTCCCGAGAAGCTGGAACTACAGGTGCCCACCACCACGCCCAGCTAATTTTTTTGTATTTTTAGTAGAGACGGGGTTTCACCGTGTTTGCCAGGATGGTCTCAATCTCCTGAACTCGTGATCCGCCCACCTCAGCCTCCCAAAATCCTGGGATTACAGGTGTGAGCCACTGCGCCCGGCACATTCTAATACTCTTAGTAATAATACAGTCTTGATACAGATGACAGGACCAGCAATGACAGAACTGAAAATTTTGCACTCAGGTTGGGACTCCCCAAGACAGTTAATGGGTCAAAATCCTATTTCTGAACTTCCTGGATTGACTAATCTTTAACTGGTGGTTGTTAAAATAAAGTTTCTCTATCACGGCCTCACTTCTGCGTAGTCCCTTTGCATTCTAATACCTGCCTCTCTTTTTCCATCCTGGCCACTTGGGGCTTCCAGCATCCCTACAACGTTCACAGTTCCAGAACCACTCAGGACAGCTTGTATCTCTCTCTTGACCTGCCAGAGCTTCTTATGGCCTAGTAAGTAATTTTCCTGATTATTACCTCTCCTTATCCCTAATATCTAGTAGTTTCTACCCATTGTTCAGCTTCCACTTCTTTGGTTTTTCCCCCAAGCTCCACACCTCTGGAGCAACATAAATACTCTACCTGGCCCAGCCTGCTTCTAGATACACTACTCTACACCTGATGGAGAGCTCGTGCCTAGAGCTCACTACCCAACCCTTAGGACCAGAAAGATGGCAAGGCACTTAGGGAACCAATAATGGTTTATAAGCAATGCCAGAATCAGGATAAAGAATTTGGGCTGCAAGGCCGGGCACGGTGGCTCATGCCTGTAATCCCAGAACTTTGGGAGGCCGAGGTGGGCGGATCACGAGGTCAGGAGATCGAGACCATCCTGGCTAACACGGTGAAACCCCATCTCTACTAAAATACAAAAACATTAGCAGGGCATGATGGCAGGTGCCTATAGTCCCAGCTGCTTGGGAGGCTAAGGCAGAAGAATGGCATGAACCCGGGAGGTGGAGCTTGCAGTGAGCTGAGATCGCACCACTGCACTCCAGCCAGGGCAACAGAGCGAGACTCCATCTCAAAAAAAAAAAAAAAAAAAAAAAAAAGAATTTGGGCTGCAATATCTAAATATGTTCTCAGAAACAACCTGCACAATATTTGCCGACAAATGAATACCAGCCACCTCTACAGCAAAAATTTATTCAGCTCAATCAACTTCTCTAAACTCAGCACCTCCTTATTTTCTGAACCACTCAATTCAATATTGTGTTATTTATAAAGTTTTGCACTTTTTGTCTTGTGAATATTTTAATATTAATCCTGAAAAGATTTAAAGTTCTCAAAGAGCAAGAATGGTGCACTGCATTTTATTTGTAAATTTTGTAAGTTTCACAAGAGTGTTGCACACACATACAGTTAGTGCCTGACAAACACTGACTGATGGATATTTCACTGTTTTAATTCAGCTTTAAGTTTTTGGCAGTAGAGTAGAGGTTATACAAAGTGTAAGCCTCATTGGTAGATTCGTGTCACTGGAGCTAAATGCTACCTCTGAAGTGGTGGCTAAAGTTAGAAAGATGGGAGGCAGAGCAGGACAGCACTCCCACATCCCAGGAAGCCCGCAGTTTCACAATTGTGGACAAAAGGGCAGCCCTTCCTGATTTATGTGATGATTAGATTGTTCATTCATTTGTTAATTCAGTGAATTATTTTTGAGTCATGAACATGCACTACGCATAAGGCAATGTACACATTATGGAGGATACACAAAAAAATTCCAAACCATGATGTCTGTGTGCCCTAGCTCAGCCTGAATTACTATCAGATAAAAATCCCAGCTCTTCCCCGTGAAGAACCTTGGGAACAGGATCTGCAAACAATGGGCATCCCACGTCAGTGTCTGGGCTGTTGTCCGGACCCCTACCTCCATGCTGGAACAGGTTGTCCTGGTGGAAGTAGAAAGCATGGATCAGGACCTTTGAGTCAGGACACTTCAGAACTTTCCTCTTCTTTTGTAGCAAGATGTCAAAAGCATTCTAGTAAACCACAAGAAACCAGAAGGAGTGAGAAATAAAGATTTTAAGCTACTTCATGTACACCGACTTTATCTTAAGTTGTATTTGGGAATTAACCAATGATCACAAATCAAATGAAAATAAAAAGAACTTAAAAATCTGTTTTGCTACTTCATGGGTGCCAACAGATCAAAGGCAGTGGTAACTACACTCAGCACGCATGCTACATAGAGTTTTCTCTCTCCTTCCTTCCTTCCTTCCTTCCTTCCTTCCTTCCTTCCTTCCTTCCTTCCTTCCTTCCTTCCTCCCTCCCTCCCTCCCTCCCTCTCTCTCTCTCTTCTTTCTCTTTCTTTCTTTCTTTCTTTCTTTCTTTCTTTCTTTCTTTCTTTCTTTCTTTCTTTCTTTCTTTCTTTCTTTCTTCCTTCCTTCCTTCCTTCCTTCCTTCCTTCCTTCCTTCCTTCCTTCCTTCCTTTCTTTTTTTCACAGAGTATCACTCTATCACCCAGGCTGGAGTGCAGTGGTGTGATCTCGGCTCACTGCAACCTCCACCCAGCAGGTTCAAGCAATTCTCCTGCCTCAGCCTCTTGAGTAGCTAGGATTACAGGTGCATGCCATGACATCTGGCTAATTTATAAATATATACATATATATATATATATGTATTTTTTCAGTAGACAGGGGGTTTCACCATGTTGGCCAGGTTGGTCTGGAACTCCTGGCCTCAAGTGATCTGCCCGCCTCAGCCTCCCAAAGTGCTGGGATTACAGGTGTGAGCCACCTAGAGTTTTCATTCATGGATTCATTCATTCATTTGTTGGTTCATTTGCTCTTTCTTTCACATATTCATTTATTTAACAAGTGCGTATTAAGTGCATACTCAGTGCCAGGTACTATAGTAGGACCTGAGGGTGATATAAAGATGAATAAGATACTATTAATACCTCTGGCCTTAAAGCACTTGGAGGAAAGAAGAGGTGATAAAATGTGCATTTAAAAAATAGGGATTTAAAATGTGATAAGTTAAAGAGAATTAAAGTGCTACGGGGACAAAGATCTGGCTAAAAAGAAGGGCTTCCCACTTTGGGAGTCCAAGGCGGGCAGATCACCTGAGGTCAAGAGTTCGAGACCAGCCTGACCAACATGGCAAAACCCCGTCTCTACTAAAAATGCAAAAATGAGCTGGATGTGGTGGGCGCCTGTAATCCCAGCTACTCTGGAGGCTGAGGCAGGATAATCACACCACTTCACTCCACCCTGGGCATAAGAGTGAAACTCCGTCTCTGGGAAAAAAAAGAAGGACTTCATAGTGGAGTTAGCTGGGACATTGGAGAAAGGGCAGGAAACGGTTACGTGGATGTGGGAATGGGGCTGAAGATTGCTTACTTCGATGTGGAAAAGTGAATAGTTCCATTTGACAGGAGCAGAATGGGTATTAAAAAGCAGAGATTCATGAATACCCAACTATGGAAGTTTGTGTTACATTCATAGACCAGATGACTATATAATATATTATCCAGATCATGACACATTTGAGAGTGAAAAGGGTCTTAAAAATCATTAACATTGGCCGGGCGCGGTGGCTCAAGCCTGTAATCCCAGCACTTTGGGAGGCCGAGACGGGCGGATCACGAGGTCAGGAGATCGAGACCATCCTGGCTAACACGGTGAAACCCCGTCTCTACTAAAAATACAAAAAACTAGCCGGGCGAGGTGGCGGGCGCCTGTAGTCCCAGCTACTCCGGAGGCTGAGGCAGAAGAATGGCGTAAACCCGGGAGGCGGAGCTTGCAGTGAGCTGAGATCCGGCCACTGCACTCCAGCCCGGGCTACAGAGCAAGACTCCATCTCAAAAAAAAAAAAAAAAAAAATCATTAACATTATATATATATAAATTTATTGACTAAAAAATTTTTATTATATTGGTAAATCTTTTTTAAAAGTTCTTTTTGAAAACTATTTTCAAAAGTGAAATTATTTTAAAATACTAAAACTTATCTATCTACATCTAGATATGTAGATAGATAGTAGGGGACATTCAAGCAGAATTTTTTAAACTTTTAATATATTGATCATCAAAACATTAATAAATAACATAATCAGAACAATCATCCTTGGTGAATGGTCACATACTTGAATCGGTTCCTTGGGTGGAATTTGTTTTTAATACCACAGCACTAGTATTTTTCTGAAAACGGTATTATTTTTAAAATTTTCAGAAAATTATTCTTCAAAGTTGCATTTTAAAGTTAGTTTGTAACTTTTGAACTTTTAGTTGATTACTTTTTGTAGACTGTAATGTTTTTTAAAAAACAGGTTTTCTCGGCTGGGCACAGTGATTCACGCCTGTAATCCGAGCACTTTGGGAGGCCAAGGCAGGCAGATCACAAGGTCAAGAGATCAAGACCATCCTGGCCAACATGGTGAAACCCTATCTCTACTAAAAATACAAAAATTAGCTGAGTGTGGTGGCACACACCTGTAGTCCCAGCTACTCAGGAGGCTGAGACAGCAGAATCACTTGAACCCAGGAGGCAGAGGTTGCTGGGAACTGAGATCACGCCACTGCACTCCAGCCTGGCAATAGAGCAAGACTCCATCTCAAACAAACAAACAAACAAACAAAAAAACATGCTTTTTCTGCAGGTCCTGAGGTGCCTGTTAAATCACAGAAGAAAGTATACTAAATGGAAGATATTATCAATTCTATTTTTTAAAGTAAAACTTGTGAATATTTTATCCCTATTGTATAAAATTAGCAATTTATAAAATGCCTTTTTAATCAACTGCAATGAGGTGTAGTTTATCTATAATAAAATAACCTATTTTAAGTGTACAGTTTGATAAATTTTGACATATGCACCTACCCATGACACTACCAACACAATTAAGGTATAGAGTATTTATATCACAAATAATTTTTTCTTTGTTTTTGGACGGAGTCTTGCTCTGTTGCCCAGGCTGGAGCGCAGTGACGTAATCTGCCTTAGCCACCCGAGTAGCTGGGACTACAGGCATGCACCACCACGCCCGGCTAAGTTTTGTATTTTTAGTAGAGAGGGGTTTTCACCATGTTGGCCAGGCTGCTCTCGAACTCCTGACCTCAGGTGATTCACCCGCTTCGGCCTCCCAAAGTGCTGGGATTACAGACCTGAGCCACCACGCCCGGCCGTATTACAAATAATTATTTCGAGAAGTCATTTCCATAATTAGTTTCACCACCCCGTGTCCCCCTCTCAGAACCATTATTTCTTTCCCTTACTGTAGATAAGTTTTGCCTGTTCTGGAATTTCATATAAATGGAATTATACATGATATAGTCTTCTGGATCTGGCTCCTTTCACTCAACATAAACTGTTGTTTTTGTTTTAAGACGGAATCTCACTCTGTCACCCAGGCTGGAGTGCAGTGGCATGATCTCACCTCACTGTTACCTCCGCCTCCCAGGTTCAAGCGATTCTCCTGCCTCAATCTCCTGAGTAGCTGGGACTAGAGACGTCTGCCATCACACCCAGCTAATTTTTGTATTTTTAGTAGAGTTGGGGTTTCACCATATTGGCCAGGCTGGTCGCGAACTCCTGACCTTGTGATCCACCCGCCTTGGCCTCCCAAAGTGCTAGGATTACAGGCATGAGCCACCACGCCCAGCCAACGTAACGTTTTTATTTTCCTCTGTCCCCCAAGCTGGAGTGCAGTGGTCTGATCATGGCTCACTGCAGCCTCAACCTCCTGGGCTCAAACGATCCTCCCACCTCAGACTCCCAAGTAGCTAGGACTACAGACAGAAGCCACCATGCCTGACTAATTTTTGTATTTTTGTTATTATTATTTAGAGACTGGATTTAGCCATGTTGCCCAAGCTGGTCTCGAACTCCTGGTCTCAAGTGATCTGCCTGCCTCAGCCTCCCAAAGTGCTGGAATTACAGGTGTGACAACATAATGTATTACGATTCTTTCATGCCGTTGCATACTTCATGCAGTTCTTTTTTATTGCTGAGTTGTATGGTTACCGCACAATTTATCCATTCACTCGTTTTCCAACTTTGAATTATAAATAAAGCTGCTATGATTATGGATAATAAATACCTAGGAGCAGAACTGCTGTGTCATACAAAAAAATGAATGTTTAATTTTGTAAGAAACAGCCAGACTCTCTTCCAAAGTAGCTATACATTTTACACTCCCACCATCAGTGTACAGGCGGAGTGAAGAGAATTCCAGTTACTTCACCTGCACTCACACTTGGTATTGTGTCTTTCTATTCTAGCCCTTTTAACAAATAAGTAGTGCCATATCATTGTGGTTTTAATTTGCTTTTCTTTGATGCTAATGATGGTGAGTATTTTTTCATAGGCCTGTTGGCCATTCATATATCTTCTTTAATGAGGTTCCTATTCCAATCTTTTGCCTTTTTTGTTTGTTTGAGATGGGTCTACTCTCATTCCCCAAGAGTGCAGTGGCACGATCACAGCTCACTGCAGCCTCGGCTTTCTGGGATCAAGTGATCCCCCAACCTCAGCCTCCCAAGTAACCAGGACTAAAGTCACACACCACCATGCCCGGCTAATTTTTGTATTTTTAGCAGGGATAGGATTTCGTCATATTGCCCAGGCTGATTTTGAACTCTTGGGCTCAAGTGATCCACCTGCCTTTGCGTCCCAAAGTGAGGAGATTACAGGGGTGAGCCACCACACCTGGCCATTTTTGCCCATTTTAAATTGTTTTCTTGTCTTACAATTGAGTTCTAAAGACCCATTATGTATTTTAGATACGAGTCCCTTTTCAGGTATACGTATTATAAATATTGTGTTTTAGTCAGTAGTTTACCTTTTCTTATTTATTTATTTATTTATTTATTTATTTATTTTTGGAGACAGAGTGTCACTCCGTTACCCAGGCTGGAGTGCAGTAGCACAATCATAGCTCACTGTCATCTCAAACTCCTGGGTTCAGCGATCTTCCCACCTCAGCCTCCCAAGTAGCTGGGACTCCAGGCATATGTCACCACACCTGGCTAATTTTTTTTTTTTAGAAATTCAATCTTGCTATGTTGCCCAGGCTGGTCTTGAACCGCTGGCCTCAAGCAATCCTCCCACTTCAGTCTCCAAAGTATTGGGTTTGCAGGTGTGAGCCACTGTGCCTGGCAAGTTTCTTAATTTAACACCAGTTTTGTTTCTACCTCAATACTGTGCTCCACCAAAATTCAGATTTGTATTATCGCCAGAAACATAAATAATTTTATCTTCAATGATGGATTTTTAAACTGAATTTATAATAACATTTAGAATAATGGCAGATGTTTCACCTTTGACCAAATGAACTTTCAAATATTTTACTGATTTCATGAATTGAATTAAAAAGTGGAACCACCATTGAAATGAATTTAACTGGGTTTCTAGTTGAAATATCTGATTCACGCTTGAACCCGGGAGGCGGAGCTTGCAGTGAGCTGAGATCGTACCACTGCACTCCAGCCTGGGTGACAGAGCAAGACTCCGTCTCAAAACAAAAAAAAAATAAGAAAGAAAAGAAAAAGAAATATCTGATTCAGTCCCTATAATCAGGTATCATCACTTGACTATAAAGTTTTTATTCATCTAATGGAGCCAACACATTAACAGATTTTGCTGTATATTTTTTACACATGCACAAGAAAAACACACACATATATATATGTATCAGGTACCTGTTGTGCACTGCTTCAGTTTCTCAGCCTCACCAGTTCTGCTCACTCATCACATCAGAGCATCTAAACTTTCACCTCAGCCCTGCACCTTTGGTTTCAGTTTCTTACTTTCTTTCCCAAATCTTCTCTATGAACATCTGGACAGAATGTTCGACATGCACGCACAGCCTGGAAGTGAGAGGAGGTAATTAACCAACAGGGAACAAGGGCCAGTTTTTTTTTTAGACGGAGTCTCGCCGTGCCGCCCAGTCTGGAGTGCAGTGGCGCGATCTTGGCTCACTGCAAGCTCCGCCTCCCAGGTTCACACCATTCTCCTGCCTCAGCCTCCCGAGTAGCTGGGACTACAGACATGCACCACCACGCCCAGCTAATTTTTTGTATTTTTAGTGGAAACAGGGTTTCTCCATGTTGGTCAGGCTGGTCTCAAACTTGTGACCCCAGGTGATCCCCTGCCTTGGCCTCCCAAAGTGCTGGGATTACAGGCATGAGCCATGGTGCCTGGCCTAGATTCTTATAAGGAGTGTACAACCTAGATCCCTGGCATGCACAGTACACAATAGGGTTTGCACTCCTGTGAGAATCTAATGCTGCCACTGATCTGACAGGAAGTGGAGCTCAGGCGGTAATGCGAGTGATGGGGAGCGGCTGTAAATACAGATGAAGCTTCACTTGTTCGACCACTGCTCAACTCCTGCTATGCGGTCTGGTTCCTAACAGGCCATGGACCTGTACCAGTCCATCAGGTACCAGTCTGTGGGGACCTCCCCTTTGAAGAGTGACACATGAATACAACTTCCACAATTGCCTGTGTTACCGTCTTAAAATGATCACTAACTTAATATTTCTTCAGCAGACTTGTGTCTTCTGGTTTTCATTAGTCAATGATATCACTATGGACTCGGTAACAGACAGTAAATATTCGCAGACATTATGTGCAAGTTATAAGTTCATCAACTTTCTTGAAATACAGAAACTCAGTATTTAATTTTTCATGAAACCTTCCTTCTTCCTTTCCTTCCTTGTTTTCTTTCTTCCCACTGTTACTGTAGTGAATACTGTGGTGCACTGCCCAGATCCCCACTGCAGGACTGTGGCAGCTGCTGATGGCTGTTGGCGGCTCACAGTTGATTCCATCTCTAGGAATTGCCCTGGGCTGAAACGAGCTGCCTTATCTAAATATGCTCCCTCCCTGGGGGCAGCCTCCATCCCATAGTGGGTCAATGGCAGGGGTGGGAGGTGGTGATAAAATATAAAGGCCTGGCCCGTGTGCCTCATTTCAGGACAACCCTGATAGGCCATCCCAGCTCTGGGACTCCCACAGGCTCAACGGAGGCCTCTGCAGCACCAGCACTGCAGGTCAATTTCTCCCTCTGCCCAATCCGGCTACCCTCACCCCCTCACAGGCGTTGTTCCCAAGAGTAATCCCCAGTACACTTCCTGCAGGCAAGCCTCCATTTCAGAATCTACTTCTCAGAAACCCAATCTAGGCAACTGCTGAAAAGGTTTATTGCAACATTTTGTTTTTATTTATTTATTTATTTATTTATTGAGACAGAATCTGGCTCTGCTACCCAGGCTGGAGTGCAGTGGTGTGATCTCGGCTCACTGCAACCTCTGCCTCCTGGGTTCCAGGGATTATTGTGCCTCAGCCTCCCAAGTAGCTGGGATGAGAGGCAGGCGCCACCACGCCCAGCTAATTTTTGTGTTTTTAGTACAGACAGGGTTTCACCATGTTGGCCAGGCTGGTCTCGAACTCCTGACCAAGGGTGATTCACCCATCTCAGCCTCCCAAAATGCTGGGGTTACAAGCCTGAGCCACCACACCCAGCTAATTTTTGCATTTTTAGTAGACAAGGTTTCACCATGTTGCCCAGGCTGGTCTCAAACTCCTGGCCTCAAGTGATCCGCCTGCCTCGGCCTCCCAAAGTGCTGGGATTATAGGCATGAGCCACTGTGCCCAGCCAGTTGCCCACTTTTTAAATGGGATTGTAAAACAACCATTTTAGATGAGATTTAATTAAACAGTTGAATGTGCTGGGTTGAATTCTATTTTTGTTAGAAAAATAGTAAATACTTCAAAGTGCCAAAAAATCAAACAGAGTTTGTTTTATTAACATAGGTTCTGGGCCTCTGTACTAAGAATATGAATTGGTTGTTTAAAATCAAAGCCCTCTGTAGCAACTGTAGAAATATCTAACTTATGCTCTTAGAAGACTAGGAAATAATGTCATTCCCCACTCTCAAATTTAGAATGGTATCAACTAAATCCTTTAATTTAATTATAGATACAGATTTCCATGTTTGTGTAAGAATTTTACACACTTCTATTATTTTTAGTTATTTATTTATTTTTAGACAGAGTCTTGCACTGTCACCCAGTCTGGAGGGCAGTTCACTGCAGCCTCCGCCTCCCAGGTTCAAGCGATTCTCCTGCCTCAGCCTCGTGAGTAGCTGGGATTACAGGCGCCCACCACCACGCCCAGCTAATTTTTTATATTTTTAGTAGAGACGGGGTTTCACTGTTTTGGCCAGGCTGGTCTCAAACTACTGACCTCGTGATCTGCCTGCCTCTGCCTCCCAAAGTGACACTTTTACCTTTATGGCAATCTCATAGTATTGTGAGAATTACCATTATTAGTTTTCTATTTGGAAGATTTAGAAACAGTGACAAATTTCAGAATAGACATAGTTTACTGGAAACTTTTCAAGCAACCATTCAGACATCTGTTTGGGTTTTTTCTACTCATTATTCATTTACTCAGCAAGCATTTGTTGAGCACCTATTCATTATAACTATTCTGATTATTCGAAGTTGGTTGTCATGCAATCAATATAGTTTAATCACATCAACATATGATCAGTACAATTCTATTGTTGCATCTCATTCTTTTACCAGTCTTAACTGAATCAGATAAACCATATAATGATAAATACTTAGGAATAAATTAGTTTTTAGATTAAATGAACTCACTCTGATGTTCAATTTCCAGACAATAATTGCCCTTCAGAAATGCCAGCAGGACACAAGAAGCTGTAAAGTCAGAGAAATGTGAACATTAACTGAACAGCGGGGTCAGTTATGATGTCATTAAATAAAACCCACACTCACATAACCAAAGCCAAATAGACCATAAAACAGCTGATTTCTTTCCACATAGAAAGACCAAATGCATCTACCTTAAGAGTGAGCACTGGTTTTACCAATTAGGTTGTATATGGTAATTTCCATAAATTAAATGAGTATAATCTGAAGCTCCAAAGATTTGGTAAAAATATATTGAAAGCATGTGGCAATATAAAATAAGTTTAGACCAAAAAAAGCACTAACAAAGGAGTATTGAAATAGAAAAAATTGATATTCCCAACGCTTTCTGAATCGATGGTTGAATAGGATACATGATGACATCATAATCAAGAGAATAACAAATATAATTAATAGTCATTTGATAAATTTTGGCCAAAACTTTGGGTTTACCTCCCAAATTAAGACGTCAAATGATTTTAACAGCTGAAGCATAAGTCCTTTTACAGAATTAAAACAGACAAAATCTAGTTGTTAGCCAATACAACAGTGTTTTTAAAATTTTGATGCTAGATAATTGTTATTTTTAACCCATAGTTTGGAAAGAGTTTAAAGTATTAAATGACATTGCCCAAATAAAACTTGTTTTCTTCAATCTGTAAGTGAAGTTTTTTGATGCTTACATACAAAAGAAAAATTAGAATAGAAATATTTCAGAAATTCTGTTTCATTTTAGTCATAATAGTCATCCATGGATCTATAAATTGTTATAAATGTCTATCTGGGTCAGGCATGGTGGTTCCTGCCTGTAATCCCAGGACTTTGGGAGGCCGAGGCAGGCAGGTCACCTGAGGTCAGGAGTTTGAGACCAGCCTGGCCAACATCGCAAAACCCAGTCTCTACTAAAAAAAAATACAAAAATTAGTTGGGCATGACTATGTAATTGTAATGAAGACTTTATCGTGAAAAAAAATTTTAACTCATAGAGGTTTATGATTATAGGAATTTTAAAAATGTTTTCTTTCAATTTACCTATTTCTATGGTAGAGAAATATGAAGGAATGATCAATGAAAGAATTTTGAGGTTAAAATAATTTACATATGATGAAATTCTGTGGCGGGGGAAGTAGAATGAAATATAAGTTCGAAGGCTGGGCGTGGTGGCTCACACCTGTAATCCCAGCACTTTAGGAGGCCAAGGGGGGATGGATCGCTTGAGGTCAGGAGTTCAAGACCAGCCTGGCCAACATGGCGAAACCCCATCTCTACTAAAAATACAAAAATTAGCCCGGCATGGTAGCACACGTCTGTAGTCCCAGCTACTTGGGAGGCTGAGGCACAAGAATCACTTGAACCCAGGAGGCGGAGGTTGCAGTGAGCCTAGATCACAACACTGCACTCCAACCTAGGCAACAGAGCAAGACCCCATCTCAAAAAAAAAAAAAAAAAAAAAAAATCCATTGGATACACTTACAAGAATAACAGTTTATTTTTAAATGCCAATGTTTAAAATAAGTTAGAAATTACATTCTTTGCAACTATCTAAATGTATGATGACACTTTCTGATGATCAATCAACATAAATTGTGCAAGGGGTACATTGCCTTTCAAAATAAATTCGGTAGATATGAGAGCAAAAGTATGGGAAGATCCCCGCTGTGGGATGTAATATCCACCCTGAGTCTGAAACGGTGAGGGAAGGCTGGCCAGGGAAAAGAGGCTGGGGGCTGGGTGGCAGTCCCTGTAGGGCATGAGCCAAGGCTGGGAGACTGAGGAGAGAGACTGCTGATACGTTTAAAGGAACAGGATTTTAGTAAGATTTGGGGAGGTCTCAGACAGGTGGCCGATGCCATGGGAATAGACAGATCATCTGAGTGAAACATTAGAATAAGCAGAGCAGCAGTCAAAGAACAGAGCCTAAAGCCACATGTGGAGAGGAACCCCTGAGAGCACTAAAGTATAGTTCAAGGGGTGGGAAGAGAATGGGAAGGGATATCCGAGATGGGCTGAATCCGCCAATTCAGAACTCCACAGATACAGAGGACTGAGCTAGTAAGTGACAGGATCAGGACCGACCCAAGCTTTCCTGATTTTTCCTAATCTTGTGTTCGTTCCATTTAGTATGCTACTTCTAGTATTTGACTTATGTGTTGAAGTATAACATGCTATTTCTTCTATATCATATGTGACTTTTTCCAGTCTTTCCATTACGGTCAAATCTACTTCTTTGGAAGTAAAGAGAGGTCTGGACTGCATAGTCTCAAATGGGAAGAGAAATTTGTGTTAGATCACGAGTCCTTGCCTTCCAATGAGAAGATAGAGAAGTCACACTGGTATAGCTAAAGGGCATGGCTACTCAGGGCCAACAGCAGCTCCAAAATATGCAGCCTTCTTGGGAGCACTGGTCTGAATCTTGGCAGGTTCAGCGTGAGAGCTTAACCTTTTAAGACAGATAAATTGGGTCCTTGGAATGCCCCTGTTTAGTGGGCTCATAGGAGTCTTTCGGATGAGTCCCTTGCTAAGTAAAGCTCAGTCTGTTTTGTGTCAGTTCTACGCAGTCTCAAAATAATCTCAGACTGGATTTTCATGAAGCCAAAGCCAGCAATAGGAAATTCAGTCTGTCAACTCTTTATTTGTCATGACAGAAATTGCTATACTGTTTGCTGCAACACAACCTATCATAGTGAAGTTTGGAAACTGCCTATGCATCCAAAAATTAATAAATATTTGAATAAATTGTGATCCATTTATAGGAAGAAATAACATGCAGCTAGTGAATATTAGACTTTCTGAGAATCTCAGAATCTTACATGGCTAATTTTTAAAATGGCCAAACTTATATATATGTATATATATTTTTTAAACAAGATCTTGCTCTGTTGCCCAGGCTGGAGTGCAGTGGTGCAATCATGGCTCACTGTGGCCTCAGCCTCCTGGGCTCAACTGATTCTCCTGCCTCAGCCTCCCAAGTAGCTGGGACTACAGGCACTTGCCATCACACATGGCTAATTTTTGTATTTTTCATAGAGGTGGGGATCTCCCTATGTTGCCCAGTCAGGTCTTGAACTCCTGGCCTCAAGTGATCCTCCTTCCTCAGCCTCTGAAATTCCTGGGATTATAGGCATGAGCCACCCTGCTCAGCCCCTGAACTTAAATTTTTTTTTTTTTTGGAGACGGAGTCTCGCTCTGTTGCCCAGGCTGGAGTGCAGTGGCTGGATCTCAGCTCACTGCAAGCTCCGCCTCCCGGGTTTACGCCATTCTCCTGCCTCAGCCTCCCGAGTAGCTGGGACTACAGGCGCCCGCCACCTCGCCCGGCTAGTTTTTTTTGTATTTTTTAGTAGAGACGGGGTTTCACCGTGTTAGCCAGGATGGTCTCGATCTCCTGACCTCGTGATCCGCCCGTCTCGGCCTCCCAAAGTGCTGGGATTACAGGCTTGAGCCACCGCGCCCGGCCTGAACTTACATTTTTGACACATATTGTCAACAGTATTTACACAGCATTGGTGAGTACCTTTATAACATCTCCATTTACCAAACATGGTATTAATTTGGCATATCCTGTAGCCTCTTAACCATGACTATGATAGAAAACGTCTAGGTTCCAATGGATTCATGGAATGGGAGGAGTGTAGTTAACTTTAGAAGTGGGGTTTTAATCCTTTACAGTATACTAAAAGATGTGAAACTCTTGAAAAGTTAAAAGTGCCATATAAATGTGTTATCTCTGTTAAATGCTTTTTCTAATCTAATTAAATAATTATTTTTTTGGCCAAGTAAACACTTTTCTAGCATAATGCTTTTTCAGTGTCCAATTCTGACATTGTAATAATAGCACAAGTGAAGTCAGAGAGGCTATAATGAAAAGACTGTAATGAGTTTCATGGAGGATGTGGAGAAATTGGAGCCCTCATTCATTGCTTGTGGGAATGTGAGATGGCACAACTGTTTTGGAAAACAGTTTGACAGTTCCTCAAAATGTTAAATGTAGAGTTACTGTACAACTTGGAAATTCTACTCCTCAGTATACCTAAGAGAAATTAAAATGTATATCCAAGAAAAATCTTGCATATAAATGTTCACAGCAGCATTATTCATGATAGCCAAAAAGTGAAAACAACCTAAATTTCCATCAACTGATGAATGAACAAACAAAATATGGTCTATCCATATAGTGGAATATTATTTGGCCATAAAAACGAATGAAATACCAATACATGCTACCATGGATGAACCTTGAAAATATTATGTTAAATGAAAACATCTAGTCAAAAAAGACAACACACTGTATGATTCCATTTCTGTGAAACATCAATAGTCAATTTATAAAGACAAAAGGTAGATTAGGGCTGCGTTAGTCTGTTTTTCTCGCTATAAAGGAATACCTGAGGCCGGGTGTGGTGGCCCACACCTGTTATCCAGCACTTTGGGAGGCTGAATTGAGCCCAGGAATTCAGTACCAGCCTGGCCAACATAGTGAAACACCATCTCTACTAAAAATGCAAAAATTAACTGGGCGTGGTGGTGGGTGCCTGTAATCCCAGCTGCTTGGGAGGCTGAGGTAGGAGAATCACTGGAACACAGGGGGTTGAGGTTGCAGTGAAATGAGATTGAGCCAGTGCACTCCAGCCTGGGCGATAGAGCGAGACTCCGTCTCAAAAAAAAAAAAAAAAAAAAAAAAACAAGGGGAATACCTGAGACTGAGTAATTTATAAAGAAAAGAGGTGTATTTTGGCTCACTGTTCTGCAGGCTGTATAGGAGTGCTGCCAGCATCTGCTTCTGGTGAGGGCCTCAGCAAGTTTATAATCATAGCAGAAGGTGAAGGAGGAGCAGGCATCACCTGCCCATAGAGGAACCGAGAGAGAGAGGTGGGGGAGGGGCCACAGGGCCACACTCTTTTTTTTTTTTTCTCCTGTCACCCAGGCTGAGGTACCATGGTGCGATCTCAGGCTCACTGTAACCTCTGTCTCCCAGACTCAAGCGATCCTCCCACTTCAGCCTCCCAAGTAGCTGGGACCTCAGGCACGCACCACCATGCCTGGTTAATTTTTGGCATTTTTTATAGGGATGGGGGTCTCTTGATGTTGCCCAGGCTGGTCTCGAACTGTGGAGCTCAAGTGATCCGCCCGTCTCAGCCTCCCAGCTGTGAGCCACTGCGCCTGGCCTGCACTCTTTTAAACAACCTGCTATTGAGTGAACTCTGAGTGAAAACCATAAAGTGAACTCATTACCATGAGAAGGGCACCACGCCATTTATGATGGATCCTCTCGAAGGACCCAAACATCTCCCACCAGGCCCCACCTCCAACACTGGGGATGACATTTCCACATGAGATTTGAAGGCAACAAAACATCCAAACCACGTCAAGTAGTTGCACAGAGCTGGGGGAATTTGGGGAAAAATCGGAGTGACTGCTAGTGGGTATAGAATTTACTTCCGGGGTTATGACCTGTTCAAAAATTGATTGTGGTGATGGTTACACAACTCTGTGAATATATTAAAAATGATTGAATTGTACACTTTATTTGGGTGAATTCTGTGGTATGCAAATTTGGTAAGAAATACACTCAGAGACAAAATGCTGTTTGATTAAATGCAATGGAAAGTGGAGCATTTGTTTCTTCTCTGAACTTGAAAGCTTAGAAGTACACGAAAGCCAAGATTTCAAAGGAATGGGAAAATGTATATTTGCAGCCACCAGCAATTGGGGACAATACTCACTCTAGAACTTGGATCAGAAATGTAACACATTCAGACTAATTTTATTCATTTATTTATTTTTATTTTTTATTATTTTCTGAGACGGAGTCTCGCTCTGTCACCCAGGCTAGAGTGCAGTGGTGCGATCTTAGCTCACTGCCAGCTCCGCCTCCCGGGTTCATGCAATTCTCCTGCCTCAACCTCCCTAGTAGCTGGGACTACAGGCGCCCACCACCACACCTGGCTAATTTTTTGTATTTTTAGTGGAGACAGGGTTTCACCGTGTTAACCAGGATGGTCTCGATCTCCTGACCTCGTGATCCACTCGCCTCAGCCTCCCAAAGTGCTGGGATTACAGGCGTGAGCCACAGCACCCGACCTATTTATTTTTTGAGATAGAGTCTTGCACTGTCACCTGAGCAGGACTGCAATGGCACGATCTTGGTTCACTGCAACCTCTACCTCCCACATTCAAGTGATTCTCCTCATCTCAGCCTCCCAAGTAGCTGAGATTACAGGTGTGCACCACCACGCCTGGCTAATTTTTTTGTATTTTGAGTACAGATGGGGTTTCACTATGTTGACCAAGCTGGTCTCGAACTCCTGACCTTGTGATCCGCCTGCCTCGGCCTCCCAAAGTGCTGGATTACAGGCATGAGCCACTGTGCCCAGCCATTCAGACTAATTTTTAAGGCACCATCCACAAAGTTGATGCAATTAAACAAACTAAATATAAACCCAAACTGAAGTTTTAGACCTCCCCAGTAAAAATAATTTAAACTATCACCCATCTCAGTGGAAAATCATAATTTGCATGGTATTTAGAAATGCCAGCTCTGCCTATCACGGGAGCCTAATCTGCCTATCAGAAGTGGATGCAATCTTGATTTATCTTTGACTTTAGCCAGGGGGAGGAAGACATTCCCACATAATAATCACATCCTTATAGAAATTGAAAACGTATGTTCGAGCCATGGTGGTCCTGCAGAAATATAACTCAGAAAGGGTCCCTTGATTCATTGTCACCATTCGTTTTGTTCACTGGAATAACCAGAGTTTTACCAGCCTTATACCATGACTGATAGCTCTTTCATAAAAGGATATTTTACAAAATATTGAAATGTACCCTATTTCTACCTGATAAATGCCTGGACCTGTAAACTTTGAACCCTCGTTGGCCTTTGTTGCTTGTGACCTTGTTTAAATGATTAATGTTCTTTTAACGACTGCAGGCTTTAGAAGGCAGCATGCATTCGCCATACGCAGGTCCTTTATTCGAGGCAAAATGAAGTTGTTCAAGCACAAAACTGCTGATAATATGCACTCTAGTACATAGTTGCATCATTTTTTAATTTCAGATATCCTACTAAAGAGGAAGGTTTTGTAGGTTATGTATTCTTCAGATATATATTTTTTATTTTAAAGAGTTGTAAAAGGTCCTTCAGTTTTTTAATTTCTGAAAAAAAATGAACACTATGTTGACACAACTTATTCATCATCTCTAAACTCAAAATGAATGGATAATTAGGATTACTTTATCATACTTTTTTTTTTTTGGACAGGGTCTTACTCTGTTGTCCAGGCTGGAGTTCAGTGACGTGGTCATGGCTCACTGCAGCCTTGACCTCCCAGGCTCAAGTGATCCTGCCATCTCCATCTCCCAAGTAGCTGAGACTACAGGCTGCGCCACCATAGTGGCTGATTTTTGTATTTTCTGTGGAGACGCAGTTTCACCATGCTGCCCAGGCTAGTCTTGAACTCTTGGGCTTAAGGTATTCTCCCACCTCAGCCTCCCAAAGTGAGGGATTATAGTCATGTCAGAGCCCGTCCTTATCAGACATTTTAAATTTTTATTGTTTGATCAAGGTTTTGCAGCATTTTGTACCACTTTGGTATTATCATCAAAGTTGGTGAGTTATATTATTATTGAACTATGTGAAGTCTCAATCCTCCGCCCAACTCCATCTCCTGTTAAAATTCAAAACTTAAATATCAAAGGTCTGCATTTATCAGAAGTCACTAGAATTATTTTCAGGGACTGGATGAAAAATGGACTGGATCTTTCTTAACTAACGTGTCTTGGAAATGGTGAAGACATAACAAATTTTTGTCATTGGCTTTATACTAGCCTTGAAAACAAAAGCCAAAAAAAAAAAAAAAAAAGGAAAAGTAAAGGAAGAAAAAAGGAAAAGAAGTTCTATCAGCCTACTAAATGTTTTATGAGCCCAGTGTCCCCTGAAAAGGTTCACAGGAAACTTTTTTTCAAATAAAATAAGTCTTTAGCAACTTGCTTGGTATATGTCATTATTCTCAGTGGGTAAAAGGATATTTGCAGCTCTGAAAATGAATGTGTTTCATAAAATACATTTTCTTATGACTATGGTAAGAAAAACCCTTTTGTTTATGGATGGGGAGCTGGGTGGAGAGAAGCAAGGGGGTTACCCTGTCACAATTAGGGAGAATGGCTTTGTTTTAAAGAGCCCATTTCCCCTGAAATCAATAGATTATTACCTCAGCACTACAAACAAGGTATTTCCTACCTCACCCAGGATCCACACCACTATTTGTAGGGTTTTTCTTTTTTTTTTTTTTAGCAGTTTACATAAAATATTACTAGAGGTAAGTTTTTTTTTCTCTAATGGCTCCAAGGTTAAAGTTGAAAATACCAGCTTGATGTTGTGCAGAGATGTGGCTATATTGAATGTCATTTCCACAGTTTCCAGTAAATCATTTCATTATCCATAATAATAATCTTCATTGGCTTTACAAATAATTGCTTTGCTAAACTTAAAGGAAGTCTGATTTTAATTTGCTATCTACATCTGCATTCTTATATTCTTTTTATAGATTTTTAACAAGTTATCAGTAGAATCTTCCTTCACTCAAACATAAGTGAAAGTTTTATCTATCTTGAGATATCACTGAAATAATTTATTGCTGGGGAAACAAAACCTTTTGTCTCAAAATATATTTCTTCCCGACAGCTGTGGTATTTCAGGGAAAGCACCAAAACTATGATGGTCTGGACTGCAATCAACTGTTCTTAATAGGAAATTTCACAGACTTTTAATAAGATATCCTCAAGTAATTTATGGAGAGAGGTTTTGAAGTGAAGCGGCATTGTTTGGCAATATGTTCTTCCTCTAATCTCAGGAAATTTAAATAAAAGAGTGCTCATTTCCTCTGAACTCAGCAGTTCTCCTTTCATGAAAGACTTAAAAAAAACACCTGCTGCAAGAGTCCCAAAACATGGTTTACTTGCTTCAAACAAAACTGTACAGAAATAAACAAATAAACAAACAAACAAATACACCAGCACTGGAATTCTCTTGTAGATTTCCTGATCTGTGACAGGTTAGGAGTTTTCACTAAGGAATCCAAAAGGACAGGGCTGTTTGAAAATCAGAAGAGAAATATCCTCTGTTTACACACTGTATGTAATCATCCCCAAGTATCCTGTTCCCTCGGACCAGTGGTTTCCAATCTGTCCCATATGGCAGGGATCCCCATCGCTTGCATGGCCACCTGAGCTCCGCCTCCTGTCAGATCAGTGGCAGCATTCGATTCTCATAGGAGCATGAACCCTACTGTGAACTGTGCATGTGAGGGATCTAGGTTGCACGGTCCTTATGAGAATCTAATGGCTGATGATCTGTCACTGTCTCCCATAACCCCCAGATGAGACTGTCTAGTTGCAGGAAAACAAACTCAGGTCTCCCACTGATTCTACATTATGGTGAGTCGTATAATTATTTCATTATATATTACTATGCAATAATAATAGAAACAAAGCGCACAATAAAAGTAATGTGTTTGAATCATCCCAAAATCATCCCAGCACCCTCCACACTCCAAGCTGTTGGTGGAAAAATCGTTTTCCAAGAAACTGGTCCCTGGTGCCAAAAAGGTTGGAGACCGCTGCCTATGGGGATCTCTATCCCCCACCAAGCTGTTTTCTTGATGTTATCTTGATACTATCGCTAATTCTTCCCATTAAAGCTTCTACACTCATCTTATTTGATTTATCACCATTTTGTTGCAAGTTTTGTTTGTTTGGTTTGGTTTGGTTTTGGTTTATAACATTGTTGTTTTCCGACTTAAAAATTGAACTTTAGGCTGGGCGCAGTGGCTCACACCTGTAATCTCAGCACTTTGGGAGGCCGAGACGGGTGGATCACGAGGTCAGGAGATCGAGACCATCCTGGCTAACACAGTGAAATCCCATCTTTACTAAAAATACAAAAAATTAGCCAGGCATGGTGGTGGGCGCCTGTAGTCCCAGCTACTCGGGAGGCTGAGGCAGGAGAATGGTGTGAACCCGGGAGGCAGAGCTTGCAGTGAACAGAGATCACGCCACTGCTCTCCAGCCTGGGCAAGATAGCAAGATTCTGTCTCAAAAAAAAAGAAAAAAAAATTGAACTTTAAACTCTATTTACCTGTATTTGTAATGATAAGTTCATTATCAGGTTAAGCCAACATTCATTCCATTTGGTTCCTGAATGGTATAGCCAGCAGATGGACTAGATCTGTGCCTGTCATGCTTTAACACAGCATGTGTGCACAAATCACTTAGGCCTTGTGTTTAAAAAGGTGATTCTGTCTTAGCAGGTCTGATTTGAGGCCAGAAACTTCTCATTCCTAACAAGCTCTTGAGTGATGCCAATGGTGCTGGCCCTCGGACTGCACTTAGAGTAGCAAAGAAAGGTCCCTTCCAACTTCAGATGTCATTTCCTAGGGTTCCGGGGGGGTTCTTGTAGAGTCACTGGAGAGTTTGTGAAATGGTCCCAAATCCTGATGAGAAAAGTTAAAAAGTTTTGGCAGCTACATATATTCCCCTTCTTTAGGAAATGCAAACAGGAGAAGAAAAAGAAGCCCAGCGTTCACTGATGAGCAGCAAGTGTGATGTCTTGGGTCAAGAGAAAACGGCTTTGTTCATTTTCATGTTATCACCTTCTCTCCGTCTCTCCCTTTTCTTCCAATAACCTTGACCTCTCTCCCCCACACACATTCAGCTGCGTAGCTCCTGTACTTACATAAATTTTGCTTTTATTCACCAAGCATCATTCAGAAACTCACAACTGCACTGTTAAAAGAAAAGAAAAAAAGACACTGAGCTGTGCCTCTGATAAGATATATACGAAGTTCCTCAAAGCATCACTGTGTTCTCAAAGAAGGACGGGAGGCAATGTAGATTCACCATATATGTTCCCGAGATATCCTGAGGCTTTAGCCACTAATACACGAGGCTTCTTTCTCCAATGTAACTCATTCCTACCTTATTCATGGTATACCTGTAGCTAGGGATGAATGATTCTTAAGCCTGCAGCCAAGATATGAATCAAAAAGTTTCCCCAAGGTTAAAAAATAATTGGCTAGCCTAGAATCTACTGTTGTGGGCCAGGTTTCATGGATTATTCTTTTTTTTTCCCTTTAGGGCAAGAGGTATACTAATTTAGAAAGGTAGAAAACTTGTATCTTAGTTTTCTGATATCTTGTTTCCATTTTTCTTTCTTTCTTTCTTTTTTTTTTTTTTTTTTGAGACAGAGTCTCGCTTGGTCACCTAGGCTGGAGTGCAATGGTGCGATCTCAGTTCACTGCAAGCTCCACCTCCTGGGTTCACACCGTTCTCCTGCCTCAGCCTCCCGAGTAGCTGGGACTACAGGCACCCACCACCACGCTCAGCTAATTTTTTGTATTTTTGGTAAAGACGGGGTTTCCCGTGTTAGCCAGGATGGTCTTGATCTCCTGACCTCGTGATCAGCCTGTCTCAGCCTCCCAAAGTGCTGGGATAACAGGCGTGAGCCACCACGCCTGGCCTTGTTTCCATTTCTCAAAGGTAAAGGTCAAGTGACCAGGCATGGTGGCTCACACCTATAATCCCAGCCCTTTGGGAGGCTGAGGCAGGCAGATCACCTAAGGTCAGGAGTTCGAGACCAGCCTGCCCAACATGGTGAAACCCATCTCTATTAAAAATACAAAAATTAGCTGGGCATGGTGGCGGGCACCTGTAATCCCAGCTACTCGGGAGGCTGAGATGGGATGATAGCTTGAACCCAGGAGGTGGAGGTTGCAATGAGCTGAGATTTCACCACTGCACTCCAGCCTGGGCACAAGACTCCATCTAAAAAAAAAAAAAAAAAAGGGCTGGGCATGGTGGCTCATGCCCATAATCCCAGCACTTTGGGAGGCCGAGGCAGGCAGATCACAAGGTCAAAAGGTCGAGACCATCCTGGCCAACATGGTGAAACCCCATCTCTACCAAAAATATAAAAATTAGCTGGGCATGGTGGTGCACACCTGTAGTCCCAGCTACTTGGGAGGCTGAGGCAGGAGAATTGCTTAAACCCAGGAGGCAAAGGTTGCAGTGAGCCGAGATCACACCACTGCACTCCAGCCTGGTGACAGAGCGAGACTCTGTCTCAAAAAAAAAAAAAACAAAAAACGAAGTACAGGTAAAGGATAACAACCTGAATTTCCCATTCCACTTTGTAGATGAATACCCAGTTTAATGAAAGAAGAGACTTCAAGAACATTCATGTTACATTGGGTGAATGTAAGTGGAAATAATTTTTAAATCTTTCAAGATACTATTTTTTCTAAAATTCCAAATCCATTCATGTAAGCCTTAGACCAGATCATTTGAATCATTGAGAAACTACAACAACGAATGTCTGACATAAATTCGAAAGCTCTTCAGCAACTGCAACAAAGCAAACAAAATGATGGAGAATGCAGCAGGGAATGAGGGAGGGAAAAGCAGGCTAGAGTTAAATAGTTATCTCTTTCTGGGAAGGTTTCCTGTTGGAGGAACATTTAGAGCTATGAGGGAGAGAGGGAATGCCCACTCAGCCGGTATAATCAATTCAAAGGGTCAGTAGTGTGGCAGAGGATACCCACAGATGACCCTCAGTTCCAGTTATTTATTGCTGCATAACAAGCGATCCCAAGACTCAGTGGCTTAAAACAATAGCTCTTTTTCTTACATCTCACAATTTTGTGGGTCAGGATTTTGACCAGGGTATAGCTGTTCCATGTGGTGTCAACAGAGGTCACTTGGAAGTATTCAGCTGGTGGGTGAGCTTATCTGCAGGATCCAAGATGGCGTCACTCAAATGTCGGGAGACTTGACAAGAGGACATGAGGGATGGCTGTAAGACAAGGCTCAGCTACATTTGTCGACTAGGATGCCTTCATGGGGCTTCTTCAGCATGGCAGCTTGAGGGGTGGGACTTCTTATAAGAGCCACCGCATGAGTGATCAAGCGGGAATCTATATGACTTTTTATGATCTATCTTTGGAGGTCACATAGCATCACTTTCCTGTACTTTTTGTCAAAGCAGTGATAAGCCTGCCTGTTTTCAAACAGAAGTGATACAGACCCCATCTCTTGAAGGGATAGTGTCAAAGAATTTGTGGCCTCTTTAAAAACTGCCACACCGTAAAACTCATGAAATACTTCTAGAAATGGTGGAGCTCAGCAATTAACTATTGGTTACCAAGTGAATGTAAACTCAAACAAATGTACCTTAGTTCTCAGTGTATGCATAAAAATATATATTTAAAATAAAAGCTGCTGCTTCTTTGTCTCATTCTGTCACCCAAGCTGGAGTGCAGTGGAATAATCTTAGTTCACTGTAGCCTCCAACTCCTAGGCTCAAGCAGTCTTCCCACCTTAGACTCCTATAGAACTGTATAGGAATGTGCCACCACACCTAGCTAATTGAAAAATGTTTTTTCTAGAGATGGGGTCTCCTTATGTTGCCCAGGCTGGCCTCAAACTCCTGGCCTCAGGCAATCCTCTGGCCCTGGCCTCCAAAAATCCGGGGATTACAGGCATGAGCCACCATGCCCAGGCAAAAATTGGATATTCTTATTCACATTATATTCAGATGTACAAAATAAGTCCTTTAAAATTTTGTTATTCAATTTGGCAAAAATTCAGTTACTTTTTAAAATATTACATCACAGCCCTGTCTTATTTTATTGCCATCTACTTTGTAAAATAAGCAAACAATGGTATCTACTATCAATTACATGACAATAAATTGTAGCTTTTGCTAAGAGCAATACACTATCGCTTATTGTAAAGTATTTTTTGTGTTAGGATTTTATGCACTTTTCTGAAAAATAGATAATGAGTAGATTACAAAGTGTTTCCATGTCTATGAATTTCATTACATGGGGGAACAAATTCGTGTTGTTAGAAGCAGTAGTCATAGTTTGTTTAAAGGCTTTGTACCACATATCACCTTCATTTCTTTACTAACCATTTCTGAAATCCTGCCCACAACTTTGCAAGTAGGTTATTAAATTTTATTAACTAACAAAATAAATTAAAATTTGGAAAAGATTTTTTTGAAAGAGAATGATGTAAAATGAGGTTCTTACACATCAAGTTATTCACTGTCATATTGGTCTCTCTGCTCTGGCAGCAGCTGAGATTTGCATACAGTTAATAAAAATAAAATTGGCAAGAATGTGAAAAATCGAGACCCTGGAATAGTCTGGCTCATCAGAGAAAGTGGCAGCCTCACACCATCTTAAGGGGACTGCCTAAGCACTTGATTCTCTTAGATGATGTGATCCTAGATAACCTCTCTCTAGCCTTTTATATGTAGGTCAATTAAATATAAATATTCTTGGGGAGTGACTGCTAATGGGTACAGGGTTTCTTTGGGGGGTGATGAAAATGAAATTAGATGGTGGTGATAACTGCACAAGCTTCTGAAAAAAATACTGAACTGTACATTTTTAAAAAGTAAATTTTATAGTATGCGGATTATATCTTAATAAAAATATAAACATTCTATTAATAATACAGGATCCCTATAGAAAAATGTGGAAAAGAAATGTTAACAACTGAAAACCTTTAAAAATACTTTAACAAGTGAAGTTATTATATATAATCTATGTAGAACACAATCTAATTTATATTTTCTACCATGTGTTGACAGTACCGGCAACAGTGAGGTATTAAATTCTGCAGTCAGGGAAAATGAATAGTGAGTTAATCTTTGCCACTTGTCCCCACTTACAATCACCACGCCAACCACCCTCCCTAAACTGCTCATTAAAATGTCATGGAAAGAATGTGACCTGGCCTCTACAGCCTTGCTTTAATAAGACTATCGGCACCACCAAATCAATATGTAAACCCACATACTCCATTTTTATCAACTATTCAAAGCAGTGTTTATCTTGAAACTCATTTGAAGCCACAGCACCCAAAAACTGCCCACTAACCTGAGAATTGCTGCTCGTAACTGTTAGCATTTGCTTGTTTGTGTAACATGGATAGCTTCCCTTTTTGTCATTTTTTCACTTCAACGGTTTTATCCATTATTAAGGCTCACTTGGTGTTAAAAGTACATTTTTATCAGTCTCTTCACTCCAAAAGGGCCACAAGAATGCCTGCCAATAACTAGTACTTAGAGAATATGATTTGCTACTAAAGTACTGAGGTGATCAAAAAAAAGTGTCTTTCAAATTCCAAGCATAAATTGTCAAAGAAAAGTTCATGAATTAAGTCATCAAATACTGGCGTTGTAGCCATAATACAAAAGCCTCCACCATACTCTTTCACCACAAAAATACTGGCCCATTTTCTCCACTGGAAATCAATCTATGCTGGATTTGCTTCTGAAAATAGAAGGGACCATGGTGCTGCTAAGAGCACTGAGAGGGCAGGTCAAAGTCATGTACAGCAGCGCAGCCAGCAGGGCAGCAGCTCACTGTGAGTCCGGGGCACAGACACTGAAGTAGCGAAGCCATCGGGGGTGTGCTTTTGCCTGCAGCGCTCCCTCTCTGGTGTTCTCAGAACCCCTGGGGGCTCTGACTACCCTTGTGATGCCTGGAGCCCTTTGATGTGTCTCCCCACCCAAGCTGTCACCTCTGACCATGCCCCGTGCTTCCAAATGAGTCCTCCCATATCCCTATCAAAGCTCCAATTTCCTCATTGACCCCTCCCCATCGATGTTAGAAAAGTGATATAGAACACGTACATGATGATGTTTTGAAAACTGCACAGCTCTATATAAATGGCCTTTGTTATTGTAACCAACATGTTAATCCTCAGTGTGGTTTATGTGCATATTAAAAGGGGCTGCTTGTGGTGATACCGTGACCCAAGGAATAAATCTCTAGTGGTAGAATGGTAAATGGGAGGAACGTTTTGGGAAACAGAGGTTTCCCAGCCAGTCAGCCAGTCAATTAGCTATAAATCACAAGGTATAGGTGTTACCTACTCTGCAACTTTGTTAAACAGACAAGGCTTCTGTATTTCATTGGTGTGTGGTTAGACGCTGAACTTGGCATCTTGAGTGTTAAATTGTTTATTACTGGGTGGATACTATCCACATGGCTTAAAAAATGTCTGTCACCTCAGTGAGTTTTCCACTATATTTATCAAAAATTTATTATTTTCTTGGAGCATTGGTTGTCCAAGGGTGTCCCTTGTACCCTGGCCCTTTGTTTAACCCACCAGGCACCATGACCTCACTCTTCCTGAAAGGAAGGCACAAACAGCAGCAGCCTCCTGGGTCCCAGATTGTCTCATCACTTCTGTCATCTTTCACTCTACTGTATCAGATTCTTGGCTCCACATCCTGACTTCAGTTATGCTAGTTATGCTGCTGTCTCTTCTGTTTGAAGATCCACCCACACACATCTCCTGGTTTTTTGAGCTTTGGATTTTCACAAGATTCTAAACTCCATTCCCTCTCTTAGTTTTGGTACCCCACTTAGTTTCTGATGAGAAACTCCTTTATATTCACTCCTTTAAATTCAGTCTTACCTTGGCCTGGCACAGTGGCTCACACCTGTAATCCCAGCACTTTGGGAGGCCGAAGTGGGCGGATCACTTGAGGTCAGGAGTCCGAGACCAGCCTGGCCAACATGGTGAAACTCTGTCTCTATTAAAAATACACAAAAGGGCCGGGCACAGTGGTTCACGCCTGGAATCCCAACACTTTGGGAGGCCGAGGCGGGTGGATCACGAGGTCAGGAGATCGAGACCATCCTAGCTAACACAGTGAAACCCCGTCTCTACTAAAAATATAAAAAATTAGCCGGGCATAGTGGCAGGTGCCTGTAGTCCCAGCTCCTCGGGAGGCTGAGGCAGGAAGTGGAGCTTGCGGTAAGCTGAGATCGCATTACTGCACTCCAGCCTGGGCGACAGAGCGAGACTCCGTCTCAAAAATAAATAAATAAATAAATAAATAAACAAACAAACAAACAAACAAACAAACATACACCAAAGGCCAGGAGAGGCGGCTCATGGCTGTAATCCCAGCACTTTGGGAGGCTGAAGCAGGTGGATCACCTGAGGTCAGGAGTTCAAGAACAGCCTGGCCAACATGGCAAAACCCTGTCTCTAAAATAAAAAAATTAGCCAGGCATGATGGTGCATGCCTGTAATCCCAGGTACTGGGGGGCTGAGGCAGGAGGATCGCTCGAACCTGGAGGGCAGAGGTTGCAGTGAGCCGAGATTGTGCCACTGCACTCCAGCTTGGGCAACAGAATGAGACTCTGTCTCAAATACCACAAAACTAGCTGGATGTGGTGGTGCATGCCTATAATCCCAGCTACTTGGGAGGTGAGGCAGGAGAATCACTTGAACCTGGGAGGCAGAGGTTGCAATGAGCCAATATCGTGCCACTGCATTCCAGTCTGGGTGACAGAGCAAGACTCTGTCTCAAAAAAAAAAAAAAAAAAAAAAGGAAAAAAAGAAAAAGAAAAAGAAACAAAATCTTACCTTTAACCCTGTTGATGGTTACGTGAGACAATAATTTGTTATATAATGGCCTACTTAACCTCATTTTACTGGGACAACCTGAGAAAATGATTCTTTTATTTTGTAACATTATAAACACCATTTACCAAACTTATATGGTGCCAAAAGCGTGACATATTTTTGCACGTCTTAAACAGAAAGTATTTTCATCATATGGTATTTAATGCCTCACATTTAACTTGAGGAGACATTCTGTCATTACCATTTGCGCTTGCTGTGCAAGCAGCAGTGGAAATAAAGAATGCCCACGATTTTTTTTTTTTTGTTTCTTTTGGCAAAAATAAGTTGCTTTTTGACACTTCAAATATCAAGGTAAATTCAGCCAATTTAGACTTGGCCCATCTTTATACAACATTTTTAAAGGAAGAGGGCACTGTTATTGGTATTGTAGTTTATGTGTGCATGGTTGGTGGCAGTTCTTTTGAGGGGTAAACATCAAGGCTAAATCTGTGGTTTTATAAATGTAAACAAACTGGTTTGATTTTAGCTATGACCAAACAGATGTGCTCGGAAGAACTCTTTGTTCCATCCCGATCCATATAACTTCCAATTTCCAAGTGGTACACACGATAGATTAGCACTCCGCATCTGTCCGAGTTCCTTCTAAATAGTAGCGTTCTCATACAGCAGAGGCCAGGAAGCAGAAATGACACCTCCTAGAGTCACTTGAAGCTAAGTTTGTGATTTCCTAGCGTTGCTGTAACAAATTACCACAAATTAGGTGGCTTAAAACAATAGAAATGGCCCAGGGCAGTGGCTCACTCCTGTAATCCCAGCACTTTGGGAGGCTGAGGTGGGTGGATCACGAGGTCAGGAGTTCAAGACCAGCCTGGCCAAGATGGTGAAATCCCGTCTCTACTAAAAATACAAAAATTAGCTGGGTGTGGTGGTGCATGTCTATAGTCCCAGCTACTCAGGAAGCTGAGGCAGGCAAATTGCTTAAACCCGGGAGGCAGAGGTTGCAGTGAGCCGAGATTGCCATTGTACTCCAGCCTGGGCAACAGAGCAAGACTCTGTCTCAAGAAAAAGGAAAGAAAAGAAAAGAGAAGAGAAAAGAAACGCAAAGCAAAGCAAAGCAAAGAAAAGAAAAGAAAAGAAAAAAAAAGAAAAGAAAAGAAAAGAAAAAAAAAAGAAAAGAAAAGAATGATGTCACAGCTCTGGAGGCCAGAGGTCCAAAACCAATGTGTTGTCCAGGCTGTGTCCCTCTGGGGGTTCTAAGGGAGATTCCTTCCTTGCCTCTCCCAGTTACCTGTGCCTCCAGGCATTCTTTGGTTTGTGACTGCATCACTCTAATTTCCACCTCGTCTTCACACACCCTTCCCTCCTCTCTGTGTCTTCTCTTCTGTCTCCTATAAGGACACTTATCATCGGATTTAGGGCCCACTCAGGTAATCAGGATGATCTCATTTAAAATCCTTAACATAAATGCATTTGCAAAGGCCTTTTCCTCCCCAAATAATGCCACATTCTCGGGTTCCCGGTGGACCAGACTTCCGGGGAGCCAGCCTTCAACCCAGCGCGCCAGAGCTTCTGGATGTAAACGAGGCTCTGTCTGTGAGATGCACTGTGTGGAGTTGCAAGGCGGAAGTGAGGAGGGAGCTGTCTTTCTACTGCTCCGGCTGAAGCTGTTGGCAATCACGGGTATGGTGACCTTGGGATTTACTGAAACAAGTTAACAGGAAACAGCCTTTAAATTAGTGAAGGTCAAAGGCAGTTGCAGGACTGTGGGGTGGCTTCTTGATTTCAAGAGTGCAGCTCCAGCTCTGTGTTCTTCAAATCAACAGGGGCCTGATGATCCCCGCCTTCCCAAGTGGAGCAGATACAGCTCCCTTTTGAGTCAGTTCTTCGGTGTTGTGCTGGGAGCTTCTGGGGTCCAACCTAGAACCTACAACTTTAGTATATAATTCCCTGTATTCAATCCCTTTCTGCTTAAAATAATAAGTTAGTCCTGTTTCCTGCAACTGAACTCTGCCAATACATTTTTTTTTTGCAGCTGAAAGTAATTTTTTAATATTTAAAATAGTATAATTTTACCCAGCACTTTGGGAGGCCGAGGCAGGTGTAACACTTGAGGTCAGGAGTTCAAGACAAACCTGGCCAATGTGGTGAAACCCCGTCTCCACTAAAAATACAAAAATTAGCCAGGCGTGCTGGTTTGCACCTGTAATCGCAGCCACTCGGGAGGCTGAAGCAGGAGAATAGCTTGAACCAGGGAGGTGGAGGTTGCAGTGAGACGAGATAGTGCCACTGCACTCCAGCCTGGAGGACAGATCAAGACTCTGCCTCAAAAATAAAGTAAAATATAATAAAATAAAATAGCATCACCTTAGATTCGGCTCTATACACTCTCTTAGGTTTGGCTCATGGTGAGCAGGCCAAAAAATGATTTGAATAATGAAGCATAAGAGTTTTTTTTTTTTTTTTTTCCTTTAGACTGAGCCTCACTGTGTCACCAGGCTGGAGTGCAGTGGCGCAATCTCAGCTCACTGCAACCTCCACCTCCCAGGTTCAAGCAATTCTCCTGCCTCAGCCTCCCAAGTAGCTGGGACTACAGGAGTGTGCCACCACACCTGGCTAATTTTTGTATTTTTAGTAGAGACAGGGTTTCACCATGTTGGCCAGGCTGGTCTCTAATTCCTGACCTCAGGGGATCTGCCCACCTTGGCCTCCCAAAGTGCTGGGATTACAGGCATGAGCCATCACGCCTGGCCAAAAGCAGTAACTTTTTTATGACAACCATCTAAGCACCATAGGCCTATTCTTGCCCACAAGAGTTTACCTCACTATTCTACCTACTTATGAGCTAGGTGTTAGGCATATTCTCTGTATTGAAGCTTGAGAGGTAGTATGTTCTTAATTAGAATCAAGATTCTCTTTTTTTTCCCTTAAAATAGGTGTAATAACAGTGAAACAGACCAACTAGTGAGTCTTTATCGCTGAAACTACTCGTTAAATTTATTGGTTCTTTGATGTCCAATTCATGGCAAACTCTCATGGTTATTTTGCCAAAGGAAGTCAAAGTCATCAAGATGCATTTTTTAATGGGGATTGATACACTTTTATGAAAGGAACTTAGTGGGATTTTTAAAGAACATCCATTTCTCTTCTTCCTAAGTACAATAACCTTGCCGTGGCCCCTCTAGGCCACTCAACACCAATGTGAATTTGTTGTTCACAACCCATCTGACAAAGTGTTCTGACTTTTTCACCTAAATATCAACAACTTTCAATTATCCAGGAGAAAAAAACATCATTATCAAAAGTCTTTCTCATACTGATTCTACGGAAACCACTGGCCATATAGAGGAAAAATAACAAGCAGCAGAAGTTTAGATTGGGACATTCATCTTTCCTTTGTGATAAAAAGTTAGGCTGTGACTTGGGAACTCACTACACGCTTCATTGGCAGAAACGCTCTCTTTCTGCTTGAAAGCGTGGGTACTTCAGAAGTGCCTCCCCTTGCTAGGACGAGTAAAAACAATATCATTTTCCCTGATAGCTGCTGAATTGAAGTGAAGGCTTATTTATTTAAACTTTTGAAGCATGAAGCAAAACGCAGCCAGTATGTACAATGTCTGTCTTAGAGACCATAAGTCAGAGATAAGAGTTTATGAAGCGTTAGGTCAGCAGGATGAGTCCTGCTTTCTCATGTAAACCACACAGCGCCCAAGCTTGCAGCATCAGCCTCTGAATCCCCCTTAAAAAGCAATGGTTTCAGCTCCATCATTCCCACTATTACACAATTCCATTACTGCTCCTTTCTTTACAAAAATATGTTTTGAATTATTCCACTACTGATTGTTGGTGAAAAGCTCTTTTATTACTTGCTAACAGCATTTGTTATTACCAAGAGTAGTGAGTCTGAAAGCCTTGCTCTTCATCCATCCGAAGGTCAGCCCCACACAACACCGTGGGGTTGCCAAATCCCATCACATCAGCACCTGACTGCTCCTGTGAGCTTCACATATTTCTTAAAACCTGGCTTGGAGGCCTGCAGCCTGACCTCCTGCAGTGGAACCTCCTAGCGAGTTATCTCCAGAGCTGCTTGAGCAAAAGTTCAAGTTGCTAAAACAGGTGTAAAAGGTGAACTTTAACAACCGCCCTGTTAATTAGTCCTTTTACTTTCACCTAAACACAAGCCCTGCACTAGACCCCAGGAACCTTCTAAGGCGCACAGTTTTTCTTAATTTTTTTGTTATGCTCCAAAATACACTGTCCTACCTCCCATCCCTCATTTTAGGATGAGATTCTACATTCCTTTCCTATTGTGGCTGTAACAAATGGCTACAAATATAATGGCTTAAAATAACAGAAATTTATGCTCTCCGAGTTCTTTGTTTGTTTTTATTTGTTTTTTGTTTTGAGACAGAATCTCACCCTGTTGCCCAGACTGGAGTACAATGGCATGATCTCAGCTCACTACAATCTCTGCCTCCAGGGTTCAAATGATTCTCCCGACTCAGCCTCCCGAGCAGCTGGGATTACAGGCGCCCTCCACCATGCCCAGCTAATTTTTGTATTTTCAGTAGAGACAGGGTTTCACTATGTTGGCCAGGCTGGTCTTGAACTCCTGACTTTGTGATCTGCCCGCCTGGGCCTCCCAGACTTCTGGGATTGCAGGTGTGAACCATCGAGCCCGGCCTAGTCTCTCCTAGCTCTGAAAGACAGAAGTCTAAATTGAGTTTTATGAGGCTAAAATCAAAATGTCCACATGGCTGGTTCTTTCTGGAGGCTCTGGGGGGAGTTTGTTCCGTGTCTGTCCGGCTTCTGGAGTCTCAGGCGTCCTTTGGTTTGTGGCCACAGCACTTCAGTCCCTGCTTCCTTTGTCACACTGTCTTCCCTTTCTGTTGTCAAATCTCCATCTCTCTCTCTCGTAAGGACACTTGGGATTACGTTTAATGTCTACCCAGATAATCCAGGATAATTTCTGCATCTCAAGATCTTTAACTTAATGACATCTGCAAAATGTCTTTTGTCATATAAAATAACATTCACAGGTTCCAGGGATTAAGTTATGGACATCTCTGGTGGGAATGGGGATGCCACACACAATTGGCCTATCTTAGGCCCTAAGTGCAAATTAATGCTATTGCTATTATTTTCTTTTATGTGGTACGTTTTCTTTTTAAACTTGGATGTTCAAAGAACACGATGCTTTATTAGTGTAGCAATTCTCTAACGAAAAAATCTTCAGGAGTCTGTGGATCCTTACAGATGGATGGAACTCTAAATAGTCAAAGGTTTTGATATTAAATCTAAAAAAATTTAATTCAATTTTAAAAAATTTAATTCCCCTACTTCTCAGATTGTGGTTTCTAAATACCATTTTCCTCTAAAATGACCCAAACCTTCTTGGAGAAATAGCTGATTCCAGGTCCATGGTTGGAAATCCACAAGATGAGCCTGCAGCATCTTTCTGTGAAAGTTAGAATGCCTTCAAAGATGTCTGAGGTGTCTTAAAAGGACCGAAGAGACAACTTGAAAAAGCTCCCACTGGCCAATAATCCCAATGGATGGAAATACATCAAATATACATAAATTCGTGAGTTTAAACTGATATTTTATTTTATTTTATTGTGACAGAGTTTCACTCTTGTCACCTAGACCGGAGTGCAATGGCATGATCTCAGCTCACTGCAACCTCTGCCTCCTAGGCTCAAGCAATTCTCCTGCCTCAGCCTCCCGAGTAGCTGGGATTACAGGGGTGCACCACCACATCCAGCTAATTTTGTATTTTTAGTAGAGACAGGGTTTCACCATGTTGACTAGGTTGGTCTCAAACTCCTGACCTCAGGTGATCCGCCTGTCTCAGCCTCCCAAAGTGCTGGGATTACAGGCATGAGCCACCACACAGGCCTCAACTGCTATTTTAAAAAGACCTCCCTTGTTAGCTTTGAAGAATGCTGGGGAATCAATTTACTATTTAAAATTTGGTAGATAAAGGGAAAGAAACAAGAATTTATCGTGCTTTTCTTGTGTGAACTATATCCCAGAGTAATCAAATAGTTGATGAGAGCAAGTTTCTTTTTATAGAATTATTTCGGCCGGGCGCGGTGGCTCACGCCTGTAATCCCAGCACTTTGGGAGGCCGAGGCGGGTGGATCACAAGGTCAGGAGATCGAGACCGTGGTGAAACCCCGTCTCTACTAAAAATAGAAAAAATTAGCCGGGCGCGGTGGCGGGCGCCTGTAGTCCCAGCTACTCGGGAGGCTGAGGCAGGAGAATGGCGTGAACCCGGGAGGCGGAGCTTGCAGTGAGCCGAGATTGCGCCACTGCACTCCAGCCTGGGCGACAGACCGAGACTCCGTCTCAAAAAACAATTAAAAAAAATAGAATTATTTCAGCTGATACATGATGAAGGAATTCTGGAATTAGAACATCAAGCTAATCCCTAATTAATTAGAGGATTGTGCAACACCTAATGGATTAATAGATCTAGAAAATGTTGATTTGTGGCTGCTAATATCACAAAAACTAAAATAACCAGGCACAGATGCCTCCTGGTAGAAATACACACCCACAAACTATTACCTATAAAGCATCCCTCACACCTGTAATCCCAGCACTTTGGGAGGCTGAGGCGGGGGAATCACAAAGTCAGGAGATCGAGACCATCCTGGCAAACACAGTGAAACCTGGTCTCTACTAAAAATACAAAAAATTAGCTGGGCGTGGTGGCAGGCGCCAGTAGTTTCAGCTACTCAGGAGGCTGAGGCAGGAGAATTGCTTGAATCCGGGAGGCGGAGGTTGCAGTGAGCCGAGATCGCACCATTGTACTCCAGCCTGGGCGAAAGAGTGAGACCTCGTCTAAAAAAAAACACCAAAATGAATCTAATCAAAACTCTAGACCTAATTACCATATATATACAGGAAATGCAGGGGAGAAAAGAACATGCTAAACAATACTAGATAGGTGCAGTTTATAACATTCATATGGGAAATACTCTACAGAACCAAATTGCAAGGAAAAAAAAGATGGAGGGGTAAATTTATAAACTAAAAGAGATTCAATGACCAATCACAAAGTTTACATTCTAGTGCATCCTTGTTCAAAAATATGTGAAAATTAAACAATAAGACAATCAAGGAAATGTGGACTCTGACCAGATAGTTGATGATGTTAAGGAATTGTGATTCATTTATTTAAGAGGTTTTTTTTGGTTTTTTTTGTTGTTGTTGTTTTGGTTTTTTTTTTTTTTTTTTTTTTTCAGACAGAGTCTCACTGTGTCATCCAGGCTGGAGTGCAGTTCTTCTGTCTCTGATCACTGCAATCTTCGCCTCCCGGATTTAAGCGATTCTCGTGCCTCAGCCTCCTGAGTAGCTGGGATTAAAGGTGCATGCCACCACACCAAGCTAATCTTTTGTATTTTTAGTAGAGATGGGGTTTCACTATATTGGCCAGGCTGGTCTGGAACTCCTGGCCTCAGGTGATCCTCCCACCTCACCTCCCAAAGTGCTGGGATTACAGGTGTGAGCCACCGAGCCTTGCCTTAAAAGACTTTTTTTTTTTTTTTTTGAGGCGGAGTCTCGCTCTGTCGCCCAGGCTGGAGTGCAGTGGTGCGATCTCCACTCACTGCAAGCTCCAGCTCCCAGGTTCACACCAGTCTCCTGCCTCAGCCTCCCGAGTAGCTGGGACTACAGGTGCCCACCACCATGCCCGGGTAATTTTTTGGTATTTTTTAGTAGAGATGGGGTTTCACGGTGTTAACCAGGATGGTCTTGATCTCCTGACCTCGTGATCCGCCCGCCTCAGCCTCCCAAAGTGTTGGGATTACAGGCGTGAGCCACCGCACCTGGCCAAAATACTATTTTTAAGTGCAGTTCTAGGTTCACAGCAAGATCCAAAAAACGTACAGAGATTTCCCATATCTCCCGCCATCTCCACACAATCACAGCCCACTCCATTATCAACACCTCCCACCAGAGTGGTACATTTCTTACAACTGATGAACCTACGTGGACATATCATAATCCCCCAAAGCCCCTAGTTGACTTCAGGGTTCACTCTTAGTAAATTCTACGGGTTTGCACTAATATATAATGACATATATCCAGCATTATGGTATCATCCAGTGTATTGTCACTGCCTTAAACAGTCTGTGCTCTTCCTATTCATCCCTGCCCCACACCCATCCCAGACCCTGGCAACCACTGAGGTTTTACTGTCTCCATTGTTTTGCCTTTTCCAGAATGTCATGTAGTTGGAATCATACAGTATGTAGAGCTTTCAAATTGGCTTTCTTCTCTTAGAAGTATGCATCAAAGTTTCTTCCACGCCTATTCATAGCTTGATAGCTTATTTCTCTTTAGCACTGAATAATATTCCATTGTCTGCATGTGCCACAGCTTACCTGTTCACTTACTGAAGAAAATCCTGGTTGCTTCCAAGTCTTGGCAGCATGAATAAAGCTGATATAAACACTTGTGTGCAGGCTTTTGTGTTTTCAGTTCATTTGGATAAATATGAAGGAGCACAACTGCTGAATCATGTGACAAGAATATGTTTGGTTTCTTAAGACACCACCGAACTGTCTTCCAAAGTAGCTGTAGCAATTTGTAATGGTATGGAGAGTTCTGTTGCTCCACATCCTGGCCAACATTGGGTGTTGTCAGTGTTCTGGGTCATTCTAATAGTTTAGTAGTGGAATCTCCCTACTGTTTTTTGTTTGTTTGTTTTGTTTTCTTTTTTGAGATGGAGTCTCACTGTGTCACCAGGTTGGAGTGCAGTGGTGCAATCTTGGCTCACTGCAACCTCTGCTTCCTGGGTTCAAGTGATTCTCCTGCCTCAGCCTCCTGAGCAGCTGGGACTATAGGTGCGTGCCACCACGCCCAGCTAATTTTTGTATTTTTTAGTAGAGATGAGGTTTCACCATGTTGGCCAGGATGGTCTCAATCTCTTGATCTCATGATCCACCTGCCTCAGCCTCCCAAAGTGCTGGGATTACAGGTGTGAGCCACTGTGCCCGGCTTCTCCTTACTGTTTTAATTTTTATTTCCCTAAGGACATATGATGGGGAGCATCTTTCCACATGCTTACTTGCCACTTTCTCTAGTGAGGAATTTGTTAAGGTCTTTGGCCCATTTTTTAATGGAGTCTTTTTGTTTTCTTATTGTTAAGTTTTATAATTAAATTTTTAGACGTGGTAAGTTAAAAAAAGGAGTCCTTCTCATTGAGAGCCACCTACATAAATATTTATAGACAAATAACATAGTGTTTGGGATTTGCTTCAGAATAATCTGGGTTGGAGTGAGGACCAATGCATGAAACAAAACTGGCCATTAGTTAATAACTTGTGAAATACTATTATTTTCACTTCGGGGAATCTTGCTTTAACTCTTGGCTTAAACCTAATAGCAACAATGTAACCAAACACAGATCATTGACGACATTCGTTTTAAGTTATACACAGTCAAGCATCATTAGCTGCAGCACATTAGTAATCCAAAATTCCCCATGAACTTGTTAGCAGGCAACATAAGATTCCAAGTTCAGGTGTTGGGGCACCAACTAGCTCTTCCATGTACCTTACATTTTACATGAATTTCACTTGAATGTCCCACTGTGTTTCGTCATATATTAGGACTAAACACAAGATTTAAACATGTTATAAATCTTAATCAAGTTCATAGATTGCTCTTATTACCTGTTCTCAAATGTCTTGATAATAGTCAAGGCTATAAATCTCAGATTGGTTTCTCCCCTACTGTGCCTTGACATTGGAAAGAAAATTACAAGCAAAATTCAGATCATCTCCTAATGTAAACTTTTATTAAGAAGAAAGGATATGGCCGGGCACAGTGGCTCATGCCTGTAATTCTAGCACTTTGGGAGGCCGAGGCAGGGGTGGATCGCCTGAGGTCAGGAGTTCAAGACCAGCCTGGCCAACATGGTGAAACCCCGTCTCTGCTAAAAACACAAAAATTAACCTGGCACGGTGGCATGTGACTGTAATCCCAGCTACTCCAGAGGCTGAGGCAGGAGAATCACTTGAACTGGAGGGGCAGAGGTTGCAGTGAGCTGAGATCGCGACACTTCACTCCAGCCTGGGCATAAGAGCGAAACTCTGTCTCAAAAAAAACAACAAAAAAACCAAAACAAAAAAAAAGGCCGGGCGCGGTGGCTCACACCTATAATCCCAGGACTTTGTGCTGAGATGGGCTGATCATGAGATCAGGAGATCGAGACCATCCTGGCTAATACAGTGAAACCCCATGCCTACTAAGAATACAAAAATTAGCCGGGCGTGGTGGTGGGCGCTTGTTGTCCCAGCACTTTGGGAGGCCGAGGCGGGTGGATCGCGAGGTCAGGGGATCGAGACCATCCTGGCCAACACGGTAAAAACCCATATCTACTAAAAATACAAAAAATTAGCCGGGCATGGTGGTGAGCGCCTGTAGTCCCAACTACTCGAGACGCTGAGGCGGGAGAATGGCATGAACCCAGGGGGCGGAGCTTGCAGTGAGCTGAGATCGCGCCACTGCACTCCAGATTGGGTGACAGAGCAATACTCATCTTAAAAAAAAAAAAAAAAAAAAAAAGGAAGGAAAGAAGGAAGGATTAAAAAATTTAAAATGTTCAAAACAATAACATGCTTATTAAGTATAAAGATCTTCCAACTAAAGAATTAGCTGTCTCTCAAGAGTTACACCATTCTCTCAGTAAACCAGACTCAACATCTTGCAGTCATCATTGATGTATCTTGTGTGCTATTTTGGTTAAATATTTTTTAAGTGTTTTAAGTGGTTACTATTTACATAGCACTGATGATACAGAGGGAATAAACACACTCTTGTCGGTGAAGGAGTAAGCCTAGTGGGCGGGAGAGATGGATGAACAAAACTATCTGGCACTCATTTGACTCAAATGCTTATGGGGAGATGTTGATCAAAGGTACAGACTTTCAGTTATAAGACAAACAAATTTGGCTGGGTGCTGTGACACACACCTGTAATCCCAGCACTTTGGGAGGCTGAGGTGGGAGGATTACTTGAGGCATGGAGTTCACACCAGCCTGGCCAATGTAGCAAGACCCTGTCTCTACAGAAAATTTAAAAATTAGCTGGGTGTGGTGGCACGTGCCTGTGGTCCTAGCTACTCAGGAGGCTGAGGCAGGAGGATCACTTGAGTCCAGCAGTCAGAGGTTACAGTGAGTGGTGATCACATCACTGCACTCTAGCCTGGATAACAGAGTGAGACCTTGTCTCAAAAAAAAAGAAAAGAAAAAAAGATGAACAAACTCTGGGGATATAATGTGGGTGGCAATGGATGTGTACATCGAGGGTTCTGCCACTTTTTTTTTTTTTTTTTTTTTGAGATGGAGGCTTGCTCTGTCGCCCAGGCTGGAGTGCAGTGGTGCAATCTCGGCTCACTGCAACCTCCGCCTCCTGGGTTCCAGTGATTCTCCTGCCTCAGCTTCCTGAGTAGCTGGGATTACAGGTGCCCACCACCATGCCTGGCTAATTTTTGTATTTTTAGTGGAGATGGGGTTTCACCATGTTGGTCAGACTGGTCTTGAACTCTTGACCTCGTGACCTGCTGGCATCAGGATCCCAAAATGCTGGGATGACAGGTGTGAGCCACCGTGCCTGGCCGGTTCTGCCACTTTTACAAAGATATATACTTTGTCATAATCTATAAAGGAATTTACAAATGTACATACAATGGAAAATGTAATAATAATACACCTATGGAATTACTTGAGATAGTAGGGGATAGAAAGATACTATTCAAAGGATATTATTACTCAAACTTGACTTCAAAAAGAAGCCTAAGACATAATTTAATGGGGAGTAACTAATTAGTGTAGGCTTTATTTTGGGGATGATGAAAATGTTCTAAAACATAGTGGTGTTCTTTGCACAACTCTGTGAATATATTAAAAACATTGAATTGTAAAAAAAAAAAAAAAGGACATAATTTAATATGCCTAGGATCTGTTTATACCCAGCAAATACCAGAGAAGAAAAGCACTCGGTAGACTGAGCCAAGGTGTTTCTGTAATGAAGCTTACTCAGGTTCGTTACCAAGAAACTCACGATCTTGAAAATATCAAAATGTCATCATTTGTTTATAAAGTATTGCTTTTGGGGAAAAAAATGGATTGCATCATGCAACCAGTTATAAAGTTTTCTACCTGGTAAAATGTCTTCCTGTTTTCTCCTCCCACTCTGCCTCAGCTAAGGGAGTGGAGCCATAGAGGTATTTTCAGCAAATCATCATCACCTAATTAGGGCAAATTACGTGACTTCCATTTCTTCTTTCTTTCCTTCCTTCCTTCCTTCCTTCCTTCCTTCCTTCCTTCCTTCCTTCCTTCCTTCCTTCCCTCTTTCCCTCCCTCCCTCCCTCCCTCCCTCCTTCCCTCCTTCTTCTTTCTTTCTTTCATTTCTGTCCTTCTTTCTTCTCTTTCTCTCTCTCCCTTTCTTTATCTCTCTCTCTCTCTCTCTCTCTCTCTCTCTCTCTCTCTCTCTCTCTCTCTTTCTCTCTTTTTTGAAACGGAGTTTCACACTGTCACCCAGGCTGGAGTGCATTGGTATGATCTTGGCTCACTACAACCTCTGCCGCGGGGCTCAAGTGATTCTCCTGCCTCAGCCTTCCAAGTAGCTGGGATTACAGGCATGTGCCAACACACCTGGCTAACTTTTTGTATTTTTAGTAGAGACAGGGTTTCACCATGTTGGCCAGGCTAGTCTCAAACTCCTGACCTCAAATGATCTGCCCGCCTTGGTCTCCCAAATTGCTGGGATTACAGGCGTGAGCCACTGCAGCCAGTCGACTTTTTTTTTTTTTTTTTTTTTTTGAGACGGAGTTTCGCTCTGTTGCCCAGGCTGGAGTGTGGTGGTGCAATCGCAGCTCACCACAACCTCTGCCTCCCAGGTTCAAGCGATTCTCCTGCCTCAGCCTCCCTAGTAGCTGGGACTACAGGCACACGCCGCCATGCCTGTCTAATTTTTGTATTTTCAGTAGAGACAGGGTTTCATTATGTTGGCCAGGCTGGTCTCGAACTCCTGACCTCAAGTGATCTGCCCGCCTTGGCCCTCCAAAGTGTTGGGATTACAGGTGTGAGCCACCACGCCCGGTCAGGGCTTCGCTTTCTTTTAGGGAGTCCAAATGCCCCCAATCTCCATCCCTCTCTAGCTTCTTCCTCTTGCATTGGATCATATCGCCATGTACCTGGGTTTTCTTTGAGTGGGTATGTTTTCCTTTCCTTGAGGTACTGCATCTCTCCAGACTATAATCTCCCCCAAGGGTGGTTTTCTCTCATTTCTGTAAAACTTCCTTAGCTCTTTGTACAGGGGAGTGATGAAATAGGCATTTAATAAATTAAAGTATCACTGGGTTTGATTGTTCTAGGGAGATAGGAATGGGGTTATTCCTCTGCTTCTCTCCTTGATTCTGTGGGCTTCTCTAAAACAACATTCCCAAACACAGCACAGCTGAAATAACAACAGCACCAGCTTGCCGTTTTACAGTACCATATACTTTTCAAAGTGTTTCACATCTCTTATCTCATTTATTTCTCACCAAAGTCCTAGAAGGTAAGCAGAGCAGATATGGTTCTTCTTCTTTGATAGATGGTAAAACAGAGGAAGAGAGAGGTTAAGTGACTTGTCTAGTCTCTCACCACTCCAGTACATCTGCCAGAATTATCTTCCTCAAAATAAATATAAACATGTCATTCTGCTGCATAAAATCATCAACAGGATTCTGGCTGTCTACAGGGTAAAGTGCAAACTCCTTAGCAGGACATGTGAGTCCCTCTGCATCCTGGCCCCTGATCCTCGCCAGTTTCATCTTCCATGACTTCACACAGCCTTCCACACTCTCCCAGCCTCACAGAGCTCCCACCAGCACCCCCGCATCATCAGCTCTCAAGACTGCATGCTTTTGGACACGTGGCTTCTTCCTCTGCCTGGAACACCCTTTTGGGTTTAAAACTCCCACTACCACCTTCCGAACTAAGAAATTCCTGCTGAGTCCCCTACAGGTAGTAAATGAAACCTCCTTTACATTCTCCATTCAGACTTCCCCTCTGCTGGCTAAGCTGGCCCTTAATTGCAACTCCTACTTTGATGCTTCCCCTGACCCTGTTCTAGTTTTTTCTCCCATAGAAATTACTATCTTCTCACATACTATAGGAGTTGCTTATTTTGTAAGTTTTCTTGTCTGTGTTCCTCTGCTACAATGGGAACCCCACAAATAATGCGGGGCCCTTCGCTGGTCTTGCCCACTGGTGTATCAAAAGCATCTGGAATGGTATCTGACCCATAAGACGTGCACAGTACATTCCAAAACCATTCATTAAGGAACTGCTGCTCTGACACTGATGCTACACTGGTGGAACACAGTCCGTTTGGTCTAGGAGAGAGAGAGAAGTGAATGAAATCATTGCAATACACAGGGTAAAGGCAGGACAGAGGCATGCACGCTGGTGATGGGAACCCAGCTAAGGAGCAGCCCAGGAGACAGGGGCTGGGGGCAGGGTGTAGAGGAAAGCAGCAGTCAGGAAACACTTAGGCTTCATCCAGGGGGCCATATGTGAAGACAGGCTTGACAACCATATATAAGTCAACCAACTTCAGAAGGAGGTGGGGAGAGTCTTTGCATTTGAGGAATTACAAGTAATTTTTAATAGTATAATTAGGTTGTATATGGGAGTAGGATATAAAACCAAAGAAGTGACATGTTTTTATCATTAAGGAAAAGGGAAACAAAACTTCTAAGCAAGAAGGACTGTGTGTGTGTTTGCCTCAGATTCAAATGTAATTGCGTTGTTTCTACCTCCAAAACAACTATGCTTTACTACACACTTTCTCTGTAATGAAAAACTGCCACATATTGGGAGGCCGAGGTGGGTGGATCACCTGAGGTCAGGAGTTTGAGACCAGCCTGGCCAACATGGTGAAACCCCATCTCTACTAAAAATACAAAAATTAGCCAGGCGTGGTGGTGGGCGCCTGTAATCCCAGTTACTCCGGAGGCTGAGGCAGGAGAATCACTTGAACTCAGGAGGTGGAGGTTGCAGTGAGCTGAGATTGTACCACTGCACTCCAGCCTGGGCAACAAGAGTAAAACTCCATCTCAAAAAAAAAAGAAAGAAAGAAAAGAAAAGAAGGAAGGAAGGAAGGGAGGGAGGGAGGGAGGGAGGGAGGGAAGGAAGGAGAGAAAGAAAAACTGCAAGATAAGATTAAAGATTAATACTGATGTTAATAGTTTAGAGACAAAAACTGTCTGGATAGGGGCATTTCATCTTGATCCCTGGAGACTTTAGAAGAAAATCCTAGAGCACATATCTTGAAATGTTAATGCTGCTCATTCAAGGAGCTTCTGGATCAGCAGAAATTTGATATATTTTGCCTTATTAGGCCCCTTCTTTTGCCCTTTTTAGTTTGAAAAGAGCTTTCATAGCTAGATATCGACTGAGTTAGAGATGAATTGTGGTATGTGGCTTGATTTCAAGAAGGTAGTATTTTTATTGTTTGATTGGCCCAATATTTTTAAGCCATCTCATGAATATCAAGGCCCCTTGCTATAAGGGTGAATAACACAGGGGCACTGCTGTTAAGGGCTCATAGACTGGTAGGGAGAGGCATGCTGTAGAGATCAATGCAGAGGGCAGATAAAACAGGGAGTGCTTCATTCCTCTGGGGAGAGGGAGAGAGGGAAGTGGGCATACAAGGTGTTCTAGAGGAGTGTGCTTAATCTGAGTCTTGAAAGTTAGTGTGCATTCATCAGTGGACATTGGACAGTGAATGTCACGGTAAAGAGAGAAGTGCAAGCAAAGGCTTGAGGATCTGAAACAGGCTGCTGTGTTCGGGGAAGTACAAACAGTTCAACGTGTGTGTGTGTGTTTGTGTGTGTGTAGGCACTGAGGCATGTAAGTGCTGTATACACTACGTTAAGGAGTTGGGATTGTATTCAATAGGCCAGTGTTTCTCAAATTGAAATCCAAGAAACACCTGCCTCAGACTCTTTTAGAGCTGCCTCCTTAAAATACAAATCCTGGCCAGGCAGGATGGCTCACACCTGTAATCCCAGTACTTTGGGAGGCCAAGGCGGGTGGATCACCTGAGGTCAGGAGTTCGAGACCAGCCTGGACAACATGGCAAAACCCTGTCTCTACTAAAAATACAAAAATTAGCCGGGCATGGTGGTGCGTGCCTGTAATTCCAGCTACTGGGGGGCTGAGGCAGGAGGACCGGTTGAACCTGGGAGGCAGAGATTGCAGTGAGCCGAGATCGTGCCACTGCACTTTAGCCTGGGGAACAAAACAGAGTTAGACTCCATCTCAAAAAAAAAAAAAAACAAAAAACAAATCCCTGGCTGGTCACGGTGGCTCATGCCTATAATCCCAGCACTTTGAGAGGCCAAGGCGGGCAGATCGCTTGGGTCTAGGAATTTGAGACCAGCCTGGACAACGTAGTGAGACTCTGTCTCTACAGAACCTTTTTTTTTAATTAGCTGGGCATGGTGGCACAAGCCTGTAGTACAAGCTACTCAGGAGCTGAGGCAGGAGGGTAGCTAGAGGCCAGGAGATTGAGGCTGCAGTGAGCCATGAGTGCACCACCGCACTCCAGCCTGGGCAACAGAGTAAGACCCTGTCTCAAAAAAATTTGCAGATAGCCAGCCGGGCATGGTGGCTCACGCCTGTAATCCCAGCACTTTGGGAGGCTGAGGCAGGCGGATCATGAGGTCAGGAGATCGAGATTATCCTGGCCAACACAGTGAAACCCCATCTCTACTAAAAAAAAAAATACAAAAAATTAGCCCAGCGTGGTGGCGGACGCCTGACTATAGTCCCAGCTATTCCGGAGGCTGAGGCAGGAGAATCGCGTAAACCCGGGAGGCGGAGCTCGCAGTGAGCCGAGATCGTGCCACTGCACTCCAGCCCAGGCCACACAGGGAGACTCCGTCTTGGGGAAAAAAAAAAGTTCCAGGTAACCAAAAAATATGAGGAAAAAATCCATGATACCACACCTGTCAGCTATTCAACATCAATAGGTCCTTATTCTATAAACTTTTTTTTTTTTTTGAGACAGAGTCTTACCCTGTTGCTCAAGTTGGAGTACAATGGAGCAATCTCAGCTCACTACAGCCCCCACTTCCCAGGTTCAAATGATTCTCCTGCCTCTCAGCCTCCCGAGTAGCTGGCATTACAGGGGGCTGCCATCACACCTGGCTAATTTTCGTATTTTTAGTACAGACGGGTTTCACCATGTTGGCTAGGCTGGTCTCGAACTCCTGACCTCAAGTGATACACCTGCCTCGGCCTCCCAAAGTGCTGGGATTACAGGCATGAGCCACCGCACCTGGCCCTCTGTACTTAAACTTTTTCTCTTTTTTTTTTTTTTTTGAGACAGAGTCTTGCTCTGTCGCCAGTCTGGAGTGCAGTGGCGCGATCTCAGCTCATTGCAACCTCCGACTTCCTGGTTCAAGTGATTCTCCTGCCTCAGCCTCTCCAGTAGCTGGGATCTCAGGCATGCACCACCACGCCCAGCTAATTTTTGTATTTTTAGTAGAGACGGAGTTTCACCATGTTGGCCAGGATGGTGTCAATTTCCTCACCTTGTGATCCGCCTGCCTCGGCCTCCCAAAGTGCTGGGATTACAGGCGTAAGCAACTGCACCTGGTCTATACTTAAACTTAATAACAACACAAGAACAATGACAAGAAAATTCTCCCATCTAACATAATGCAAGTATGCCTCATACAAATAAAACACACTCTCTGTCTAAAAGAGAGACAATCTTAAAAAAAAAAAAAAAACTCATCCAAATATTGCATCTAGCTTGTAATCTTAGTGAACGATGTGCAGATCCAGATGTGTTTCCTCAGGGCATAGTGAACTTAGTGCTAAAAGATAAAGTAACTGTCTCCAACACACTGACTGGATAAGAGGAAGGAGCAGGAAGGAGTCACAGCTCCAAGTGAGAACAAGACACTGGGAAACGCATGGCAGTCGCAGCAAATCTCAAACCATGGCTTCTGGCAGAGAGAATGAAGAATCCTTGCCTTGGTGGTGATAAGATCTTGGTTAGTATATTAGGCTGTTTTTGCATTGCTATAAAGGAATACCTGAGATGGGGTATTTCTAAAGAACACAGGTTGAACGGTTCACAGTTCTGCAGGCTGTACAGGCATGGCACTAACACGTGCTCTGCTTCTGGTGAGGGCCTCAGGAAGCCTTCAATCATGGCGGAAGGTGCAGTGGGAGCAGGCATGTCACACGGTGAGAGCAAGAACAAGAGAGAGGGAGAAGGGGCAAGTCTCACACTTTTACACAACCAGATCCCTTGTAATGGAGCAAGAACTCAGTGATCACCAAGGGGATGGTGCTAAACCATTCACGAGGGATCCACCCCATGATTCAGTCACCTCCCACCAGGCCCCACCTCCAACACTGGGGATTACATTTCAACATGAGATTTGTAGCAGACAAAGATCCAAACCCTATCAGTTAGCATGTCTGGTAGCCCCTGGTTCTGCCCTCTGAAGGAATCCTCGGAGTTCATTATTATCCATGACCTCATCTGAGAAGAGCTTTGGAAAGGATGCCTTTCCCAGGGGCATCACGGAGCCTTCACAGCCTACTTCTAATTAGTGTGAGTTTAGCGGCCTGGCGTGGCCTTAGGTGTTGAAAAACCAAAGGCTGTTGCCCAACAAATCTGGAGTTTCTTTGCTAATGTACTGCAGGGAGACAGTTTTCCATGGGTCTCTTGTATCTCTACGTATCTTGATATCAGAATCACTGTTTTTTGTTTCAGACTATGTTTTCAAGGATGTTTGTAGAGTAGATAGTCTAGGATGATAGAGACGTTTTCATACCGAGCAAAGGGCAGGCAAGCTTACTGTTCATCATAAAATATTTGGGTTCCCTAAGCTTGTGGCTCCTTATCTGTAATGCAGCCTATAGTGTGTATGGACACATGTCTGGGCACATCCACATAGCCCCTGTGGGACTTGGGGATTAGGGAAACCGATGCAGTGTGCTGTTGTGCTCTGTTGCTTACTCTGCTATAATAAAGCCCTTTGTCTCTGATCCATGGATCTTTTGTCTTCTACCAACATCCTTGAAAAATCAGCTGGCCGGGTGCAGTGGCTCATGCCTGTAATCCCAGCACTGTGGGAGGCCAAGGCAAGCGGATCATGAGGTCAGGAGATCAAGACCACCCTGGCTAACACAGTGAAACCCCGTCTCTACTAAAAATACAAAAAATTAGCTGGGCATGGTGGCAGGAGCCTGTAGTCCCAGCTACTCGGGAGGCTGAGGCAGGAGAATGGCGTGAACCCGGGAGGCGGAGCTTGCAGTGAGTGGAGATCACGCCACTGCACTCCAGCCTGGGTGACAAAGAAAAATCAGCCTCGGCAGGGCGTGGTGGCTCACGCCTGTAATCCCAGCACTTTGGGAGGCCGAGGCGGGCAGATTGTGAGGTCAGGAGATTGAGACCATCTGGCCAACATGGTGAAACCCCGTCTCTACTAAAAATACAAAAATTAGCTGGACGTGGTGGTGGGTGCCTGTAATTCCAGCTGCTCGGGAGGCTGAAGCAGGAGAATGGCTTGAATCCGGGAGGCAGAGGTTGCAGTGAGCCAAGATCACGCCACTGCACTCCAGCCCGGTGACAGAGTAAGACTCTGTCTCAAAGAAAAAAAGAAAAGAAAAGAAAAATCAGCCTGGTACAGTGGCTCATGCCTGTAATCCCAGCACTTTGGGAGGCCAAGGCGGCAGATCACCTGATGTCAGGAGTACCAGACCAACATGGCCAACATGATAAAACCCCATCTCTACTAAAAATACAAAAATTATCCGGGCGTGGTGGCACACGCCTGTAGTCCCAGCTACTCGGGAGGCTGAGGCAGGAGATCACTTGAACCAGGGAGGTTGCAGTGAATCAAGATCATGCCACTGCACTCCAGCCTGGGTGACAAAGAAAAATCAGCCTCGGCAGGGCGTGGTGGCTCACGCCTGTAATCCCAGCACTTTGGGAGGCCGAGGCGGGCAGATTGTGAGGTCAGGAGATTGAGACCATCTGGCCAACATGGTGAAACCCCGTCTCTACTAAAAATACAAAAATTAGCTGGACGTGGTGGTGGGTGCCTGTAATTCCAGCTGCTCGGGAGGCTGAAGCAGGAGAATGGCTTGAATCCGGGAGGCAGAGGTTGCAGTGAGCCAAGATCACGCCACTGCACTCCAGCCCGGTGACAGAGTAAGACTCTGTCTCAAAGAAAAAAAGAAAAGAAAAGAAAAATCAGCCTGGTACAGTGGCTCATGCCTGTAATCCCAGCACTTTGGGAGGCCAAGGCGGCAGATCACCTGATGTCAGGAGTACCAGACCAACATGGCCAACATGGTAAAACCCCATCTCTACTAAAAATACAAAAATTTTCCGGGCGTGGTGGCACACGCCTGTAGTCCCAGCTACTCGGGAGGCTGAGGCAGGAGATCACTTGAACCAGGGAGGTTGCAGTGAATCAAGATCATGCCACTGCACTCCAGCCTGGGCAACAGAGTGAGACTCTGTCTCAAAAAAGAAAAAAAAAAAAAAAAAGTGCAAAGCTTCCTGTAAGCGTCACACAACACTAGCCATGGACAAAGATCTTTCCTAGAGTCTTTATGCCTTTTCTTCTACCTACCAGACAACGTGTTCTGCATTCCTCTTGCCCTTAGATTAACAGTTTTTGAGCCAATTTGAAACCATAGGCCCTGGTGGGAAAAGATGTTTAATCTAATTGTTATTAGTAGGTTCAGATGTATTCTGGCTGAGAACTCCTACAAGGAGATTCTTTAGAAAGGCCTGAAGCCCTGTTTTTATCCACTTTCTGCAGCTAGCCTTGCCAATTTCAGGCAGGGGCCCTAAACTGGCATTTCAACCCACAGGGCTCTAGAGCAAGGAGTTCTCGGTCAGTTGAGATTGGAGGCTCTAGGCAGAGAGTGGCTCTCACCCTAGCATGCTATTCACCATCCCTTCTTACAAAGTAGCTTTTTACCCCTATCCTTTGGGACTTTGCTGAAAGTGGCAAGAAGTAACCAGGATCTGTCAACATAAATTATATCTACTTTTCCCCCTAACAGCGACATAAAACATCATGGTTTATGTTCCAAGAAACAAAAGGAGACAGGTTTCCATGAAGAATGTTTTGATGTTCTATAACAAGGCTCCTTCTAGCCAGTGAAATCCTTGTGCTCATTGTCAAAGCGTGACTTCTTTCACTAAGCCAGTGCCAAATTTTAGGTTCTATTACTTAAAGCACCCCACTTCTGGTGCCAAATCTGTTGTCCATAACGAAACAAAATTGACATATAGTGGCTTAGGCAAATAAGGTGTACTTTCCTTACAAAATGAGAAATCTAGAGGTAAATTCTGCAAGGCTTAAAAGGCGGTTCTGTAATGAACAGACCCAGGTTCCTTGTAGCTTTCTAGGTGATCCTTTAGCATGTGGAATGCAGCCTCCTCAGCGTGTTACCACCAGGCTGCAAAATGGCTGCCCCACCTCCAGCTCCACCTCTACATCTAAGGTAGGAAGAAGGGGAAAGGCAAAAGGGTAAAGCCTCCTCTAAGTATACCTCAGTTTAAAAGCTTAGCCAGGCGTGGTGGCTTATGCCTGTAATCCCAACACTTTGGGAGGCCGAGGCAGGGGGATTACCTGAGGTCAGGAGTCCAAGACCAGCCTGGCCAACATGATGAAACCCCTTCTCTACTAAAAATACAAAAATTAGCCGGGAATGATGGCGGGGCCTGTAATCCTAGCTACTCTAAGGCTGAGGCAGGAGAATCGCTTGAACTTGGGAAGAGGAGGCTGTAGTGAGCTGAGATCGCACCACTGCACTCTAGCCTGGGTGATGGGAGTGAGACCCTGTCTCTACAACAACAAAAAAAGAGAAAAACTTTTATATGATAGCCATTCTTGCTATTGTCTTTTTTATGAAGTGGTATCTCACTGTGATTTTCATTTGCCTTTCCCTGATGGCTAATGAATGTGTTTTTTTTGTTTTTTAAACCTGAATGATGAGTACTTGTGTATGTTCACTGTGATAACTCACCAAAGGGTACGCTTATTATAATTTGTGCATCTGAATATAGTTATACTTCAATACAAAAGTTTATTTTTAAATTACATGTTTTATATCAAGAAGTCTTACATTCTATTTTTAAAGTGAAATCACCGAAAAGGAAAGAGACAACAGCAGCGGCTATTAAATGAGACAGACCTGAACAGGAATTGCTGGCCAATGCTCTGCATCTCTTAGTAGCAGAGGTGCCTAACTCCTCTGAACCTCTATTGCTTCATCTTCACACACACACACACACACCCCCCAAAACAACAACATTAGCTGGGCGCAGGGGCTTGCACCTGTAATCCCAGCACTTTGGGAGGCTGAGGCTGGTGGATCACTTGAGTTCAGGAGTTCGAGACCAGCTTGGCCACCATAGTGAAACCCTGTCTCTATTAAAAATATGAAAATTAGCTGGGCGTGGTGGCACGGAATCCCAGCTACTTGGGAGGCTGAGGCAGGAGAATCACTTGAACCGGGAGGTAGAGTGAGCTGGGACTGCACCACTGCACTCCAGCCTAGGTGACAGAGACTTTGTCTCAACAACAACAAACCCTCACAGGGTTGTGGTTAATGTGGCACCTACAGGAACTCAAAATAAGAAGATTTTTTTCCCAAAAACTTAAAAATTATTAGCTCATAAAATTACTCTTGCATTCGCATCGTTTGCAGTTGCTAAACCTTTTCCCTAGCACATTAAGTTTCCTACTCTGGTATAGACAAGCCTTGCTAAAATCATTTGAAAAGCATGAATGATGAATATGTCTTCCTCGGATTCAACAAATTTATGCATGTTTCAATAAATGCCTATATCACTTGAAGTGAGGAGGTTAACCTTATGAATTTTCTCTTAATACAAAGACTAATGTGAAGATGAACGCTTTCTAATGGTCAAAGTGTTTGAGATTTATGGTGCTGCATGAGTTCTGCTGCTGGATCTACTGCTCAGGTGCAATATATTTCAGTAAGTCACCAATTAACAGACTTAAATATCCTTTGTTTCACCTATAAAGTCAGTACAATCACATGTTGCATCGCTAGTATACAATTTAATTATTAGCTATAAACCTCTGAGATCCTAAGATGGTAGCTTTGTTAATTCAGTGTGATATTGCAACAGCACTAAGACAGATTCCAAGATTCCCACCATCAATATGCATTATACAAATTTGTTAACTTGCACTAACATAAACCTTTTATGTACAAAATTATGACTTTAGACTTCAAACTTTTCTCTCTGTGTCAATCAAGATTAGTTTCACCTGTATAGAAGAAAAAACCAATATAATAATGCACTAAACAATATGGAGGTTTATTAAATTCATGGGTAGGCCGTCATGGGCTGGCATCACACTCTCCTAATGTCATCAGGGATATGGGCTCCTTCCATCTTTCCTCTCCACCACATGGCCTCCACCAAGGCCAAATCTTAGTTTTAGTTTGGTTGCTGTAGCACCCACCATCAAATCCATGTTTTAGGCAGGAAAAAAAAAAAAAATAGTGGGGGGTGGCAGGGGGCCAAGGGCAAAAGAGTCAGTTCCAAGAAAGAGCTTTCCTAGAAACTGCTCTCAAAATTTCCATCCACATCTCACCAGCTACACCTAGGTATAAGAAGGTTGATCAATTTCGTCTCATAGACGGGTGCATTGTGGCACCTACAACTATACCTTAGTTCTGCTGCTAAGGAATAAGAGGGTGGATATCAGGTTGACAGTCTTTGTCACACTTAAAAAAAAATCTTTTCCATGTGTTCCTAGAATGTTGTGATCACTCATTTTGATTCAAAATTAAAATTTTTTCATTCAAAATTAAAATTTAAAGCAATTTTCAGAGATTTGTCGCAAATCAATCTAGTGAGTTAACATTTACAGTATCATTCACTAATACAACAAATACTTTTGCACCTTCTCTGTATCAGGCACGTTGATAAAAAAGGGATGGGATGCAATAATGAACACATCTCCACTTTTTCAGAGCTCGCAGTTTATCAGCTCAGTAAAAGTATGATGTGCTAATATATTATAAAAGACACCCATTTAGAATGGATTACCCTCTATACATAGTATTTAGGTAATCCACTACATATACTATTTTTTCTTTCTTCGAGACAGAGTCTTGCTTTTGTCGTGCATGCTGGAGTGTAGTGGCGCGATCTCAGCTCACTGGAACCTCCGCCTCCCGGGTTCAACCGATTCTCCTGCCTCAGCCTCCCAAGTAGCTGGGATTACAGGTACTCACCATCAAGCCCGGCTAATTTTTGTATTTTTAGTAGAGACGGAGTTGCACCCTGTTGGCAAGGCTGGTCTTGATCAAACTCCTGACCTCAGGTGATCTGCCTGCCTCAGCCTCCCAAAGTACTGAGATTACAGGCGTGAGCTACAGCGCCCGGCCACATATACTATTTTAGCATAAAAATATCCTTTCATTTATCAGATGAATAATTCCATTGTTTTGAGATGCTGATACAGACTTGAAAACAAATTTTAGATGTTACTGTCATGCAAAGCATTCTTGTAAAAAAATACAGCTTTGCTCCAATAATAAAATTTCAAGTGAATATATTAATATGGCTCTTGCAAATAGAATACTTAAAAACACAGTTAAATCCACATTTTCCAGAATTTTTAATCAGAAAGGAGATAACAAATGGAACACAGACAAATTGAACAATAAAGAAAAACTGTAAATATTTGGTTGTATTTTTCAGGTAAAAATTAAACTAAGAGAATACCACCTTGCAGATGATGGGGCTTTGATGGGGCTTTGTTCAACTCCCTGGTGATTTCTTTTGTTTTCCTTTTTTTTTTTTTTAGATGGAGTCTCACTCTGTCGCCCAGGCTGGAGTGCAGTGGCTTGATCTCGGCTCACTGCAACCTCCACCTCCTGAGTTCAAGTGATTCTCCTGCCTCAGCCCACCAGGTCCCGGCTAATTTTTGTATTTTCAGTAGAGACAGGGTTTCGCCATGTTGGCCAAGCTGGCCTGGAACTCCTGGCCTCAAGTGATCCACCTGCCTTGGACTCCCAAAGTGCTGGGATTACAGGCATGAGTCACCACGCCAGCCAAGCTTTTAAAGAATTAAAGTTAGGTTTATTCAGAGGTCTTACTGAGGATTGCAACCTGGGAGAGTCTTCCAAACTTTCTGTTAGACTGCTCCAAAGCAGTGTTTCAGCACACAGCTTGTGTACGTCAGTGGTGGCTCTGCCTGTGCTCAGAAGTTACATTAAATGTGCTCAGAAGTTACATTAGAGCGAAATCTCATAATGGTTTGGGTGCCAGGGTCCATCTGGTTACAGATTTTGGAGGCATAATCATTATTGCTGTCAGACATTACCTCATGCACACGAAGAGGCAGAGGCTAGGATCATTGAACTTACCTTTTCTAAAACTGCAGTGATTCAGGCAAGAGAATGGGGACCTGTGCTCTATCCCGTTTATCTTTAGGGTATTCTTCCAGAGGGTTGCCCTCAGTCACAGAGTCAGGGGCTTTGCGAAATTCTCCAGCAAACAGAATGAGCAAACATACCTTCTTAGGTTTGCTACTTTGTCTCACAAGATTCATCCTGACCTAGGTGAGGACAGGCATTTCCTGCCCAAATGTTGCATTTCCCAAGACTACTGGGCCTGCCACACCCTCATCCTGTGTTGTGTGTGTGTGTTTTCGAATGAATGAAAGTTTAAAGTTTTAAATAACTGTCCATATCCTCTCACCACCCCTCTCAAGAATTTCCTTGGGTGTTCTTTTACTTCACAAGGATCACAGAATGAAAAAAATAATAATAACAATAGTAAAAAAGAGACAAGTCTTTTAAATATTTGATAAAATGGTATTGTATTTTTGAGTTTGTATTCCTCAAACTTTGCAATAATAATTGGAGGGGAGGAGCCCAGGGATTATTCCTTCAGAATCAACTAGTATTTGTTGACTATCTGCTGTGGGCTGGGCACTGAGGTGGGTGTGGAAATGCAGGGTGAACATGACACAGGTTCCCTGCCTTCAGTTTCAGTTTCCACATTGTTAAGGTTATTCCATGCAAGAATGAATCCTTTCAAATTTAGTCTAGCCAGATGTTTTGTGTCCTCTGTCCCCTCAACTTTGTTTTTTTCCTTTGCTTGGCACTTATTTTATATTGTGGTATAATTGTGGTATCAATAAACTGCACATTTTTAAACTGCACAATTTGAAAAATTTTATATATGTATACAATCATGACACAATCACAATCAAAATAATGAACACATCCATAACCCCCAAAAGCTTCCTCAAGCCCCTCTGTATCCATCTTTCCCTCCACTTTACCCAGTCCCTGCCCCCAGGCAACAGCAGTCTATAATGCTGCCATTATAGTTTCTATTTTCTGGAGTTTTATATAAATGGAATCATACAGTATGTCTGGCTTCCTTAACTGAGCAAAATTATTTTGGGATTGTCAACTAAAGAACAAAAATCAAACTTTTATTTTAAGAGATGGAGTCTCACTCACTTTGTCACCCAGGCTGGAGAGACTGAAAAAAAAAAAAGATTCATCTGTGTTTTTGCATGTATCAATAATTCATCTTTTTTTGTTGCACAGCAGTATTCCATTAAGCAGATGTATAACAATTTCTTGATCCACTTCATTCATCTGTTGATGAACATTTGGGTTGTTTCCTGTTTTTTGGCTATTGAAAATAAAGTGTTAACTTTCTGGAAACTGCCTCCTAAAAAAGCTAAACATAAAGTTACTATATAAGCCACTGATTCCACTCATAGGTACATACCTAAGAGAAATATACGTACACACAAAATCTTGTGCACTAACGTTCATGGAAACATTATTCATAATAGCCAAAAAATAGAAACAACCCAAATGTCCACCAACTGATGAACAGATCAACACAATGTGGTATATCCATAACAATGTAGTATTATAAGCAACAAAAAGGAATATAGGACTGATACATTGGCGAGCCTTGAAAACATAATGCTAAATTTAGTAAGTCAGACAGGCTACTGTGTATTTTGTGATTCCACTTACATGAAAGGTCCAGAAAAGGCAAATTCATAGAGACAAAATGTAGTGTTTGCCAGGGGCTGGAGAGGGGTGGGGCCAGGGGGTCTGGAGAGGGTGGGGCCAGGGAGTCTGGAGAGGGGTGGGGCCCGGGGTCTAGGGAGGGGTGGGGCCGGGAGTCTGGGGAGAGGTGGGGCCGGGGGGTCTGGAGAGGGGTGGGGACGGAGAAGGGGGGCCTGGAGAGGGGTGGGGCCAGGGGGCCTGGCGAGGGGTGGGGCCGGGGGTCTGGGGAGTGATTGCTGATGGGTAGTTTCTTTTTGGGGTGATGAAAATGTTCTAAAATTAAACAGTGGTGATGGCTGTGCAACTGTGAAAATACTAAAAAACTACTGAATTCTATACTTTATGAGATGGAGTGTCGCTCTGTCGCCCAGGCTGGAGTGCAGTGGCACGGCCTGGGCTCACGGCAACCTCCTTCTCCCAGATTGAAGCGATTCTCCTGCCTCAGCCTCCTGACTAGCTGGGATTACAGGCGCACGCCACTATGCCCGGGTAGTTTTTGTATGTTTAGTAGAGACGGGGTTTTGCCATGTTGCCCAGGCTGGTCTCCAACTCCTGACCCCAAGTAATCCGCCCTCCTCGGCCTCCCAAAGTGCTGGGATTACAGGCGTGAGAGCCACTGCGCCCAGCCAAAGCTGCTATTTCTTAAAAGCGGTAGTGAACATTCTTGTACAAGTCTTTGTAAGGACACACAGTTTGGGTAAATACTTAGTATAATAGCTGGGTCATATGCTGGGTGGATGCTGAACTTTTTGAGAAACCGCCGCTCCTCTGCAAAGTGACTGCACCATTTTATGTTCCCAACAGCAGTACAGGAGAGTTCCAGGTCCACACAAACCCATCCATACTTGGTAAGACCCAATAAGCTTAACATTTCAAGGGAAGGTGGACTTGGGGAGGCGCCAGCGGGAGGCAACATCAAAGCAGATAGCTACACGGGCCGGGAACCTGGAGGTCGCGACAAGCGTCGCTGGGTGGAGACCCAGTAAGTCCCACCTACTAGGCCAGCCCGAGCGCGTACGCCACGCCCTGCTGCGCTCCGCGGCGAGAGCGCGCGGTAGGATTGGCTCTCAAGGCCCCGCCCCAACAGGTCCCTGCACAGGGTGACCCGGAAACAGTTGCGCGGCAGCGTAGCGCGGTCCAGTTCCCTTTTCCGGTCGGCGTGGTCTTGCGAGTGGAGTGTCAGCTGTGCCCGGGTCTTCGCCATGAGCGTCCCGGCCTTCATCGACATCAGTGAGGAAGATCAGGTGTGCCTTGGACTGCGGGTGCCGCCACAGTGGGGTGGGGGATGTCTCAGTAGCGCGAGGGACCGCTGCTGAGCCTGGGCCGGGGCGGCCGGGGCTGACACCCGCAGCTGTCCTACACGCCAGAATGGGGAGGCCGCGTGGCTGGGGCGCGCGTTCCTGGCCTCGATTCGCACCAGCTCGCCTGCCGGCCGTCCCAGCGCGGGTCCCGACGCTCCACCGCTAGCTTCCTGGTCCGCGTCGGGACTCACTTCTGACGACATAGTACTTTTAGACTGATTAGGAATGATGTCGGCTTCCTTTCCTCACATGCAGCCACGTCCGGAGTAGGAGGTGGTGGATCTGTAGTCAGCATAAGCAGGATAGGGAAAAGTAATTTTGTGCTAAAGATCAAAATGCCAGTCCGGGCGCGGTGGCTCACCCCTGTAATCCCAACACTGGGAGGCTAAGGCGGGCGGATCACGAGGTCAGGAGATCGAGACCACCTGGCTAACACGGTGAAACCCCGTCTCTACTAAAAATACAAAAATTTACGTAGGCGTGGTGGCACGCGCCTGTAGTCCCAGCTACTGTGGAGGCTGAGGCAAGAGAATCGCTTGAACTCGGGAGGCGGAGTTTGCAGTGAGCCAAGATCTCGCCGCTGCACTCCAACCTGGGCGATAGAGCGAAAGTCCCTCTCAAAAAAAAAAAATAATAATAAAATAAGATCAGAATCCCCGTATTACTGTGCGATCACAGGCGAAGACGACCCGTATTTTATATTTGCTTTCTATTCCTACTTGTACAAGGGTGAGAGTTGTTCTGTACCCCGGAAGTATGGTGTCAGTTCACCTCTTAAATTCTGTGAGGCATACACCTGATGAACCATACTGATATTTTTAAATTTCCCGTTTGGCGTTTGCTCTTTGGTATACAGGGCTGATGGTTCTCATTTTCTCCACAACAAAAGTTTAACCTTAATTGGGAGTTAAACATGACATGGTATTCTTTTAAGTTAATTTTGTATTAACTGAAAACTCTTCTGTGAAGTCCAAGTTTGTCGTTTTATTTCTGTTACTCTACTAACATGGAAGTAACTTCCAAATTATTGAATATCATATAAACTTCGCATGTCTAAGACAACTTACAGAATTGCGGGAGGGAGTGATTACCCCTCCCCCCCATGGTAGGAATACAGTTCCGATGCTCAGAAGAGCAAAGTAAGAAGGGAAAATGCAAAAGGCGGAGAAAAGATCAAGGATGGGGAGGGGGTTAAACACAGATAGGAAGATATGAAAGACAAAAAAAAAATACCTGATTAGAAATGGAAGCATGTTACCAACAGTTGGCTGTTAGGTTAACTGAGAAAGTGTTTGGATTTTTTTTTTTTTTTTTTTAAACATACGAAGGGATTTGTGAATGGAGAAAGTTCTTGTCATTGATCATATGTTAAAGTGTCTTCTCAGGCTATGCTTCTGTTCTTGTAACATCAGTTGCATTGTAGCCAGTCCTTTCAGGGAAATATGAAATTGCTCAGGATTAGTTTAACTTTGGTCAGATTCTCAGCTTGGTTAGAGTTAAATGGAATTCTTAATCTTTTTTTGTTTTCCTTTGCTTATGCTGCTCCATAACCACTTGTGGCAGTGAGGATGACAGAAAAACAGCAAACGTGGTTGAATAACTCTTAGAAAAAGTTTGCTTTGTATCTGTTTCCTCCATAGAGAAGCATGAAATATAATTTCTGGTGGTATTTTTGTTTTCTCTGACATGGCGACAGTTTGTTTTCTTTTTTAAATCTTGCTTATAATACCAACTCCTATATGAAGTTACTGTGTGCTTGTTACCTGAAAGGATAGTACCGTCAAATCTGCAGGTTTAATACTTTCCTGAGGCAACTAAACATACTTGGGGGTTTAAAAATCTTGATGGTTTTGATTTTTTTTTTTTTTGGCTTGGTCTAGAAAATGTAATGCCAGTGCATTTACTAATGGTATCCTTTCATCTTCCTGTTGCACATTCTCATTTAATTATCTTTAAAACCAGGCTGGGCACGGTGGCTTAGCACTTGGGAGACCAGTGGATCACCTGAGGTCAGGTGTTCAAGACCAGCCTGACCAACATGATGAAACCCTGCCTCTACTAAAAATACAAAATTAGCTGGGCATGGTGGCACATGCCTGTAATCCCAGCTGCTTGGGAGGCTGAGGCTGGAGAATTGCTTGAACCCCGGAGGCAGAGGTTGCAGTGAGCCGAGATTGCGCCACTCCACTCACACCATTGCACTCCAGCCTGGGCAATAAGAGCAAAACTCCATCTCAAAAAAAAAAAGTCTTCATTTGTTTGGCTGCCATGGGTAGAGTCCCAGAAGAAAAATGGAATAGATGTATATAATTTGGTAGTAGGGTAGGAAATGTCCAAGTGACTGAATGTGGTACTGTAGTTGTGTTTTTATAGGTCCGAAGATGCATGCTGACTCAGGTATGGATTTCTAAGAGATTAGTTGCATAGTAGATGCAGTTCGATGTAATTTTAAGGCAACATTCACAGGCATTACCCTTTTGTGAACCAAAATGCTTATTATCTCAAATAGATTCTCAACTAATTAACAAATGATTACCCTTTTGCCAAGGTAATGTCTGTAACTTTTCTAGTAACCGTGGTTAATGCGTGTACTTGAGAGCAATACTATTGTTCATTTCTTTCAAAAAAGTGAAATCTGCCAAGTCAGATTGATTTCTTCTCCCCAACAGCCACACCCCCACCAAACCCTTTGGGTTATATTATCAAAAAGGTTTTTGCTGTGTGCTGGAAGTCCAGCAGGGTGCGGACTACATGAGAGAAAATCTGAAGGTAATCCATGGGGGCTGTAGCATCTCTAAGGAGCCACTGGACCTCGTGGAGGAAAACCTGTGGCTCTTGTGGGATTGCCAAGATGGATGAGGTGAGGGAGGAGTCTTCAACATTATTTGAAATAGTTGTGGAATACAGTATTTGCATTTTAGTTTTTCAGAAAGAGGACAGAATTTGAGATTGTGCTTTGTCATTTATAGTCAGTTTTATAATAGAGCAATCCTCAACAGGCTGCTGAGCTTCGTGCTTATCTGAAATCTAAAGGAGCTGAGATTTCAGAAGAGAACTCAGAAGGTGGACTTCATGTTGATTTAGCTCAAATTATTGAAGCCTGTGATGTGTGTCTGAAGGAGGATGATAAAGGTTTGTTTTTAATTTTTTCTAATATTTCCCAATAAAATCTTTTGAATTTTTCTTGTGAATTATACAGTCGTCCCTCATTATCTGAGGCAAGGAGGATTTGGAACCCTCAGATACAGAAGGCTGACTGTATTTATATGTTTTGAATTTTAGACTTAAGGACTTTTAAATAGATGGGTAGTGGTTGTACATATTTTGGGGGCACAGGTGATATTTTGATACATGTATGCAATGTGTAATGATCAAACCAGGGTAACTGGAATATCACACATCTTTTCTTTATGTTGGAAACATTCAACAGTTCTCTTCTAGCTATTTCAACTATACAATACACTGTTAACCAGGCTCTAAGCACCGTTGTTTTCAATCTTACCTTCACACATGCTTTCAGTTTGTGTAATCTATTATGCCTATAAAGTAAACCTATTTTGAGAAAACCTCTATTTTATACACAGGTATATTTCTTAAGTGTTATTACACTAAATGCTGATAATCTCAGAATAAAATGAAGAAAAAAATGAAGCTCTTTCCTGTTCATAAATTTTAGATTAACATCAAATGGGATACAATTTCAAGTAATCTAATAGCCATTTAATTACTAGGCCAGTTTCCTATTTATTGAGATAGAATGGGAAATTTTCAGAATTGTGAGTTCAGAAATCTCTAGTTAAGGTTTAGAGATCAAACTTGGATGCTGATTTCAGCAGCACATATGTGAAAAAATTAGAGATTAAATTTGGGATATGATTAATATCTGTAATACTTAAAAATAACTAATTCAAGCAGAGAGTTGACAGCTTTAATTTCTGATTTCCTACATGTATATACAAAGTTTTCCTTAATTAAGAAAATATCCTAGCCCCAAATCATACCAGTAACTTCCAAATGATTGAATATCATGACAGTAAAAATTGAAACTTTATATACATGTAAATCAGTCTCTGTTTTACCTAGTTAGAAACCACATCTTAGGCCAGGTGTAGTGGCTCACACCTGTAATCCCAGCACTTTGGGAAGCCAAGACAGGTGGATCACAAGGTCAAGAGTTCAAGACCAGTCTGGCCAATATGGTGAAATCCCGTCTCTACTAAAAATACAAAAATTAGCCAAGTGTGGTGGCGGACGCCTGTAGTCCCAGCTACTCGGGCGGCTGAGACGGGAGAATCGCTGGAACCCGGGAGGCAGAGGTTGCAGTGAGTGGAGATTGTACCACTGCCCTCCAGCCTGGGTGAGAGAGCGAGACTTAATCTGAAAAAAAAAAAAAGAAACCACATCTTAGGTAACAATTTCTTTCCTCTTTAATAAAATATACAAGTTGCTTTCTGAATGCAAAAGTGTCTTATGTTTGATTGTCTTCATTGTATTAAAACACTGGAAATACATACTTAACTAGACGCATTGAGTATTGTAGTATCACTGTTGATTTTGTTATCCATACTTGTGTAGATGTTGAAAGTGTGATGAACAGTGTGGTATCCCTACTCTTGATCCTGGAACCAGACAAGCAAGAAGCTTTGATTGAAAGCCTATGTGAAAAGCTGGTCAAATTTCGCGAAGGTGAACGCCCATCTCTGAGACTGCAGTTGTAAGTTGAAATCTGAAAGAAACTCGGTTTTTCAAGGGGCTGTTTTCATGTTACTAACTTTTTTGCTGCTGTTGTTGAGACGGAGCATCACTCTTTCGCCCAGGCTGGAGTGCAGTGGCGTGATCTCGGCTCACTGCAACCTCCGCCTCCTGGGTTCATGCCATTCTCTTCCCTCAGCCTCCCGAGTAGCTGGGACCACAGGTGCCTGCCACCATGCCCGGCTCAATTTTTTTTCTTTTTTTTTTTTTATATTTTTAGTAGAGATGGGGTTTCACTGTGTTAGCCAGAATGGTCTCAATCTCCTGACCTCGTGATCCGCCTGCCTCGGCCTCCCAAAGTGCTGGGATTACAGGTGTGAGCCACCACACCTGGCTCATGTTACTAACTTTTAATGGTTCAGAGCAGGAATTCTGGAACTTGACTCTCAGCTGTGGCTCTTACTAGCTGTGACCTTCGGCAAGTGGCTTGACCTTTCTGTGCCCTAGTTTCTTTCTTTATAATACGAAGTTGTTAACAGTATCTGCTACAGGTTTGTGGTGAGAGCTAACCTCAACTTAAAACTGGTTGCTGATTTCAAACATTGTTTGTTTGTTAACCAGGTTAAGCAACCTTTTCCATGGGATGGACAAGAATACTCCTGTAAGATATACAGTGTATTGCAGCCTTATTAAAGTGGCAGCATCTTGTGGGGCCATCCAGTACATTCCCACTGAGCTGGATCAAGTGAGTTACCGTGTGGAATAGTTGTTCTGGTTATAAGAGATGTACTTTTTTTTTGAGACGGAGTTTCACTGTTGTTGCTCAGGCTGGAGTGCAATGGCACAATCTCAGCTCACCACAACCTCCGCCTCCAGGGTTCAAGCACCTCTCCTGCCTCTGCCTCCTGACTAGCTGGGATTACAAGCATGCGCCACCATGCCCAGCTAATTTTGTGTTTTTGGTAGAGACGTGGTTTCTCTGTGTTGGTCAGGCTGGTCTCGAGCTCCCGACCTCAGGTGATCCACCCACCTTGGCCTTCCAAAGTGCTGGGATTATAGGCGTGAGCCACCATGCCCGGCCAGAAATGTACTTTTATAATAAATATGTTACTCAGTTTTCTCCTTTTGTCAATCTCTTGTAGGTTAGAAAATGGATTTCTGACTGGAATCTCACAACTGAAAAAAAGCACACCCTTTTAAGACTACTTTATGAGGCCCTTGTGGATTGTAAGAAGAGGTATTCAAAAGTAATGAAGTAACTTATAACTTAACAGGCAGTATAAGTAGGTGGGGATGTTTTTTAAAGAGAAGTAGGGCCAGTAATTTTGCTTTACTCTGTTCTCCAGAGCTGCTCTAAATCTATTTCTATAAATTTGACCTACTAAGTTAAAGATAACTATAAAGATTAGAAGTAGTTTTCACTCATCTTTGAACTTTTTAAAAAGTGAAATTTGGCTTTTTTTCCTAAAAAAAGAAGGGATGGGGGGCCTTTCCAACATGGGCTTCAACCTACTCCTGTAGCATGAGCTTGGTGAATGTGGTGAAGCATCCCATCATTTTTGGATGGTGCAGTGGCAGATTACAAAAAACTTTGTGTTAATGTAAAATATTCCCTCTCTCCACCCATGTCCTTCCTCTTGCTTATCACACCCTAGACATAGCGAGCCTATGTCAGGTATAAAAGCACCGTGCTCTTTGCCAGTCTGGACCAGGAGGTGGCCCTGGTTCTTGTATAGCCCGTGTACTAAGAATGGTTTTTACATTTTTAAATGATTGAGAAAGAAAATCAAAGAAAGGGTTGTATTTCATGATATATGGACATTATATGAAATTCAGATTTCAGGGTCCATAACATTGGTATTACATCCATGCATATTCATTTACATATTGTCTGTGCCTGCTTTTGCCAAGAGTTTAGTTACGACAGATACCATACAGCTTGCAAAGCTTAAAATATTTACTCTCTGGCCCTTTACAGAAAGTGTGCCTACCCCTTGTCTAAGTAGTCTTATTACAGTCAGCTTCATTCCTCTGTCAGAAACACCCCTCTCGTATTTCGGTTAGTGCCTCCCTTTTACAGCACCCTCTGCTTGTATCCTAGCATTTAACACCCTTGGTTGAAAGTAAAGTTGTAGGCTAAGTGAAGGCAAGGAACCTCTGCTAACCATTGCATTCCCAAGAAGATAGCACTTATTGGGCACTGAGTGGATAAATGCTATCCACAGTAGGGCACTGGAAGGGGATACTTGCTTAAACATGAAATTTCTGACATTCTGCCGATCTAAATGTTGAGAGTTGGTTTTCTTCTTTAGAACACATAAAATACATATTTTAACATATTTTAATTAGTAAAATTTTGAGAGTTTGCCTAGCAGTTAAGTAAAAATGCTTCACGGTTATAGGTGCCCCCTTCATGACTTTATTTATATTGGTGGTTGATGCACATGGTGTCTGTTGTGCATTTTAAAGGGTGATACTGGTAAGTAAGCCCTTACATGTCAGACACCATGATGTGTGCTTCAAATGGATTAAAAAGATTTCTTTAGCTGAGAAGATTGAAGTACACTGTGGTTGCTAAAACTGGAAAATGACTTGTACCTGTCCTTACAGTGTGGTACAAGATAATGAGTAAGATGTGATTTTTAAAAAAGTTTTTCTTTGCATTTTTATAGTTAAATCATTATACATTTTAATTTTTATTGAAAAGTTAAAAATTCCTTAGTTTTTTATTCCTGGTACCACTACACTACCATAATTTACAGGGCAACATACCCAGTGTAATGAAAAGAAAAAGACAAAGCTACAACAGATAGAAGACCTCAGGAATGTACATCTAGTTGACACTACACCGCATTAATGAATAGCTGCACTTTTTGCAAACTTTGGCTACGACAGTCCTGAACAAGGGAAGGCTTTCCTGTTGAAGCTGCAGTAACTTTTCTGACTGTGGATCATCATTTCTCGGTGGCAGATTTGTACAGTTCCTCCAATGCATTTGGATGATTGCCTCAAAGCAACTTGCGGCTTTTCTGACTTCTCCTTGCTTGTGCTCCTGCTAAAAACTGTAGCCCTTTTCTGCTGTTTTTAGAACCTTGTGCTACCATATTTACCACCATAGAGACTGCCCAAGCTTTATCCACCAAAACTGCCCCCTTTCATGCATGGGTCCGTAATTTGATTGTCATTGTCCACTGTAATATCCAAAATCATTATAGTTCTCACCACCACCATAATTACCACTCCCCAAATTTCCTTCTTCATTGTAACTATCATGTCCTCCACTGCTGCCACCATATCTACCACCACCATACCCGCCCCCACTATCAAAACCAGGACAACTGCTGTAGTTGCCACCAGCACCTTCAAATCCATTATATCCAGCAACCCCTCCTCCATAACAACTTCTGCTGCCACCACCCCAGCACCATAGCCTCCTCTTCCACCAGAGTTTCTACCCATGGCCAAAACTGCCATCTCCAGAGTTTCCTCCACAACCCATAAAGTTGCTAGATCCACTCTACAACGGCATCTGTTGTTTAAAAAGGGCCCTTTTCACTTCACTAACGCCTGGTAATAGAGTGTTTTTTCTGAACCACAATTTTACCAACTGTATCATGATCATCAAAAGTTACAAAAGCAAATCCTATCTTTTTTCCATTCTGTCTGTCCTCCGTGAACTTCTGTGGTTTCAATCTTGCCATACTTTGCAAAGTAGTCTCTCAAATTATGTTCTTCTGTATCTTCTTTAACATCACCAACAAATGTTGGATGGGCGCTGGCCTTCCCAGAACTCTCTCTACAGCTGTCTTTGGTTCCATTGCATGCCTCAGCTTTGTGTGATCGAGCACACATTGCTGTATCCACCTCTTCAACACAAGAGTAAGTCACAAAGCCACAGTCTCTGGAACATTTTGTTTGGGGGTCTGATTACCACACAACCTGTGAGTGTGCTCCAATTTCTTAAAATATTCTCTAAAACTACTATCTCTGGTTTCAAAGCTCAGACCACCAGTAAACAAGTTTTTCAGCTGCTCTGGCTCCTGTGGATCATGGCCTCTTCCAGGTTGAGTTCAATATTAATTTTTTATTTTTAGAGGCGGGGTGTGACCATGTTGCCCACGCTGGAGTGCAGTGGGTATTTGGCTGTTCACAGGTGCAATTGTAGTGCAAAAAGCCTTGAATTCCTGGGCTCAAGCAAGCCTCCTGAGTAGCTGGGACTATTGGCACGTGCCATTGTGCTTAGGCATTTGTATCACTACATTTAAGATGCGGGTTACCGACTGGGCGCGGTGGCTCACACCTGTAATCCCAGCACTTTGGGAGGCTGAGGCGAGTGGAACACGAGATCAGGAGATCGAGACCAGGCATGCTGGTGGGCGCCTGTGGTCCCAGCTACTCGGGAGGCTGAGGCAGGAGAATGGTGTGAACCCGGGGGGTGGAGCTTGCAGTGAGCCGAGATCACGCCAGTGCACTCCAGCCTGGGCGACAGAGTGAGCCTCTGTCTCGAAGAAAAAAAAAAAAAAAGAAAGAAGAATAAGTTGTAGGTTACCACTTAGCCATGCTTATAGTGATATTTCTGAATCTTAGTAAACCTTAGTTTTGAGAGAAGTTTTAGATAGCATTTATCATTTTAAAATAAATGATACAGTTCCTGCTGATTTTGCCCAGGTTGAACTCAGATATGGGGAGTAAGTATTTTTAGAAATTGAAAAAAGGAAAAAAAAACCTCTTCCTCCTCGTTAACAAAGCTTTCTATAAGCTAAAGTTTCCACAGTTTAAAGGAAGTCATGAGGAGTAAAGATAAACATTTTCTAAAAGTCAAGTTTGAATGACTGCATTTATTTTGCCCTGTTTACTGCAGTGAGAACTGATCATCTGTCTAACTGTAAGAATAACTTAATTGGAAGGGTATCTTAAGTAGAGTTATTTAAATATTTGGTCTTGTCTCAACTTCAGCCATACTGTCCTAACAGTTTCTGGGACACAAAACTTTTTTTCCACTTAGGGCCTTTATACTTGGTCTTCCCTCTGCTTGGAAAGTCATCTTACCCCACCTTTCATGAACCCAGCTCATTTCATGGCCAAGAAAAGGATATTTTACATCCTTTTGGTCTCAGCTTACATGTCATCTCTTCTGAGGGAGACTTTGCTTTCTCACTGTACATAAAGTAGCCTTTCCTTTCTTGTTGCTTTGATTACATCACCATTTATTTCCTTCATAGCACTTATTTTCCTAGTTGTCCATCTTTCCTACTAAAAGGAAAGTTTCATGACTTTTCCCATAGACAGGGATTTTGTCTCTCTTAGTCACCATTACATATGTCATCAGCACACTACCTACCTCTTAAAAATATTTTTAAACGAATGAATAGCAGTAATACTTTCAAGTTCCTAAAGCAGTATTTCTTTTTAGTGATGCTGCTTCAAAAGTCATGGTGGAATTGCTTGGAAGTTACACAGAGGATAATGCTTCCCAGGCTCGCGTTGATGCCCACAGGTACTGTTAAACGTTACTCTAATGAGGGTTTGTCAGCAGTTTAGAGGTGAGCTACAGTATTAAATTATGTAACTGAAATCGTGTTTGCAACCATGAGTGATCCAGAGCCGTTTGATAGTGTGCATTTGCTGGTGATTCTAATGTGGATACTAAAATTCAAGGTTTGATATTGGAAGAACTGTAGCTTGAATATGAAATAGCTGCATGGTGTTTACTGGGTGGGGGTATTGCTGGTATGGGGATAATGATCCCAACCCAAGAATTAGAACCTAATCTTGGGCCAGTTAACCTTAATATTAAAGCTTATAGGTGGAAAGTTGATGGCTTGCCAAGAATTAACCCATTGCTAATGAGAATAAGGGCTTTTAACAGTCTTAGATCTAACTGGTAACAAGAATAGAATCAGTTTTCTAAATCTTTGTAATAAGGATTGTGAAACTTCTTTACGTGGTCATTACTTTGTGTGAACCTCTACATGATAGGAGTTGGTAAAAAGGGAAGTTGGTGGTAAAGGTCCTTGACTTTGAGGTCAGACTGCCTCCATTCACATTCTTACTCCATCTCTTAATTAGCACTTCTGAGCTGCTTCATAGTTGATAAAGGGGGCATGGTTAATACTGTCTCCTAGGTTGTTGGGAGGAATAAATGAGATATAAGGCAAGTGAAGCACTTAGTGTCTGGCATATGGTTCTGGCTGCTGCTTGCTATTTGATTACCTTGGTGCTTTCTCTCCAGCTGTGTTTTTTTCCTACAATTAATATATTTCATTTTGTTAAAACAGATGAACCTGATAAATTTATTGGCCTGTCTTAACCCTATCCTGTAACTTTTTAAATGTTGTATATATGTTTTGGACTGTTAGATATTTTACTGAATTAAGTATATTTTATGATCTGCAAAAACTCAGTGAAAAGCTAGGATTTCAAAACCCTGAGCTTACATTTTTTGTTCTCTAATTAAGGTGTATTGTACGAGCATTGAAAGACCCAAATGCATTTCTTTTTGACCACCTTCTTACTTTAAAACCAGTCAAGTTTTTGGAAGGCGAGCTTATTCATGATGTAAGTAGTTTATCCTTTAATGTGAAAAATGTTCTCCTTTCCTAAATTTTCCAAAGAAAAGCAGGACTCTTTTTCTTTGCATTAATAAAAGTGACTAATGGCAAGATACGGAAAGATAAAGAACTATTTATTCTTTTTATATCAGGAACAGACATATTTAAGACCAGCTTTTCTCCAACCACTGAGCACAGTTCTATTCTTCCTCCCTTTCTTAATTTCTTTTTTTTTTTTTTTTTTTTTTTGAGACAGAGTCTCACTCTCACCAGGCTGGAGTGCAGTGGCATGATCTTGGCTTATGCAACCTCCGCCTCTTTGGTTTAAGCGATTCTCCTGCCTCAACCTCCAGGAGAAGTAGCTGAGATAATAGGCACATGCCACCACACCCAACTAAGTTTTGTATTTTTAGTAGAGACAGGGTTTTGCCATGTTGATCTGGTCTCCAACTCCTGACCTCAAGTGATCTGCCCACTTTGACCTCCCAAAGTATTGGGATTACAGGCGTGAGCCACTGCGCCCGGCCACCTCCCTTTCTTTCATCTTCTCACTTACTCACCATTATAGACTTAGATAATACAAGTTTCTTTTTTATTACATATATATTGTTCCTAGCCCCACTTAGGAAGATAAATCTGATATTTAAAAACACATGAACATTTTTCAAATGCAAGTATAAATATATTTTGGACTGTTGTGCATCTGGACTATGCCATTAGCCATCATCTTTCAGTGTGGATAATTTAGAGCTCAGTGTATTTATTGATTCATTTTAAAAGTGAGCCATATGAAAGCAGATGGTTTGGTAATTTGATGAAACAGAATGATATTTCTGCATTGAACAAAATGTAGGAGTATCTTTAAAATATCTTTACAGTATCTTAAAATATCTTACAATATCTTAAAATATCTTAAATCTTAATTCTGTATTGATGGTATCTTTTTTGTCTCTTATCTGTATAGCTTTTAACCATTTTTGTGAGTGCTAAATTGGCATCATATGTCAAGTTTTATCAGAATAATAAAGACTTCATTGATTCACTTGGTAAGTTTTGGGGTTTATTCTTTGAGGCACAGACAGAGGTGGGAACATGCTACACTAACAGTTAGGTACTGTGTGGTCCAGCAAGTATGGTTGTGGCCTTATTTGTAGATAATCCTAAAAGGAGTCGTGTATGATAGAACAGCACAAAAATAGGTAGTTTAAAATATTACTTAGAGTGAATTGAGAATCAGAAACCAAGAAGGTGTAGGAGGTGGCATTTGTGATAGAGAATGAAACTGGGAGTATGAAAACAAGTTGGGACTGGACGCAGTGGCTCACAGGTGTAATCCCAGCACTTTGGAGGCTGAGGCGGGTAGATCACAAGGTCAGGAGGTCGAGACCATCCTGGCTAACTAACATGGTGAAACCCTGTCTCTACTAAAAATACAAAAAAATTAGTCGGGTGTGGTGGCGGGCGCCTGTAGTCCCAGCTACTCGGGAGGCTGAGTAGGAGAATCAGCCTTGGGAGGTTGAACCCGGGAGGCGGGGTCAGAGGTGGAGGTTGCAGTGAGCCAAGATCCTGCCACTGCACTCCAGCCTGGGCAACAGAGCAAGACTGCGTCTCAACAACAACAAAAAAAGAAAACAACTTGGCGCCCTGTAATCCCAGCACTTTGGGAGGTTGAGGTGGGTGGATCACTTGAGGTCACGAGTTCAAGACCAGCCTGGCCAACATGGCAAAACCCCATTTCTTCTAAAAATACAAAAATTAGTGGGCATGGTGGCACACACCTGTAGTGCCAGCTACTCAGGAGCTTCAGGCAAGAGAACCACTGGAACTCCGGAGGCAGAGGTTGCAGTGAGTTGAGATCGTATCACTGCACTCCAGCCTGGAAGACAGAGTAAGGCTCCGTCTCCACAAGAAAAAGAGAAAACAACTTGGACCCTTTTTGTCTCATTTAAGAGCTTGCTGAACTTTAGGCCCTTCCAGCTCTTCTGTACCACAATTCTTTGAGGTAAAGTTACAGCAAGAATCGGGTGCTTGGAGAAGATTGAGATAGAAATGGTTCCATTGGTACATTTGTTTTTAAAATTTAGGGATGGGGGAGTGAGCAGAAAAGCAACTGAAAGAATTACCATTACTTTGATCATAATGGTAACTTTCAGAAATGTTTTAAGAGCTGATAAAATTTGATGATTAAAGGTACTTTATTAAGCTAAACATTCTTAAAATAATATTGTTTCTTTGTAGAAGACCTTATTCCTTAGATATATGGTTATTTGTATTTTTGGTTCCTTTTTTTAAGCCATAGCCACAGAATGGTAACAAATAGTTTTTTCCCCCTCTACTGTAGTATTTTATGCTTGGATACCCCTGCCATTAACAAATCACAGAAGTATATATAGTATTGCCAGTTAGATCTGAAAGATGGAATTAGATAATGGAAATGTAATTTTACATGATAGTAAGACTTTTCTAACTGCAGTTTGTTGAAAACAGCATAGTCTTTATTATTTTTTTATCTTTGAATTTTCTTGTCTAGCATATCAGAGTTCAGGAAATGTTTGTCAAATTGAATCAAATCTTATTGAGCAAACCCTATATATGTTCAATATTTTAATTTCCTTCTGGAACATGTTTTTAACATGTTAAAATACAAAGAGAAAACTTAGAAAATCTGCAGTTGAACAGGTTTTAAATGTTGTAAACTACCAGTTTGTTTTACACTGGAGTCAACTGTGAAGCTAAGCTGCTTTGTTTTCCTACTAGGCAATAAGCAAAATACATTAGAGATTGATTATATTTTCCATATTAAGACTGAATTTTTTTTTTGTTTTTTGAGACTAGTCTTCCTGGTTCTTGAGGATACAGATGAATGTATGATCTACGTTGATTATACTTAGTCTTCAATTTGGTAATCATAAATGTTTGTCACCTGTAAATTATGTGCCTCCATTGGAATTGGGGAAGATTGACTTATTCTGAACATAATAAGGCATTTGAAATACACCAAGATAAAGTAGATGTGTGTTTGTGTATAAAGCTTTGCCAGGTGCACTAGACCCAGAAAACCACATTCTGTCCCAGTTAATTTGTTTTGTGGCATGAAGCTATGTGATGGAATGTTAATGTCAGCAACCTCTTTATTTACGCACCAAGGAAAAAGGAGTAGTAATTAACACTTTGACACTCCCCCATTGATGTGTAATTGACTGTTTCAAAGGAGCACTGGTTCATAAGCTATTGCATGCATTAAAATTGGGTTTTCTATATTGCAGCATTTTAAGACAGGGGTCAGTGACAATGCAGAAATTGCTCAATGATGCACATTTTTTTATTACTGCATTAAGGTTTTGACATATTAGTAATGAATAAATGTTTCCATAAATTAGATTTTTTATAACTTTAAAATTGAAATATGACACAGCACACTGTGACTTCCTCCTTGAAGATAGTATTTTAGTTTTATGAAACAAAGCACGGCTTCCTACAAAATCTTTAACTCACACTGCACTGCCTTAGTAGTTTGATTTTTCAGAACAAGAGTCCTAATGGTTTTAACTTTGGTTCTCTGTTTTAAAGTTAGTTTAAACATCAATTTAAAGTGTTTTTAGATGCAAGTTTTCACGTGTAAAATAGATAACGGTTTTATGGAATTCTGCCTAGAAATAATCTTCGTTCCTCTGATAAGTTTTTTCATTTATGGTAAGATTGTAACTGTAGAAAAGATGAACAGTAAAATAGATTTAATTTTAGGAGTATTTAAAATAATACAGATTTCAGAAGTTTCTATCATTTTATCATATTGAAAGAATTGTCTGTCTTCATTTTATCATATTGAAAGAATTGTCTGTCTATGCCAGTAGAACTGAGAATGTTAAGGAATTTTTGAAAAAATCTTGAATACTTGTTCATTGATAGGAAAAAATTCGTAACATTGCTTATTGTGCCAACCAGAATTCAAATTCCTTCATTTGCCTTACATTTCTTGAACATCTGTGCACATCAGTATTCTATTAGAAATTTGTTTATCTGCTTTTCAGAAAACATCTTTATATTAATGTGTATATTTTTTAATTGTATAATTAAACATTTATTTCAGCTGAAAGCCTAGTGACAACTATCTAGATTCCACAAGTTGCAATCAGTTTGTCAGAACATTTTCTTTTATTAACACTGACAACTTAGGCCAACAGTAGCATTATCTTGTGTCAACTGAATTGCCCTAACATGTTCACATGTAATCCGGTGTTATCCAGTTGTTACCTTTTGCTTCAGAAAGTTAATCAGCATCTAATTTGCATTTGTTAATTAGGGTTAATGTGCACTAATTGATTCCTTGATGCCTGTAGATTTCCATTAAACCCAGTTAGCAATACTTAGTTGTGTACCTCATTCATTTGAGTTATGATGGCCATGTTTTTGTTGAATCTGTGCCAAATAGGAAGCCTGTATCATAATTATAGCTAATTAACAGATGATCATGCCCTGTGTTAATGGGCTTCCCTAATCTTCCACTAATATAGGAATGTTATAAACTTAAAATTTATTTATGGAGTGTTTAGAGAGATAACTTTTTAAACAATACAGACTTGAAGCTCTGAATGTATTAGAGGGCACTTGATTGATCATTTGCTGATGTTACATAATGTAAAAGTTCAGTGAAAAGGAACATGTAAATCTAGATTAGTTTTAGAAACTTGGTTTTATAATAAATTAGCATCAAAACAGGTATATATGATATTGTGTTAGAATTCTGCTCTTAGGACTAGGTTATATATTTAGGATTCCTAATTTTTAAAGTTTCTAGCCCTTTATTTTAGAAATGAACCTATTCTAGGCCTATCACTGCTACTTTTTTACGATAAGTCACCATTTAATCTCTTTGCTCCCTAGTTTTGTTTTTAGTGAAAGGATCAGGACTGGGTAATTCCTTAAGTTTTCTTCTAGGCCTAACACATTGTTATCTGAATAATTATAACAGCATATTTCATTAGAAATTATAATGCAAGCCGGGCGTGGTGGCTCACGCCTATAATCCCAGAACTTTGGGAGGCTGAGGTGGGCGGATCATGAGGTCAGGAGATCAAAACCATCCTGGCTAACACGATGAAACCCCGTCTCTACTAAAAATACAAAAATTAGATGGGCGAGGTGGCGGGTGCCTGTAGTCCCAGCTGCTTGGGAGGCTGAGGCAGGAGAATGGCGTGAACCCAGGAGGTAGAGCTTGCAGTGAGCCGAGATAGCACCACTGCACTCCAGCCTAGGCAACAGGGCGAGACTCCATCTCAAAAAAAAAAAAAAAAAGAAAAGAAATTATAATGCAAAATTTGAATTATTTGTGCAGTTTTCTACTTTTGCCTTATAAAGAACAATTATCACTGTTAATAGTACTCTTTATATCTAGTACTAACTGTTTTGGCCTATAAATGTTAAATGACACACACACTTCAAGAGTTTTGATTTGTAAGTAGTTTTGAGTTTTAAATAGTGACCTGAAGCAAAATGGAATGTTTTCATAACTGAAAATGTTTGTGAAAATATTTTAAAACTTCACGTTTACCAGTAATAGTAACACAGAAAAAACTAGTAAGTAGATGAGAAATCCTCTGTGTTTAAATGAAGAGCTATTAGTGCGAAAAATAAGCTTAGGTAATTTAACTAAATAGAAATTGTTCTTATGAAATGTACTTTGTAGATTTTATCTCCTAAAATGTATAACTATTTAAAAATGTAAAATGTACAAAACTTTTAGGGTCTACAAATAATCATTTTATGGCCCATTCTTAACTTTGAATCTATCACCTATGGTACTATAGAAAAATTATTTTTAATACTCCATGGAGTCAGTTTATAGTTTGCAAATAAATATAAGAAGCTTTGTCAAAATTATTCTGTGTAAGTGCCCACACAATAATTTCTGCAATTACAAAAGTAAAAATAATGTCCGCAGCTTAACATGAGATGTAATTGGATCAGGACTGGGTAATTCCTTAAGTTTTCTTTAAAAGTGCAGCTCTTTAATTAGTATGAACACTCATCAGGCTTCACTATTCTGTTATGTAGGCCTATTACATGAACAGAATATGGCAAAAATGAGACTACTTACTTTTATGGGAATGGCAGTGGAAAATAAAGAAATTTCTTTTGATACAATGCAGCAAGAACTTCAGATTGGAGCTGATGATGTTGAAGCATTTGTTATTGACGGTAAGACAGAACATTTTCATTTATTTCTAGAATTTCTCATCTACATGGATCATAGTAAGATTTTTATCTGGAAACTGAACCTTACACAACAAAAATTTGTTTGTAGCAGATGTGTGTTTAGTAGATTAGTGGATGTATTTGTTGTAGGGTAAAAATTAGTAGAAATATAAACTGCTGTATTCTATCCCTTGAAATCACATAGAAGAAAGACACTTAGGCAATACACCATTATGGTTTTAAGACGTGGATTTAAGACCAGGCCCTTCCTTTGTGAAACAGGAATGTAGGGATTCATTTGTGGTTGTAAGGATTAAATGAATTAATACAGGTAAAGCACAGTGCCTGGCACATAGTAAGTTATCTACAAGTGTTAACCATTACCAGTTTTTTTATGATGAGCCTAGAAAGAACTTCTTCCTGAACAATTGGATTATAAAGCAACTTAACTGCTCAGGAGTTTTATCTGAGTTTTTTAAATTTGAAAGTTGGGATTATGTAATTAAGATTAATAAAAGATACAGAACTATTGACCTTTTTTCCCCTAATGATCTAAGTCTTCTATAAAGAAGTAATAACTTAGTAGGAAATTAGTTTATTTCCCTATATGAGATGGTAGGGGAAGAACACCTAGAATACTTTAAAAAAAAAACCAAAAAACTGTATGCAATATTTATTTAATATAGATGATCCCAGCAGCCATATGAGAAATGCATGACTTTCCACTTGCTTGCCTCATACTGTTTTGCTTATTAGATTTAAACAGTCAGTGTGCAGTGTTGGGAAACAGTGTAAAGTTTTATTATGGCTCACTTGGTCACAGTTTTCATACCTTAGCTATTTTTCTTGGAAATTTTCCATATAACATACAATGTAAAACATCTTTTTTCAGCGGTAAGAACTAAAATGGTCTACTGCAAAATTGATCAGACCCAGAGAAAAGTAGTTGTCAGGTAAGATATTTAATGCTTTGTGGCATTTTATAGAACGATTTAGTTTGTTTCAATTATTTCACTTAAATGTTTAGAGAACCAAGGTGGTGTTATCAGTTGACTGTAGTTAAATAGTTGCTATTTATCATAATTTTATTAAAGTTCAGACTGAATGTGATTAGCTTATTTAATGAAAGAGTCCTATTTTCCAGCACATTTCATTTAATGGCTTAGCATTGGCTAGAATACTAATGACTTTTATGTCTGCTTTATATAGTTGTTCAGGAGAATTAGAAGGCTTAGGATCAATACAGTAAAGATTTTTGTAAAATAATTATGTAATTCTTAAATTCTTTTACAATTCTAAATTATGTCTCGTGTATATTTAATATTGCTTTTAACTGGATTCAAATCTGTAGTAGTATAAAAAAAAATACCAGAGGATAATAGATTGACTAACACTGTGTTTAATTTTTCAATTTTTAGTCATAGCACACATCGGACATTTGGAAAACAGCAGTGGCAACAACTATATGACACACTTAATGCCTGGAAACAAAATCTGAACAAAGTGAAAAACAGCCTTTTGAGTCTTTCTGATACCTGAGTTTTTATGCTTATAATTTTTGCTCTATGAAAAAAAATCCCAAAATCATAGTAAAACATTATAAACTAAAAAAATTTGCCTAGTCTGGACAGTTATTGTCTCAAATTTATACTAAAGTCGCAAACTCCAGAGGATATGAAGTAATAAATTACAAAGTGTCACAATGTCTGTCATACAATACATAAATTCTGTTCTGTAAAAAAAGGATATTGAAGAAGCAATGAGCACTTTAAAGAAAGGATAATATACAGAGGGAAGACAGAAGTAGAATAATACAATTTCTTCACATTAGAAAAACTTGGAAAAGTGAAGACAACTATAGAGTTACATTTTATTCTAGTAAAAACTATACCAGCATTTCAGTTATATAATTTCACTGCAGAATGCACTTATCTATATTATTTTAATCTTTTTTTTTTTCCAACATCTCTTCTGCTTTTCTTTTTTTTGGTTGGTTGTCATTTTCTAAAGTTAGTAACTTTTCAGTTTCACTTAGTTGATTTGTAATGAGGCTCTCCCAGTCATCATCACCAGAAGTATTTTTAGTCTTGATTGCCTGTAAATGGCTTTGTAGCGGAGTTGTTATCAGAGGTTTTGTTTTCACCTAGGAAAGACCAAACTAATTTTACCTTTGAAATTATACAAAAGACTTTAAAGAGTCTGTAAAGCCTCTGCAGTTATGAGTATGTGGTAAAACCACCATCTCTTGGCTGATTTTCACTACCTTAGTAGTTGTGGCACCAGAAAACTATACAATGTGAATGTATAGGCTTATGTAGTAGATCTTCAAAATCTCTAATATGTAACGGAAGTAAAGTGTACAAAAACTGCCTTTTACTTCATGTTTCCTCCCATGCTTTAGAGCACCATTGTTGAAGAAACAGGAAGGAGCAGTGAGATATTTGGAAGTTGGCATGGTTTCAAGACACTGTATTGGGTAATTTTAAAAATAGTGTGTTAAATAACTTTTTCATTTTAAGGTTCTTTTCTGATGTTAAAATACTTACTGGAAATTTAGAAAATAGAGTAAAGTAGAAAGAAACTAAAAATCATTAGTAATCCCTTATCCAGAGAGGCTTGTTGACATTTTGGTATTATTTGCTGCTAGCCTTTTTTTCTATTTTTAGCCTATTTGATCATTCTATAGAATTTAATGTATTTTCCTCTGAGCAGTTTCTTAGGTCATTATAAACAATTGTCTGTGGCTGCAAAATACTCCCTTTTATGGATGTTTGATGATTTATCACCTACTATTGAATATTTGTTTCCAGTTTATCCCTACCAAAAATTAATTTTAGTTTTTTTTTTTTTTTTTTTTTTTGAGATAGTCTCGCTCTGTCACCCAGGCTGGAGTGCAGTGGCACAATCTCTGCTTACTGCAACCTCTGCCTCATGGGCTCAAGTGAGTCTCCTGCCTTAGCCTCCTGAGTAGCTGGGATTATAGGCGCGTGCCACCACACCCGGCTAATTTTTGTATTTTTAGTAGAGATGGGATTTCACCATGTTGGCCAGGCTGGTCTCGAACTCCTGACCTCGTGATCCACCCACCTTGGCCTCCAAAAGTGCTGGGATTACAGGCGTGAGCCATTGTGCCCGGCAATTTGAGTTAATTTCATGCAAAACAATCTTTGATATTTTTAAGAGATTCCCAGATAAAATGTTCTCTTCAAAAGGAATACTGGGCCAGGCATCGTGACTCATACCTGTAATCCCAGCACTTTGGGAGGCTGAGGCGAGTGGATTGCATGAGCTCATGAGTTGAAAACTATCCTGAGCAACATGGCAAAACCCCATCTCTACCAAAAACTAGCTGGGCATGGTGGCATGCGACTAGTCCCAGCACCTCAGAAGGCTGAGGTGCAAGGATCACTTGAGTCCAGGAGGTGGAGGTTGCAATGAGCCAAGATCATGCCATTGCACTCCAGCCTGGACAACAGAATGAGACCCTTTCTCAAAAATGAACAATAGATAAAAGGAATACTGAATTGTTTTCAAAATAACAATTATGGTGGCCTTTTTTTTAGATAGGGTCTCACCCTGTCACCTAGGCTGGAGCGCCGTGATACAATCACAGTTCACTGTAGCCTTACCTCCCCGGTTCAGGTGATCCTCTCACCTTTACCTCCTGAGTACCTGGGACTACAGACATGTGCCAGAACACCTATCTAATTTTTGTATTTTTTGCCATGTTGCCCAGGCTGGTCTCTCTAACTCTTGGGCTCAAGTGATCCGACCACCTCGGTCTCCCAAAGTTCTAGGATTACAGGAGTGAGCCATACTGTGTTATGTTTTAGTTGTAAGGGGTATACATGTGTATTTTAGAAATCTGGAACAGGATAAGAATTACATTAAAATCACCCAAGATCCCAACCACTATTAAAGAATTTGTGTAAATCTTCTGGTCTCTTTTCTCTATCCACTTTTTAAATATTGGGGTTATATTTTTATTGGCTTATATGCTGTATTAAACATTGTTAGCATTTCCTCCTGTTCTTAAGTTTGTTAAGAGGATAGCTCCATCATATTCTGTGTTCTGCAATTCATTTCTGGACATTTAAATTGTAAGAAAATGGTCACTGTTAACTAGGCGGCAGTGAATATCATTCGTTCATAAATTTTTGTGAAGATCTTTGAGTACTGCCTTACGTTAAAATCTTTTTCAATTTGACTGGTAAAAGTGGCATGTTAGTAACATTGTCATTTTCAGTGTTAAGATTATGTAGTAATAAGTTTATTTTATTTTTTTGAGATGGAGTCTTGCTCTGTCGCCCGGGCTGGAGTGCAGTGGCGCCATGTCGGCTCACTGCAACCTCCACCTCCCAGGTTCAAGCGATTCTCCTGCCTCAGCCTCCCGAGTAGCTGGGATTACAGGTACCCACCACCATGCCCAGCTAATTTTTTGTAGTTTTAGTAGAGACGGGGTTTCACTATGTTATACAGGCTGGTCTTGAACGCCTGACCTCATGATCTACCTGCCTCGGCCTCCCAAAGTGTTGGGATTACAGGCGTGAGCGACTGTACCTGGCCTAGTAATAAGTTTATTTATTTTATTTTATTTTTTTTTGAGACGGAGTCTCGCTCTGTCACCCGGGCTGGAGTGCAGTGGCCGGATCTCAGCTCACTGCAAGCTCCGCCTCCTGGGTTCACGCCATTCTCCTGCCTCAGCCTCCCGAGTAGCTGGGACTACAGGCGCCCGCCACCTCGCCCGGCTAGCTTTTTGTATTTTTTAGTAGAGACGGGGTTTCACCGTGTTAGCCAGGATGGTCTCGATCTCCTGACCTTGTGATCTGCCCGTCTCAGCCTCCCAAAGTGCTGGGATTACAGGCTTGAGCCACCGCGCCCGGCTAATAAGTTTATTTTTAAAATGAACTTAAATGTTTGAATGATAAGTTCACGGCTCCCTAAGGAGTATTCTTTTTGGATTGCTCTTTTTGGTTCCCTCCCTGAAAATTCTGTAGTCAACCACTAGTCCCCTCAGAGTTTTACCTCTGATTTTTGGGGTGATTCTTTGTTCATATTTGTCTAATTGGCTTTGTCTTCCAAAAGTGTCTGCACAGGACTGCTAAGAGAACCTAGACAAGTCATTTAATTTTTCTGGGCTTCAGTTTATTCATTAGCTTCTTTTAGTTCCCAGATGCTATTACCAGAAAGAATAATTGGATAAAAATGTACATAAATATTTCTGATAGTGTCTGCTATGTAAGTGTGTTCACCATACTTCATTTAGCCCATGGGGCCAGAAAGGATTCTAATTCATGCAACATGAAAAACAGACAGGGAAAACTAGGTGAAATCTAAATCTAGGTTGCTACTAATTCTGAAGTATAATGACTGATGATCTGTATGATTTAATGTTTCTATTTTGCCATCAAAATGCTAGGTCCATTTTGGTGTATTTGGCATCCAATTACAAATTAATAGTTTCCCAAAATCCTGATTCTTTGACTTTTTTATCTTGATGATGGAAAGGAAGAACACATTTACACATAATTGCTTTAGTGTCCTTCCCCTTAACTACCCACTTGCTGAGATGGGTAGGAGCAGGGATTGACTTTAGAGAAACAAGATACAGTGTAGATTAGCTAATGTTTGCACTTAACAAAACTTGTCCTGTTTAACTTACCTGAGGGTTCTGCAGCCTACTGCAGTAATTTTAATTCTAGCTGTTGTCAGATATATTGCCTTGTATCTTTGTTCTTTCCCCTTCTATCCTTTTTAGAAATTTATCACCTGTTTCTCTTTCAGCCTGACTTACAAGATCTAATTTTTGGCCTAAAAATTTCCCCTAGCTTGGTACTAGTCCTTTTATTTCTGCCTGGCATTATATTTTAAAATTTAACTTAAATGAATCTAATTAATTGGATATATAAAAAAAAAGTAAGTGGCTTGCTTTGCTTACTCCGGTCTTCCATCCTCATTCCTGGATATAATCAAGATTGCAGTAGGCTAACAACCTAATGCCAAAAACAATGAAAAACATACCATCTTTTCAAGTTATTTTGCACCCATAGAGAGAAAGTGGATTGGTACTTAATACTTTCCCTGAATTTAACAGAATTGATGTGGACTGTATACAAAATATGTTGAAAAGTAAAAAACTTTTTTGGCTATAAGTCTTCATAAAATTCATTTATAACAGAGGTTGGTAAACTTTCCAAACAGGGCCAGAGTAAATATTTTCAGCTTTGAGGGCCAAATGGCCTCTTAAAACTGCTCAATTCTCAGTGCTGTGCCAAAATAGTCTTTACAGTATGCAAAGGAATGGGTGTGGCTGTGGTCTATTAAATTTGTAAGGAGATCTACTTTTGGATTTGCCCCACATTACATGATAATTTGCAATCAAGCTTTAAGCTGGGACAAGGAAGCTTACCATAGTACTTGCACATAGTAATAAGCACTTAGAAAATGTCTATTCAGCCAGTGAATTGAGTTTGTTTTATATGCACCAATCTTTGAGAAGAAACATTTTTTCTATGTGAAAGTTAAAGTATAATATAGCATTTGACTAAGAGCCACGATACCTAGCCTAGGTCCACCACATGTTGTGACTTAATGACCCTGGAAAGTTATTTCACATTTATGTCACCATCCCCTATTAGATTAATTATAAAAATGGGCTTTCAAGTGAGATGTGAAATTTCCGCTGTTTGAAAGTAGAACAGCTATCTTTTAAGGGTTAAGGATTCACCCTAATTAGAAACGGATGTTTAGTTTTGATGCCCTCAAGCTTCATGTTTGTTTTGATTCTATGACTTACCCAATTGGGCAAGGTTAAAACTTAGATTTTCCAATGCCAGAGTTACTGCCGTTTAGTCAACACATTTTAATGATACACACTTATACATACCAAGTGGAAACTATACTGTTGCTTATAAGTTCAGGAAAATGTGATAAGGGTGTATTAGTTCATTCTCACGCTGCCAATAAAGACATACCGGAGACTGGAAAAAAAAATAGGTTTACCGGACTTATAGTTCCACATAACTGGGGAAGCCTCATAATCATGGTGGAAGGCAAAAGGCAATTCTTACATGGCGGCAGCAAAAGAGAGCTTGTGCAGGGAAACTCCCACTTTTAAAGCCATCAGATCTCATGAGACTTATTCACTATCACGAGAACAGCACAGGAAAGACCGGCCCCCATGATTCAATTACCTCCCACCAGGTTCCTCCCACAACATGTAGGAATTGTGAGACCAATTGTAATTCAAGATGAGATTTGGGTGGGGACATAGCCAAACCATATCATTCTGCCCATGTCCCCTCCCAAATCTCATGTCTTTACATTTTAAAACCAATAATGCCTTCCCAACACTCTCCCAAAGTCTTATTTCAGCATTAACTCAAAAGTTCAAAGTCTCATCTGAGACAAGGCAAGCCCCTTCCACGTATGAGCCAGTAAAATCACAAGCAAGTCAGTTACTTCCTAGATACAAAGTGGGGGTACAGGCATTGGGTAAACACAGCCGTTCCAAATAGGGTGACCAAAACAAAGGATCTACAGGCCCTATGAAAGTCCAAAATCCAGCATGGCAGCCAGGTCACGCTAATGCAAGAGGTGGGTTCTCATGGTCTTGGGCATCTCCACGCCCCTGTGGCTTTGCAGGGTACAGCCTCCCTTCCGGCTGCTTTCACAGGCTGACATTGAGTGTCTGGCTTTTCCAGGTGCACAGTGCAAGTTGTTGGCAGATCTACCATTCCGGGATCTGGAGAATGGTGGCCCTCTTCTCACAGCTCCACTAGCCAGCACTCCAGCAGGGACTCTTTATAGGGACTCTGACTCCACATTTGTCTTCCACATTGCCCTAGCAGAGGTTCTCCACGAGAGCCCCGCCCCTGCAGCAAACTTCCGCCTGGACATCCAGGCGTTTTCATACATCCTTTGAAATCTAGGAAGAGATTCCCAAACCTCAATTCTTGACTTGTGCACTCGCAGGTTCAACACATGGAAGCTGCCAAGGCTTGGGGCTTGTACCCTCTGAAGCAATGGCCTGAGCTATGCCTTGGCTCCTTTTAGTCATGGGTGGAGTGGCTGGGATGTAGGGCACCAAGTCCCTAGGCTGCACACAGCAGAGGGACCCTGAGCGCAGCCCACAAAACCAGTTTTTCCTCATAGGCCTCTGGCCTTGTGATGGGAGGGGCTGCCATGAAGACCTCTGACTTGCCCTGGAGACATTTTGCCCATTGTCTTGGAGATTAACATTCAGCTCCTTGTTACTTACGCAAATTTCACAGCCAGCTTGAATTTCTCCTCAGAAAATGGGATTTTCTTTTCTATCATATTGTTCAGGCTACAAATTTTCCAAACTTGTATGCTGTTTCCCCTATAAAATTGAATGCCTTTAATAGCACCCAAGTCACCTCTTGAATTCTTTGCTGCTTAGAAATTTCTTCTGCCAGATACCTTGAATCGTCTCTCTCAAGTTCAAAGTTCCACAAATCTCTAGAACAGGGGCAAAATGCTACCAATTTCTTTAGCAAAACATGATCAGTAACCTTTGCTCCAGTTTCCAACAAATTCCTCATTTCTATCTGAGATCACCTCAGACTGGATTTCATTTCATTGTCCATTTTGGTCAAAGCCATTCAACAAGTCTCTAGGGAGTTCCAAACTTTCCCTGTCTTCTTATGAGCCCTCCAAACTGTTCCAACCTCGGCCTGTTACCCAGTTCCAGAGTTGCTTCCACATTTTCGGGTATCTTTTCAGCAACACTCCACTCCTGGTACCAATTTACTGTATTAGTTTGTTTTCACCCTGTTGATAAAGACATACTCGAGACTGGGAAGAAAAATAGGTTTAATGGATTTACAGTTCCACATGGCTGGGGAGGCCTCATAATCATGGTGGAAGGCAAAAGGCAATTGTTACATGGCGGCAGCAAGAGAGAAGAGAGCTTGTGCAGGGAAACTCCCATTTTTAAAACCATCAGCTCTTGTGGGATTTATTCACTATCTGGGAACAGCACAGGAAAGACTTGCCCCCATGATTCAGTTACCTCTCACTGGGTCCCTCCCATGACACATGGGAATTGTGGGATTGACAATTCAAGGTGAGATTAGGGTGGGGACAAAGCCAAACCATATCAAGGATAGTTTCTGATTTTTGTCTCAACTCTCCCAGAAGAGTTATACTATCTCACTTGAGGTTTCTCCTATTTATAAAGGAAAATAAAATACATTGTTAAAAGCTGTTATTTGTTAAGGATGTGTTAGTACTATAATAATCGTTTTGTATGTGCTAAAGAGAAAGTTGTTTAATAGTTTGAACACTACAACCTTTTTCTTGCTAAAGTTCTACACACTATGATATAAAACTTATACATTTAACCAGATAACCTTCCTGCTATAGTTAGTTGATTTCCTTATGACAAATAGACTCCTGGAAGCCATATAATTTCTACAAATACTTTAATACATATATCCATACAGTATCACGTGGATACTTGATCCTTTCACACGTGTTCTAATTGAAATAGTTTTAAATTCTTTCCATCTCAGTTTCCGAAAATAATGTAAATTAACTTAAGCATTATTAAAAACAATTGGACTTGATTAGCTTTTAGACATCTTTTATTAACATAAAATTTTAAATGCTCAAATACCACTATTTCCAAATTTAGATGAGTAAAAAATAGAAGTACATATCTGATGCCTCACACTCTCCTTCCCAAAACAGGCTGGATTGTATCTATTTGATTTATACACTGTGACTTTTTCCTGCTGTTTTCTATCAACCTTAATTGTGAAAAATGGTGCCATGTTGCCCTCTTGATATTATTTTGGAGATCAGTTAGGTCTTAAAGCATCCAGATGCATACAGTTCTACACATATCTGTAGAATTAGCTCACTAAGGTCTGCTCGGCAATATTTTTAATTGACTTACATGTTCTGTGGGAAAAGAAGAATCATAAAAAGTCTTTGCAATTGCATTCTTCTCTTCACTGGGTTCTCCCGTGGGATCTGGATGGATACTCCAGTTATTCAAAGTGTCAGCAACTCTGTTAATGCTGGTAGTATCTGATTGACAAAGAGGAAATGGCAGCAACTGAATTTTTCTCTAGGTACTCATTTTAGTGACTGAACTTGTTTCTCCTATGCTTTTGTATTTAAAAAGCAACAAATTTCTATTTTAATGTTGACTATTTTGCAGTTTTCCTAGACTTTGCTCTTATATTAGGCATTTCATTTCTGAAAACAAGCAAGATTTTATTATTGCTACTTTCTAAAACCTAATTACTAGAATTCTACATTAAAAGCAGTGAAAGAAATGGTATAAATACCTTCTAAAACAAAATAACTCATAAAATGTTATCATTATTCCCCTGGTTACTGTATTTCCCACACATGTAAGCATTTATATAGTGAACATTTTACCAACTGAGATTAATGGAAAAAGTCAGAACCAACTACATGCCAGATTTATAAACTATTTAAAGAAATTGGCCATAGTGAGAAGTCCAACAAAGGGTTATTTAGAAGGGGTCACACTGGGTTTTAATAAATTGATAGAAATTAGTTAGAGAAATATGTAAATTACAAAGGTTAAAAGATACTGATGGCATATTTAAGAGTATTTTACAAGCTGAATTTCTACAGAATTTTAGGTATCGCCCTTTATATCTTATATATCACTGAAATTTAATTTACAAGAAAGGACTTAAGAAAAAATGGCAGATTTTTAGACCAGCACCTAAAGCAGTACCTAACCAAAAGTTAACGGAATTTTAAGTAATATATTTTGTGGCATTGAAAAATTGCAGTTTGGGAAATGAGGTTATACAGTGTTTTGGTTATTTGATTTTTGCCTACATTATTTCCCATTGGTATTAGTAAACAAGATATATTTTTGTTTTTAATCACCAAATATTCTCTTTACATTTTTCTCAATTTCCTTTTTAAAAGAAGCCTGTTAAATCTGAGGGCCATACAAAAAAAAGCTTTCCTTGGAATCTGCATCTTTTTAAGGTGTCTAAGTGCACAATGTTAAACCCACAAAGTTCCCTTAAAATCTAAGAATGCCTTTAACAACCTCAGCAACTTTTGACTATGAGATTGCTATTAAAAGAAAACATGCTGTCCTGAAAATAAAAACAATAAAAAACCATTTTCCTCATGATCATACTTCTTAAACTACTGCTTTTTATTTTCAGTTTACATTTATACAGCACCAATTCATGATAATGTAGTATGTTTTTGTTTTTAAATTCTTTCGTGAAAAATTTCCAGGCCGGGTGTGGTGGCTCCCAGCAATTTGGGAGGCTGAGGCAGGAGGATCACTTGAGCCTGGAAGTTCAACACTAGCCTCGGCAACAAAGTGAGAACTGTCTCTACAAAAAATTTTAAAAATTAGCTGGGTGCAGTGACGTGTCTGTACTCCTAGCTGCTCAGGAGGCTGAGGCGGGAGGATTCCTTCAGCCTGGGAGGTTAAAGTTGCAGTGAGCTGTGATCACACCACTGAACTCCAGGCTGGGTGACAGAGCAAGACTCTATCTCAAAAATCAATCAATCAATAAAACAAAAAACAAAACAAAAATGTAGACAGCCATGTATTTCAATGTATTCCATCAATATTAAGTCACGTATTTCATCCATTTACCTCTCCCCCTATTTTTTTCTGAAGTATTTTAAAATAAAACTTGGACAGTATGTCATTTCATATGGCAGTTTTTAAGAACAGAACAATCCCTCTATTCTCTTTAACATCTGAATGCATTAATATATGTTAAGGAATTCAATTTAAAGTGTTTTCAACTGACAAATACTGGTCGTAGGAAATATATTAATGTTATGCCTCATTATTACTTATAAAACAGAAGGAAGAGGTGGATTTCTGGTGTGGGTGAAGGGACAGATAAAAATAGAAAAATTAAGGAAAGGGAGAGAAAATTGGGCAAAGACAGACAACACAGGAGAGAAACTAAAATGTTCTGAGGGAAGAAAGTTTTTAAGGATGAATGATGAGCATATAGAAAGAAGAGCAATAAATATGCACACTTGGCAGAAGCCTTAACTACTTCACTGCATTTGCTCTAAAAGTTAAAAAACAAAAGAATATTAGGTAGTTGTTCCTAATTTAAAATAATGACCCACATCTGTTGTTTTTGCTATTCCTTAATTAAGACAAACTTTTAAAACAAAATTTACAAAATGTGACTGTACACATTCATCAAGAATAAGTAGAAAAATATTTTAAGAATTAAAACATTACTTTTTTCTTACCTGGTCCAATATGCTTTCCAACATCATCCACACCAATATTTTTACAAAGAGCCATTGGAATGATCTTTTTGTTTTCTGATGGATCTAGTGGTCTCTCCTTCAGCAACAAAGAAATACTAGGGGTTGAACTGCTCGCTGTTTGACTTTCAATGTGATTTACTTTTGACCAAGGACCGGGGTCTGAAAAATTCATGTATACTGGAGTTTTCTCAGTTTTTTTATCTGAAGTTGAAAGATCAAAGGTTGACCTTCCGCTTCTGTTTACTAAATCTCCAGATGGCTCTATGTGAAATGAATGTGATTCCTCCAGCTGTCCTTTACTGAACATTTTTCCTGAAACAATGTCATTTAATGACTCTGTTTTCTCTGTATTATTTAACAATGTATGCTGTCTTTCATTAATGCTCACAACAAGGAAGAGGTCATTTTTTGTGGCTTCAGTTACCTGATTCTCATCAATCTGATTATTTTTATTGGAAAACTGTATTTCTGTGCAAGTTTTCATGTGAACAGCAGTTTTCACATCTTTGGCTTGTAAAGAATGACTATTCTCATTGTTAAGATGAAGATGGGAAATGTTCACATTATTGTTTTCTAAGTATCCCAAACAGTTATTAAATTGACTGTTTTGCATATCACTCATATTTTTCCACATAGTTTTTCCCCCAGGGCTTGAGTTGGGTTTCACCAACATAGGCATACTATTAACATTTTTATCTGAGTTCTTAAGAAGTACTTTTGAATTATCACTAAAAGCAGCAGATGAAACGTGGTGGTCGATTACTGTATCACAGGTAACAGTTAGTTCAGGTTTCTCTGAAGTATCATTACAGACTTGCAGAAAATCTGAAGTTTGTTTACAAAGTAATATGCTGCACTCACTTTTTTTAGTTAACAGTTGTATTTGTTTTATGTTACATTGTTTATCATCTAACATAACATTACTTGAATTCTGTAAACTATATTTCTGACATGGAACAAGATTTTTTTTTATATCTAGAGATAAATCCAAATCTGCTTTGGTTTGGTCACTATTTGTAATTTCCTTCTCTAGAGCATGTTCTCGAGTCCCTGGACGCGATCTGAATTGTTTGAATGGCTCATTTTCAGAAACATCTTTATTATTATTATTATTATATGTATTGTGTGCTGTCTCATTTAAATTACTGTTAAATGGTGTTTTGTTATTTTCAACCTCCGGATGTACATCTGTATGGTGAACATCTAATCCTCCGGTTCTTTCTAGGTGTATTTTTTCTGTTTCTGTCGTTGTATCTAACACAACAAAAGGATTATTTGGTGATTTAAATTCTGTACATCCATTGTCTTTTTCCAAGCATATCTTGTCTTTTACTTCTGTAGTAACTGATTTTTTATTGTCCGTAACATTTGAGGTTTGTACTTGACTAATTACTTCTTTATCTAAGGAGAGGGTTTTGCTTAAGGACATTTCACTTTGATTTTCATCCTGAGAAACAACAGTATCAATTTCATTCTTGAAGCTTTTTTCAAAAAGCTGTAAATCTGTCATGATGAGAACACAGTAAAATTTTATATTATACACTAAAGCCTGATTTCATAAAACATATTTATCACCTATTTTTATAAAAACAAATTTAACCTTAAATATTTTATGGGTCAATAATTATACAAACTTAATGACATCAACATTACCTAAATACTGGGTTCCCTTTGTTATAACAAGTATATCTTTAGCATGCTAAACCATATTAAACCTTAATTTCATAATAGCAAAGTATTTTTGGTTTTTTAAAGGGAAAGTGAGTTGAGGTATTACAAAATGGTTTATTTTTCTCGTCTATTTGCTTCATTTAGGACATACAGTACAATCCCACATAAATACATAGCTGATAAAAATTAACTTATCATAACAGGTTACGCTCTGATTTCCATTACTACCTAGGTCCAGCTGTATCTAGAAATTGCTAGCTGGCTTCTTCAAGACTGACAGTCATCACTTTTATTCATTACCCAGTGAATATTTTTAAATTCTTGAATAGTTTTTGGACAAGTATATAGAATTATCTACTTAAGACATAAATTTTATTCATCTATATTCTAACAAAGATTTCAACTTTTTAATATAGTTAATCTAGAATATAAATTTCAGGTTTTTGAAAGATTTTTTTAAAAGTCCAATCATTCTCTCTACAACATCTCCACCAAGTGGTTGTTCAGCCTAGGTTTGAACACCTCCAATCAGTATCATCTTTAAACAATACTTTTTCAAGATGGAAGAATTAATAAATTATTCCAATGGTTACAGAAAGGTTATCTGAATTCAGAAAAATGCCCTAGGTCTAGTCATCAGAAGGTCACTGGTGACTCCAAGAACATTCTCAGCAAAACAGTGAAGGCAGAAACCAGAATGCAAAAAGACTAGGAATAAGTCATGAAGAGGGGAGACAGAAATGTAATTTTCTCAAAAATACTTACTGTAAATATCAACATACAAATTAGAAAATACCAATATAATTTTAAGGTTACCTTCTATAATGATTTCCTCTATAAATGAGCCTTCTTTCTTTTCTTTTTCTCTGTATTCAGTATCTGAACAAAAATTCTCCATATTTTCTTCCCTTATTTCTTGCTCAGTATTACATTTCTGTATAACGGTGTTTTCTGATTTTTCAGTTGACGTTTCACTGTTTTCATTATTTACTTCTGGAGCATTCTAGTGTAAAATGGAAGAGATTCTTTTAAAAACATTGTTTACAAGTATAAAACATTTGAGCAGATGTGATAAATGTGGAATCTGTGTTTCAGTTCAACCATTCAGCAATTTCTATTTGAAAGTCAAATGATTTTTTAGTAAGTTTAATATACCATACTCTATAATGACATCACTTTACATTCCTTTTATATAGTCTATCATATTTAAGCAAAATGGAGACATTTATACATTTTCAAACATGCATACCACATTATTATATAATACCACATGTTACATGTAATAGAAGAACCACCCTATTATTAAAAACAAGATAGACATGGCAGGTAAATTGTTTTGAGAAGTAGTCTATTTTTTAAAGAGATAAGCTCTTGCTATGTTGCCCAGGCTAGAGTGCAGTGGCTATTCGCAGGTGCGATCATAGTGCACGACAAGCCTCAAAATTCTGGCCTCACACTATCCTCCTGCCTCAGCCTCCTAAGTAATTGGGATTACAGGTACTCACCACCATGCCAGGTGAAGCAGTATTTTTATGTATCCTTAAAACAGCGAATCAGTCCAACATGCTTTTTCTTCCCCTATATATTAAGCACATGTTATATGTGAAGCACTGTACTAGGCTTTGGGATACAATGATGAACAAACTACAGTCTTTGTCCTCAAAAAACTTACAGTCTGGTATGAAAATAAGAAAATAAGTAACAGGCAACTTTAATAGGACGTGGTAAGTGCTCTGATAGGGATAAATACAGGTTACCATGGGCACATACAGGAATAGTCCTGTCCCTGTTTTGGGGAGTCAAGGAAGGTTTCTTGGAGAAGGTGTTAGCTAAACATACCTGAAGTATGATATGGAGTCACAGATGGGGATAAGGAGGCACTCCAGAAAGAATAAATGGTATATAGCAATGCTTAAGAGCTAGCAAGATTAAGAATATATTTATGGAACTATAATTTCATTTGGCTAGAGCTTACATGCAGGAAGAAGAATGAAGAGAAATGATGCTTGAGGTAAGCTGGGCCTAGGTCATTAAGGGCCTAACACAGCGTGTTAAGGAGTTTCAACTCTACCAGGAAGACACTGAGAAGTCACTGAAGGGTATTAAACAAGGAGTGAATAACATGATCTGACTGGAAAGACCATTTTGGCTGTAGTACAAAAAAATGGACCAATGTTTTCGAAACGTCATTGATGGAAACCAGTAATGAGAAATATGTTTTATAACTCAATAGGCAAATCAAACAGTACTACTGTTATACACACTAATGTTTCCTATGCTATTTCATTTTAAAAAGAATTCTGGTCACAAACCACCAAACTAATTTCCATGAACCACTGATAGGTTGAACCTAGAAGTCTGAAAAACACTAAAGGGAGAGAACACATGGGGCAGAGTGGTGCATCAGGAGCGTGCTGCAGCAGTCCAGGTGACATCAGTAAAGACGAAGAGCTGTGAACCCATTGGTGATTTATGGAACTAAAGTTAATAGGACTTGGTCAATGATTGCATGTGAAGGCTAAGGGAGAAGGTGAGTCAAGATCGACTCCCGTAGTTCAGATTAGGTAAGTAGATGACTGGTGGATGTCATTCCTTGAGCGAGAAAACAGGCGTAGTAGTAGATTTGGAGGAAAATATCATGAGTTCAGTTTGAACCTGCTGAGTTTGAAGAGTTCGTAATATATTAAGGTGGTGATATCCAATGAACCTGTATTTATTTATTACTTTTGCCTTTTAAATAATTCCAACTTTTAGATTAAGAATATACATGTGCAGGTTGGTTACATGGCTATATTGCATGATGCTGAGGTTTGGGGTATGACTGATCCCATCACTCAGGTAGTGGGCATAGTACGCAATAGTTTTTCAACCATTGTCTCCTTCCCTCCCTACCTCTTCTAGTAGTTCCCAGGATATATTGTTGCTCTCTTTATGTTCATGAGTACCCAATGTTTAGTTCCAACTTATATGAAAATTGGTATTTGGTTTTCTGTTCCTCCATTAATTTGCTTAAGATAATGGCCTCCAGCTTCATCCATGTTGCTGCAAAGGACATGATTGCATTCTTTTTTATGGCTGTGTAGTATTCCATGGTGTATATGTACCACATTTTCTTTATCCAATCCACTGTTGATGGGCACCTGGGTTGATTCCATGTCTTTGCTATTGTGAACAGTGCTGCATTGAACATAAAAGTACATGTGTCTTTTTGGTTGAGTGATTTATTTTCTTTTGGCTACATACCCAGTAGTAGTTTTGCTGGGTCAAATGGTAGTTCTGTTTGAGGTTCTTTGAGCAATCTTTCCACAATTGCTGAACTAATTTACATTCCCACCAACAGTGTATAAGCTTTCCCTTTTCTCTGCAGCCTCGTTGACATCCATTGTTTTTGACCTTATTTTTATTTATTATTTTTTTTTGAGATGAAGTCTCACTTTGTCGCCCAGGCTGGAGTGCAATGGTGCGATCTCAGCTCACTGCAACCTCTGCCTCCTGGGTTCAAGCGATTCTCCTGCCTCAGCCTCCCGAGTAGTTGGGACTACAGGAACGTGCTGCTGCGCCCAGCTGATTTTTTACTTTTAGTAGAGATAGGGTTTCACTACGTTGGCCAGCTTGGTCTTGAACTCCTGACCTCAGATGATCCACTCGTCTTGGCCTCTCAATGTGCTGGGATCACAGGCATGAGCCATCGCGCCCAGCCTCTTCTTTTTTTAATAGTCATTCCAACTGGTGTGAGATGTTATCTCTTTGTGGTGTTGATTTGCATTTCTCTGATGATTAGTGATGTTGAGCATTTTTTCATGTTTGTTGGCAGCTTGTATGTCTTCTTTTGAGAAGTGTCTGTTCATGTCTTTTGCCCACTTTTTAAACAGGTTATTTGTTTCTTGCTTGTTCAGTTGTTTAAGTTCCTTATAGATTCTGGATATTAGACCTTCGTCAGATACATAGTTTGCATGGGTTGTCTATTTACTCTGTTGATAGTTTTTTTTTACTGTGCAGAAGCTCTTTAATTATGCTCGACTTGTCAATTTTTGTTTTGTTGCAACTGCTTTTGAGAACTTCATCATAAATTATTTCCCAAGGCCAATATCCAGAATGGTGTTTGCTGAATTTTCTTTTAGGATTCTAATGCCCATTTAGATGTATGGGAAAATTGGCCTATAAATACTATAAATGTAGATTTGAAAATCATTGGCAGACAGATGACAACCAAAAATATACAAGTTGGACCAGGTGAAATGGCTCATGCCTGTAATCCTAGTGTTTTGGGAGGCTGAGATGAGAGGATTACTTGAGGCCAGGAGTTTGAGACCAGCCTGGGTGACATAACAAGACCCCATCTCTATAAAATGTTTTTAAAAATTAGCTGGGTATGGTGGCATACACCTGTAGTCCTAACTACTTGGGAGGCTGGGGCAGGAGGGGTGGTTAAGCTCAGGAGTTTGAGGCTGCAGTGAGCTATGATTGTGCCACTGCACTCCAGCCTGGGTGACAGAGGGAGACCCTGTTGAAGAAAAACGGAGAAGGAATAAGAAAGGAGAAGGAGAATAAAGAGGAGGAGAATGAGGAAGAGAAGGAGAAGGAGGAGATGAAGAAGGAGCAGAAGAAGAAGGAGGAGATAAAGAAGGAGCAGAAGGCCGGGCGCGGTGGCTCAAGCCTGTAATCCCAGCACTTTGGGAGGCCGAGACGGGCGGATCACGAGGTTGGGAGATCGACACCATCCTGGCTAACACGGTGAAACCCCGTCTCTACTAAAAATACAAAAAAACTAGCCGGGCGAGGTGGCGGGCACCTGTAGTCCCAGCTACTCGGGAGGCTGAGGCAGGAGAATGGCATAAACCTGGGAGACGGAGCTTGCAGTGAGCTGAGATCCGGCCACTGTACTCCAGCCTGGGTGACAGAGCGAGACTCCGTCTCAAAAAAAAAAAAAAAAAAAAAAAAAAAGAAGGAGCAGAAGAAGCAGAAGGAGGAGAAAGAGAAGAAGAAGGAGGAGGAAAAGGAGGAAAAGAAGAAGGGGAGGAGAAGGAGGAGGGAAGGAGACGGGAGGGAGGGGGAAGAGGAGGAGAAGAAATACACTGCTTACAGAGAGTGTATTTTGAGAGGAAAAGAACCTAAAGGATAAAATGCTGATGAAAATCTCCAAGGGAGAGGCAAAGAAAGAGAAAATTGTAAAAGAGATTGAGAAAAACAGACCAGAAACTTTGGATTGGATTAATATGAGTTCAAATTTTGGTTTCAATATTTATTAGCTGTGAAATCCTAGAAGGAAACTTGTGGTAGTTTGTATTAATAGTAGCTATTGCTCTATACCAAATGATCCTAAAACGCAGTGGTTTAAAACAGCAAACATCTCACAGTTTCAATGGTCAGGAATTCAGGAGTGATTGGCTTGATGGTTCTGACTCGGCATCTCTCTTGAGGTTCCAATCAAGCTATCATCTACAGCTCCATCATGTGAAGCCTTAACTGGTGCTGGAAGAGTCTCACTCATATAGCTGGCAGTTGGTGCCAGCTGTTGGCTGGGGTGCCTAAATTCTCTTCCAGGTGGTCTTTATCATCCAGGACCTCTCTTCACAGGACAGCTTAGACTTCTTTTCATGATGGTTGGGAGGGTGGGAGAAAGAAAAACAGATATGCACCCAAGACAGAAACCACAGTTTTCTTATAATGTAATCTCAGAAGTGACATTGTATTACTTCTACTATATCCCATTTATTAAAACCAAGTCATTAATCCAGCTCACACTCAAGTGGAGGGGATTACAAAGGAGCAATGAGTAACAGGAGGTGGGAATCACTACAGGCCATTTTAGAGGCTGACTACAACAATATTTACACTCTGTGAGGCTGTTTTCTCATCTATAACAAAAATGCTGTAAAGACAAAAATCAATGTGCAAAGAACACAAGCATTCCTATATGCCAACAATAGACAAGCAGAGAGCCAAATCATGAATTAACTCCCATTCACAATTGCTACAAAGATAATAAAATACCTAGGAATACAGCTAACAAGAGACGTGAAGGGGACAGGAAGGGGAATAACACACACTGGGGCCTGTCTGGGTAGGGGGCAGCAAGGGGAGGGAGAGCATCAGGACAAATAGCTAATGCATGCGGGGCTTAAAACCTAGGTGACGGGTTGATAGGTACAGCAGACCACCATGGCACACGTATAACTATGTAACAAGCCTGCACATTCTCCACATGTATCCCGGAACTTAAAGTAAAATAAAATTTAAAAAAGAAAGAAAGAAAGAACCTCTAGGGCATAGCCCACTTGGGCGGGGCAGGAGGGATGCTGTAAAGATTAAATTATGTATATAATACACATAGTGGATAGTTGCCCAATTAATGCTATAACTATTATTATAATAGTTGTTATTCTTACCACCATAAAAATGTGGCCTGAGAGGTAAAGAAAAAAAATCAGATGAAAGAAATAGAAGAAAAGGAAAAGAGAATTCAAGAAAGAAATAGTATCAAATGCTTTGAAGGGACTGAAAAGTGTAATATCCAAAGGGACTGGATGCAATATCCATTTTATTTTATTTTATTTTTTAATTTATTTTTATTTTTGAGATAAGAGTTTTGCTCTTTCACTCAGGCTGGAGTGCAGTGGTGTGATAGCTCATTGCAACCTCTGCCTTCCAGTTTCAAGCGATTCTCCTGCCTCAGCCTCCCAAGTAGCAGGGATTACAGGCGTGCTACCACATCTGACTGATTTTTGTATTTTTAGTAGAGACAGGGTTTCACCATGTTGGCCAGGCTGTTCTTGGATTCCTGACCTTGTGATCCACCCGCCTCTGGCTCCCAAAGTGCTGGGATTACAGGCGTGAGCCACTGCGCCCGGCCATAATATCCATTTTATGGAGTAAAGGGGCAAAGCCAGACTGCCCTATGTTTTGGTTTGTTTGTTTTTGTGACAGGGTCTCCCTCAGTCCTCCAGGCTGGAGCACATTGGTGTGATCATGGCTCACGGTAGTCTCAGCTTCCCAGGTTCAAGTGCTCCTCCTACCTCAGTCTCCCAAGTAGCTGGGACCACCAGTGTGTACTGCCATGCCCAGCTAATTTTTTAAAAAAAATTATAGATTCAATGCTATTCCCATCAGACTACCACTGACTTTTCACGGAATAGTGAGACAAAGGTCTCACTATGTTCCCCAGGCTGGTCTTGAACTCCTGCACTCAAGCAATTCACCTGCCTTGGCCCCCAAAAGTGCTGGGATTACTTACACACATGAGCCACCATGCCCAGCCCAGACTGCCCTATGTTGAAGGATAAATGGGAAGTAAGAAAGCAAGAAGTATGAGTTTAAACCAATCTTTCAAGAAACTTTGCTCTACAAAGAAGACACTTAGGGTATTTAGAAATGGGTGTGAGATCAAAAGTATTTCTATTATTTGTTTACTTTTTAAAATGGGAGGGACTTAAGCATGTTTAATTGCAAATGGGAACATATAAACTAACACAAAAGGAATATAACTGATAAACACATAAAATATGTTTAATAAAACAAAAATGCAAATTAAAACTGATGAAGCATTAAGAAGGTTGGAGAAGACAGGTACTCATATACATGGTTGGTAGGACTATAAACTGGTACAACCTTTCCGGAAAGCAATCTGGCAATGTGTGTCAAAAATTGTAAGTGAGAGGGCAGGGCACAGTGGTGCATGCCTGTGATCCCAGCACTTTGGGAGGCCGAGGTGGGCGGATCACAAGGTGAGGAGATCAAGACCATCCTGGCTAATACGGTGAAACCCCCTATCTATTAAAATAAAATAAAAAAAATTAGCAGGGCGTGGTGGCATGCGCCTGTAGTCCCAGCTACCCGGGAGGCTGAGGCAGGAGAATCGCTTGAACCTGGGAGGTGAAGGTTGCAGTGAGCTGAGATGGTGCCATTATACTTCAGCCTGGGTGACAGAGCAAGACTCCATCTCCAAAAAAAAAAAAAAAAAAATTATAAGTGAGAAAGCTCTTTGACCCAGCAATACCATTTCTTGAAGTCTATCCTAGAAATAGTCACAAACATACACAAAGACATTTGTACAAGGATGCCCAATAGGGAAGTGGATAGATTAATTACAGCATGTCCTAGTCACACAATGGAAACTGTGATGTAGATCTATTTTTATGGACTTAGAAAGATATCCACTATTTAGTAAAACTTTTTAGCAGTTCCTCAAAAAGTTAAATATAGAATTACCATTCCTCAAGGATCTAGAACTAGAAATACCATTTGACCCAGTGATTCCACTACTAGATATATACCCAAGGGACTATAAATCATGTTACCATAAAGACACATGCACATGTATGTTTGTTGTGACACTATTCACAATAGCAAAGACTTGGAACCAACCCAAATGTCCATCAATGATAGACTGGATTAAGAAAATGTGGCACATATACACCATGGAATACTATGCAGTCATAAAAAAGGATGAGTTCTTGACCTTTGTAGGGGCATGGATGAAGGTGGAAACCATCATTCTGAGCAAACCATCACAAGGACAGAAAACCAAACACCACATGTTCTCATTCATAGGTGGGAATTGAACAATGAGAACCCTTGGACACAGGGCGAGGAACATCACACACCGGAGCCTGTCATGGGGGCAGGGGGGAAGGAGAGCATTAGGAGAAATACCTTATGTAAATGATGAGTTAATGGGTGCAGCAAACCAACATGGCACATGTATACATATGTAACAAACCTGCACGTTGTGCACATGTACCCTAGAACTTAAAGTATAATAAAAATAAATAAATAAAAAGAATTATCACAGGACCCAGCAATTCTACTACTAGGTATATACCCCAAAGAACTGAAAACATGGACTCCAATAGATGCTAATGTTCATAACAGCATTATTCACACTAGTCAAAGGGTGGAAACAATCCACGTATCCATCAACAGATGCATGGATAAACAAAACGTGATATATCCATACAATGGAATATTATTCCACATAAAAAGGAATTAAATTCTGATACATCCTACAAACAGATGAACCTTGAAAACATCGTGTTAATAAGCCAAACAAAAAGGACAAATACTGTATGATTCCACTTACATAAAATATAGAGAATAGGCAAATTCATAGAGTCAGAAAGTAGACTAGAAGTTACTAATAGCTGAGGAGAGGGGGTAATGGGGATTTACGTTTAATAGTTACCAAGTTCTTGTTTGAAGTGATGAAAAACTTTTGAAAGTAGATAGTAATGATAATTGTATAACACTGAAAATGTAATTAATGCCACTGAATTGTAATTTTAAGTATAACCACTTGAAAATGGTTAAAATGGCAAATTTGTAAATGAAAAAGGCTACAAAACATCACAGTAAGTATATTAATTTTTTAAGTGCACATACATGAGTATCTAGATGTGCTTGTCTCCAGATGAACACATGTACAGAAAAACATCTGGAAGTTTGTATACCAAAATCTTAGCAATCACTTCTTCTAGGTGGTGAGACTGCATGATCTTCACTTTCTTCTTTTAAAGTTTCTATACTGTCTACATTTCCTAAAATGAAAATATATGACTTATGAAATGATTAACAAGCTACTTTTAATTTGAAAGTGAATGGATGCTGAAAGATTTATTTATGAATGCAAGTCTATATTTATTGCTATAAGGAATCAGAGGGGGTATGAATTACTTGCCATTTATCACTCTCAAGCTATGTTGTATTAATGAATATTAAAACGATAATATATATCTCCTGGCTGGACTACTGCCATGTTCTCCAAGCTGGTCTATGTGTCTTTAGTTTTGTCCCACTCTAGTCTATCATATCATCAATAAAATGATCTTTCTGCAAGGTAAATCTGATCATTTTACTCCCTTGCTTTGAAGCCCAAAGTTCAAAGAGTCAAGAATAAACTTCTATGAATGGACAATGTGCCCTCTTTAGTCTGTCTTCTGCCTTTTTCAACTGTTTCTGCTACTTATTGCATTGCCAGCATCCTATATTTGCAACTATTCCAAACTACTTCTAGTTTCTATATTGAATAATGATATTACACATTTCTGTTTGCCTATGTTATTCCACATACTTGAAATGTTATCTCTGTCTGGAAATTTCTTATTTTTGTCAACTCAGCTAAAAATTCTCCTACTGTGTGAGGTCTCCCTTGAGCAGCCCCTCCTCATCTAAATAGAGTTGATCTCTCCTTCCTTTGTGCCACTACTCTTACTCTGAATATGCTGCTTTAAGCACTTTTCACACTACACTGCAATTACTTTCTAACCTGTTTCTTCTACAAATTGGAAATTCCTTGAAATGCCATGTGTTTTTTACTGTATTCCTATAATTTTCCACTGCATATGACACAGACAATAGTCAATAAATATTTATTGAATATGTACACAGATAAAATGAATTAAATGAATGTTAGCAAGCACATGTATTAAGAATATCTACTTTATTAAAGACATGTATATTATAAAAATAAAAATATCTGCTTTAAGGACTAATTACAGAGCTCTTTAAAAATAGTATACTTCCCTAGAACGTATATTACAGGATTTTAAAAATTTAGATTTCCAGCCATACCAGAGCACTTGACTTGCCTTCCCACTGTAAATAGCTAGAAAACTAGATATAGTGTATGAAACAACAGTTTTCAGACAACGAACTACAAACAGGGAAAACTGTGCTCTCTGAGAGAAAGAGGAAAAAGTGAGATGAACCCTATGATTACTCAGGCTTACTACCTAGACACTTTCTACACCACAGCACAAGGAAGGGGCACTCTTGCAAAGCAAGATGGTCTGAGTTGAGAAGACAGACATCAGAATTTAAAGAGACTAAACTGGCTGTCATTTGTGAGGCAATGTACTGAAAATGAAGGAGCTACCCAGAAAAAGAGCTCTAGACATCTGCTATTTAATCTGTTGCTGAATATTAAGTGGGACATGTGAGGAGTAAAAGTCCATGAAGACATACAGGGGAGCCACAAGCTGAGCAATTTCCAGAGCTCCCACAGGTCTAGGTAAACTCTGAGTTCCAACAAGCCAGACAGGAACGAACTTACTGATAAGTTCACAGTTATGATTAAAGATTTCAACATTCTTCTTCCACTAATTGATAGATTACACACACACACACACACACACACACACACACACACACACACACACACACAATCTATAAGGATAGAGAAGACTTGGACAATACCAACCAACTTGACCTAATTGACATTTATAAAACATTCCACCAACCAACAGCAGAACACACATTCTCTTCAACAGCACATGAAATATTCACCAAGGTAGACAATACACTTGGCCAAAAAATAGGTCTCAGTTTCTTTCAAGAAAGAAAGGAAGGAAAGGAAGGAAAGGAAGGAACGAAGGAAGGAAGGAAGGAAGGAAGGAAGGAAGGAAGGAAGGAAGGAAGGAAGGGAGAAAGGAAGGAGGGAGGGAGGGAAGGAAAGGAGAGAGAGAGAGAGGAAGACAGAGAGAAGGCGAGAGAGAGAAAGAAAAAGAAAGAAAAAGAGAGAGAGAGAAAGGAGGGAAGGAAGGAAAGAGAGAGAAGGAAGGAAAGAAGGAAAAAAAAGAAAAAAAGAAAAAGAAAGAGAAAGAAAGAAAGAAAAAGAAAGAAAGAAAGAAAGAGGGAGGGAGGGAGGGAAGGAAGGGAAGGAAGGAAGGAAGGAAGGAAGGAAGGAAGGAAGGAAGGAAAGAAGAGGAGAAAGAAGTAAGCTAGCTGGTGTAGTGGTGTGCACCTATAGTCAGGCTGAGGTGGGAGAATTGCTTGAGCCTGGCAGATTGAGGCTGCAGTGAGGTGTGATCACACCACTACACTCCAGCCTGGGTGACAGAGCAAGACCCTGTTTCTCTCTTTCGACAGACATATAGGCAGGCAGGCAGGCAGGCAGATAGATAGATAGATAGATAGATAGATAGATAGATAGATAGATAGATAGATAGATAGATAGGCAGGTAGGCAGATAGATAGATAGATAGATAGATAGATAGATAGATAGATAGATAGATAGATAGATAGATAGATAGATAGATAGGCAGGCAGGTAGGCAGATAGATAGATAGATAGATAGATAGATAGATAGATAGATAGATAGATAGATAGATAGATAGATAGGCAGGTAGGCAGATAGATAGATAGATAGATAGATAGATAGATAGATAGATAGATAGATAGATAGATAGATATACATAAATGGGGTTTTGCCATGTTGCCCATGCTCAAAATGTTTTAAGATTTCTCTTGTGAGGTCTTCTCTGACCCATGGGTATGAGTATGAGTATGACCCATTGGAAATATGTTGTTAAACTTTCAAAAATTTGAGAATTTTCCAAATATATTTCTGTTAATGACTTCAAATTTAATTTAGTTGTGGTCAGGGAACATTCTAGTTAAGACTTTAATCCTTTTAAGTGTACTAAGACTTATATTTTGGCCAAGTGTATTGTGTACCTTGGTGAATATTTCATGTGCTGCTGAAGTGAATGTGTGTTCTGCTGTTGATTGGTGGAATGTTTATTTTTGTTGTTTGTTTTGTTTGAAATGGAGTCTCACTCTGTAGTCCAAGCTGGGGTGCAGTGGCGCCATCTTGGCTCACTGCAACCTCTACCTCCGAGGCTCAAGCAATTCTCATGCCTTAGCCTCTCAAGTAGCTGGGACTACAGGAGTGTGCCACCATTCCTGGCTAATTTTTTCTGTTTTAACAGAGGTGGGCTTTCGCCATGTTGCCCAGGGTGATCTCGAACTCCTGAGCTCAGGCAATCCACCTGCCTCAGCCTCCCAAAGTGCTAGGATTACAGGTGTGAGCCACCGCGCCCAGCCGGTTGGTGGATTGTTTTATAAATGTCAATTAGGTCAAGTTGGTTGGTATTGTCCAAGTCTTCTCTATCCTGACAGGCTGTGTGTGTGTGTGTGTGTGTGTGTGTGTGTGTGTATACTTGTTCTATCAATTAGTGGGAGAAGAATGTGAAAATCTTTAATTATAACTGTGAATTTATCTTTCTCTTTTCAGTTCTGTCAGTTTTTCCTTCATGTTTATATGTGTGTGTGTATGTTGTGTATATATATAGTGTATGTATATATATTTTTTGTATATATATATAGTTTTTTTAACTGAATGGAAAATGAGAAAACTACATATCATAATTTGTGGGATGGAACCAAAGCAGCGCTAAGAGGAAATGTTATAGCTTTAAGTGCTTATATTAGAAAAGAAAAAAGGCAAATAATCTATGTTTCAAGCTTAAGCAGCTAGAAGAAAACCAATTTAAACTCAAAGTAAGCAGAGTAAAGGAAATAAGAAAATTAATAGCAAAAATCAGTGAAATAGCAAATAAACATGGCAGAGAAAGGAATGAAACTAAAACCTGTTTTGTTTTTTTGTTTTGTTTTTGTTTTTGTTTTTTCCTGAGACGGAGTCTCACTCTGTCATCAGGCTGGAGTGCAGTGGCATGATCTCGGCTCACTGCAATCTCCGCCTCTCAGGTTCAAGGGATTCCCCTGTCTCAGTCTCCCGAGTGAGCCACTGTACCTGGCCCAAAACCTGATTCTTTGAAAAGGTATCAATAAAACTGAAAACTTCTAACTAAAATGATCAAGAAAAAAAAGAGAGCGAGAGAGAGAAGATATAAATTACCAATACCAAGAATGACAGAGGGACATCAATTTGATCCTAGAGGACTAAATAATAAGAGAATATTATGAGCAACCCTAGCCAATAAATTTGACAACTTATGAAAAGGACAAGTTCTTTGAAAGATAAAAAGTACCCAAACTGGCTCTTTTAGGGGTCCCACAACACCCAAAATCAGTTTCATTAGGAGGACTCATAGGACTCAATATATACCCATACACACAGCTAAGATTTATTATACAGAAATAATACAAAGAAAAACAGGTAAAGAAAAAGGCACATGAGTTGCAGTCTGGAGGAAACCAGACTTCCAAAGGTCATCTTCTAGTAGAGTCACATAAGACAAGCTTAACTCCCTACAGCATTTAATTGTGACAACATATGTGAATTGCTGTCTACCAGGGAAGTTCATTAGAGACTCAGTGCCCAAAGTTTTTTGGGGGAGGGTGCTGTTCATGCAGGTACCCTCTATCTAGCATGTGCCAAAACTCTAGAATCCCAGGAAGAGTTGTTGTTCAGAATAAACCACATTGTTTGTACTAACAGTTTAGGTACAGTGAGCCACTCTTGTCAGGAAATGGTGAGAATCCCCCCAAAATTCAAGTTTCCAGGCATCAGCCAGGGGACAACTTTACTAGCTGGACTTTCTAAGTACAGCATTCATAGGGGTGCTATGTTAACTCTTTCCTGCACACCAACATAAGAAGAAATGAGAATCTGAATAGCCCTGTAAATAATTTAAATACTGAATTTGTTATTTAAAATATTCCCACCAAGAAAGTCTACATACCTCCACTGGTGAATTCAACCTAACATTCAATAAAGAAATCACACCAACTCTACATATTGAAAGGAATATATTCCAACTGAGTTTACTTGACCAGTATTACTCTTGATACAAAAACCAGTTCAAAGATTGCAAAGAAAAAACAAACAAAACTTATAGATCCACATTCCTCATCAATACAAAATCCTTAACAAAGCAGTAGCAATTTAAGTCCAGTCATATATAAAAAAAATAATATATTATGACCAACTCAAGTTTATCCCAGGAATGTAAGGTTATTTTAACACCTAGAAATCAATTGATGTAATTATATGAAAAGAATAAGAAAAACAATCATAATAGACACAGAAAAAAGCATTTGACAAAATTTAATGTCCATTCATGATAAAAACTCATTTGTGATAAAAGCTCAGCAAACCAGATATAAAAGGAAACTTTCTCAAACTGATAAAGAGTATAAACAAAAACATATAGCTAAATTGATAAGAAATGGTGAAAGACTAGTCTCCATTTAAGATGAGAAACAAGGCAAGCATGCCCACTCTCACAATTGTTATTCAGCATTAGAGGGTCCTAGCTAGTGCATACATTGAGAAAAAGAAAATGTATACAGAGTTTTAGAAATAAAGTAAAACTGTCTTAAACTTGCAGACAACATGATCATATATTATAGAAACTCCCAAAGTTCAACAAAAACAACTATTATAACAATAACTTAATTTAAGAATGAGGTCAATATACAAAAACCAATTGTACTTCTAAGCTGGGCATGGCAGTTCATCCCTGTAATCCCAGCTACTCAGGAGGCTGAAGTGGGAGGATCACTTGAGCCCAGGAGTTCATGTACAGCCTGGACAACATAGTAAGACCTTGCTTGTCTCAAAAAAATGTACTTGTATATATAAGCAATTAACAATTATAAAAATTTTAAATACTGTTTACATTAGGATCCCAAGACATAAAATATCCAGGAATAAATTTAACCTAAAATTTCCAAGACCTATATGATAAAAACTATGAAACACTTCTGAGAGACATTTTAAAATATCCAAATAAACGGAAGCTATACCATGTTCATCGACTGGAAGACTCAATGCCAAACAAAACCCCACAGACTTTTAAAACAGAAATTGAGACACTGATTCTAAAAGTGATAAGAAAATACAGGACTTAGAATAGCAAAAAACTGTTTTTGGAAAAAGAACAATATTGAAGGACTTAGCTATGTTTTATAGCTTCTTTAAAAGCTACATTAATAAAGACAGTGTTGTATTGGCTTAAGTATAGACATATAATCAATGGATCATAATAAAGAGTCCAGAAATAGATCCACACATATTTGATCAACTGATTTTCAAAGAAAGTACTAAGGTACAATGGGAGAGAAAATAGTATTTTTGACGTATATTTGTGCTGGGACAATTGGAAATTCATATACAAAAATGACCTTCAATCCTTATGTCATGCTGTATACAAAAATTAACTAAAAATGTATTAGAGACCACATGCATATACTCATTTTTTTAAAGTTGAGAAACTTAAAGTATAAAACAGGGAAAAAAATCATAGTGACAGTCTTAATTTCTTTGATAGTTTGTACCCCACAACATACTTAAATTTTACCTGAAACTTTTTGTCTTCCTCAAAAGTTTTTTGATTGCATAATTTGTTATAATGTTCTTGTAACTTAATATGAGTTTCTTTAAGGGATGATAATTCATTTTTAATCTTATTAATTTCTCCATTAAGTTCTTCAGCCTGTTATAAAATGTAACCAGAATAAACAAGTATATCAAGTATATAAACATGTTTTGTCTGAAAATATTTCATTAACGAAAGTTTCAGGAAATAGTCAAAGAATCAAAACAATCACAAAGTCATTATTAATATTAAGAGCTACCATTTATTGGATTGGGCTGACTACTTAATAAGCATAATTGCATACTCATCAAAACGCTGAGGTATTATTATGCCCAATTTACAGGTAAGAAATGTGAGGCTCACAGAAGTTAAGTAACTTGTCCCAGATCAAGCAGATACAAAATGGCAGTGAGGATTTAATTCCAAAGCTAAATCTAAGGACTGTGTCCTTAATGACAACATTAAACTACCTCGTCACATAAAACAAATTTATTTAAATTCATTTAAAAAAAACAAAAAAATTAAATTCATAAATAAGAACTTATGAATTTTACATTCTACAAACATTATACTTTCATTGTTTTCTTAAAGTTTAATTTTCTTGTTATAAATTGCATATACAGATTTGAATTCCACTAGATGAATACTAAGCACTAAGTGGTACCATAGAAACTGACATGTCAGCTGGATATTTATATCTATAAATTAGACTTTCACTCCCTATAAAATTTCATAATCTTTATTTTGGGGGAAAGAAATACTCTTACAGAAGTCTCAAATATGAGACAAGGTAAGTTCCACTGAGGAGAAAAATATCCTTTTGTCATGGAAAGGCATATTTGTGGTTTTATAAAAGTTTTAAAAGTTTCTTATAAAAGTTTCTCTTGAATAATTTTAAAACTCCTACCACAGATTCCACCACTGTTTGTAATATTCCTTACTATAAGTACTATAATTACTATTCCTAATATTTTTATAATTAATATTCCTCTATAAAGCCCTATACAGAGGCCAGTAGATGTAAACTCATGTTACTTTCTGTTCATTTCACCTATTTTTAATCATCTCTAAATCTATCTCTGCAAGGCATTTCTTCTCCAAGGCTAAACTTTCCATGTGTTCTTTATTCCTTCCTCTCCTATCTCCCTTCATCCTAATTCTAGAAATTTTCTCTTTCCTTCTGCCTCTCACACTACATCAGCATCTTCTCATCAGCCTACGCATATGCTCTACTCATATTCCCAATATTTTTCCTCTTTGACTCAGTTCCTCTGTCCCTCTCACCTTTTTTTTTTTTTAAGAGGGAGTCTCGCTGTGTTGCCCAGGCTGGAGTGCAGTGGCGTGATCTTGGCTCATTGCAACCTCCGCCTCCTAGGTTCAAGCGATTCTTCTGCCTCAGCCTCCCGAGCAGCTGGGCTTACAGGCTTGCACCAACACGCCCAGCTAATTTTTGTGTTTTTAGTAGAGACAGAGTTTCACTATGTTGGCCAGGCCAGTCTGGAACTCCTGACCCTGTGATCTGCCCGCCTCAGCCTCCCAAAGTGCTGGGATTACAGGCGTGAGCCACCGAGCCTGGCCCTGTCTTTCTCATTCCTTAAAATAAAGTCTATACTTGCTACTTTCAAATTCTAACCTCCTATCGCTCCTTAATAGCCTGACTTCTGCCCTCATTGTTCTACTGTTTTTTCAAGTATCACCTGAAAATTAGCAAAAGGATTTTTTCCAAGTCTCACACCATTTACCAGCTCTGTAACATTTGACCATGTTGACTACTCTGTTCTTGAAACAGCTTCCTTTCTTGACTTCCATGCTAGTACTCTCTCTTTATCCTCCTACCTTTCTTACTGGCTCTCTCTCCCCTCCTGCCCCCAAACACACACATACACACACACACACACACACACACACACACACACACCCCACTCACAAAATGTTGGCTTTTCCCAAGGTTCTTTCTTCTTTTGTCTTGGCTCCTGGGATAAGAAACCCAAGGTTCTTTCTTCTTAAGCAGTCTTCCTTCAAGTGTTCCATTCTTTCCACAGGTTATCTTATTTCACCTATAACTTCAAATTTCACCTTTATGCTAATAAATCTTAAATCTATATCTCCTCCCCAACCTCTCTCCTAAGATTAGATTCACATCTCCAAATGGATAGTATGCACTTCAAGCTAGATGTCGTGAAAGCACCATAAATTCTACAGTTCTCAAATTAAACTAATTATTTTCATCCACCAAATCTGCTTCTCCTTTTACATTCCTTAAGCTAGTTAATGATATTATCATTCTATGAATTATACTAACCTCAGAATCACATTTGATGTCTATTCCTCTCCCAGTACCCATTATATATAAAATGTCACTAACCATGCCAAGTCTACTTCCAAAATTCATCCTACCTCTATCCCTCTTCATTGTTCTATTGTCCTAATTCACACACTCATAGGTTCACGATTAGATTATTACATTCTTCTTATTGATTTCTTTCCATACAGCCAGCCTCCATATTGTTGCAAGAATTATTTTTCTAAAACACAATCTGCCTGTGTCACTTATTTGTTTTAAACCCTTCAATAGCTTCCCATTACTTAAATTCTAATCTCCTAGTAAGGAACTCTTCAAAAGCTTATCTCAATCTATATTTCAATGTCACATTCCACACATCCCATTTTTAATTCAGAGCAGACTATTCATGGTCCTTGAAAATGGACTTTCATGGCTCCATGATTGTTCTATTCTTTCTTAAATGAAATGCCAACAGGATGGAATGGGAAGGGTGGAGATGGGTACCTTTTGCTTAAATCCCATTTCATGGGCTGGGCGCAGTGGCTCATGCCTGTAATCCTAGCACTTTGGTAGGCCAAGGCAAGTGGGTTGCCTGAGCTCAGGAGTTTGAGACCAGCTACTGGGCAACACAGTGAAACCCCACCTCTACTAAAATACAAAAAGTTAGCCAGGCGTGGTAGCATGCGCCTGTAGTCCCAGGTACTCGGGAGGCTGAGGCAGGAGAACTGCTTGAACCCCGGAGGTGAAGCTTGCAGTGAGTCGAGATGGTGCCACTGCACTCCAGCCTGGGCGACACAGTGAGACTCCATCTCCCCTACAATCCCCCCAAAAAAATCCTATTTCACTTTTCAAGGCCAAATTATAGTCATCTTTCCTCTAAAACTTTCTCAAGCCCAGCTAAAGAAAAATGATTTATTTTGTGCTTTCATAGTACTTTGTTAATAATACTAAAAAGTACCTTGCACTATTGTGATTAATTACGTAGTTATCTGTTCCTGCAGAGTGTAAGCTCTTTGATAATCCTTGTATTTTAGGCATCTTTGAAAACCCAGTGCCTAGAATAGTGCCTAACACATAGTACGTGCTCGGTAAGTGTTGTGAATTGAGTTCTGTTTTTCCTTTTTTTTTTTTTTTTTTGAGACAGAGTCTCACTCTGTTGCCTAGGCTGGAGTGCAGTGGCGCAACGTCGGCTCACTGCAACCTCTACCTCCTGAGTTCAAGCAATTCTCTGCCTCAGCCTACCAAGTAGCTGGGATTACAGGCGCCCGCCACCACACCCGGCTCATTTCTGTATTTTTAGTAGAGATGGGGTTTCATCATCCTGCCCAGGCTTGTCTTGAACTCCTGACCTCAGGTGATCCACCCGCCTTGGCCTCCCAAAGTGGTGGAATTACAGGCATGAGCCACCAAGCCTGGCTGAATTGAATTCTTTTTGTGACCTCCCTTTCCCTAATTTCTGAACATTCTCACTTACTGTCTTTTTGTCTCTGTAACAACCATTGGTTATATATCTAGTCAAAATAAAAAGATACACATAACATTGTTATTTTTAATATTTCAATGAATTTTAAATATACTATCTAATAATATGGAAGTTTTATTAGCATAGTATTTTCTTTCACTGTTTATTTTTTTGAATGACCAAATATGAAACAGCAGTTTATATGATTCCAATTTATTTTGATCAGTATCTTTGTTTTTTTAACCTATCTTGATCCAATCTCAGTAGCCACACTACTATTGTCCTTCACTCAAGAATGGTGAAAAACTTACAGATAGAAATACAATTAAAAAGTAAATGTGATCTCTCGCTGAAGAAAACTCTTACAGTACCAAGGCAGCTTTTTCTTACTTATCTATATTCTGTTGAGTACAAAAGCACAATGGAAGCAAAATGATTGCAGAACTTAGAAATTCTAAGATGAAATCAACTTTATCCACATTTATAGATTGAGGCCTCACCAGTGAAACTGTTTATTTTTTCTTAATAGTTTTCTTTTTTTCTTGGGAGAGGAGCATGGTTGTAGTCTCAGAGAAAATGAACGTTTAATTTTCTTAGCTAAACTGATCTTTTTTTGTTTTGTTTTGGTTTGTTTTTTTGTTTTTTTTGCATGTTTGGCATATTTAAGTTTATATTTCCTTTTCACTTAAATAGTTTTCCTTATTCTGATAGCACCATTTCCATGGGCTTTTAAACATTGGGGATGAAAAGAAGGTACAGGGATAAAATGTAGATTAACTGATGCTAAAATGAACATTATTATGCTTGTTGCTTAATGATAAACTGGACTAGTATACCAATTAAGGATTTTTTAGTATTCTGATACAATTAAATACAAAATTTTTCTTAGATTTAAGTAAAACTTATCAAAACCATCAGTGAAGACTTAATCTCTCCAAACTATAAATTGAGAAAACATGTTACTTCCAAAAGAATCAAATCAAGAGTTACTTAGGTAATAATTTGAATCAAACAAAATAATCTACAGGAAATATTATCAAGCTGGTATTTAGATATCCATTACTATAATATATTGTATAGTATAATTAGCACAACAGTCTAAAACATAATCATACTTTTCCAAAATATAGCTTCATAAACTCATAGTGACTTTCTACTCTGTCATTTATTTAAAAAAAATTTTAAATGCAATGAAAATTGATATTAGCATGGAATAATCAGTTTTGGGAGTCTACCAATATTTAAAGTGAAACTTTATATTTCATAACTTGAATTTACCTCATTTTACACTATTATCTACTTTGCTGAATTAAAATTTATTATAAAATAAACAAATGTGATTTAAGGAAATAGCCATGTTTAGAACATATAAACTCTTATGATATGTTGTTAATATGATAAAATGGTAATACTACAGAAATAAACTACTGCACACATGTTCTAAACATGGCTGTAATATAGCTCAACAAAACTGCTAAGAAAAGCAAAAGAGATCAGTTAATGATAGTATAATTATTTATTTTAATCATTTACTAAAATACTATGCAATGGTTTTATGAAAAAGTAAATTAATTTTTCTTTGTCACATATGAGAGCTCAAATTATATATATATATGCATGCATATATACACAAACATGTATTCCTGTGGTCTTCCATGCATAAAAGCATTACAGGGAATTTCATTAAGTTTAGCTTTTAAAAAGCATTCGCCTTTTTGGAAATATGAGACCAAGAAAAAAATGTGTCTGATTTTAGTCCTCTAATATTTTTGTAATATTTTCTTAGCATTTATAGTTATTTTAAATGTCTAAAACTATTTAAAATATTTTACTATTTTACTATTTAATAAACGTACATGTCTTTTCCAAGTTCCTAGTGCTTTTTCATGCTCGTTTTGAAGATTAAGAAACTTTTCTTCATTTCCTTTTACCTTCTCCCTTTGCAGCTCATTATCTCTTTCAAGGGTCTGCAATAAAATTAATTATCCAAAAAATAATCAATACCACATTAATGAATTTTGATGTGTTTTATGTTGCTTGGACCTTTGCTTCTAACATGCTGAAAGTGCCATACAGATCAGTGATAATGTGCTATCTCAACAATAATTTTCATAAATTAATGGAAAGGTGCTTATAGTTTAGCTAACAGAAAGGGGGAGGTTATGATAAAGAAATGGCTATAAAAGGGTATAAAAACATTGCCATTATTCAGTTTCACTGCATAAGTTTTAATGTGCTGAAAAAGTAATATAAAGTACAGCACTGAAAAGTATGAAATGTAGCACAATCCAGCCTAACTCTACTAAAGAAATTTAACTACCATAGAACATTTTTTCCACTATCTGTTTATTTTAGAAATTAACTGGCTAGAAAACTCTTAAATACAATTTTCATTTTAATTTCAAATTAATACTTTTTAAGCATAACTTAAATATTTACCATATTAACTTAATTACTTCATTGAACTAACATAACAGAATCACTACCACACTCTCCCTCCCACAAAATAAACTTATAGAGTAAAAATACTACCACGTGTTTTATAAGACTAGGTTTTTAAAGCTAGTAAATCAGTGTCATCAATATTATTAGGTTTTTCCAATGTCTGCTGATAATCCAAGTAAATTTCTATAAAAAGAAAAACAGTGATAGAACTCCTACCTACATGCCTAATACATCTGGAATCTTTAAGTTGTTTACAGAGCTATGTACATTCAGGTGAAAAATGTCAAGCCACACAAAAGGATATATATTTTTTTAAAAAGTAAAGTTATTCTCTCAGTTTTCCTCCCCAGAAGTAACCACTTTAGTAGTTTCTTTTATATCTTTCCAGAAATTGCCTATATAACCATAAAAGTATGTAAAAATACATATGTATTTTTAAATACAGATGAGACCATATCATACACTGTTCTGTCATCTGCTTTTCTTTTTAAAAAAAGTCTTGCTTACTTTCCGTATTACAAATATAAATCCATCTCATATGAATTCCATATTATTCATAGTACTCTATTTAGAGAATTCTCAGTTACATCTAGAGTATCAATATGCAAATATAAATTATGTAAAATTATGGCAACATATCTAATATGTTCTGATAATTCCATCCTTAGGTGATTTTGTCACTGTATGAAGGTCATAGAGTGTACTTACACAAACCTAGATGGTATAGCCTACTATACATGTAGGCTATATGGTATAGCTTATTGCTCCTATGCTACGAACCTGTACAGCATCTTTCTGCACTGAGTAGTGTAGGCAATTGTAACACAATAGTATTTTTATAACTAAGGCTATCTAAATATAGAAAAGGTACAGGAAAAATGAGGTATAAAAGATTAAAAATGGTACACATGTAACTATATAAGGTACTTACCATGAATGTTGCTCTGGGTGAGTCAGTGAGGGAATGGCCAGCGAATGTGAAGGCCTAGGACATTATTACTCACCAACACAGGGCCTAATAAACACTGTATACTTAGGCTACAATAAACTTTTTTTAATTTTTTCTTTCTTCAATAATAAATCAAGCTTAGTTGACTTGATAAACTTTTTTTTTAACTTTTTGACTCTTTTGAAATAACACTTAGCTTAAAACACACAGATTGTATAGCTGTACAAAAATATTTTCTTTCTTTATATTCTTATTCTATAAACTGTCTTTCTATTTTTTAATTTTTTTTTTTTTTTTTCGAGATGGAGTCTTGCTCTGTTGCCCAGGCTGGAGTGCAGTGGCACAATCTTGGCTCACTGCAAGCTCCACCTCCTGGGTTCACGCCATTCTCCTGCCTCAGCCTCCTGTGTAGCTGGGAATACAGGCGCCTGCCACCACGCCCGACTAATTTTTTATGTTTTTAGTAGAGACGGGGTTTCACCGTGTTAGCCATGATGGTCTCGATCTCCTGACCTTGTGATCCGCCCGCCTTGGCCTTCCAAAGTTCTGGGATTACAGGTGTGAGCCACCACTCCCGGCCTCTATTTTTAAATTTTTACATTTTTCCTTTTTAAACATTTTGGTCAAAAACTAAGACACATCATCACAGCAGTATTCACAACAGCAAATACTTAGAATCAACCTAAATGCTCATTAACAGTAGACTGTACCACATTTTCTTTCTCTACATCCATACACCATGGAATATGACACAACCATAAAAAGAATGAGATCATGTCCTTTGCAGCAACATGGATGGAGCTATTATCCTAAGAAAACTAACACAGGAACAGAAAACCAAATACCACATGTTCTCACTTATAAGTGGGAGCTAAACGTTGAGCACATATAGACACAAAGAAGGGAACAATGGACACTGCGGCCTACTTGAGGGTGGAAGGAGATCGAAAAACTACCAATCAGGTACTATACTTATTATCTGGGTGATGAAATAATCTGTACACCAAACCTATGTGACACTCAATTTACCTATGTAACAAACCTGCACATGTACCTCTGAACCTAAAATAAAAGTTAAAAATACATACATGTAACATAAAATTTACCAGTTTAACCATTTTTAGGTGTATAAGTCAGGCGCACTAAGTATATTCACAATGTCATGCAACTATCACCACTATCCATGTTCAGAACTTTCTCATCATCTCAAATAGAAATTCTGTATCCATTAAACGGGAGTTCCCATTTCCCCTCCCCAATTGTTCATTTTAACAAATACATATGTCATGTAACTCCCAGAAGATATAGAGAGCAGTTTTATTACTCCCAAAAGTTCCCTTGGGCCACTTTGCAGCACCCCTATTCTTCACTGCCCATCAATAATCTGTTTTCTGTCTCTCTAATTGTGGCTTTTGTCAAATGTCCTATAAATGGAATCACGGAACAACACTGTATGTAGCCTTTTGAGTCTGGTTTCATTTACTTAGCAAAATGCATTTGAGATTCATCCATTTTGTTGTGTGAATCAGTAGTTGGTTCTCTTTTACCGCTGAGTAGTCTGTTGTATGGATGCACCATAGTTTGTTTATACATTCACCTCTGGGTTGAACATTTGTGCTGTTTCTAGTTTTTAATGAGTATTAATAAAACCACTGTAAATATTATTTAAAAAAACTAACACACAAACACACACATTAGCCTAGGCCTACACACAGAGTCAGGATTATCAATATTAACTGTCTTCCACCTCTATATATTTTCCCTCTGGAAAGTCTTCAGGGGCAGTAATACCCATAGAACTATCATCTCCTATCATAATACTCCCTTTTCTGGAATGCTTCCTGAAGGACCTGCCTGAGGCTGTTTCACAGTTAACTTTTGTGGGGTTTTTTTGTTTGTTTGTTTGTTTGTTTTTTTTTTTTGAGATGAAGTCGCTTGGCTGCCCAGGCTGGGTTGCAATGGCGCGATCTCGGCTCACTGCAACCTCCATCTCCCAGGTTCAAACGATTCTCCTGCCTCAGCCCCCCTGAGTAGCTGGGATTACAGGTGCGTACCACCACACCGGCTAATTTTTGTATTTTTAGTAGAGATGGGGTTTCACCATGTTGGTCAGGCTGGTCTCAAATTCCAGACCTCGTGATCTGCCTACCTCGGCCTCCCAAAGTGCTGGGATTACTTAACAGGCATGAGCCACCGTGCCTGGCCAACTTTTTTTTTAACAAATAGAAGGAGTAAACTAAAATAATGATAAGAAGTATAGTATAGTAAATACATAAACCAGTAACATAGTCATTATTATCATTATCAAGTATTATGTATTATATATAATTGTATGTACTACACTTTTATATGACTGACAGTGCAGCAGGTTTGTTTATACCAGCATTACCAACAAACATGTGAGTAATGTGTTGTGCTATGACAATATGATGGCTATGATGTTAGCAGATAGGAATTTTTATCTCCATTATAATCTTGTGGAGCCACCATCTTATATGCAGTCTGTCATTGACCAAAACATTGTCATGTGGTGCATAACTATAAAACAGAGTAGTTTCTAAACATTTATAGTGTGTATAATAGATACTTAGTACTTTAACATTCTAACAAATTTTTTTATTGATAACATACTGTATTTTAGAAGATAAATAGAACTTTAGAGAAGACATGGGAGAATAAACCACAGTCTCTATCCTAGTAATAATAAATGACCAAGAACATCATGCTTTTAAAATAGTGCACTAGCAATGTCAATCATTTCTTGTCTGCACCCAATAACTCCATCTAAAGGAAACTGCCTACTTTAGGTATTCTCTCGATTTCAGTTTTTTTGAGACATCCATCCTTCCATTACAATTTTGACCTACTTCTCTCTGTCAGCTGTACAAATTAGGTTATCTCTGAGGATGCCCTTTTTCAGTTCTGTCATGAGTCTCCTGTTTCCCAGATCCCATAGTTTCCTTTCTTGGTTTACTCCCCTGTCTTGGTAGAGCAAACATTCTATTACTTCTTGATAAAGGAGGCATAGGGTGGTAAATGTTTTGAGACCCTATATGTCTGAAGATGTCTTGATTCTACCAATACTTGACAATTTGTTTGGCTAAATACGGTACAACTCTGCTTTGGAAATCAATTTTTTCCCAACATCTGAAGGCATGGTTCAATTGTCTTCTACTTTCCATTGTTGCCACTGAGAAGTCTGAAACCTTATGTTACCATTCTCATTCTTAATCCCTGTATATGACCTACTTTCTTGTACAGTTTTAGAATATTTTCTTTATGTGTTGTACAAAATTTCATAATGATATGCATTGGTATTGAGCAAGACAAACTTACATCTGTCAGGCCTAGATAACTTTTTTGTATTAATTCTTTGGTCATTTCCTTTCCCTCTATTTTCTCTCTTCTCTCTCTGACACTCACCAGACATCTTGAACTGACTCCCCAGTTTCCTTTCCCGTTTTCCATCTTTTTGTCTTTTGGGTCTACTTTTTAGAAGACAATATTATCCTCCAACCTTTCCTTTGCACTTTTTATGTCTGCTAATATATTTATCTGAAGGGGTCTCTTTTATTCTCTAAAAGTTTCTTTATAAACTCAAAATTCTTATTTTGTAGATTAACATGTTCCCTTTAACTAAATATACTTTCTTAGTTTCTACAAGATTTTTTCATTATCCTATTTGTTTTGTCAGTTTTTCATATTGGAGGCTGTATTAGGTTGTTCTTGCATTGCTAAAGAAATACTTGAGACTGGGTAATTTATAAGAAAAGAAGTTTAATTGGCCCATGGTTCTGCAGGCTGTACAGGAAGCATAGCACTGGCATCTGCTTCTGGCGAGGCCTAAGGAAGCTTTTACTTGTGGTGGAAGGTGAAGTGGGAGCTTGCATATCACATGGTGAAAGCAGGAGCAAGAGCGAGGCAGGCAGGTGCCACACACTTTTAAACAACCAGATCTCGTGAAAATAAGATCATTCACTATCCTCATTCACTATCCTGAGGACAGCACCAAGCCATGAGGAATACGCCTCCATGACCCACACACCTCCCACCAGGCCCCACCTCCAACATTGGGGATTACATCTGAACATGAGATTTGGGTGGATAAATATCTAAGCCATATCAGAGGCTTTCTCCAAATGTCCAGTAATCCTTAACTACTTATTCATATTTTAAAATGAGGTATTAAAATACCAGCTGAAAGTTTTGTCAAATGGTAGGTTTCACTGTGGATGGATCTGGCTGAGCTATTTCACTGGGAAAGCTTAACTGTATCAGTTAGTCTTTTCTTTTGGGCAGATTAGTTTCCCCTGAAAGGAATCTTCCATTTTTCTGCTGGGGAATTAGGCTAGCTGCCCTCTAAATGAGGATACTGGGCTGGAAGGTCTCACCATTCAGAATTCAGACTTTCCAACCTCTTGTCAATATCATACTCTTAGTAGTAAACTGATAAACTAGCTCTCAAAAAATAAAAAATAAAAAAGCCTGATTTGAAGCATTTGCCATTTTTCATTCATGTTAAATATTCACATCATAGTTAATTTCAAACTACCATTGGTTTAACAACCAGTTCACAAAATTCCTTAATATCTAACAACCAGCTCCCACTGGCAAAAGCTGGCTCCAGCAAACCACTAGATCCCCTTCCCCCCAAACTTCAGCTGTCCCTCAGATTCTACAACAGAAACTTCCAATCTTCTGCAAAGTAGGAGAGGAGCAGTGTCTACTTGTGCAGGATGGGAAAGAGAATATGGGGTTGCAATGACTTCTTACATAGATCTAGTTTCTGGCTTCAGTTGTGATACTTGCAAATCCTGACCATTTCTGCATCTTTGATTTCGTTTCTACTTCTCTTGTGCTAAGTAAATTACCGTTGTCTGTCTGGTTCCCACTTTTTAGTACTATTACTGTTTCCTCCCCATTTCCTTGTCCTTGTGGATATAATTAGTGTCATTTTATTGCAGTTTCAAAAATACGTAATGTGGGGTTAAACATGTTTAACTAGAAGTCCTGACCAGGCAATATCTAAACTCGGAAAGACTATGAGTTTATTCATGTTCATCTTTCATTCATTAAGAAAATTTAGTTTATATACTACAAGGCTACAGTAACCAAAACAGCATGGTACTGGTACCAAAACAGAGATATAAACCAATGGAACAGAACAGAGTCCTCAGAAATAATACCACACATCTACAGCCATCTGATCTTTGACAAACCTGAGAGAAACAAGAAATGGGGAAAGGATTCCCTATTTAATAAATGGTGCTGGGAAAATTGGCTAGCCATAAGTAGAAAGCTGAAACTGGATCCTTTCCTTACTCCTTATACGAAAATTAATTCAAGATGGATTAGAGACTTAAATGTTAGACCTAACACCATAAAAACCCTAGAGGAAAACCTAGGTAGTACCATTCAGGACATAGGCATGGGCAAAGACTTCATGTCTAAAACACCAAAAGCAACGGCAGCAAAAGCCAAAATTGACAAATGGGATCTCATTAAACTAAAGAGCTTCTGCACAGCAAAAGAAACTACCATCAGAGTGAACAGGCAACCTACAGAATGGGAGAAAATTTTTGCAATCTACTCATCTGACAAAGGGCTAATATCCAGAACCTACAAAGAACTCAAACAAATTTACAAGAAAAAAACAAACAACCCCATCAAAAAGTGGGCAAAGGATATGAACAGACATTTCTCAAAAGAAGACATTCATACAGCCAACAGACACATGAAAAAATGCTCATCATCACTGGCCATCAGAGAAATGCAAATCAAAACCACAATGAGATACCATCTCACACCAGTTAGAATGGCGATCATTAAAAAGTCAGGAAACAACAGGTGCTGGAGAGGATGTGGAGAAATAGGAACACTTTTACACTGTTGGTGGGATTGTAAACTAGTTCAACCATTATGGAAAACAGTATGGCGATTCCTCAAGGATCTAGAACTAGATGTACCATATGACCCAGCCATCCCATTACTGGGTATATACCCAAAGGATTATAAATCATGCTGCTCTAAAGACACATGCACACGTATGTTTATTGCGGCACTATTCACAATAGCAAAGACTTGGAATCAACCCAAATGTCCATCAGTGACAGACTGGATTAAGAAAATGTGGCACATATACACCATGGAATACTATGCAGCCATAAAAAAGGATGAGTTTGTGTCCTTTGTAGGGACATGGATGCAGCTGGAAACCATCATTCTTCGCAAACTATCACAAGAACAGAAAACCAAACACCGCATGTTCTCACTCATAGGTGGGAACTGAACAATGAGATCCCTTGGACTCGGGAAGGGGGACATCACACACCGGGGCCTATCATGGGGAGGGGGGAGGGGGGAGGGATTGCATTGGGAGTTATACCTGATGTAAATGACGAGTTGGTGGGTGCTGACGAGTTGATGGGTGCAGCACAGCAACATGGCACAAGTATACATATGTAACAAACCTGCACGTTATGCACATGTACCCTAGAACTTAAAGTATAATAATAATAAAAAATAAATTAAAAAAAAAAAAGAAAATTTAGTTTAAAATTTAAAATTTAATGAGCTCCTATGATGTGCCAGACACTGTTTTAGGCTTTTATGCTACATCAGTGGAAATGTTGCTGTCCTTATGGAGTATATATATGTGTGTGTGTGTGTGTATATATATGTGTGTGTGTGTGTGTGTGTATATATATATATATATATTTTTTTTTTTTTTTTTGAGACAGAGCTTCACTCTTGTTGCCCAGGCTGGAGTGCAATGGTGCAATCTCAGCTCACTGCAACTTCCGCCTCCTGGGTTCAAGCAATTCTCCTGCCTCAGGCTCCTGAGTAGCTGGGATTACCGGTATATGCCACGATGCCCATCTAATTTTGTATTTTTAAGTAGAGATGTTGTTTCACAATGTTGATCAGACTGGTCTCAAATTCCCGACCTCAGGTGATCCACCCACCTCTGCCTCCCAAAGTGCTGGGATTACAGGTGTGAGCCACTGCGCTGGGCCATGGAGTTTATATTCTATCAGGGATTGTTTCCTGGCCTTTTGGCTATATTCCTATATTCTATTAGGAAATTATTTGGAATATTTTGCATCTGGATAACAGAGAGAGCTGATCTAGTAATTTTGTTAGATCAGCTATATTAAGACCACAACTCCTAACTTGCCCCTTCATGAGCTCTAAGTCCAGTACTTATGTACCGTTGAATTCTACAGAGTCTAGGGTAGTCATAAATATACAGTTATGTGTTTCTCTGAGTTAATGGCGACTGTCAATACAATTCCAGGATCTTTTGACTATGACTACCAATAACTTAGATAATGCAAATGCCTCTCTTTTGAAAACCATCTCTGAAAAAAATGGATATTGTGAAAATTCAAAGTGAAACCATTTGCTAATGCTTTAATCTTCCAAAAACTAACTAAATGATCCTAGTTAATACTATGAAAAAATACTATGGAAAAAAATAAGTAAATTATTCTTGTTAATACTATGACTATAGGAACATAACTATGTGTATAACTGGACTAATCTATAACTAAATCACAATAGAAAATATTTCCTATCATGAGAATTTAGCTTTCTGTGCTCTAAATTTTACTACTAGAAAAGTAAGACAGATGACAGCATGATTGCAGAGCACTGAAAAACAGTTGGCCATTATCAAGAGTAATGATCCCTTTTAGTACAGGTGGAATGAGAATGCTCCTCAAGAAAACACTTGAGATATCTATGCAGCATAATCCTCAGCAACAGTTCAACATTAATATTTTGTTACGCTATATTTCAGTGGTTCTCAGATATCAGTCTGCCGACAATATCCATGACAAAATATTCACTAGTCCAAGGCAAAAAATGTCAATATAAGGTCATCAAATGCCTTTTCTTATAAAGGACTATCCTTTATTCTGAGATTATATCCTTAATATATGTTTGATGTTAAAATGTTCTCTTTCATAATATGATAGTAATGATAGATTGTATTGTTTGCATTCTTAATATCTTTACTTATCAAAATAAAAAGCTGACAATTCTATCCTGTTTTTGACAATACTTTAAAATTTTAGTTCACAAAATCTAGCTTCTCTATGTACTGTCAAGGTTCAGGTAATACTTGTGGCAGTTAAAGAGAAAGGCATTTGAGGGAAATAGAGAGAGGCATTTGATTATCTAATGATTGGTAGTCATAGTCAAAAGATCCTGGAATTATATTTATAGTCACCATTAACTCAGAGAAACACATAACTATATATCGGCTCTGTAGAATTCAGCAGTATGAAGAGGCAAGTTACGAGTTATGATCTTAGTATAATTGATCTAACAAAATTGCTAGATAAGCTCTCATAGATCTAGGAAAAATATCTTAACAGTATGTTGTAGAAATAGTGCTGGATTAGAATCACAACAGATTTAATCCTAATTTTATCACTAATTTTGAGGCTTTGAACCACACTGCCTACATTTTCTGAGTCTCTCTTTTCATTAAACAAAATGGTTGGATTAGATGATCGTTAATATTTTGTTTGGCCTAAAAATCTATGTTTCAACTCATTTATTTGGATTAGAAGATGCTCTTGGTAACAGCTATTCATAAAGAACCTAGTTAAATTATATCATATGTTGCTTGGGAGAAGGTTCAACACATTAGAGAAATAGTTCCAGTTATCTAACTACAGAGTGGGCAGGGGAGATGGGAGGTGAGTACTTGCTAACAGCTGGACTTTCAGAGAAACTTTTTTTGCTAGTCTTATATTGGAATAGGTGAATGGATTAAAAGAAGGGAGAGGTCTGACGATAGGATACCACCCCTCCCTCCCTCTTCTATAGTATTTGGGACACATAAGAGAAATAAGGAAGGCAAAACTTTCGTTACATGATAAGCCATAGAACATCAATGGTGAGGAGATATTAATAAATTTTGCATTGCTGAGGTTCAATTTGGTTCCATTCAATGATAGACTCTGCATAATTTGTTGGGCCTGGTACAAAATGAAAACCACAGGGAAAAAAGTGCTACTAAAGGTACTAAAATATAAAATTTTTTCCCTTCTTTGCAGCCCCTCTCTCTCTTTCAATTTGTCATGGTGCTTTTTATTTTCTATTTAATATCATGATCCCCTAGGCTTGGGGATACTCACCAGGCAAATGCAGACCCTCATAACGTGCCTAAGGGCCTCATCACACAACTCAGCATGACTGAGAGCCAACAGCTACCAGGGTCCCTGTCCTGCCAGCGGCTAGACCCATCTACTATGTCCTGGACATGGGTGGGGAAGTGAATTCTTCCCTTCCCGTGGGCCCTTCACTCCAACCCATGGCAAATGGGTGACTCTCAAGAGACTGCAACTGCCAGGAGGTATGCACTCAGTACCTGGACTGGGGATTCATCCTCCCTGCACACTCCCACCAAGTCACCTGCCTAACATTTTAAGGCACTGCCAACCTGCTACAAAGACAACTGTTGTTATGCCTTACCCCAAAATACTGTGGGGTATAGGCACCCCACCTAGGCCCTCCCCACCTGCACCTACACCCTAACCAAAGAGTGAAGGTCAACAGTAGAACACAGACCTTTCCCCGCAAATGTGACCCAATCAAACTACACCAGTGGCAGGACAGGAACCAGGAGTAGGAGGCAAAGCAGGATGTAGGTCCCCAGAGGGTGGAAGAGCCAGCAGCCAAGAACCAGTACTGAGAAGTAATGGAGACAATACCTGAGCTGAAGATCTAAGCCCCTAGCACATGCTTCATTACCATTAGATTTCATTTACAAAATGTAAATTCAAAATAAAATCTTCAAGACAGTGACCATGAAACATTAAACCTGAAGCAGGAGGCCCTTCTGAGTCTGGATCCCTATGATGCCAGTGCACTGGTCACATACTCATGAAACTGGCCCTGGCCTTGACTGACGGCAGTTTTTATGTGGGAGGTAATTGTAGTTTTCATGGGAAATGTTCAGCTTTACCCCGAACCCCTTCAGAAGGATAGAAGTATCTTCTACTAGCTACCCCAGTGGAACATACCCCCAACCCCTTTTCTGAATTGGGCATCCCATCACTTGGCCCAGTGGCATACAGGGCAGTTCCTGCTCCTCCACTAATCTCCATGGTTCCTTCATGTTAAGCCAAATAACCACTAAGGTTTTTTAAGAATAATACACTTCAAGCTCCACTGGCACAGATTACTCTAAAGACTTTTCTTTTTGAAACTTGTAGACCAAAACTGGGCATCAGTTGATATGTTCTTGGCGAACTTCCAAACTTCAAGAAACCTATGCCTAGCTGGCTGTGGTGGTGGGCACCTGTAATCTCAGCTACTCGGGAGCTGAGGCAGGAGAATCACTTGAACCCAGGAGGTGGAGGTTGCAGTGAACCAAGATCATGCCACTGCACTCCAGCTTGGGTGACAGAGTAAGACTCCATTTCAAAAAAAGAAAGAAAGAAAAGAAAAGAAAAGAAAAGAAAAGAAAAGAAAAGAAAAGAAAAGAAAAGAAAAGAAAAGAAAAGAAAAGAAAAGAAACATATGCCAACCGCTTCCACATGAGCTTATCACATTTTACTCTACTGGTAACACTAGAGTGGACCTTCACCTTTCAACAGCATTTCAAGCATCTAGCCAGGGAACAAATGGCAGTCTCCACTTCTTGTATCTCAATCCCTATAAGAGATTTTCTTGTACATTTCTTCATTTAGCTTCATAAGGGGAAATGCACCGGCCTCTGCTAGGGATGTAAGAGAAAAAGCCTCTCTTTTTGAACACTGCACTCCCAAATTATCAATGGCCAACAATGTCTTCTCCTTCCCAGTCATTTTCTTATATATATTGGAAAGAGGATGATGAGGTGATTATTGTGGTAACCGTGCCAATTTTATCACTATCCTGTGAAGAGAAATCTACCCCAAACTTCTGAGAGCTGGCTGAATGCTCTCTTAAACTGCAGTTGACACTTTCGCCTTTTATTTTCAGTGTTGGATTGTGACCACAATTCTAAGGAAAAAAAAAAAATCCTATTCATTCTGTTGTAACAGAGTGGATTTTTCACTTTGTAAAATGAAGTCGGATACTTGATAAAATTTAACATTTCACTAGTGACATAAATGTTGAATAATATATGTTCATTACTTTAGACACTGAAAACAAGTTGATGAAGGAAGTCAATATCTTACCCCTAGCATTCAAAATAATTTCAATAAAACTAGACAGAAGAATAAACTAAACAGGGGAAGTTAATTAGATGAAAATATACTAAAACACAGATAGATAGATAGATAGATAGATAGATAGATAGATAGATAGATAGAACCTGATTATTTTCTTTTAGCCTCTTCAATTCTGCCTCCATTTCAGTATTAGCTTGAATTTGTTGCTGAAGTAACTGCTGCATATGTTGGAAAGAAATGATGATATCCTTTGAAAATACACAAATATGATATATCAATTTAAAAGTTTTAAGATAGTAGGTGTGTTTCTAAGCTCATTCTTCACATACATTTTCTAGTTTCCTCATTGTATTTATAGTTTAATTTCAATACTTTATATTAAACTAATGACACATCTAATGGTATCTAAAATAATTTCTATTACATTATTTTCAAGAGTCCCTCAAATAATTAACAAAGTTTTTTGGAATAAACTGTGGATTCTAAGACACATGTGAATAATTCAAAACTAAAATAAACATTTGTTGGCTACCAACCCCCCAACAGTAAACATATCACTACTAAAATGTCATATAAGGTATAATATTATAAAATGTCATAATGGGCTAGGGTGTCATGGCATACATTCAGAGTCAAATGGAGGAAAAGCAGAAGAGAAAAAAGAAAGAAGAGGAATATTCTTTTACACATCTTTTAAAAAATGGAATAATTATAAGCATCAAATAGACAAATGAGAATATAATGTCCTGAAAAAATATGCACTACACATAAATAAACTTCAATAATTATCTGTTAGGGTATAACCGGTCTAATCTATCAAGGAAAAAATTAAGGTATTTTTAATGAAAGTATATTGAGACTGATTTTTAAAAGTATACACATGTATATTTAATACACATTAACTGAGTGCCTACTATGTGCTATGCATGATCCACTTAATTTATTTTTCACATTTTATCTGATTTTTAGAATATTTACTGACTTCCAAATGTCTTATGATGGCTTACCTGTTTTTCTTCTTGAATACGTGTAATCTCTTCATTAATCTTCTCATTTAATTCCAGTTCCTTTAAAATTTGAATAGTTTTAAAGTTATGATAGAAAATTCAGCAAATTCTACATTCAATTCAGTACTAAACAAACTTTGGAGTATTATGACCTATTACTACCCCCAGAGTACCCACATTTGTTTTTTTGTTTGTTTGTTTTGAGACTGTCTTGCTCTATCACCCAGTCTGGAGTGCAGTGGTGTGATCTTGGTTCACTGCAACCTCTTCCTCCCAGGTTCAAGTGGATTCTCATGCCTCAGCCTCCCAAGTAGCTGGGATTACAGATGCCTACTAATATGCACAGTTAATTTTTGCATTTTTAGCAGAGATGGGGTTTCACCATGTTGGCCAAGCTGGTCTTGAACTCCTGACCTCAAGTGATCCACCCACCTCGGCCTCCTAAAGTGCTGGGATTACAGGCATGAGCCACTGCACCCAGCCCAAAGTATCCACATTTGTTTGTGGTTTAAACAGTGACTTCAGTGAACTGAAGAAGATATTATATACCAACATAAGTTGGTGCACACTTGTAAAGGTTAAAAACTATAAAATTTCTCGGCCGGGCGCGGTGGCTCACGCCTGTAATCCCAGCACTTTGGGAGGCCGAGACGGGCGGATCACAAGGTCAGGAGATCGAGACCATCCTGGCTAACACGGTGAAACCCCGTCTCTACTAAAAAATACAAAAAACTAGCCGGGCGAGGTGGCGGGCGCCTATAGTCCCAGCTACTCGGGAGGCTGAGGCAGGAGAATGGCGTGAACCCGGGAGGCGGAGCTTGCAGTGAGCTGAGATCCGGCCACTGCACTCCAGCCTGGGCGACAGAGCGAGACTCCGTCTCAAAAAAAAAAAAAAAAAAAAAAACTATAAAATTTCTCATCTCCAAAGCTGTCCTGGAAACACCATTGTACCACAAGATTATTCAAAACCATATTCAAGTGGAAATTAAATAGTTCTAGCCAAATCTTATTGTTCTAAAGTCTATGGCAAAAATTATCTAATAAAAAGAAAACAGATTCATAATACCTTTAACTATGTATATTGACTTTGCAAAGAAGGAACATTTTTGTGTTATAATCGAAACTCTCGTAAGTTTTATTGAAAATATTAATGTTATAAACAAATACATTTAATAAAATACCATGTTGAGTCTTTCTTGAAGTTCTTGAAATTTTTGTTCTTTAATTGTTAGATTGATGTTTTCTTCTCCCATCTTATATTGACATGTGACTTTGGACTTTATCAAGTCTGAGGCTGCTTTTTTTAGTTCCTTAATAAGAAACATATTAAACAGAAAATTCAGTACACATATTTCACTTAAAAAAGGTACTTTCCTGACAGTGTCAAAGTTCATCCTTAAGCCTATAATTACAATTTGTTATATTTCATATATCAAAATAATACTGTTGGTCCATTAAAGTGTATTTTCCCTAGTTCCCTTGCAAGATTAGCCAAGGTGGGAACATAACCTGTGGTTGTGGATCAGGCAAAGTTAATCAATCATAAAGAGATTGACTGCATGACTTTGAATCTTAAAAGGAGTGTACTAACATAATCAACTAACCAGAAGTACAGCCGTTTCCATTATTTATTCAACAAACGTATTCTGAGATAAAAAGATAACAAGGAAATCTCAATTCCCAAATTTATTAGCCTCTAATAGGAAAAATTATGTAAGAAATTATTACAATACAATGTAATGAGTGCTACATTAGAAAAATGTATTAAAAAAAAAAAACAAAGAAACTGGGGGTATCAACAAGGTATTACATGCAAAGGTGGTATTTGAACCGAATCTTTAAAGATAAATTTGCAAAGAAGACAACAAAGGGGTAGGCATTCCAGGCAAAAGGTTCTACACGCACAAAGCCACAGAAACATGAAAGAGCATGATATTCTTCAGGGAAACAGAACTAATAAGATATGACTGGAGCTAATGTGTTATTTCAGGGGACAGAGTAGAATATTGGTAGTTGTGGCTAGAAATTTGGCAGGATTCAAATATTGAGAAGGACTTGTATATCACGCTAAAGAGTTTGAATGTTACACTAAAAAAAATGAGGAATTAACCACTGAAGGATTTTGAGTAGAAGAATGACATAACAAAATTTGCATTTTAGAAAAATAACTCTGGCAGTGCTGTGGAGGGTAGAACTGAAGGATGTAAAAGCAGTCTACATTTCTACATGTTCTACAGTCTACATGTTCATTAAGTTTAGTAGATACCAATCAAACACACTAAGATCTTGAAATACCAACTTTTGAATTAGTGTGCAATTGATTGTGCTGTTCTTCTGTGTATACTGACTATATTAAATACTCAATAATCTGATTTGCAGTCTTGGCTACACAGTATCTGAACTCCCTTATAAAGTTAGTACCTGGCATCTTTGTTTCTCTGGTAGGCAGTGGGTAGTTTTTCTACATTCTAAGAGCCCACTGCCTATCAGAGAAGCAAAGATGCCAGGTACCAGCTTTATAAGCATGAGACCAGGCTCTGCTAATCTGATGCGCCAGTCTTGGATATCGGATTAGTTATCACAAAAAAGCAAGGACTATTGCAAATCCATCTGTTGGTAGACAGGGAAGTATAGTAACTTCAAGCTCTATAGGTGACAGTGATACAGCAGCAGCAGCAGCAGCAGCAGCAGCAGCAGCAGCAGCAGCAGCAGCAGCATCCACTATGGTCAGCAATGATGATATAAGCTGTGATACACACTATTCAAGAGTGGAAGCTGGTTTTATGCTATGGTCTTTGATACTGCATAACCTCCCTTGTTTGTAATCATTTTTCAAATGTGAAATGACCAATGCCTTTTCAATAAATTCCTTTGCTGACTAAATCAGTGTGCAATTAAGAATCCTGACTACTTCATTTTTTAAAGGTCTTAAGAACTGGATAAACAACAAACTTTTGACTCTTTTGTAGAAATAAGTTGATTTATTAGAGTGGTGAGATTATAGGAAATTTTTATTTTCTTCATTATGTGATTAGCATTTTCTATTTTTCCTAAAATTAAAACATTTTTTGTAGTTTTAAAATAGTATTTAAGCTGTAAAAACAGGTACTATCACTTAGAGAGTTATTAGAGGATAGAAAATGGAAAATGACTTAATCCTAAGGAAAATTCATAGATTAAAGAAGAAGCCAGTATATAAGGGTGAGAAATAAAGTCAACTGAGATAGGAGGAAACCCAAAAGGAAGTTGAAAGAGGAGCAGCAGAAAACAGGGCTACTAAAACCTTCAAAGTTCTACATGTTACAGCTTCAGCCACCCAGGGAGAAACTCACCCAAGTATATCCTAACTCCAAATTCAAAATCCAGGAGAAAGGACTCATTGGTCTTAGTTCAAATACCACCTTTGGATGTGCACACTGCATAAAATGACTGCTAAAGTAACCATGTGAGTCAAGAGATAGGGCTCTATTCTTAGAAAAGCAGGCAGACAAATTGATGTCTGGCACAAAGAGAACAATTAGTATATATCGAAGTAATGAATGAAAGTTTGAATGAAGGGGGTAGACCTTGAGCTAGGCCTTGAAGAATGAGTAGTATACCGGATATCCTTCATTGGTCACTCCTGATTCACTTCCCACCCTTTCTCCACACTGCACTGTGCCCTCTGTGGCTGATCTCTGTGGGTACAGCAAACTCTCTGTCTTCTGGCTCCTGATTGGGTTAAATCTGTGGAAGGTACTAGTATATCAGTAGGCTAGGAAGAGAAAGAGAATGAGGTATTTTACCAGCTCCCTCCCTACCGACCACAAATTGGCAATAGCTGTATATCTTTATCAAAGATCACAGCTAATCCTAGTGATTTGGGAGGCTAAGGTGGGAGGATTGCTTGAAGCCAAGAGTTCAAAGCTAGACTGGGCAATGAAACAAGACCCTGTCTCTAAATAAATAAAAAAAAAAAGCCAGGCATGATAGTGTATGCCTCTGGTCCTAGCTACTTGGGAAGCTGAAGGATCACTTGAGCCTAGGAGTTCAAAGCTGCAGTGAGTAATAACTGTGCCACAGCGACCCCCTACTCCCACCCCCATCTCTTAAAAAAAAACCCACCCCCCACCCTCGTCTCTTTAAAAAAAGAGAAAAAGAAAAAAAGGCCGCAGCTTCTGCCTTGAGGCTTTCTTCTACAGCTATAGCTACAGCTCTTTCCAGATTCCAGCATCTGCTTCATTCCCTTCTCCCTTCTGGTACAGGTGTGTTAATCATTTTCCCACTACTTTTATCTGTGGGGTGCTTCACCATCCCTTGTTGGTTTCCCTTACCTCTGACTACAACTACGTAAATAGCTTATTCATTAATCTTTTCTCAATTACCATTCCAACATGCCATCTGTTTCCTGGACCAACCCTGTTTGGTACAAGTACATTGAGAGAAAGCATTTCAAGTATGGGAAGGGATGTAGAGAAAAACAAAACCAAAAGGCAGAAAGAACTAAGAATTATACTAATGGCAACAAAGAATTTTGGCTAAAATAGAATGGGAGATGCTTGTTAAGAAGCAATAGCAAACAATATTGAACATGTAGAATGGACCAGATCATGAAAGCTCTGGAAAGCCAATTAAAGAAGTTGGGACTTGATTTGGTAGGCAAAGGAGAATTATTTATCATTCCTTCTACATATACCAAGTACCTCCTGTGTGTCAGGCACATAGAAGTTAAATCAGTATCTTGGTAAACTTAGTCTGGCAAAAAGAATGAATAAAAACTGGAGAAAAGAACACTGGCTAAGAGGCTATTACATTAATCCAGGTATGAGATGATGAGTGTCTATAGTACTGAAAAATGGAAAGTAAAAAGGAAAAGGAGAATAAAGGAAAAAGATGAGTCAAAAATGAGTCAAAGATGATTCTAGAGTGACTGAGTGAAACTGGAAGAAAGGAAAAGGGGACCATGAAATGTGAAAGGAAGAAATATAAAAATGGAAAGGAAATGCAAAGTGTGCTTCACTGATGGAAGAGACAAAAAGTATATTTAAAATTACGTAAAATAAGAGACAGAAAATATCCTGAAACAGACTCTTTAAAAAGCCAAAAACTACAAATTATTAAGCCTGAACGATAGGTTGTTAACTATTCTTTAAAAAGTTCTTCATTTACATTTTTTTCAAATTACAAAAGGCTGAACATGATGAATTCCCTCAAATAAAGTTTCAGTGTATCAGTGATGATTCATTTTCACAGGCAGCAAGATGGCTTCCTTTGAAAGGAGAGTTGCATGAATTTTTTTTTCAGAGGTAGAGTGGATGGGAGAGTAAAGAATCCAGTGTACGACCTGTTAACCCTGAAGTTACAGTAAGTCACAGAAGGAGATGATCTACAGGTAGCTGAACATATAGAACCAGAGATTAAGAGAAATGTGAGATTGAAAAACTATGTATGCCATCATGCACATGAAGTGAATGGTTGATTTAAGAAGTCTGAGCTCACTGAAAGAAAGACTTTGAAAAAAACAAACAGAGACCTTAGGATAGAGTTGTGGAAGAATGGAGGAAAAAGATAATCAGGGAGTCTACTACAAAAGAAATTTATTTTGTAGTAGATGACCTTGGAAAAGTTAATTATGACATAAATGTCATAAAACCAATCATTTTATGTTTTAAATATCCATAATTTTATACAAAACACAATATTTGGTAATAAAAAACACAAAGTGTCAGTAACAGGATGCTTTAGCTATAAATATCAGAAAGCCATAACTAAACCACAAAATAATCAGAAAATGTACTATCCTATAACAGGGACCACAAAGTTAGGCAGGGTGGTTGACCCAGATACTCAGTATAGTTCAATATAGACTAGTTATTTTCATGTCTCCACTTTCCATTCTTGGGCCTCTTCCTTAGACTATTAACAAGAGGCCAATTCAGGTATTATATGGCAACTGTATCATTCTAGGACTCGTTAAAGAGAAAGAAAAGATTTCCTTGAACTACCTCTTGCTTGCCAGAATTGGATCACATGCTCATTCCAGAACCAAACACTGCCATGAGGAATGCAGTAATATTAATTGGCTTGGAGACAGAATGGGGTGAAATGAATGTTGGGGAATTGTCACAATGTCAGTTACAAGAACAGTTTCAGCTAACGTTGTAAAAATTACAGATTGTTTAGAATACTACTGATTACAACCATTATGCAAAACAAAGTGAGGCAAGGTGGAAAATCTTTTTTATAAGCTGCTTGACATTAATTCATCCAGTTTCTTTGGGTTTCAGTTCCCTCTTCAAAAAAAAAAAAAAAAAGGAAAAGGTTGGATCCAGTTAGCAATTTTCAAATCATGCCCTGAGAAATTTGAGCAGTTCCATGGTATCCCTCCAGGGCCGCTAACAGAAAAGAGAAGCCAACAAGTATAGCTCCAGGGTTCATCCAACCCTTCCTTCAACCACAAAGGCTCTATCTTTATTTGCTTCAATATTGAGCTTCTACATCTTTTCAAAGTGCTTTTTCATACATTTTATAATTTTATATTTATTACACATATATAAAACAGGAAAAGCAGATATTATTGTATTTACATTACAAATGAGAATATATGTGTGTGTGTGATGGCTCACACCTGTAATCCCAGCACTTTGGGACGCTGAGGCAGGAGGACTGCTTGAGCCTAGGAATTCAAGACCAGCCTGGGCAACATAGTGAGACCCTATCTCTGAAAAAAAAAAAAAATTAGTCAGGCATGGCAGCATGCCTGTGGTGGTCCCAGCTACTCAGGAGGCTGAGGTGGGAGGATTGCTTGAGCCCAGCTGTTCACCAGCACTGCAGTGAGTTGTGATATTGCACCACTGCACTCTGGCCTGGGCAACAGAGTGAGACCCCAACTCAAAAAGAGAGAGAGAGAGGTCGAGAATACAAAGGGGGTGAAAAAGAAAAGCAACACCACTATGCTCTGGGTCATGTACCTCTTTGGGATGGCTATAGTTGACAGGTTTAAGTTTTAAAGAAAAGGTCAAGTAATAAGTTAATACGAACAAGAAAAAAGAAACATCATGCAGGGAATTCCATGTACGCGGGAACAGTCTAATGGACTGGGTGAAGGTCTAGAGGTAATAGATTTGGGCATGTCATGGTAAAGATGATAGAAAAGGATCCTCTAGTTGGAGAAAGGGGAAGGCTGAATGAAAAAGCCCAAACGAAGCAGAATATCAAATACCTTCAAGGTGGCGACATGCTAGTCTGCAGTTCTGCAGAGTGAAGGAATATAAGGAGCTGGTAGTTTAGGAATATGAATTGTCAACAATGTCCCCTTTTAATAAATACACTATTCCTAATGAAGAATACAGGAGAGAAAAAACTTATGTGAATGAATTGCTTGTGCTGCTATTATTGTCAGTGGAATGGTTAAGATCACAGGTTCGCCGAGCACGGTGGCTCACGCCTGTAATCCCAGCACTTGGGGAGGCCAAGGCGGACGGATCACGAGGTCAGGAGATCGAGATCATCCTGGCTAACATGGTGAAACCCCGTCTCTACTAAAAAAAATACAAAAAATTAGCCGGACGTGGAGGCAGACGCCTGTAGTCCCAGCTACTCGGGAGGCTGAGGCAGGAGAATGGCGTGAACCCAGGAGGCGGAGCTTGCAATGAGCCGAGATCGCGCCACTGCACTCCAGCCTGGGCGGCAGAGTGAGACTCCCTCTCAAAAAAGAAAAAAAAAAAATCACAGGTTCTAGAAACAAAATTTTTCTGTGTTCCAATCTTGGTTCTCTTCTCCTTGTTGTGTAACTTTAGGCAACTTACTTAATAGCTTCATTTTCCTTTAAGTTCCTCATCTATAAAATGGAGATAATAAATAAAAAGTCCCTGGCACGTAATAATCCATGCAACCAGTATTTGAGCATCTACCATGTGCAAGGCACTGACTGTTACCTATTATTTCTACTAAGCTGAATTCAAGGGATTCTATGATTGCTACAGCTGCATTGTGATGTAGAATTATTTTCCCTACTTGTAAAATGAAGTACTCTCAAGTATTAATAAATGGCATGAATATTTAAGTATTCCTTTTTGTATTTAAATAGTTAAGATTAATAATCTCATAGCTGGTAACAATAAAGATTTTCCTATAGACTATAAGTTCCTCAAGAAAAGGTACAATGTTTCATACTTAAATATCCCGTAGTACCTTAACAGATTCAAAGATCTAAGAGAAACTAAAAATTATAATAAATATAAGTAGAAAAGAGTAATGAACATGATATAAAGAAAAATGTAATTTACCTTTGTCTAATATAAAAGTTGATAAAATCAAAGGTTTGATTTACTCAGGATGAAAGAAAATGGCAAAAAAAAAAAAAAAAACTTGATGAGAGCAGTTGCATCACTTAAACATTTTATTGTTAATGACACAAAGATTCACGGTCAATTTGCAAGGTTGATTAGAAAGTCGTAGGTGTACCCTTCAAAAAATCAATGAATCCAGGAGCTGGTTTTTTGAAAAGATCAACAAAATTGATAGACCACTAGCAAGACTAATAAAGAAGAAAAGAGAGAAGAATCAAATAGACACAATAAAAAATGATAAAAGGGATATCACCACCGATCCCACAGAAATACAAACTACCATCAGAGAATACTATAAACACCTCTATGCAAATAAACTAGAAAATCTAGGAGAAATGGATAAAATCCTGGACACATACACCCTCCCAAGACTAAACCAGGAAGAAGTTGAATCCCTGAATAGACCAATAACAGGTTCTGAAATTGAGGCAATAATTAATACCCTACCAACCAAAAAAAGTCCAGGACCAGATGGATTCACAGCCGAATTCTACCAGAGGTACAAAGAGGAGCTGGTACCATTCCTTCTGAAACTATTCCAATCAATAGAAAAAGAGGGAATCCTCCCTAATTCATTTTATGAAGCCAACATCATCCTGATACCAAAGACTGGCAGAGACACAACAAAAAAAGAGAATTTTAGACCAATATCCCTGATGAACATCGATGCAAAAATCCTCAATAAAATACTGGCAAACCGAATCCAGCAGCACATCAAAAAGTTTATCCTCCATGATCAAGTTAGCTTCGTATCTGGGATGCAAGGCTGGTTCAACATATGCAAATCAATAAACATAATTCATCAGATGAACAGAACCAAAGAAAAAAACCACATGATTATTTCAATAGAATCAGAAAGTGCCTTTGACAAAATTCAACAGCCCTTCATGCTAAAAACTCAATAAATTAGGTATTGATGGGATGTATCTCAAAATAATAAGAGGTATTTATGACAAACCCACAGCCAATATCGTACTGAATGGACAAAAACTGGAAGCATTCCCTTTGAAAACTGGCACAAGACAGGGATGCCCTCTCTCATCACTCCTATTCAACATTGTGTTGGAACTTCTGGCTACGGCAATCAGTTAAGAGAAAGAAATAAAGGGTGTTCAATTAGGAAAAGAGGAAGTCAAATTGTCTCTGTTTGCAGATGACATGATTGTATATTTAGAAAACCCTGTCATCTCAGCCCAAAATCTCCTTAAGCTGATAAGCAACTTCAGCAAAGTCTCCGGATACAAAACTCAATGTGCAAAAATCACAAGAATTCCTATACACCAATAACAGATAGAGAGCCAAATCATATGTGAACTCCCACTCACAATTGCTTCAAAGAGAATAAAACACCTAGGAATCCAACTTACAAGGGATGGGAAGGAACTCTTCAAGGAGAACTACAAATCACTGCTCAGCAAAATAAAAGAGGACACAAGCAAATGGAAGAACATTCTATGCTCATGGATAGGAAGAATCAATATTGTGAAAATGGCTATACTGCCCAAGGTAATTTACAGATTCAATGTCATCCCCATCAAGCTACCAATGACTTTCTTCACAGAATTGGAAAAAATTACTTTAAAGTTCATATGGAACCAAAAAAGAGCCTGCATTGCCAAGACAATCCTAAGCCAAAAGAGCAAAGCTGTAGTCATCATGCTATCTGCCTTCAAACTATATTACAAGGCTACAGTAACCAAAACAGCATGGTACTGGTACCAAAACAGAGATACAGACCAATGGAACAGAATAGAGCCCTCAGAAATAATACCACACATCTAAAGCCATCTGATCTTTGACAAACTTGACAAAAACAAGAAATGGGGAAAGGATTCCCTATTTAATAAATGGTGCTGGGAATACTGGCTAGCCATATGTAGAAAACTGAAACTGGATCCCTTCCTTACACCTTATACAAAAATCAATTCAAGATGGATTAAAGACTTAAATCTTAGACCCAAAACCATAAAAACTCTACAAGAAAACCTAGGCAATACCATTCAGGACATAGGCATGGGCAAGGAATTCATGACTAAAACACCAAAAGCAATGGCAACAAAAGCCAAAATTGACAAATGGGATCTAATCAAACTAAAGAACTTCTGCACAGCAAAAGAAACTACCATCAGAGTGAACAGGCAACCTACTGAATGGGAGAAAAGTTTTACAATCTACACATCTGACAAAGGGCTAATATCCAGAATCTACAAAGAACTTAAACAAATTTACAAGAAAAAATCAAACAACCCCATTAAAAAGTGGGCAAAGGATATGAACAGACATTTCTCAAAAGAAGACATCTATGCAGCCAACAGACCCATGAAAAAATGCTCATCATCATTGGCCATCAGAGAAATGCAAATCAAAACCACAATGAGATACCATCTCACACCAGTTAGAATGGCAGTCATTAAAAAGTCAGGAAACAACAGGTGCTGGAGAGAATGTGGAGAAATAGGAATGCTTTTACACTGTTGGTGGGACTGTAAACTAGTTAAACCATTGTATTAGACAGTGTGGCAATTCCTCAAGGATCTAGAACAATAAATACTATTTGACTCAGCCATCCCATTACTGGGCATATACCCAAAGGATTATAAATCATGCTGCTATAAAGACACATGCATACCTACGTTTATTGTGGCACTATTCACAATAGCAAAGACTTGGAACCAACCGAAATGATAGACTGGATTAAGAAAATGTGGCACATGTATACCATGGAATACTATGCAGCCATAAAAAAGGATGAGTTCATGTCCTTTATAGGGACATGGAAGAAGTTGGAAACCATCATTCTGAGCAAACTATCACAAGGACCGAAAACCAAACACCTCATGTTCTCACTCATAGGTGGGAACTGAACAATGAGAACACATAGACACAGGGTGGGGAACATCACACACCAGGGCCTCCCAGGGGATGGGGGGAGGGGGGAGGATAGCATTAGGAGATAAACCTAATGTAAATGATGAGTTAACAGGTGCATATATACATATGTAACATATGTTATATAACATGTGTAACACATATACATGGCACATGTATACATATGTAACAAACCTGCACGTTGTGCACATGTACCCTAGAACTTAAAGTACAATAATAAAAAGAAAAAAGAAAAAAAAGAAAATGGTAGGTGTAAGTATAGTGAGAGTTCAATCGCTGATTGAACTAGCTACTTTACTCCATCCAAGGTAACAACCATAGCCCTTTAGATCACCATGTTGCAGATAGATGTTCCTGATTTAAGTGTGAACAGACAAGTGCAGTTTTATTACCAATACTGCCAAAATAAAGGTTAGTAGATGGTAAGTGATAAACATTATGTTAAATATGTTAACAGCATATTTTATGGCTAGAGAAAAACCTTTAGTGTTGTAACCAGCAGCCCTACACTGTGAGTTTAAAATAAGTAAATTTTGAATAAGTTCAGATTCAAGTACACAGTAGAAAACAAGTATAATAAATTATTATTCAAGTCCATAGGCCAGATAGTCTTTGACTTAACTTATCGAACAAAATAACTTATTGAATTCATAATTTCTACTGTGGAAAAATATTTAAAGAACATGAGATAATAATTAAAACAACTATGGATACTGAAGGATATAAAAATAAATCTAGTTGTTTCAGTAATTAACATCTTAAAAAATTATGAAATTAATTCAAAGGTAAAATATCTGGTACAGAACCCTAAAGATTTCATCCCAATTCATATTTATAGGATGTTTGACTGATATTTATATTGTTATGCAGTATAGAGTTAAACATCAGAATACTAAAAGGAAATCTTTTATGCTCAACTGATTTTTTAATTTTTAATTTTTATGGGTACATAGTAGGTGTATATATTTATGGGGTACATGAGATGTTCTGATACAGGTATGCTGTGTGTAATAATCACATCATAGAAAATGGGGTACCCATCCCCTGAAGGATTTATCCTTTGTGTTATAAAAAATCCAATTACACTATTTTAGTTATTTTTAAATATACAATTAAATTATTATTGACAATAATCACCCTGTTGTGCTATCAAATACTACGTCTTATTCATTCTTTCTAATTTCTTTGTACTCATTAACCACTCCCACCTTCCCCCACCCTCCCCCTCACTACATTTCCCAGCCTCTGGTAACCATCCTTCTACTCTCTATCTCCATGAGTTCAATTATTTTGATTTTTAGATGCCACAAATAAATGAGAATTGTGATGTTTATCTTTCTGTGCCTGGTTTATTTCACTTAACATAATGACCTCTAGTTCTATCCATGTTTTTGCAAATGACAGGATCTTTTTCTTCTTCATGGCTGAATAGTACTCCATTGTGTATGGGTACCACATTTTCTTTATCCATTCATCTGTTGATGGACACTTAGGTTGCTTTTGAATCTTGGCTATTGTGAACAGTGCTGCAACAAATATGGGAGTGCAGATACCTCTTCAATATACTGATTTATTTTCCTTTGGGTATATGCCCAGCAGCAGGATTGTCAATTGAGTCTACTTTTTAAAAAAGATATTAATCATATTGGCTTTAAAATAATGTATACCTTTCTTTACACAATAGAGTTTCTAACAGCTTGCTTTAAAGGTGCTTTCTTATGCACTAAGATAAGTTTCAAAGGAAAACAAGCAATAATTCCCTGAAATTTTGATTTTTCTCTATTTTTTCCTAAAGCAATATACACCTGGATGAACTAGATATCCACATGACTTAGAAAGTAAATTATTAGATAGCGGCCAGGCCGGTGGCTCATGCCTGTAATCCCAGCACTTTGGGAGGCCAAGGCAGGCGGATCATGACGTCAGGAGATCAAGACCATCCTGGTTAACACGGTGAAATATCATCTCTACTAAAAATACAAAAAATTAGCTGGGTGTGGTGGTGGGCACCTGTAGTCCCAGCCACTCAGGAGGCTGAGACAGGAGAATGGCGTGAACCCGGGAGGCAGAGTTTGCAGTGAGCTGAGATCGCACCACTGCACTCCAGCCTGGGCAACAGAGCAAGGCTCTGTCTCAAAGAAAAAAAAAAAAAAAAAAAAAAAAAAAAAAATATATATATATATATATATATATATATATATATATATATATATGTAGAATAGCTTGTTTTATACTAGTGATCTGTTCCAGGTTCACTCCTAAAACGCAATGTCCTGTTGATAAAAGGTATATGGGTAAAACTTGTATTTGGATAAAATGGCTTATAATCTTCTGCATAAAGATTGGTTTTCTAAAAGTTTTTTCCTCTTCAAGATTACAAAATGGGACAAATGTCTATGTTTTTCTATATTTTTCAACAATTGAAAACATGGAGCTGTTATAATCAGCTAAGTCTTACAGGAGATACTCTAAAATGCATCAATTCCTCTTACAATTATTGCTATGAGACAATAGGGAGGTTGGGAGGAGAAGGGTATAGAAAATCAGTATATGACTGACAAAAGTAAAAACTAATAATTTTTTATATCTTTCTTTTTCTTTTATATATTAATTACTTAATCTCAAGAGCATAATAAATTAAAATCAGAGACCTCACTAAAAGATCTTCCACTGAAAAATATGCTTTTGATTTTATAGACTTTATAAGCCTTTAAATATCTTGAACTTTTAGTACACTGTCTGTTTTCTAACCATTTTATTTAAAGCTATTAGTGCAGCAAATAAACAGCAATGCTTTGATCTCATTAAATTACAACTTATAGTTCCTGGAGTCATAAATATTGCGCTCTTTTCTCCTTCACCCCTCCCTTTCTGGTAAGGGGTAGTCTGTTTAATATCACTATCTCCTTGAGTGCTCTGACATTTACTCAGACAAATAGCAGAGGTTATGAATGCTGCTCATAGATAGTATCAGGAATTCTTCATGATTGCCATAATGGTGAACTCAGCATCCAGAATGGTAATACCTAGTTTTTATCTAACCACTAAGTTTGGTCTGTTTAACTCTGCTCCACAAAAAAAAAAAAAAAAAAAAAAAAAGGAATTCCATCTTATCACAATAACAACTGTTCTGGACAAAATCATAGAACAGTATAAGAGAAATGGAAATTACCTTTGGGAAAATTAATGATTAGAAGTTTTAAATAAGTGATACAACCAATGTTACAAAATTTGATTCTCTTCTGAAAAAGACAGTTTAAAAAAAAAACAAGCTTTTCCCAAAGTTAAAAATCAAAGCTACATAAGATATATAAAATATAAAATTAGTGTACTTACAATGTCTACAATATTAAAAATTGGCTCTGAATATGTATTTTAAAATTCTCACCCTTTCAGTTACTTGAACTTTGAAGTCGCAAAGGTAATTAAATTTTCTCACTTTACCCTTCTGTAACAGTCTGTCTTCCAAGAACAACTTTGCAGCATGAACACTGACACTAATGGTTTCTAGAGTGACAGAGACCACTACTACAGGACATGTTAGTACATTTAAGTAGCCCTAGCCTAGGCCCCAAGACCTGAGAGAAAGAGGAAGTGTCCTCATGAGCAACACCATTCTTCTCACACCTAGAAAGACATTCCGCATCTTCTTACATAAATCCACTAAGGGTATCTCTCCATGAATCTACATGAGCCTCATCTCCATCTATAGGTCAGAGTCTTAAATTGTGCATTGGAAATATAATAGGCAGGCTGGGCATAGTGGCTCACATGTGTAATCTTTGGGCAGGCGGATCTTTGGGCAGGCGGATCACTTGAGGTCAGGTGTTCTAGACCAGCCTGGCCAACATGGTGAAACCCCGTCTCTACTGAAAATACAAAAATTAGCTAAGCATTGTGGTACATGCCTGTAGTCCCAGCTACTTGGGAGGCTGAGGCAAGAGAATGGCTTGAACCCAGGAGCCAGAGGTCGCAGTGAGCCGAGATTGTGCCATTGCATTCCAGCCTGGGCAACAGAGCAAGACTCCGTCTTAAAAAAAAAAAAAAGAAAAGAAAAAAGAGAAGTGATTGTCTATTCATATCCTTCGCCCACTTTTTGATGGGTTTGTTTGATTTTTTTTCTTGTAAATTTGTTTAAGTTCTTTGTAGATTCTGGATATTAGCCCTTTGTCAGATGGGTAGACTGTAAAAATTTTCTCCCATTCAGTAGGTTGTCTGTTCACTCTGATGGTAGTTTCTTTTGCTGTGCAGAAGCTCTTTAGTTTAATTAGATCCCATTTGTCAATTTTGGCTTTTGTTGCCATTGCTTGGTGTTTTAGTCATGAATTCCTTGCCCGTGCCTATGTCCTGAATTAGAAATATCATTTGACCCAGTCATCCCATTACTGGGTACGTACCCAAAGGATTATAAATCATGCTGCTATAAAGACACATGCACATGTATGTTTATTGTAGCTCTATTCACAATAGCAAAGACTTGGAACCAACTGAAATGTCCATCAATGATAGACTGGATTAAGAAAATGTGGCACATATACACCATGGAATACTATGCAGCCATAAAAAAGGATGAGTTCATGTCCTTTATAGGGACATGGATGAAGCTGGAAACCATCATTCTTAGCAAACTATTGCAAGGACAGAAAACCAAACACTGCATGTTCTCACTGATAGGTAGGAATTGAACAATGAGAACACTTGGATACAGGGTGGGGAATATCACACACTGGGGCCTGTGGTGGGGTGGGGGGAGGAGGGAGGGGGGAGGGATCGCATTAGGAGATATACCTGGTGTAAATGACGAGTTAATGGGTGCAGCACACCAACGTGGCACATGCATACATATGTAACAAACCTACACGTTGTGCACATGTACTCTAGAACTTAAAGTATATAACAAAAAAAGAAATATAATAGTCTATTATGTTACAATGAAACATCTGTTTTCATTTAATGCAAAAAAATTAGTACAAAATTTATGAGGCATATTTTCATAAGACTGCATAAACTAATTGTATAAAGGCTTATTAATATGAATTTTATTTTATTAATATGAATGTTATTTCATATTCATATGAAATCAATTGATATGAATTAATTTTCATATTAATTAATTCCAAATTAATTATGAATGTTATTTAATTACTAAAGTCATTGTTAAAAATATTAAAACATAAATGAACCAAAGAGACATCAACAAAAATGTGTTTATTCACAACTACTGATTTAATAGTTATTTATATTTGTATTTGAAATCTATATCAATAGAAATGTATGGTCTTTTTAATAATTCTTACTTGGGATTCCAAACAGATTTTTTAAATTATAGCTTTTTCTCTTTATATTAAAAAGAGCCACCTCTAATTTTCGAGGATGTATCTAAAAAGAAATGTTTTCTACATATATATTAATTGTACTCTTAAGTAATTTGCTAAATAGACAGACTTTTAAGGGCCAGAAACATGATTATCACCACCCATTCTAATGTTCTGTACTGAAATACACCTATGCTTTTACTTTCTGATCCCTCAGGCATAAGAATAAAGTCCAAGGAATATATAACCAATATATTGGCAGTTAAAACAGTGAAGATATACATATCACAGTCAACAGTATTCTAATATTAATGGTCTTTGAACTATGACTTAGGATTTAGAAGGTACTGCTACCCAAAATATACAAAGAACTCTTAAAACTCAACAATAAGAAAACAAAAAACCCAATTAAAAAATGGGCCCAAGGCCTGAACAGACACTTTAACAAAAAATATACACAGATGACAAGTAGGTATATGAAAATATGTTCAATATCATATGTCATTAGGGAACTGCAAATCAAAACAAGATACCACTACACACCAGTCAGAATGACCAACATCCAAAACACTGACAACACCAAATGCTAGTGAGGATGTGATAGTGAGACAGGTTGCGCATGTGTAAGGACAGGGAGTATACGGGAACTCTGTACTTCCCACTCAGTTTTGCTGTGAAACTAAAACTCTCTAAAAATTGTTTATTAATTAAAATATATTAAATTATATTAAAATAGTGAAAGTCTATGTATATATAAAAGTAAAATGCTTGGATTTCTGGTATTTTTTTCCTTTTAAAAATAGAATCCTTTAGAGTCAAGACAACAACATTGACCCAAATTAGTAGAAGTTATTATTTTCCTCAGAATTAATGGTATATCTGAATGATGCCATTCGTATTCATTTATCTCTTGAGTCCAAAATATACAACTAAAAATATAGATTAGGTTTAGAGTGCAATCTTTGACTGTGAAACAACTTTCTCTGTACTGAATCAATTAGCCAATACAAAACTGAATTCCTAACTTTGGCCTCACTAATGTTTTACCCTAAGTATGTCAGAATCCCAACAGAAACAGATGGCACACATAAACTAGGATAATCTGAAGATGGGTTTATTTGCAAAGGTGCAGGAGGATATAAAGGAACCACAAGGGATGGCACAAGTTCCACTGACTAGCAGCACTATAGCTGTCACCACATCTAGACCCAGAAGGTCAAGAAGAGAGGTTACTGGAACCCCAAAAAGAGACAGGATCATGTAGATTAGGCCAATTTGAGAGAAGTAGTGATCTATTGAGGGACATGGCCAGCCTGAAGTTATCTCAGAGGGAAGAAACAGGGGAATAAATACCCTGATTCACTCTCTCCTTCCTCCCATCTCCTGCTTAGGCTCTCCACTGGCCCAGCTCAACAGGAAGTCAGAAGATATGGAAGCCCATTGATGCAACCCATATACATAAGCCTTCAAAAGGTAAGTACAGATCTGGAGGGGCAAACAGAAGATTTTTTTGCATACCAATATAATAAATAACTACAAATTAAGTGCATTTTAAATGATACTTGGTAAATATTGTTTCAAAATATTTATGGAGTGCCAGTAAGCATAGGTACTTAATTCTCTCAGAGGTAGGGAGGTGGTCCTAAAATGATTCAAAGTGGTATTGAGAGAGGGATTGGAAGGGAGTGGAAAAAGGAAAACAGACGTCATTCTCTATGGAAAGAACAAAGCCTTACCTACTCCTATCGTACCAACTCTTCCTTTGTGTCAGTTGGAATATTTTTAGTTGCAAATCTTGGAAAATCGAATTGGCCCTAACCAACCTGGTTTAAGTAATAATGGGGACCTATTGGTTCACATAATTCAAATGTCTAGAGGTAGGACAAGATGCAGGGTTGGTTGATTCAGTTAATAATGTCATCAAAGAACGGGTTTCTTTATGTCATACCAATCTGGCATCCACATTGTCAGGTTCTTATTTGTTGGCTTTTCTTATGGTTGTAGGCTGACTGCCAGCCACGGTAGAGGTTACGTTCTTCCTAGTTTATAACCAGAAGCTAGCTAAAGTCATTTATCCATTCCTGAACCAATGCCTATGGTCAGAGGAAAGAAATATATTTGTGCTCTCCTGCCAATTTGGGGCTCAGCTCTAAAGCTGGAGACATCAAAACAAAAATCTGGATAAGGTTAGGAAGAAGGCAAAGGGATACTGAAGCTCAGTAAGCAACAAACAAATGCTCAATTCAGAGCTTCATTCATGATGCTCCAGCCATATCAGATGTTTTTTAGTTCCTCTAATATACTAAACTCTTTCCTGTCTCAAGGCTTTTGCACATGCTATTCCCCTTGCCCAAAACATTACTCCCTTCCCTCCTCCACCCTCTTACCCCCAATCTAATAAAGTCACCTGTGATGTCATCACACCTTTTACTTTTTCTTCCGCTCATTTATAATAGTTTTATATTACTTAGTCTGTGTAATTATTTGTTTTATGTCTGACTCCACCACCAGACTCTTTCATAAAAGTAGAAACATGTTTTATTTTCTTCATAGCTGTATCCTTAGTGCCACATAGCAACCAGTATATAAAAGTCACTCAATATATATTGAATGAATGGTGCTAATAGGGATGACATACAATGAATCCTTATAAGGTATTCATGTCACCATAAAAATGCATGCTACTGGTCACAAGTCAAAGAAATAATATTTTGAATGGATTACAACAAATGCACTAATTACCTTTACTGGAATCATAATTCAAAATTTATGCATCTGTATTGAAAACATTTTATTTATCCTACCAAAAAATTCTACCCAACTGTCCTCTAGTAATAGCCCATAAGACTATTTTACATTACAATTTTTACTTAGTATGAAACTATATCACTCATACCTTCTTTAAACTGCATATTTCATCTTCTTGTTTTTTATTTAAAGCTGAAAGTCTTTTGTTTGATTGTATTGCTTCCCGTACTGCAACATTAAAGACACTTAAGAAAGCATTATATTCAATGCGTATTTCAAAGAAAGTATTAAGATAAACAGGGAAAACAGTAACAATGCAATACATACGTTATTAAATTTAGGTAACAGTCATTAACTGCCATTTACTATTATCAGTATTATCATAGAAATTCAAAGTATTCCTAGTAAATAAGTCCATTCAAACATTCTCTACTGAATATGTATATTTAAATAAGATAGCACATACCATTTTGTTCTAACTTTTCATGATTCTCTTTTACCAATCCAAATTGACCTGTTATTGTGGCATAGCATTTCTCAATTTCGCTCAGTTGCTTATGATAGTCTTCTTTAGCCAGAAGATGTAACTGGACCTTTTGTTCCTATTTTGAGGAGTAATTTTAAATGTTATACATATAACACACACCCACACACACCCACACAACAAATATATAAAAATATATTGTGGTAAACAACTGCTGTTAGTAATATAAATAAATGTCATTTAAAAGTACTCTCTGAGTAAACTGCAAGGAGGAAATATTTGTTAGGAGACATTTCTAAATCTGTGTAAAACTAAAGCAAACATATTTTTCCTATAGCAAAATAGTCACTTCATGTTATGTTTCCCTTGTTTGCAATTTCTTTTTCAAAATCTTTTTATAAAAAACGCTAATCAGCCTAACACTAAGAAAAGTGAGGAGAAAATTAAAGCAATATTTTTAGTACTTTAGGAGATATTTTTTCTTTCTCTAAATCATTTGAATAATCAGGATCTATCTAGATCACTGTTTTGATTCTTTGTCCTTTCAATTTGCTAGAATAATTTCAATGTGCACTACTAAAATTCAAGTAATTTTTCTGACATAGATTTTAATTAATATAGTACCTTCTCACTGCATTAAGAAATGAAATGATGAGGCAGGAAGAATGCTTGAGGCCAGGAGTTTGAGACCAGCCTAGGCAACATAGCAAGATCCCATCTCTACAAAAATAAAAGTTAGCTGGGCGTGGTGGCACATGCCTGTAGTCCTAGCTACTTGGGAGGTTGAGGTGGGAGGATTGCTTGAGGCTAGGAGTTTAAGGCTGCCGTGAGCTATGTTCGGCCACTGAACTCCAGCCCAGGTGACAAAGCAAGACCTCATCTCTAAAAAAGAAAAAGAAATGACAAGGATAATATCTCTCAGTGGCAGGGAGGCAACATAGGATAGTAGATAGTCTACTTAAACTGGAGACATAATTGGTAAAAATCAGACCCTACTTATATAATATTATATGGGCCTCCACTGCTTTCAGCTAAAGGAACTACTCTTACCATACTTAGGAATATGACTTTTAACTCTTAAAAACTAAATATTATGTTAATAAAAATCAATAACACTTGTTAAAAGTTTTTTTATCTTCACTTGACATTAGCAGAATCATTAATTGGTTTCACATCTTTCATTCATTTTTTTTCCCCATCTGCTTCACCTTCTATGATGAGCAGTTCTAAACAAAGAACAGTATAGGCCCATCCATTGGCACTCAATAATTGTTTTCTGAATGAACCGTTGTTGTCTTATAGAGGGGGTTCTAATAGTAAAAATTTGATTTTGCCTAACCAGCATCCATTTCCCTTATCTAACAGCACCACAATTTACTGTATTGAAATACTTTTTCTTCATTACAACGTGGACTACACATTACAACAGGACTAAAATTCAGGGGTCCTATTCTTCCCTAATTAATAGAAGGGCATGTTCTCAAATTAAACCAATTGATAGCTACCTTCTTGGAATTTGAATGTTGAGCAAAAAGACTATATAAAACTAAAGAAGTTCAGTAGTGATCCTATCCAAACTGATACGAGACCTCTGTTGTGGGTTCCTACATCCTGCCTCATAAACTCTGGAATTACTCTGAGTCCCTGTTCATTCTCAAACAATTCTTTATTCTCTGGCTGATTGTGAATGCCTCCCCTAAATTAACCAGAGGCATTTCTTATTGCTTAAAACCAAAGTACAGGCCGGACACAGTGGCTCACATCTGTAATCCCAGCACTTTGGGAGGACAAGGTACGTGGATCACAAGGTCAGGAGTTCGTGACCATCCTGACCAACATGGTGAAATCCCGTCTCCACTAAAAATACAAAAATGTGCCAGTCATGGTGGCGTGCACCTGTAATCCCAGCTACTCAGGAGGCTGAGACAGGAGAATCACTTGAACCCAGGAGGCAGAGATTGCAGTGAGCTGAGATCGTGCCACTGCACTCCAGCCTGCGCGACAGAGCGAGACTCCATCTCAAAAAAAAAAAAAAAAAAAAAAAAGAAAAAGAAAAAGAAAAGAAAAACCAAAGGACAGGTAGTAGAGCATAGTAGTCAAAAGCTAGTCTGCCTATGTTTAAATCTTGTTTCTGCAATTTAGTGTGACCTTGGGTAAATTATCTACCCTATTTTTAGGATGAAGTTTATAATAGTATTTCACTCATAGGGTTGCCGTGAGGATAAAATGAATTAACATACATAAAGCACTAAAAAACAGTTCATCATGGCTGGACGTGGTGGCTCACGCCTGTAATCCCAGCACTTTGGGAGGCCAAGGCGGGCAGATCATGAGGTCAGGAGATCGAGACCATCCTGGCTAACACAGTGAAACCCCATCTCTACTAAAAATACAAAAAATTAGCCGATGTGGTGGTGGGCGCCTGTAGTCCCAGCTACTCGGGAGACTGAGCCAGGAGAATGGCGTGAACCTGGGAGGTGGAGCTTGCAGTGAGCCAAGATTATGCCACTGCACTCCAGCCTGGGCAACAGAGCAAGACTCCATCTCAAAAAAAAAAAAACAGAGCCCATCATATAAATATCACAATAAAATGATTTGTTATTATTCCTTAACTGATAAAAGTATCAATAGTTTTAATTAACTTTTATTTAGAATAAGCATGGCCTTTTAAAAATATTCATGAAGGGCCAGGCACGGTGGCTCATGCCTGTAATCCCAGCACTTTGGGAGGCCAAGGCGGGTGGATCACAAGGTCAGGAGTTCGAGACCAGCCTGGCCAACATGGTGAAACCCATCTCTACTAAAAATACAAAAATTAACCAAGCATGGTGCCGCACACCTGTAATCCCAGCTACTGGGGAGGCTGAGGCAGGAGAATCACTTAAATCCAGGAGGCACAGGTTGCAGTGAGCTGAGATCACGCCACTGCACTCTAACTCGGACGACAGAGCAAGGCTCCGTCAGACACACACACACACACACACACACACACACACATACACACACACATATATATATTTATACATGAAAAACACACATTACCATTTTAGTTGTACCTAACTATATTATCTTGGCAAGTCTGATGACAGTCTTAACTTTTTCAAAGCTATTTTTTAAATGATTTTTAAAATGGTAATATTATTGGTAATAATTATGATATATCAGTTGAAAGTTTCTCATGTATGTCATCAGGCTTTTCACTACTTATTTGATTTAATTTTGCAGCAGTTATAAATGCAAACAAGTTGATAAATGTACTTAGTCCTGGAGAGCTTATGCCTACCTGGGTAGTTACTATTATCAGTAATGGTGAGCAATAATGAACCATATTCCTTTCTTCTAAAATACCCCTTAATTTTTGATTGAGAGAATTATATTAGCTCTCAGCAGATGTCTAGAAACCTAACACAATTTCACTGAAAACCGGGTTAATGGCATTTTTTCAATTCAAGGAAGTTTTTACATATTTATTTATTTTTTTGGAAACAGAGTCTCTCTCTGTCGCCCAGCATGGAGTGCTGTGACATGATCTCGGCTCACTGCAACCTCTGCCTCCGGGTTCAGGCAATTCTCCTGCCTCAGCCTCCTGAGTAGCTGGGACTACAGGCGCATGCCGCTATGCTCAGCTAATTTTTTGTATTTTAGTAGAGACGGGGTTTTACCGTGTTGCCCAGGCTGGTCTCGAACTCCTGAACTCAGGCAATCCACCCGCCTTGGCTTCCCAAAGTGCTAGGATTACAGGCGTGAGCCACCATGCCTGGCCAATTCAAGGAAGTTTTAATTTTTTATTCTAATCAATATTTATGTAGCCTTCTTTAGAATACTATCTACTACATAATACATCATCCCACAAAAGCTTTCTTAACCTTTCAGCTAAAAAGTGATGAATAAAATAGGTAGTCAATGCCTACAAAGGTTAACAATTCTGTTAACTAAAAATGTAGCAAAGATCAAAGAGATTTCATGCATTGAGGTTTGTATACATTAATTTCTGATATACTCTATTCCAACATCCTTTGTTTGAGACAAAAATTGCAGTTTCATTGCATTTGTTTGCATGACATAATTCTGATTTTCAAACACAGTAGCATATTCAATGGCCATGATATATACCATTCAGACTTCTAAATCACATGGGTACCTACAGCTTATTAGCCCATATATGCCTATATGAACCTAGTTTACTACACTGATTTAGTTTTGAAAATGAGATAAAGAGGTCCATTGTCCAGTTTGCCACTAATTTCATGACTATCAACAAATAGTTTAAATTCTCTGAAAAGCAATAACAAAAAGTAATTGGTAATAACACTTTAGAGATGTAAGAATATTTTAAAGAATACAAATAAATTGATTTTTACTATTATTAAAACTTTAATGTACTATAAGGCTATTTTATTGAGATGATTAAGAAATAGTTAAGTACATATTGTTTGGTTCTTTTTACCTGCATGAATCGATTCAAATTATTTTTTCTTTTACACAGTTTTACTATCAAATGCAAAGACAGCCTACAAAAAATGTCAGCATTCATTGCTCTCTAAACACATGTACACCTCGTTTTAAACAAATCTAACCTATGAAAGTCAACATTAGAGGAAAAATAGCATATCCATAATTGTATGTGTGTGTAGTCTAAAAGCTTACTTTAAAGCCTTGAAGCATTTAAAATGGGAATAATGTAAAAATATTTACGCACAACTTTTTAGAAATATATTTACTGACAAAATGCACAGCTTCACATTTCCCCCTTTTTCTGTTTACTTAAGACGACTGATTTGAAAACTTCTGGAGATAAAATTAGTTTCCCTTAAAACAATCAGTTTGTTAAGAGTAAATTTTAGAGGAAAAGATAACAATCAAAAAATAAATTTAACATATTCATTTCCAATTTTGTAACTAATCTTCTAATTTCTTCAATATGAACCCAAACTAAATCAATGGAGTTATAAAACTCAATTTTCAAAAACCTATGGCATCTTTCTTAAGATATCCTTACCTTTTCAGTTGCAAATAAGAGGCATAGATTACTTTAAAAACCTAAAGTCATGCTGCTAATGTATGTGTCTACATATATACATAATATTTATGATCATGAAGTTACTTCCAGATAAGTCTTCAGTTTAAAAATATTCTACTCTGAAAGAAAGTATGTGGTTATTCTTAATCTATCAAAACCTTAAATATTGAAATTGCTTTAATTTCCTAAGGAAAAAAAATCTTTCTTGTAAATCTTTTATTTAGAGGAAAATGATATACAGAAGAGAAATACAGTATGACAATGGTTTGATAAGTTTACTTCCTTCATTAAGCTGTATTAGCTATTCAGTTTTACAACACAGACACCTATAAATTCAATTATTAACCAACATGATCATCTATATAGTAATCACTAAACACAGCAGGAAAAATTTGTATCAATGACCAGATCACAATGATGGTAAATGTAATGTCCTAAGATTTCTCTCTCACATGTTTTTATTGCATCCTTTTTATTGGTAATGTTTGAGATTTTTTTTCAAAGGGGAGGTACTTTTAAAGGATGGAAAAATGGTTTGATTTGTGATTATGTTAATTTATCTCAGAACATATCACCACCTCTAAAAGATAATCAGCTTACTGAATCACAGAAGACAGAAACTTACTAGTAGTTAAGTACTCACCTATAGGAGCTCATAAACTTGACATTTTCTTAATACTACTTTTCAAGCTATTTCTTTTAGGACCCTAACTTTATTGCTCCCCATAGCCCTGCCTTCACACTAGTGGCTATCTTGCTTCCTGTCTTGCCCATGGAAACAAATAACATAAAAGAATAATGTACTGCTTGGAATAAAATAAGATTAACTGAATTACTGAATACTATACAGGACTTAGAATAAAGAACAAGTCATCTGAATTATATAATAATAATGTAACAGGAATAATGTAAAATGAATATATGTAAGAATGCTTAGAAAAAGGAGTACTTCTAACTTTTAAATCCAAAATATAAATGTTCTGCCAGAATGAATATAAAATATTAAATATATATCAATATATAATTTTTTTAAAATTAAAATTGATGCAATGCTTTAAACTGTCAGAAAAAAATATTATGACTATAACTGAAATATCATTTTAGTAGGTATAAATGTCGTAATTCACAATAACAAAAAGCTTAGAAGTGACCAAAAACTAGAATAAGTATATACATGTTTTTATGTTTTTTTTAAAGATCGTAAGTATCTGTTTGATGAAATTTGAAAGTGGAATAAAATAAAACACATTTTATGTTGCCTTTGATCTTTAACTTGTAGCCTTATCTCCCAGGTCAAAGGGCACATTATTCAATTTCACTATATTTTGTGTAAAACCACTGTAGCGTTGAAGATGACTTTCAGTACAAATGTCATGGTACTTAAAGCTAAACCAGAATCTAGTTTTTCAGCTTCTTAATTAAAATCATGGTTTAAAATAGTCTGACAACATTATTTTTATTCTTTCCAGTTGAACAGCAACAGAATTTTCACATCTTTTATTCAATCAAGCTTAGCAATCTCTCATGGCTCTTTTATTTTCTAACACACCAAACAATTTCAAGAAGCAAAATACTTTATGTTTTTTTATGTAATGTCAGAAGGGGTGATAGTTCATTTCTTACTTCTCATATATATAATATATAAGCCTTACTCAAAAATTAATTTTACTTGCTTTAAAGTCTGCTCCAGAAAATGAAGACTGAATAGCATAACCCCACCCAAAAAGCCCTTTGACAATTTAAGTGGATATAGGAAAATTTTGGTCAACCAAAAACACAGAAAAGAAAATCCTTCTGAATAAAATAGGGCTAGAAGGGAAAAATACCAAAGTAAATATTCCCTAAAGCATTATGCTGTAAAAGCAAAAACATTCATTTTTTAATAGACTATAAAAGAGGAATGCACAGCAAATAAATACTTGTTGAACAATGTAGGATCAGTACCATATCCCAAGTGTAGACTGATAAGGGATAAATATTATATCCCAAATACTGCTTCATATATTTTGTTCTTTTCAAGCTATAATTAATACTTACATGTTTACATAAATATCTAGAAGAGATACCATTAAAATAAGAGGTTTTAGAGTTTTGTTGTTTGTTTTCACTATAAGACCCTAACAATAATTTGGGAACTGTGTAAAATTTATTTTAAATATACAGGTTGAATATCTCTAATCAGAAATGCTGGGACCAGAAGTATCTCATATTTGGGATATTTTTGGATTTTGGAATATACCTATGGGTTGAGCATCTCAAATGCAAAAATCTGAAGTCCAAAATACTCCAATGAGCATTTTCTTTGAGCATCATGTTGACGCTCAAAAAGTTTCCAATTTTGAAGCATTTCAAATTTTGAGTTTTCAGATTTGGGATGCTCAACCTGTATAAGTACTATGTAATCTAGAAATAAATTTGTGAAATAATTCATGTATGCAACATGCGAAATTGCAAATATCCCCTTTAATATTACTGGGGACAGTAATATCCAGTTTCAACAATTAATTTTTTCACTATATATGTCACATTTTATTCACAAAAATACTAATCCCCCTAAGTAGTAATCCAGATGGGGGGAAAATATGTTTTGTAATTTCCTTACCATTTCACTCACTTTCTTCTGTAAAGAGTATTTAGAAACCTTGAAAAATAAGGGGGGAAAATCTCATTAAAATACTTTAATTATCTACAACAAATTCCTCTGGTATCAAAATTACATGCTATAAAATGTGGCATTTATCTTCTGTGTACCATTATTGATTTATTCAACACATTTATGGCACCTACTATATGCTAGATACTTTCCTAGACTCCTGGAATATAGCAGTGAACAAAACGAAGTCCTTACCTTTAAGAAACTTACTTTCTAGTGGGGGGTGGTGATAGGACCGACAAATATAAGTAAAATGTATGCATGTTAGAGAGTGATAACCACTAAGGCAAAAATAAAGCAAGAGAGATAGAGAGAGCAGTCTAGGGGAGTTTGTTACTTCATATTAGCTCTTCCCTGAGGAAAAGTATAAAAAAAAACAAGCATAACAACTGTTTTAAACAAACAAATCATCTCATGATCCACAGATAACAGTCATTAACACTTTGGTACTACCAGTTTTTGTTTGTTTGATTCGTTTGTTTGTTTTTAAGATAGAGTCACACTGTATTACCTAGGCTGGAGTGCACTGGGATGATCACAGCTCACTGCAGCCTCAACCTCCTAGGCTCAAGCAATCCTCCTGCTACCTCAGCCTCATAAGTAGCTGTGGACTACAGGAACATGCCACCACACCTGGCTAATTTTTAAAATTTTTTGTAGAGACAGGGTCCCACTATGTTGCCCAAGCTGATCTTGAACTCCTGGGCTCAAGAGATCCTCTAGCCTTGCCCTCCTAAAATGCTGAGATTACAGGTGTAAGCCACCATGCCCCACTCTACCAGTTTTTTAAAAACATATATTTATACTTTAAAAGAGAGCCAGTGGAAAGTGATAATAAATATCTATTTTGTAACCTACTTTACTTAATATACAATAAACACATTTCTGTGACAAATTAATGTACAATATAACTTTTTAATGGCTACACAGTATTCCATTTTTTTAACTTTACCATAGCTTACCTAATCACTTATATTTACAGGTTTACTGAATTGAGTTTTTTACTATTATGAAATATTCTGAAATAAACATGCTTATATCTAGACTTTTATAGTTATTCTTTTTATTAGGATAAGTTCCAAGAAGCAGAATTTCTAAGATTTGTTAATTTTTATAGGTTTTTAAAAACCGTTACATAAGCCAGCGCAGGGCCTCATGTCTGTAATTCCAGCACTTTAGGAGGCTGAGGTGGGTGGATTGCTTGAGCCCAGGAGTTCAAAACCAACCTGGGTAACATGGTGAAAGTCTGAAAACAAACAAAACTAAGCTGGGTATGATAGTGTGTGCCTGTAATCCCAGTTACTCGGGAGGCTGAGGCCAGGATGATTGCTTGAGCCCGGGGGGATGGAGGTTGCAGTGAATTGAAACCGCACCACTGCACTCCAGCCTGAGTGACAGAATGAAACTCTGTCAAAAAAAAAAAAAAAAAATTGTTACATAGTCTTCTAGAGGATTGACCAAGTTAAATGCCAACCAGCCATATATGAGTGCTTATCTTCTTAAATCCTACTTACATTTTTTAAATTTTAAGCAAAAGTACAATAATTACTACACATTTCCTATGAAATAAATTTTTTAGCCTACTGCCATGAATGACCTGATTTTTATTATATTTTATTTTATTTTATATTAATGGATGGGTTGTATATGATTCATTTCTTCCATAAATGTTGAATGCTTATTGTAAGTAAAGCATTGATATAGACACTGGGGGTACAACACTGGACCAAAAGAAAAAATCCTGCCCAGCTTAAATTCTGGGCAAGAGAAAAAGCAATATAAGCTAAAACACATGGTATATTAGATATTGATAGGTGTTAAAGAAAAACAATAAATGAGGGAAGACGATTACACAGGATGGTCAGGAAACTCCTTTCTGAGATAGCAAATTCTGAGTAAAGACCTGGATAGAAGTAAGGAAGAATATTTCAGCAGGTTCTCTAACGTGGAATAAGGTCTAGTGTGTTCAAAGAATAGCAAGGAAGTCCATGTGGCTGGAAGGGAGTAAGCAAGGTGAAGAACAGCAGAGTTCAGAGAGGGGCAAGGGAAGGCAAGGGGACCCAAATCATTGTAGGCCTCGTTATGTGTGATACAGATTTGGTTTTTATAACTAATGAGATGGAAAGCCACTACAGAGTTCTGAGGACAAATGTGACAAAGCCTGACTTAGCCTTTTTTTTTTTTTTTTTTTTTTTTTTTTTTTTTTTTTTTTTTTTGGAGACGGAGTCTTGCTCTGTCGCCAAGCTGGAGTGCAGTGGCATGATCTCAGTTCACTGCAACCTCTGCCTCCCGGGTTCAAGCAATTCTCCTGCCTCAGCCTCCCAAGTAGCTGGGACTACAGGTGCATGCCACCATGCCTGGGTACTTTTTATATTATTAGTAGAGACGGGGTTTCACCATGTTAGCCAGGATAGTCTTGATCTCTTGACCTCGTGATCTGCCCACCTCAGCCTCCCAAAGTGCTGGGATTAGAGGCACGAGCCACCGCGCCAGGCCCTGACTTAGCTTTTTAAAGACTCACTCTATTACATTCACATTAGAAGGGAACAGAAGTTGTGGCAAGAAAAATCACTTAATAAGCTACTGTAATAATCCAGATGAAAGAGGATGATGAATGAGGACTAGGATGTTAGTAGATGAAATAAGAAGTGGTTGGAAAGCAGATACACTCTGAGGGAGAGCCAAAAAAAAAGTAACTGGAAAAAGAGAGTTGTCATTAATAAGGATGGAAAAGATTAAATAAGCCAGTTTTCAGGAGGCAGGACTTTAGAAACTTAGTTTTAACCATGTCAAGTTTGAGGTGTCTTTTAGATATCCAAGCAGAGACAGCAAATAGTTAATGTAGGATGGATTAGGGGTTAGGAGATAAACATTTAGAAGTCTTCTAACATGTAGATCCCATTTTAAAGACACGAGCCTGGATGAGATCAGAGTACTTTTTAAGGCATTCAGCACAAAAGCAAAGGAAAATGTTTTGAGGTCATCTAGAAAAATAAGAGGAAAAAATGAAAAGACAAAATTCAGAAGACAATATATTACTCTGATCCTGAATTTATTATCTGCTACCATTAGCCAAAGATAAAACTATATCTAGAGCAAATTTACCAAATAATTTCAGGCCACCGTTATTCACACACACCTCTGCATTTATTATTTCTCAAGTATATCCACAGCGGTATTTTATCAATAGCTCTAGAGCACTGCCCAACTAATAAACTCCCACATAGCTGCATTTCTGACACATAGATGAATCTGAAAATAATATAATTGGATGGACATGCAGTATTTTTATATATGTTATATTTAATATTTTTAATTGTTTAAAAATTGGTTAATATCACATATAGGCATACCTCTAATATCAGAACAAAACTATACTAATGCTAATGCATTAACTATAGAAGGCAACTTCAAGAATAAAATACAAATGTTTTCCTATTATAGTTATCCTTCACTTTATGGAAAATTATAAGAAAAGCTGACTGAAAGCACACTGCTTTACAGAAAAATCTTATTTTCCTATTAATTTTCCATTTATTGAATTATTTTAGTTGGGAATAAAGTCCCCCAAATACTATGTTTAAAACATTTAACCCCTTCCTCTTCTTAAACAGTTCAGCCCTGAAGTCCATTAGGTTAGGTAGTATAAGGTAGGGGTATGTGAGGAAGTGGTGAGGGGGTTGTGTCTAGAGCATTCCAGAACAGAATAACAGGCCTGAATGGAGAAAAGAGGATTTCCCCATGTAAAGGAGGGCAGTCTACTGTGGGGAGTCAGAAACTAAGCAAGGTGAGGAGGGTGACCCTGCAAAAGGGCAACCCTGCTGAAAGTGTCAGAATCCAAGCAGGAAAAGGAGGACATCCACATAAGGAAAGAGGCGGCAGCAGAATGGTGGATTGGTTACGTAACAGGGTGTTTTATGAAACAAGTCAACGTCTTAGTGATAATGAAAGTCAGATTTCTCATTGAAAGAGAAGTACTAAAGAGAAGAAATAAACTAAAATAATCCTTGTAGTTTGGGATTGTAATTTGCAGTAGTGCAAATTAATGGTTTTCAATATACATACATAGATTGATATAAAAATATATGTAACTGTAAGTATATGTGTGTATGTGTGTATGTATGTAAATATATACATATATTTCCTAGCTCTGTCCACTGAGGGGGTCTGAGAACAATGACACTCCAACAGTAATAATTGTAATAGCACTCAGACCTTGGTTTCTATATACCTTTTTTTCTACTAAAAGGAACCAGGGCAACAGGGAAAAATGGTTTATTATGGGGCAAGATCAGGTAAAGTACGAGGTGATCCTGGTACATTTTATTTTTATCTGAAAGCAGAAAAATCCTAAATGAATGATGAAGACATGTCAAAAATACCCAGCAGCCAGCTTGAATGGACTCCCACTGGCCAAACCAAGAATAATTTGATAAAAATAAATGATAGTCAAATATTTTAATCCATTGTACAAAACAAGAAACTATGAGCCTATATTGATATAAATAAATCTATTAGAAGTTTGGTGAGAAATGACATATTTACATAGTTTCAAAGTGCCTCTCCACAAAATACGCTGCTTACAAAGGAGAAAAGAGTAACCTTACAGTGGAGAAATTTGTCAGATACTTCCTTAGTCAAATTATCAGAGTGAACATCACCAATAATAAAACAAATTGAAACCATTAGCTATCTGATAGGATTCAATAAGAAGAATATGGCATTACTTCTGTGATAAATAAACTGAATCTAACCATGAGGAAACATTGTACAAACAGAAACTAAGGAACATTCTACAAAATAATGGTCTGTAATCTTCAAGACTGTCAAAGTTATAAGAATCAACCAAAGACTAGGAAAGTCTTCCAGACTGAAAGAGATTAAAGAGCTATGACAACTAAATACAAACACAGGATTCTAAACTAGACCCTTTTGTTATGAAAATACTTTAATGTGACAATTGGTGAAACTGAATGAGTCCTGAACATTACAGTTATATACCAGTGTTAACTTCCTGATTTTGATTGCTGTGTTATGGTTTTACAGGAGAATATCCCTGACTGTAAGAAGGATATACTATAGTAATGAGACGATAGAGCATCAGTTTGGCAAATTATTCTAAAATCATTCAGGAAAATAAGTTCTTTCTATTGTACTTCCGATGTCTCTAAAAGCTGATGATACTTTCAAAGAAAAAAACTTAAGTGATTCTTAAAAACATTGTGGAATGAACTAATGTGAAATGTTTGAAAAATATATAGCATCAATAAAAAAAAGTTAACATACAGCTGAAGTTCAAAAGAAAGATAAGGAAATTGTCAGACATCAAAAATAAGACAGGAAACCCATAGTCAGAGTTGTAACTATGCAAGGTGATGCTCTAGTAATCCAGAAACCCCTACAAACAGATATAGGCTGTCATGGCAAAGTCAGGGTTTTAATATCCATGTGGGCACAAAGCCAGGGGATCTAGAACACTGGTATAGAGAAAGGACTCTAGAAAAACAGCTAACTTCAAGAAAGGAAGACTAGAAGAACTCAGCCTACCAGCACAAAAAAATGTCTGCCTAGATCACTGGTCCAAAACCAAAAATTATTCCATGAGAAATAGAAAAACCTAAACTTGTAGTACAAAAGGGTATAAAGTCCTAATAATAGATGCTCCCTGCATGGTATGTACATCCTAGATGATAAATTAAGGTAACAACCAGAAACTGTTCTGCGAAATCCTTGAGGCTCAGAACAGAAGCAAATACAAAAGAGCTCTGTAGGAACAATTCCACAAGTTCATCAGAAAAATACAACCTCCACTAAAGAGGGGCTCACAATTTAAAATTTATGAACCACATTAAAAAGGAAGATTTACAATGAAGGAGCATTAGCAGGCAGCCACTGCAAACAGGAAGACTTGTACCCACCAATATTTAAAAATAACAGAAGAATCTCAAAGATATTATTAAAAGTATTTTTAATGATTAGAGACACAAAAGATAAATAAGAAATATGAAAAAAAATAAGACTAGGAAAAGGCAGATTTTTTAAAGCACCAAATAGAATATCTATAAAAGAAAAAGGTCATTATAAAATAAAAAACTTAAAACATAAGTTATATGGCAGATAAAACATAGTTGAAGAATTAGTGAACTAAAAGATATATCTCAGAAAATTACTCACGCCTGTAATCCCAGCACTTTGGGAGGCCGAGGCGGGCGGATCACTAGGTCAGGAGATTGAGACCATCCTGGCTAGCATGGTGAAACCCTGTCTGTACTAAAAATACAAAAAATTAGCTGGGCGTGGTGGCGGGCACCTGTGGTCCCAGCTGCTTGGGAGGCTGAGGCTGGAGAATGGCATGAACCTGGGAGGCGGAGCTTGCAGTGAGCCGAGATCGTGCCACTGCACTCCAGCCTGGACAACACAGTGAGACTCCGTCTCAAAAAAAAAAGAAAGAAAAAAATTACATAAGAAACAGCAAGCTCACAGGCATAAAGAAATAGAAAGTGTATAAGGTATAGAGACATGGAGGATGAATGAGAAGATTCAAAATATATCTTCTTAGGAGGCTGAAAGGAGAAAATATAAAGACTCATTGGGGAAGGTAATACTTGAAGTGATAAAGACTTAAACTGCTCTCAGAAATAAATATATTAATTTTCATGTCACAAAAGAACTCTTAAATCGTAAAACAAAGAAAATAAACAAATATTTTAGTAATAAAAATAATTATTGTAATTCAACTTAGAAAGCTGTAGGACTGACAGTGATTTTTAAAAGAATTTTTTAGAGAAGATTGAGGTTCACAGCAAAATCCAGAGGAAGGTAAAGAGATATACCATATACTCCCTGCCCCACACATACATAACCCCCCATCATTAAAATCCCCCACCAGAGGGGTACTGATATGGTTTGGCACTGTGTCCCCACCCAAATCTTATGTCAAATTGTAATCCCCACATTGTTGGAGGAGGGGCCTGGTGGGAGGTGACTGGATAATGAGGGCAGTTTCTAATGGTTAGCACCATCCCTCTAGTGTTATCTCATGATGGAATTCTCATGAGATCTGGTTGTTTAAAAGTGTGTAGCACTTTCCCCCTTAGCTGTCTCTCTCTCCTGCTCTGCCAAGGTAAGACATGCTTACTTCCCCTCCCACCATGATTTTAAGTTTCCTGAGGCCTCCCAGCCATGCTTCCTATACAGCCTGCAGAACTGTAAGTCAATTAAACCTCTTTTGTTCATAAATTACCCAGTCTCAGGTAGCTCGTTATAGCAATGTGAGGATGGACTAATACAGGTACATTTCTTACAATTAATGAACCTACACTGACATCATTATCACCCAAAGTTCACAGCTAACATTAGAATTCATTCTTGGTATTGTACATACTATGAGTTTGGACAACTATATGACATGTGTCCACCATTACAGTATCATACAGAGTATTTTTATTGCCGTAAAAATCTTCTGTACTCTGCCTTTTTATCTCTCCCTCCTTCAACCCCTGGAAACCACTTTTTTTTTCTTTCAAGATGGAGTCTCGCTCTTGTCCCCCAGGCTGGAGTGCAATGGTGCAATCTCGGCTCACTGTAATCTCCACCTCCCAGCTTCAAGCGATTCTCCTGCCTCTGCCTCCCAAGTAGTTGGGACTACAGGTGCCCACCACCACACCCCACCAAATTTTTGTATTTTCAATACAAACAGGTTTTCACCATGTTGGCCAGGCTGGTCTCGAACTTCTGACCTCAGGTGATCTGTCTGCCTCGGCCTCTCAAAGTGCTGGGATTACAGGTGTGAGCCACTGCGCCTGGCCACAACCACTTTTTTTTTACCGCCTCCATCATTTTTCCTTTTCCAGAATGTCGTATAGTTGGTGAGTAACGTATCTTTGTTGTTTTAATTTGTATTTCCCTAATGACATATGATGTGGTGCATCTTTTCATAAGCTTATATGCCATCTGTATGTATATCTTCTTTGGTGAGGTGTCTATTAAGATCTTTGGCCCATTTTAAAATCAGATTGTTTTCTTATTGTTCAGTTTTAAGAGGTCTTTGTTATTTTGGATAGCTGTCCTTTGTCAGAGGTGTCTTTTGCAAATGCTTTTTTTCCTACTCTGTGGCTTGTCTTTTCATTCTCTTGACAAGCCAGAGTAGGTAAAGTTTTTAATTTTAATGAAGTCCAGCTTATCAATTCTTTCAGAAATCATGCTTTTGGTGTTGTATCAAAAAAGTCATCAGCAAACCCACGGTCATCTAGATTTTCCCCTATGTTATCTTCTAGGAGTTTTTTAGATTTGTGTTTTACATTTTGGTCTGTGTTCCATTTTGAATTAAATTTCGTGTAAATCTGTGTCTAGATGCATTTTTTTCCTATGGATGTCCAGCTGTTCCTGTACCATTTGTTGAGAAGGATGTATTTTTTACCTTCCCAACTTTGAGAGCTTTGCTATTTTATTACATTTCCTTCTATCATTCTCCAGACTATAAAATTACCCAAATATCTAAGAATTCCTCATGCATAAATGTATAAACTCAAAGCTCCAGAAATCTAATTTCCTTTTGTCCATGTGATTAGGTATGGCCTAATAAAATTAGGCTTCAAAACTAGAAATAACATGTTATATATTAAATATCCCTTCAGTTCTATAAGAGGAATTAATATAATATATAAAATTAAGTAAGTTTAAATTTAACAAAGTAAAATAATAAAATAGAGCTTTGGAGCTGAATATCTTAGAGATCATCTATCCCATTACTCCCAATCTGGGTTTTACGACATCTACCTATCCTCTCTTTATTCATGCCTCTTCTGGGAGCGTGAATGGAGCAGTGTTTACATTATTACAGTGTAATACATTATTACAACAGTGTTTACATTATTACAATCAATATAGGTAGCGTTTAATGCATGAGTCTAACAGGGAGTACTAATACATTTCCTTCTATATAGTTCTAGTGTGCTACTTGAAGAACTGTTTTACTATGATCGGGACCTAAGTATCTTCTCTTTTTTACTGCATTCAAGACCTAAATATCTTTTTTTCTTTTTTTTTTTTTTTTTTTTTTTGGAGACAGGGTCTCACTCTGTCACCCAGGCTGGAGTGCAGTGGCGCAATCACAGCTCAATGCAGCCTCAACCTTCTGGGTCAAGCGATTAACATCAGCCTCCCATGTAGCTGGAGCTACAGCCACGCACCACCATATCTGGCTGATTTTTGTGTATATATTTTTTTGTACAGATGCGGTTTCACCATGTTGCCCAGGCTGGTCTTGAACTCCTGGGCTCAAGCAATTCGTCCGCCCAAAATGCTGAGATTACAGGCATGAGCCACCACGCCGGGCCTCTTCTCTTCTTACATTCCATCAATTGCTCAGAACCATCCCAAATTTTAACTTGCTTTATATCTTTCTCATATAGTTATGTTTTCCCTAGAGTTTCTGATCACTACTTTTTTGTTGAAAAAAACACAAGGATTTTTTTTTTTTTTTTTGAAACAGAGGGTAGTGGCCTGATCATGGCTCACAGCAGCCTCAACCTTGTGGGCTCAAGCAATTCTTCTACCTCAGCCTCTGGAGTAGCTAAGACTACAGGTGCTCACTACCACACCCAGCTAATATTTTTTTCAATTTTTTATAGAGACAGGATCTCCCTATGTTACCCAGGCTGGTCTGGAACGCAGTCCTCCAGTCTCAGCCTCCCAAAATGCTGGGATTACAAGCATGAGCCATCACACCCAGCCTAGGATGTATGTTAACATTTTTCCATACTTTTCTTTGTGTTTATATATACACATACTTTTCGTTTTTTCTGAACTATCTGAAAGTAAGTTGCAGCTAATAGGTGATTTCACCCTAAATACTTCATCATACATTTTCTAAGAATAAAAACTTTCTTTTATATAACCATAATATTATGCCTAGGATAATATTATACCTAGGACATTACTATATTATTATACCTAGGAAAATAATTCAATAATATAATCTAATATATGGTCATATTCAAATATCCCAATTGTCCTCTCCAAATTTTTATGGCTGGTTTTATTCCTGATCCAGGATCCAGTGAGAGTTCACATACTACATATTCTTTTTTTTGAGATGGAGTCTCGCTCTGTCACCCAGGCTGGAGTGTAGTGATGTGATCTCCGCTCACTGCAACCTCTGCCTCCCAGATTCAAGCGATTCTCCTGCCTCAGCCTCCTGAGCAGTTGGCACTACAGGCACCCGCCACCATGCCTGGCTAATTTTTGTATTTTTGGTAGAGACAGAGTTTCACCATGTTGGCCAGGCTGGTTTCCAACTCCTGACTTCAAGTGATCTGCTGCCTTGGCCTCCATTATTTTAATCAAAAGTAGCTCCCCTTTCTTTTTTCATGACACTGAAGTTTTTTTTGTTTTGGTTTGTTTTGAACTTTTAGGTTCAAGGGTACATATGCAGGTCTGTTATACAGGTAAATTGCATGTCACGGGGGTTGGTTGTACAGATGATTTTACCACCCAGGTAATAAGCACAGAACCCAATAGGTCCTTTTTTGATCCTCACCTTCCTCCCATCCTCCATGCTCAAGTAGGCCCCAGTGTCTATTGTTTCCTTGTTTAACAATGAAGTTTTTTGAGTCCAGCCTAGATGTCATATAGAATGTGCCACACATTGTGATTGTGTCTAATTGTTTCATCATAACTAGATTTCAAATAATATTTTTGGCAAGAAAATTACATAGGTGAAGTTCAGTCCTCCTTATTGCATAATAACAGTGGATCCACGGAAAAGCTGTATCATTATTAACATTGCTAGACTCGATCACTTGATTAAAGTGGTGACCTTCAGGATCCTTCCAATGTAAAAATACATTTTGCTATTTGTAATTAATGTTATCTGTTTGAAATTGCATGAATATCGTCTTCCCAACAATCATTATTCCACTAATTACTTCATTTTACTTTATGTCTTCCCCATTAGGCTAAGCTTCACAAGGGCAGAGATTTTGTCTTGTTTATCATTGCTGTATCCTTAATGCTGAGAAAAGTGTTTGCACATAGTAGACCCTCAATATATATTGAATGAATCATCATTAGTTAAATACTTCTGTATTCTCTAAGAGACTATGAACAACTTAAGGACAAAGGTAATGTTTTCTTAGTTTTTGTATTTGTAGAAAATAAGCACAGTACTTAGCACATAGCAAAAATTCTATCTATTTTAATTTTTAAGGACCATGGGTAAGTCAGTTACAATATATATGCCTTACTCATTTTCCTTATGTATAAAATGTTAAAAATGCATCTACTTAACTATATTAATAAGATATACTAAAATTTATTTTAATATTTCTTTCTAAAGTAAAATATAGTAAAGTAAAACTCCTAATTTTAAAACAAGGCTCTCAGGAAAAAGTATTAAATTATGTAATATATTAAATATAAATTTCTGTCAGCTTTTCTTTGTAGCTTACATATCTAAAGGCATTTTACTGATACAATGCTAAAATACCAAACTACTTTTTAAACAGTACATACTTATTTTTACCTGTAGTGCTTTTAATGTTTCCTTCAATCCTTCTATTTCTTTTTCCTTTATTTCTGTAGCAAGCTGATATTTTCCCTTTAAGTAAAAAACTGTATTTCAGTACTTTCCAATGTAAATGATAATACAAAAGGGTAAAATATAAGAGCTCAAGAACGAAAATCTCTATTTTAAACCAAATATTTCACAGGCTTTAACCTTCTATCTGTGTGACAAATTACACTTCTAATGATTTCAAAATATAAAATTACAATAAGGCCTTTATATGGTTACAATGATCATGAAATAGAGTATCTTATTATAATGACAAATCATTTTATCAGTAGAGCATCCTACCCAAGAACTTAGACACTTTATAATTACTTAATTAATACAACTAGAATAAATACATTCTAATTAATAAGATACAGATGCATTTGTCTAATGAATATAAAAACATGAGAATTTTTACAGAAGATCTTTGGCTAAAAATAAACTATAAGTGATTATTACTAACAGCATGTTCATTGAGATAATAAAAACATGTATTAACTATTAAATAGCTAGAGAAAATATTTAGTGTCAGATAAATTTCTTTTTTTTTTTTTTTTTTTTTTTTTTTTTTTTTTTTTTGAGACGGAGTCTCGCTCTGTCACCCAGGCTGGAGTACAGTGGCCGGATCTCAGCTCACTGCAAGCTCCGCCTCCCGGGTTTACGCCATTCTCCTGCCTCAGCCTCCCGAGTAGCTGGGACTACAGGCGCCCGCCACCACGCCCGGCTAATTTTTTGTATTTTTTTAGTAGAGACGGGGTTTCACCGTGTTAGCCCGGATGGTCTTGATCTCCTGACCTCGTGATCCGCCCGTCTCGGCCTCCCAAAGTGCTGGGATTACAGGCTTGAGCCACCGCGCCCGGCCGTGTCAGATAAATTTCTAGGTTTGTTGGAGCTTTATCCCCTTTGCCAGTTGGTCTGCACCCAGTTGCAAGTCATTTCCATATTTTTTAAAGACAGTAATTCCAGTGAAAAAGCACTAAAAACATACCATGGTTAATAGAAACACTGCACTGAATGGTAAGAACATTAATTTGGGACCCGAAGAGGTCTGGGTTCTAGTCTCAATTTTGCCACTTCAAAGTGACACCTTTGGCAAGTCATTTAGTCTTGTTAGGCCTCTGTATTCTGAACTCTAAAATGACGGAAGTGAAGTAACATGATTATATCTTCAGTCCTTTCTAAGATTTTAAGCAGTTAACCACCTCCATTAGTTTGTTACTAATGCTCTTTTCTGTTATGGCAAACAACGGATAATAAAAGGCATTTAGCTATGTTTTAAATTATTTTGTAAAAATAAATACCTTTTAATAGATAGAAAATTTTTTAAAAAAATTATAAATACCTTTTCTTCTTCCAGGGCATACATCTTCATTTGCAACTGATAAACAATTTTAAAAATTAAAATAAAGGGAGATAAACTGTTAACAGTGATCTACACTGGTCACTGAGACTAAAGAAACACGTTATATATCTATATTGTTTGAAATGGAAATAATGTGAATGTTATTTTCAGATTCAGAAAATAAATAATAATGATATAAAATGAGAAAAAAAGCCAGTCAGTAAAGTAAATGAACTTTGTATTTATTTATTTGAGATGAGGTCTTGCTATGTTGCCCAGGCTGTACTCCAACTCCAGGGCTCAAGGGATCTCCCACCTCAGCCTCCCAAGTAGCTGAGACTAGAGGCACACACCACTACACCCAGTTCAAAATTAGCAATTTAATCACACTGATCAGAGACACCAATTATCCTTGAAAGTTTTGTTTTTTCCTCCAGAAGTTTTTCTTAAATGTCTGAATATTTTGCCATCCACTCCTAAATCACAGCTTTTATCATTTTCCAAAGGTACAATTTTGTAAATCAGTATCATTTGTATTATCATTGACAGTATTTATGTTCAAAAATTTGTGCAGCTAACACATTATGACCTGTTTAAAAAAATAATAACATTTTAATGGCCAGGCATGGTAGTTCATGCCTGTAATCCCAATACTTTGGGAAGCTGAGGCGAGAGAATTGCTTGAGCCCAAGAGTTTTGAGACCAGCCCGGGCAGTATAGTGAGACTTCCTTGACAAAAATGTCCCAGCTACTTGGGAGGTGGGAGGATCGTTTGAGTCCTGGAGGTGGAGATAGCAGTGAGCTGAGATCAGGCTACTGCACTCCAGCCTGGGCTACAAGGCGAGACTGTCTCTAAATAAATAAATAAAAATAATGACATTTTAGAACAGAAAAACTAAAGTACACACACCAAAGGAAAATTATGAAATATTCTAAGCAACACAAGAGTATTAGGCAACATTTTCAAGAAATGAAATTTTTCTTTGGAAATTTCCTATTTCCTTTTTCTTTTTCTTTCTTCTTTTTTTTTGTGAGACGGAGTCTCGCTCTGTCGCCCAGGCTGGAGTGCAGTGGGGCGATCTCGGCTTATTGCAAGTTCCGCCTCCCGGGTTCACACCATTCTCCTGCCTCAGACACCCAAGTAGCTGGGACTACAGGCACCTGCCACCACGCCCGGCTAATTTTTTCTTTTATATTTTCAGTAGAGACGGGGTTTCACCGTGTTAGCCAGGATGGTCTCGATCTCCTGACCTCGTGATCCGCTGGCCTCGGCCTCCCAAAGTGCTGGGATTACAGGCGTGAGCCACCGCGCCCAGCCGAAATACTTACTTATTTATTTATTTATTTATTTATTTATTTTGAGACAGAGTCTTGCTCTGTCGTCCAGGCTGTACTGCAATGGTGTGATCTCAGCTCATTGCAACCTCCGCCTCCTGGGTTCAAGCAATTCTCCTGCCTCAGCCTCCCAAGTAGCTGGGATTACAGGCTCCGGCCACCATGCCCGGCTAATTTTTGTGTTTTTAGTACAGACAGAGTTTCACCATATTGGCCAGCCTGGTCTGGAACTCTTGACCTTGTGATCTGCCCGCCTTGGCCTCCCAAGGTGCTGGGATTACAGGCAAGAGCCACAGTGCCCGGCCTCCTATTTCCTTTTTCACACTCCTCACATTCAAGATCCCTTTCTTTAAACACACACACAAACACACACACACACACACACACACACACACAAATTAAAAAACAAAGAACCCAAGAGCACTTTCTCCTCTACCCTTCAGATATCTGAGTATCCTTATCTTGCCCAAAGTCCTTTGTGACAGCAGAGATGTGGACTTGCTCTTTCCTAGAGAATACTGTGATACACTTTGGGCTTTTGCTTCCCTAACCTTCAATTAAAACTCCCATAACCTTGGTTAGTCCTATCTCAGATTAAAGGAAGAAAGTCATTTGCTTAAAAAAATTCATACATCTACACACACTTGTATTATAAAGATGAAGATAAATACAGGAAAGGAAAAATGAAAAAATAATGATGTGAGATAGAGATAAGGAAACTTTCAGAGGATATTTTACATGAGCACATTTTCTTAAACTATTACAATATTTTCTTACTAGGAACTGAAGAGAAATTTTAGTCAAGAAGAGCTACAGATTTCAAATTAGCTGAAGGTATGTACAGCGATTTATGTCTTGATTTTTTTCTCATTTTCGTACTACTATTAGTTACTGATGATTGATATTTATGGAGGCTACAGTGCATAATAATCATCTCTTCTAATCCTTGACATCTCCCTACTTGCATCTCAGATTTTGATCATAATGTTATAACTCTACTTTGGTACAGGGGTACTATGGAAGAGGCAAGAGCCTAGGAAGTTCTACTAAAAGAAAGAGGAAAGGGGAAAGAACAACACACACATCCCACTCACCTAAATTATTTAGGACAGATGAAAATATATCTTCATCTCCAAGAAAATAGTTTTCCCAATTTCCCTCCTTAACAAACTCATTCTACTACTTTACATTTTATTCTCAGTTGTGATTAAAAATTATTTTATTCATTTCCTACTTCCCATAATACCTTGTTCTCCTTTTTGTCTTTGGTGAGTATGGAGAACAGCTTGCCATAATATTCATGGGAGGGGGAGGAAATACAATATTTAAAATGGTAGTATTTGTCTATCCTTACGAAATTACCTGCTTTTTAAAAACTGCCATTGCTTCCTTGTGTTGCTCTGCCAATGTTTCCTTTTGATTCTGAAGAGTTTCCTGTTTTAAAAATTATGACAAGTTAAAATATACATTCTAGCAACTCTCTTTCAGCTTTAAATCTTAACTGGGTTCACAATTTAAAGTTAACCATACCTTTTACATATATTATTTTGTGTTCCTGGAATTCCACTTTAAACCAATTTTATGATTATTTTTTGAGAGAGGGTCTCACTCTGTTGCCCAAGCTGGAATGCAGTGGCACAATCACAGCTCACTGCAGCCTCGACCTTCCCGGGCTCAGGTGATTCTCCTGCTTCAGCCTCTCTAGTAGCTGGTATTACAGATGTCTGCCACCATGCCCGGCTAATTTTTGTATTTTTTGTAGAGGCAGGGTTTTGCCATGTTGCACAGGCTAGTCTCAAACTCCTGGAAGCAAGTGATCCACCCACTTCGGCCTTCCAAGATGCTGGGATTACAGGCATGAGCCACTGTACCTGGCCCAATTTTATAATTTTTTAATTGTCATAGAATCATCACATAAGCATTTTGCTTTATGTTGCTTTTTTCATGGAAAAAAAACACATTGCTTCTAAAATTTTTAAACTTTGGACATTATTTGCTCCAAAGCGTTCTCTAAGAAAAATATCTTTTAACCAAAAGTAATTAAAATTAACAAATTAACAGTCCTAGTATACAAGCAGACTATTGTCTTAGAGTTTCAAAAACAACAACAATAACAACAAAAACCAGTTTTATGATCTAAGCAGAAATGCTTACCTGGCAACATATACACCTTTAAGTTCATTGGAATAATTTTTTACAAACCAAAACTACCACAGAGAATTTCTGAAAAAAAATCTATATATGATTCCATTTCTCTTTTTCTCCTTCTCCTACCTTTTTGGTGGAAGTTGCATGTTCTGTTCTTCCTATTCTAGATTACTTTAACGTTCTTCTATTTTTATCAAAGTTAATAATTCTCATCATTTAAAAATTAGGTCTAAAAGTGGCAACCACTTTCAAATTTTTCTGCTGTTTGCTCCAGATTTCTAAATAATACATTGAGTTAGCAATTTAAAAAGTTTATCTTTTGACCTCTTATTGATGACAGTAGTGGCCCATCTGGAGCCACCGTTGTGAGGATGCCAGCTGCAGCAAGGGAGGTGCAGCCAGGGCTACGACTCTGCGAAGTCATTTGGGGCTGGGAACAGGTGAAGAACCCAAAGCAAATGCAACAAAAACAAAGATAAATAGATGGGACTTAATTAAACTAAAAAGATTCTGCACAGCAAAAGAAATAATCAGCAGAGTTAACAAACAACCCACAGAGTGGCAGAAAATCTTCACAATCTATACATCTGACAAAGGACAATATCCAGAGTCTTAAAAAAAAAAAGATATGTGGCCGGGCGCGGTGGCTCACGCCTGTAATCCCAGCACTTTGGGAGGCCGAGGCGGGCGGATCACAAGGTCAGGAGATCGAGACCACGGTGAAACCCCGTCTCTACTAAAAATACAAAAAAAAATTAGCCGGGCGCGGTTGTGGGCGCCTGTAGTCCCAGCTACTCGGGAGGCTGAGGCAGGAGAATGGCGTGAACCCGGGAGGCGGAGCTTGCAGTGAGCCGAGATCGCACCACTGCACTCCAGCCTGGGCGACAGAGCGAGACTCCGTTTCAAAAAAAAAAAAAAAAAAAAAAAAAGATATGCAAATGGTCAACAAGCATATAGAAAAATGCTCAACATCACTAATGATCAGGGAAATGCAAATCAAAACCATCATGTGATACCACCTTACTCCTGCAAGAATGGCCATAATCAAAAAATTAAAAAACAATAGATGTTGGTGTAGAGGTGGTGAAAAGGGAACACTTTTACACTGCTTGTAGGAATGTAAACTTGTACAACCACTATGGAAAACAGTGTTTAAAGATTGCTTAAAGAACTAAAAGTAGATCTACCATTTGATCCAGCAATTCCACTACTAGGTATCGACCTGGAGGAAAAGAAGTCATGATACAAAAAGGATACTTATACATCCAGGTTTATAGCTGCACAATTTGCAGTTGCAAAAATATGGAACCAGTCCAAATGCCCATCAATCAACAAGTGGATAAAGAAAATATGGTATATACACACCACAGAATACTACTCAGCCATATAAAGGAACGCAATAATGGCATTCACAGCAACCTGGATGAAATTGGAGACTTTATTCTAAGTGAAGTAACTCAGGAATGGAAAACCAAACGTTGTATGTTCTCACTTAAAAGAGGCACCTAAGCTATGAGGACAGAAAGGCCTAAGAAAAATACACTAGACTTTGCAGAATCAGGGGAAAGGGTGGGAGAGGGGTGAGGGATAAAAGAATACACATTGGGTACAGCATATACTGTTCGGGTGATGGGTGCACCAAAATCTTGGAAATGACCACTAAATAACTTATTCATGTAACTAAACACTACCTGCTCCCTAAAAACCTACTGAAAAAAAACAAAAACAAAAACCTAAACAGTGCCCCTTTCTGGGTCTTCCAGCTGTCATAAAGCTTTCTACCTATTTGTACCTCAGCAGTATAGACAAGCCCTTAATGCTCTAACAGAACACCATGGGAGTCATCAGGGTCTAATTGCTTATTACAGTCTTCCCTTAGACTTAATGGCAAAAGCCAACTCCTTATCAAGGGCAGTATTAGCAGCTGTCAAACTAGTAGAGGCTTCTACTAATGTGGTTTAAGGATTTATTTAGACTTCATGATACCTCATGCTGTGCAATCCTTGTTATTTACTAAAAACACATTTCTCAGCAAGCAGGTTCACCTCCTATGAACTTTTATTACTTTCTCCCCTACACATCTCCACCCAGTGCTGTAATATCTGAAAGTCTACTAACAGGAAGACAACACATGATCTCACTTATATATGGAAACTAAAAAAGTCAAACTTATACAAGTTGAGAGTAGAATGGTGGTTACAAGAAGCTGGGGAGGTAGAGTCTGGGGTGGAGGGAAGGGAGATGTTGATCAAGGGGTACAAAGTTCCAGTTAGATGGGAAGAATAAGTTTGCGATCTACTGCACAGCATGTAGTAAACATAGTTAATAAATATGTATATTTCAAAATTGGTAAAAGTAGATTTTAAATATTCTCACTACAAAAAAATAAGCATTGAGGTGATGGATACATTAATTAGTTTGGTATAACCATTCCACAAAAATGTATACATACACAGGTATATCAAAACATCACATTGTAGCCCATAAATATATACAATATTTATTTTTCAATTAAAATAAAGATCTAAATAAAAAATAAAGAGGCATGAAAACTGAAAAAGAAAAACTAATTGCTTATTTCTCTTTAATTTTTAATTGCACAAACTATGCAATAATACCGTTTGACAATTGCCCCCTAAAATTGCCAATAAGTCTGTCATATAATCTTACCTAAGCTTACATACATGTATATAATAATTTACTTTTTATGTGTTATTCATTATAAATATGTATATATATACTGTTCATTTTTTATATAGCATATATAAATGCTTGAATAGAAGCAGGTTAAAATGCTTTTATATCTTAATGAAAAAATATACTAATGTAGTAAGAGAAATGGGGATTGAACAGAACACCCACCAAACTTTCTTTCAAGAAATATTTTGATAATCAATAACTTCCTATATAAAGTATATCTCTTTGATCTCTATTTCTAATAAATGTTACTCATAGACAAGTTTAACAAAAAGCCTGGTACTGTTTTTCCAGTACCCAAAGAAAGGGAAATCTATAACGAGTTAGTCTCTGTCTGAACAATAACTGTGCTTCAGACAGATTTATTAGAAACTCCCCCAGATTAAATTTACATGTAATCTTGTTTGTTGATAGGTCATTTTTTGAAAGTAAAACGGAAAAAGTATCAGGCAGGATATACTGCAACAGTGTCAACTGACCCCTAAATCGTGACTCCTTACCAGAGGTTAAACCAGCCCAGATGACAAAACTTATTCTACTCATCAAAGCTTGCCAATTGTCAAGACATTAGAGAGTTAACATTAATAGCAGCTATGCCTTTGGTGTAGTCCATGATTTTGGAATAGTGTACAAATAATTAGGGTTTCTGATCTCAATAGGAATCCCAATTTCATTTTAAGTTTTCTAATGCTTCCTTAGGGGATGGCTATCATAAAGTCACACTAAAAGGGATAACATTAAGGCCAGAGGAAATATCCTAGCTAATCTTATGACATACAGTCCTGGCCCCCATGATATCCAAAAAGTCAAATCTTTGAAGACGTTTTAAAAGGTTATTTTGGAATGCCTACAACTGGCTCCAGAGTCTGAAGAAAAAAACGTGATAATAAATTACAAAAAGAAAATATCTTTCAGGACACTTTCAGGACAGACACTTGGTGGCACCAGAGGACCTCAATAGAACTTTGTAAAAATTTTATAGGAAATTACCCATCAGAGCAAGGACAAATTGAACATTATACTCAATTAGCATTGGTGGTGAAATTTTACTAAAATTGCTGAGGATGTCTCTGGTATATAGCTGTCATTAGCACTGTCCTGGTAAAATTGTTATCCTTGTAAATCCAAGCCTTAGGGTGCCTATAAACACTTCCAAATGGATTTCCTAAAATTAACCCCTAGAATGCGTTCTGAATATGTTCATCATTGCTTCCATCTTCTCAGGATGAACTAAAACTTCTTGCCAGAGAGCTACAATTCTGTGAGTAGAAAAAAAAATTACTTGATTTTGTGTTTACAACCTGAGGATCTCCAGGGACTGGGTTACTCATTTTACTGGGACTTCATTAGAGAACTTTGCAAAACCTTGTCATTTACTTAGAAATTCATTGCCCCCATCATCCTCAAACTTGAAGAAAAGTAGAGAGGACTAACGGCACACTGTATCTGACACACTTAAACTTCCATGACCAAGGTTACCTCTAACTCATAACATCATGAAGTCCATACTCCCCTACATTCACTGGCTTTTACCATATAAACTTGTTAAGAGTTTGCCCTATGAAGTTGGCTACTTCGCCCTTCATTTTGGACATTTCTTTACTTCAGAAAAATGTGGCAAAGTACTCCAAGGGACTAATGTAATATGTTTCAGAGTCTAATCACAAACAGATAAAAGTTGCTTTTCTTCTACATGACCAAAAGCTCAGAGGTAGTGTCTTCTGGAAATGACCTCAGAGAGGAAAAACAAACATCCTGAAACCATATTGGAAATAATCCTACCAAGAACTTTGACTGCTAGCCCAGTGGTTAAACCCCTGGGGAATAGATCCTTGAATTCATGTCTCCCAGATGAACAGACACTAGGTTTCACTAATACACAGAATGCCATTCCATCAAGAAATTTAAATCTAAGGAGTCTTGAGAAAGCTTCAGAAGCAGACATCTTCAGAAAGAAACAGCTACCATTCAAGAGGTATGGATCAAGACAGCCTCTACCCAAGACCTACGGAGTCTGTTTTTATATGGACCGTGAACCAAGAATGGTTTTTATATTTTTAATGGGTTAAAAAGAAAAATAAAAAAAGAATAACATTTCAAATCACCTGAATATTGTATAAAATATAAATTTTAGTGTCCATAACGTTTTATAGGAACATAGCCATGCTGATTCATGTAAGTACTGTCCATGGCTGCTTTTACACTATAACAACAAAGTTGAGTGGCTGTGACAGAGACCATACCGTCCACAAAGCCTGAAATATTTACTAGACGGCTATTTACATAAAAAGCTTGCTAACACCCTACCTAGATAATCAGAGCCAAAGATTGCAATGCTTTTATTTGCAGGCTTTTGTTCTTTATTTTCTGAGATACTTTCTTTCCCCTTTCTTAATCCAGCCCCTTAAGTGAGTAAAAACATAACATTTATTAACCATGATGGTTTCAAAGACCCTTATCCTTAATATTGCTTTCTATATTCTTGGCCACTCTATGGTGTGAGTACAATTACTAATGGAAATTTTTGATTTGGGGATGGCCTCTGTTCTCTTGATTTAATATAGGTATTCCTGGCTGCTGGCTTAAAAGTGATCTACAAGTTCTGATAATAAACTTTTCCTTAGTGTTTTTCCATGTTGGTGTGTTCAGAAGTGTGACTTCTGGAGTCTTAAATACTGTTGGATAGCCACGGTCCTATAAAATGATCCAACAAATTATGATCCAACAAAAGGAAAAACTGATACACACACACACACACACCCCCCACCAGAAACCACCTACATGTCATCATGACTCTTCATCAAGCAGCATAAATCTTGATTGATCACATCCTAAATAACAATGGTTTTTTTTTTTTTTCCAGCTCAGGTTGAAGAAGCAAAAGGGGACTGATAACTGAAACCACCTGCATCAATATAACAGAGCTATTTGGAGTAAGAACTGAGAATACCTGTGTCAACACAACTTAGTTTTTTGTTCCAGGAAATCTTTGCCCAGTAAATATAAGACTATAAAAACCAATAAATTGTATCACTGTTTGTTTCAGGCAACTGCTGCAAAACAACTTATCTAAGACAATGGTTTATTTGGGTAAACATCTGGTTTATCAAACAACTATTCTCAAGAGTAGCTTCAAGAGCCTCAATGTTGCTACATTCACAATCCTAAATACTACGTTACAAAATTTGCCCAATTCCCATCAACATCCTGCCTTAAAAGAACTGCCTAAATCTACTTGCACCTAGACCCTATAACCCTCTACGTAGTCCAATACTGATTTGCACCTTTTGAAATACTAAGACTCTGTAGTGTTTTCACTTATTGCAATGAGTTTCAATAAACACACCTGCTTTATTAACAAGTTCTTTGGTGATATTTGAGGGAATGCAACGAGGCAGTTCTAATTTACACTCCTAACAACAAATGAAAGTTCTTGTTTTTCTAAAATTTGGTAAAGGTAGAAATCTGGCTTTTTCTTCAGATGAAATCCAGCTCTAATACCATTTCTTGAATAATCTGTTCTTCCCCACTGATTTAAAAGCCACTGTTAACATTCACTAAATTGTCTTATGTATTTGGATCTATTTCTAGATTCTGTTGTGTTTTACTAACTATGTACACTGCACCAAGCTATTTTAATTATGACAATTTATATTATGTTTAAGAATCAAGTATGACTATTTCATTCCCTTCTTTTTAAATAATTTCCCAGTCACTCTTATATGTTTATTTCCACATAAACCTTAGAATAAGCTTAACATGTTCTTGACATTGTAAATTGGATTTATTTATTTTTAGAGACAGCGTCTCACTCTGCACTCAGGCTGGAGTGCAATGGCACAAACATAGCTCACTACAGTCTCAAACTCCTGGGCTCAAGTGATCCTCCCACCTCAGCCTCTTGAGGAGGTAGGACTACAGGCACATGCCACCATGTCCTGCTAATATATGTATTTTTAAATAGAGACAAGGTCTCACTATATTGCCCAGGTCTTGAACTCCTGGCCTCAAGTAACCCTCCTGCCTTGGCCTACCAAAGTGCTGGGATTACAGGTGTGAGCTACTCACTGCAGTTGCTTGTTAAATTGGGTTCATTAAACTTACTGATTACCTTAGGGATTGTGATAACTTTATGCTGTTAGCTCTATGCAAAAACAAGATATTACTTTACATTTTAAAATCTGCTTGAAAATTAGTTGTACTTAGTATTTACCTATTCTTTCCCTCCATATTATTTCCCTCCATATTCTTTCCCTCCACAGATAGGTCTGTTTCATACTTGTCCTTCAAATAATTCAACCCTGATTTTACTCCCATAATCTGCACAACCTTTGGATCTGTCTAACCTCGAAATTCCAATTATTTCTAGTTTTGTCTATCCACTATCACCTGACTTCTGATTCTGATGTTACCCCCAATTCCTGTTTCAATATTACCAAACAATGAGAACAGAAATCAGCATAATTACACTTCCAGGTTTTAGTTGTTAAGATTACTCTGATGGAACAGCATGAGAAACACTATCATAAATGCTTCAATACAGATAAAGCTACGGAGAAAATAAGAGCTGACACTATTTTTTAATATTTGGTTACATTATGTAATAACACCCTGGGAAAATATGGTACTACTTATGAGGTTTCATTGCTTTCAAAATATTCTCATTCCCCTGTAACACACAATGTGTTTCTCAGATGTAAAATAGTTTTCAGAGTTATTCACAGTGCTGTATCAAAAAGCCTGAACAAAATTTTTATTCTCAGTTTTCTGGAAGCCTAAATGTTACCAACAGCTTTAGTTGGGATTTTCTTGAGATTTTATTTAAATAATCCACTAACCCCTGAATCTGTTAGAAAATTTAAAAATTAACTTGGCAATAAGGATTAGAATACATTTTAAAATAGATGCTATAAATACTAATCTGAGAGAAAAAAAATACTCACTGTATTAGTCAGCTTTCATACTGCTATAAAGAACTGCCCAAGACTGGGTACTTTATAAAGGAAAGAGGTTTAATTGACTCACAGATCAGCATGGCTGTGGAGGCCTCAGGAAACTTACAATCATGATGGAAGGAGAAGGGGAAGCAAGGCACCTTCTTTACAAGGTGACAGAAAGGAGAAGTGCTGAGCGAAGAGGGAAGAACCCCTTATAAAACCTTTAGATCTCATGAGAACTAGCAGGAGAACAGCATGGGGAAACCACCCAAATGATTCAATTACCTCCACCTTGTCTCTCCCTTAACATGTGTGAGTTATATGGATTACAATTCAAGATGAGATTTGGCTGGGGACACAAAGCCTTAACCATATCACTTACCTTTTGCCATTTAAGTTCCTGTGTCTCCACAATAATTTTACCAATCTGCTCTTCATAATGAATTTCTGCTTCCTAAGTCAAAAAGAAAAAGAAAAGTGCTATAAAAATAAAGACTTTAAAACTTCCAGTTTCAGCTCTTTCTGGAGAGATAAAGAAATAGCATACTCCCACCTTTACAACAAGAAAAAAATCTAGACAAACTGCAAATTAAATAGACAAGTCCATCATAGAACTGAGGTCCCAGATCAATCAAGTACCCAAAATCTGGATAGAGACACATGCCTAGAGAAACAGAATCCTGACATTTGCTTACCTGGGACATAAGCTACCGAGGACTGGTAAGAAGTTTCAATGAAAAGTCCTTAATAAATTGCTAAAGGTAGAATGTAGGCTACTGTAAAAATATGAATCTCCTGAAATAGAGAGATTTACACTTTCTAGCAGGCTTTTCTTCTAGGAAACATACCAGGTGCTTACAGAAAAGATTGAGAAAAATCCTATAAAAACTTTCCCCTGCAGCACTGGCTATGCAGGGGAAGAGCACTCACAAGCCATCTTCCCTATTTCCTCTACAGATCAAAACCCTTAATCTGCAGAGGGGAGGGCAACAGAAACTATAGCTAAAAGCACTAGTGGAAACCCTCTGCAGCTGGGCAAGGGGACCAAAAGTCATCACTAAAAATTCTACCTAGGCAGACCTATCTTCCTTATCTCCTTTAAGCAGCAATTGGGAAGAGGAGGACTGGGAAAACAAGGCAACAACAGTTCTTTCATTGTGAGAGGGGCAGGGATACATGCTAGGCCCAGCATTACATACGAAGGAGGGACCAAACACTCATGAAGATCTCATCCTGAGACTCAGGTTCACCTAAGACTAAGGTTTAATGAGAATATCAGAGAATGCCCTTCTTTCCCTATCTTCCACCACCACCATGCCAATAAGCATCAAGTAAAAAGAACAAGGAGATATAGCAAGGAGAGCTGCAAAGACAGAGTTTCTCTGGGAAGCAAGACAAAGAGAAGATTCAAAGTCAAGTGGGAAGGCCCAATGCCAAGCAGGAAGCAGTCATTTAGAAATATTCTCTGGTTTTGTTTAAAATAATGTAATACTCCTGAATTCGCCCACATCATAAACATAAGGTATCATTAGAGAAATCTGAAGCTTCTGCTGAAAACTTTAACAGGCAGAGTAGAAAACTACCTGGTTTAAGTATTGAAGGTGTGCCTCAACAAACACACACAGAGCCCTTCTGCAAAAACTAGGAGATTTTTTTCCCCCTTTGGTTCCTTTGGTATTATTTAAAGAAATCTCTGCAATCACTAGCTGACCACTAAAATAACAGCAAAGTCAGTAGCCACACATAACAAAGACAACAGACTACAAATTAGTTCAAATACACACTAAACAAAGACAAGAAGCAGGAACCCTAGAAAGTGAGAAGAGTCGATTTCCAGAGCTGCCATATATCCAAAATGTTTTCAACAAAAGTTACAAGGCATGCAAAGAAAAAGCAAAGAGTAGCCATTATAAGGGAAAAACATTAATGGAAATTATACTTTAGGAAGCCCAGAATTGGACATAAAACTTTTTAAAAAATTATTTTATGTTCTAGGGTACATGTGCACAACGTGCAGGTTTGTTACATATGTATACATGTGCCATGTTGGTGTGCTGCACCCATTAACTCATCATTTACATTAGGTATATCTCCTAATGCTATCCCTCCCCCCTCCCCTCACCCCACAACAGGCCCCAGTGTGTGATGTTCCCTTTCCTGTGTCCAAGTGTTCTCATTGTTCAATTCCCACCTATGAGTGAGAACATGCGGTGTTTGGTTTTCTGTTCTTGAGACAGTCTGCTGAGAATGATGGTTTCCAACTGCATCCATGTCCCTACAAAGGACATGAACTCATCCTTTTTAATGGCTGTATAGTATTCCATGGTGTATATGTGCCACATTTTCTTAATCCAGTCTATCATTGATGGACATTTGGGTTGGTTCCAAGTCTTTGCTATTGTGAATAGTGCCGTAATAAACATACGTGTGCATGTGTCTTTATAGAAGCATGATTTATAATCTTTTGGGATGGCTAGGTCAAATGGTATTTCTAGTTCTAGATCCTTGAGGAATCGCCACACTGTCTTCCACAATGGTTGAACTAGTTTACAGTCCCACCAACAGTGTAAAAGTGTTCCTATTTCTCCACATCCTCTCCAGCATCTGTTGCTTCCTGACTTTTTAATGATCGCCATTCTAACTGGTGTGAGATGGTATCTCATTGTGGTTTTGATTTGCATTTCTCTGATGGCCAGTGATGATGAGCATTTTTTCATGTGTCTGTTAGCTGCATAAATGTCTTCTTCTGAGAAGTGTCTGTTCATATCCTTTGCCCACTTTTTGATGGGGTTGGGCAAGGACTTCATGTCTAAAACACCAAAAGCAATGGCAACAAAAGCCAAAATTGACAAATGGGATCTAATTAAACTAAAGAGCTTCTGCACAGCAAAAGAAACTACCATCAGAGTGAACAGGCAACCTACAGAATGGGAGAAAATTTTTGCAATCTACTCATCTGACAAAGCTAATATCCAGAACCTACAAAGAACTCAAACAAATTTACAAGAAAAATACATAAAACTTTTAATCAAACTATTTTAAATATGGTCAAAGAGCTAAAAGAAACCATGTACAAAAATGTAACTATTAAAAAGATAATAAGCAAATGCTACAAAAAACTTCACAGTCATAAATTTGGCAACTTAGAGAAATTGGCCAATGTCTCGAAAGCCACAAACTATCAAAACTCAACCAAGATAATACAGACAATCTAAACAGCCCTGTAACTATTAAAAGAGTTGAGTTTTTAATAAAAAAGTCTAAGAAATCTTCAGGCCCAGATGGTTTCACTGGAGAATACTACCAAATATTTAAAGAATTAGCACCACTTTTACACAGTCCCTTCCAGAAAAGTAGAAGAGGAGGAAACACATACTAACTGATTTTATCAGACCTATTTACCATAATACCAATACCAAAGACAGCACAAAGGGATTACTCTGACCAATATTTCTCACAAATTTTGATGCAAAAATCCTTAATAACATATTAGCAAATAGAATCCAACAATGTAATTTAAAAATTATACACCATGACAAGTGGAATTCATTGCAGGTATGCAAAGCTGGTTCAACAGTTGAAAATCAATCAGTGTAATTTATTACATCAATATGCTAATCATATGATCGTATCAACTGACACAGACAAAGCACTTAACAAAATTCAACATCTATTCTTGATAAAAACTCTGAACGAGTTAGGAATAAAAGATATTATCCTTGCTTTTTGTAAAGAGCATTTACAAAAACCCTACATTTGGCATCATATTTAATGGTGAAAGATTGAATGCTTCCACTTTAAGATCAGAAATAATGCAGGGATGTCTATTCTCATTGTTCTTATTAAATATAATACTGAAAGTTTTAGCCACTGCTATAAGGCATAAACAAACAAATAAACTGATTGGAAAGGACAAAATAAAACTACCTCTATTTGCAGATGATATGATTGTATGCATAGAAAATACCAAGGAACCTACAAAAAAACTCCCAGAACTAGTAAGTGAATTTAACAAGGTCACAGGATACAAGATTAACACACAAAAAACAATGTCACATTTCTATATTTTAACAATGAATATGCAGAAACCAAAATTTAAAATGCAACTTATAATCACATCAGAGAAAATGAGTTATATAAGTATACACTTTGAAAAGCATTTATAGAATTTGTATGCTACTATATACAACATAAATTAATTAAAAACATGCTGAGTGAAAGCACCCTTACCCAAAACAATACACAATGATGATTCCATTTAAATGAAATGGTGGAACAAATAAAACTAATTGAGTTTGGTAAAAAATCAAGAGAGTAATTATCCCTTGGGGTGAGCATTAAGGATAGCATTTGCCTGGGAAGAGGGATGAGGGAGCTTTCTGGGTTGATGAGAATATTTTACGTCTTCATAAGGTTTCAATTATACAAGTGTATTCATCTGTCAACACTCACTGAATGTACAGCTAAGATGTGTACATTTCATTGTATATAAGCTTTAGTGTAAGGAAAAATGCTGTAGAGAAATAGTAAACTCTTTGTAATGATATTTATTTTATTTTTTATTTTTTGAGACAGAGTCTCGCTCTGTCACCCAGACCCAGCCTGGAGTGCAGTGGTACGATCTCGGCTCACTGCAACCTCTGCATCCCAGGTTCAAGCAATTCTCCTGCCTCAGCCTTTCAGATAGCTGAGATTACAGGTGCATGACACCATGCCCGGCTAATTTTTATATTTTTAGTAGAAACGGGGTTTTACCATGTTGGCCAGGCTGGTCTGGAACTCCTGACCTCATGTGATCTGCCCACCTCAGCCTCCCAAAGTGATGTGATTATAGGAATGAGCCACTGCGCCCGGCCCATGATATTCATTTTAAATATCAGGAGGAAGTATACTGATGTCTGCAATTTACTTTGAAATCATCAGAATGAAGCCAAAAGAGGGATACACAGATATGTGATAAAGCAAAAATAGTAAAATGTTAATGTTGTATGAGTGTTCACTGTAAAAATTCTTTCAGTTTTGCTGTGTGTTTGACAACTTTCATAACAACATGTTGGAGAGAAACCAAAGAGTAGATATTAACAGATAACATATGTGCTTTTTAAATGAAATATTTTTCTATGACTCACTCTTTTATTTTATTTTTATTTTTATTTTATTTTATTTTATTTTTGTGAGACAGAGTCTCGCTCTGTTGCCCAGGCTGGAGTGCAGTGGCACAATCTCAGCTCACTGCAAGCTCTGCCTCCTGGGTTCACGCCATTCTCCTGCCTCGGCCTCCCGAGTAGCTGGGACTACAGGCACCCGCCACCACACCTGGCTAATTTTATGTATTTTTAGTAGAGACGGGGTTTCACTGTGTTAGCCAGGATGGTCTCGATCTCCTGACCTCGTGATCCGCTCGCCTGGGCCTCCCAAAGTGCTGGGATTACAAGCGTGAGCCACCACGCCCGGCCTATGACACACTTTTATGTCCTTTGATTTATTATACATATACACACATATACACACTTATGCTATGTTACTCAAAGGTAGACTTTCATGAAAGTTGTCTCATTTAGAACTTTTTTAGCAGCAAGTAACAACAAAATCCAGCTCACAATGGCTTATGGGAGTTAGCATCTCATATGAACAACAGTCTAAATGTAGAGTGCTTCTACAATTGATTATTTCAGTGGCCCACTCAACAATATCACCAATACTATGATTCTGCCCATCTTTCCATTTTGCCATTATCAGTGACTTTCATCATGCTTTCCACCCCTCATGGTTGCAAAATGGTTACTTTCATTTTAGGCATTAATGACAAGTCAGAGAACATCTTGCAGTAGAAAAAGTATATTCTCTTAATAAAAGGTTAACAAAACCTTTCCCAGAAGCTTCCCAACACGCATTCCCTAGTATTTCATTAGCCATAACTGGGTCACATACCCTCTCCTAAGCCAGTCATTGACAGGGGAAGTATATTGGATCTTTATATGTGATTAATACCAGTGAGGACTTATCTGACTCACATTCATGAGAGGTGGACCCTATGACACAATTAGGGTTTTTCCAACATGGAAGAAGGGAGGAAATCCCTACCAACAGTATATACTACAAGATATATAAATGATTAGAGATTACAATCTCTTACAGTAATACCTTTCTATTATCAAAACATATTGAAAAAGGAAATAAATGTACATATATACATTTGTTCTGGGAAGGACTGTACATAAAACATGCATCTCTTCTCAAAGCAGCTGGACTGAAAATGTACAAGATACTGTTTTCATCATGTAGGTCTGGTTCTCTTTTAACCACTTCTCTTTCATTGGTTAGAATGGGTTCTGAGGTCTTACCATGATCTAGATATTGTTCTAAGTACTTTTTATTTATTGATTAATTTAATCTTGGACATAATATGAGGTAGGTTCTCTTATTATTGCCATTGTATACATAAGGAACCTGAGATAGCAAGAGGGTAAATAGCTTGCCTAAAGTCACACAGGAGGTAAACAGCAGAGCCAGTATTCGAACTCAGATCATCTGTCTCCAAAGTCTCTTAAATGCTGCATTACATTACCTTGAAGAGACTGTGGATGCTGCAGAACAGTATGGGTTGTTATGATACATATTCCTTTCCTTCAAAAACTTCAGAAATTAATCTTTATATCCCCTCAAATTTAGGAAACCATTCAAAATCATTTTACCTATGTTAAATATGCAAGCACAATCTGGTTATTTGGTAAAACATCTCAAAATAAAAACTAGAAATATTTGTTGAATGAAAAACAAAAGAATTTAAGAATTGCTATGAATGTTCTAATATTAATAGATACTTTTCTATATCAGAAATCTTTGTCATAGATTAAGTTGACAAATGTGAAAATAGTAGTTTAAATACTATTAAGAAAGAGATTTGTTTAAATATAAACTTTTAGGCTAGCCCATGAATGTTAGAAATATTTATATTGAGTACTTTTCAGACCAAGAAACTATCTGGAAGAGTGATTAGTATTTTCTTAGAAAACATGAGAAACTGAGTTGAGCAATTTCGTAGGAGGTGGCTTATGAGTTTGAAAAGGAATGTACAAGTACCCAGTTACAATTTTGCCTGCTTGGACATGTGCCTGGTGTATGTACCTAAATCTGTTCAGGGTCAAGAATTGAAGAGGCCTGACCAATACATAGCCCATCTTGTAAAACTACAGCCTGAAGCAAACACTTTAAAAAAGGCATGACACTTTCTAAAGGTTATAAAGAGTAAATAAACCATCAAATTACTCCTCTTTTATTGTTTTTGTAAAAACACTTATATCCTTGTAGTCCTAAGGCATCTAATAAAAAATAAACACTTTTAAGATTCTGTATTCTAGGTACTTTATTGAAGTTAGAGATAACATTTTTATTAAATTTAATATTTTTTCTCATTGACATTTAATAATAATTTTTATTAATAACTTTTAAAAGCTGCTTAAAGAATAAATAGAAGAAAAAATTAAGGCTCTAATAAAAAGTTAAATAATAATTTTTAACAGAAAGCATAAAGTTAATAAAATCCTACTCTAGTACAAGTATATTCTAATGCTATTTTTCTGCAATGTGGCTAAAACCCATTTTATCTGTTTTCCATGTGGTATAAAGATATACATTCTACAAATCATAATGATCAGAAAGGGGTATGATTCTATCCATACCGTTTTTAATTTTATGGTGTATTGAAATGCTGCTTAATGTTATTTACCACAAATACCATTAATTACCCAGTTTTCCCTCACACTTTTCTTAGAAAGTCATTATTTTAAACCACCCAAAACTCCACTGACTTTTATTTACTGCTAATTTAGAATTCAAAAATTTATTCTTTGGATATTTAACAAATTTAATGTGCCCTTTCTGAACTACCCTAACACTTTGCTCATGATTCTATTATGATACATAATAATACACACTATGTGATAGTATAGTCATTAATTTGCATGGCATGTGATGCCCATTAAATTTTCAGTTCTCTTAAGGCATAGATTGAGAAATGGCTTATAAAAGGTTATCAAATTAATGCATAATTTAAAAGCCTAAAAGATTTGTGGTAGAGATCTTTTATCCCCATTGTAGAGATGATTTGGCTCAGAAATATGTTTTGTTTTAAAACTTTCAACTTACTTCCTATTTTTAGAATCCAGTAGATTTCATGTTGAAATCTGGATTTCTAGGTTCTCTTCAATAACTGAAAAAGCTGGATAGCACAGAGCTTATTTTTCTACATGCCAATAATTACTTGGAGCTGAATGGCAGATGTAGGTTGAACTGAAGATATAGGCTTTCCAGGTCAAAAAAATTCCTGCCCTACTCACATCACGTGTCAACTGCCTGAATTCTGAAGGAAGGTGTCTGTTACTTGTTACTTCTGTGCTATATTACTGTGCATCCCCACTCCTTATCAATAATTCTATCTATGTGATAAGGACATGTATCAAAAATGATGTCTAACTTCTAAAATGCACACATTGTGGATTCAATATAAACTATTTTGTTGATTCGGACTGTTAATTTGTAGATCATTATAAATTTTAAACATTCCATTTTATTCAAATATTATTACCATTTTAGGTTAATACAGAAAAAAATGAGTAATGTCCCCTCTTACTTTTATTAATTACTATACAGTTAAGAAGTGAAATACAGTTCAGCGAATTAAGAAGATGTCTTTTTTATTTTTTTTTTACTTTTCAGTAATCCCCCCTTATCCATGGGTTCACTTTCTGAGGTTTCAGTTACCTGCAGTCAACCATTGTCCAAAAACAGGTTAATATAATACAATAAGATATTTTGACAGAAAGTGAGACCACATTTGCATAATTTTTATTATAGTATATTGCTGTAATTATTCTATTTTTAGCTGTTTTTAACTTCTTGTATGCATAATTTATAAATTAAACTTCATTACAGGTATGTGCACATAGGGAAAAACAGTATACATTGCACAGGGTGTGATACTATCTGAGGTTTCAGGCATCTGCTGCAGGTCCTGGAACTTACCCCCACAAAAATAAGAAGAGACTACTATATCTTGTTGTCCTACCTTCTAGCTTATAAAACACTTACGTGTTTTGCTCATTACAACTAAAGACATTTTGCTATCTAACCCTTTACAATATAACTCAATTTTATGTTAATAACTTTATTCATTTCAGCTAACTTATACATGTTAATGGAAGAGCACTGGACAAGGAATGGGGAGATGTGAGTATGAGTCTCTGGGTTTTAGGTTGGTCTAGAAGGTATCTCAGGTCACTTTCATCTCTAAATTTCTACAATTTCATGATCCTGCAAAAAGACTGATGATGTAGAATACATCTCCAAGATCATACAGAGAAGAGAACCATAAAGAAGTAATCCTGATAATCAGCATCTGATAGTTCACTAGAGGCTGAGAAACAGGCAGATCCACCAGCAGTCTTATGAGGATAGGCTTAGTGTTCAGGGCCCGCCAAGGAGGAGGGACTCTGGCAAATATCCCAGAATTTTAGTTGGAACTCCAAAGAGCTACACTCTTAGAGTAGAAAGTGGAAATAAACTACTCCTCACAAAGATGAAAACAGCTTCCAGGTAACTCAATCTCTGACTAGTAAAATAATCTGCCCAACTCCAACTTCCAGAAGCAAAAGTAAATCTCTCTAAAGAAAGATAATACCATCCAAAGCCTCAAATTTCCTTTACAATTTTTCATGCACAAAGTCAGTCATTGAATCAAAATTTACTCTATTTCACCGAAGATAAGGTCAAATGACCAAAAACCAAGAGAAAAAGAGAGACAATAGAAATGGATCTACAAGAAGTCCAGATATTGGATTTATTGATATAGACTTTAAAACATATATGATTAACATGCTCAAGGAAATATATAACAAAATGAATTTCCACAGAGGACTGAAAATTATAAAAGACAAACCAAATGGAAATATTAGAACTGAAAAATATAATAAATCAAATTAAGAACTCAATAGATTGAGTTTATCAGCAGATTAGACAAATTGAAGAGAGGATTAGTAAAGTGAAAGGACAGAAAAAAATAGCTAGACTGAAACAGAGAGAAAAAAATACGGAAAACATAGACAAAATAAACAGTAATAATATAGAAGACTTTAACAAGACTGACAAAGTTGATCTATATAATTCATATTCACAGAACACTGCACCTAACAAATGCAGAATACACATTCTTTTCAAATTAATCAGTGTTAGAATATTTACCAAAATCAATTATATGCTTGGCCAGAAAGCAAATCTCTACATATATTAAGTGGCTGCAATTATATGGACTATATTATCTGATACAGTGGAAATAAGCTAGAAATCAACTTTTTAAGTTAGCAAAAAATAAAATACTCAAATATTCTTAAAAGAACTATACATCTAAATAGCCCATATGTTGAAGAATAAATTATAAGAAAATTAGAAAATAATTTGAATAATAAAAATACAATATATAAAAATTAGGATCCAGCTGAAGCCATATTGAGGAAAATTTATAGTCTTATAAATGCCTTATATTAGAAAAGAAAAAAAGGTGAAAATTAATAAGCTAAATACACATCTCTACAATTTTAAAACAAAAATAACAGCCAATTAAATAAAATAAAGGAATGAAATAATGAAGATAAGAGCAGATATTAATAAAACATAAAACAAATATACAGTGGAGAGAATCAAAGCCAAAACTTAATTCCTCGAAAAGTTTAACACAACTGATAAATCCTTGGAAAGACTGATCCAAAATTCCTACTCATCCATTATATCCCAAATGAGTTATTCCTTCCATGAAGCTTCCCTCAATCCTCCAGTAAAGTTATGCATTTCCTTATCCATACTTTCAGAATATCTTGTGCACACCTTTTTTTTGCATGATACTATAATAAGCGCTAAAACTTGGCATAATAAGTCCTCACTAAATGTTAAATGAGCCACCAAATATAGTTTGCTTGCTTAATATCTCTTAAAAATAAAAAAGAAACCGTATTCAATTTGTACTGTACTATTTATTGAATTTTCACTGTTTCAAAGTCCTAATATTTTTAAATTTTTTATTGTGAAACAATTTTAGATTTACAGAAAAGTTGCAAAGATAGTAGAGAGTTCCCGTATACTCTTCACCCAGCTTTCCCTAATGTTAACATCTTAGGTTACAATGATACATTTATCAAAGGCTGAGAAAATAACATTGGTACTACACTATTAATTAGAGCACAGAGTTTATTTCAGATCTCACTACTTTTTCCACCAGTATCTGTTCCAGGATCCAGTCCAGGTTACCACATTGCATTTAGTCATCGTGTCTCCTTAGATTCCTCCATTCTGTCAAAGTTTCTCAGTCTTTCCTTGTTTTTACTGATTTTGACACTTTTGAAGAGTATTATTGAGGTATCTTGTAGAATGTCCCTCAAATGGGGCTTGTCTGATATTTTTTCATGATTATACTAGGTGTGGGGGAAAAATGTCATAGAGAATAAAGTTTCCTTTTCATCACATCGCATCATGAATATTTGATATTCATGTGAATCACTGATACCAACATGAATTATTTCTGGAGATTTTAACTTTAATCATTTAGTTAAGGTAGTGTCTTCCAGGTATCTCCACTGTAAACCTAGTATTTTTTCCCTTACGTATTCTAGTCATTAGAAACAAGTCACTTATTCCACAATAGGGTGGGGTGTTAGGGCATAGAATTAAGCTCTGCTTCCCGGAGGGAGGAATAGCAAACAATTTTGAACAAGATATAAAATCACTATAGTAAATTACTAAATAATCTGGAAAAAATATTGTGTGACTATGTGACTACCTTGTTTTGCCTTAAAGTTTCAGCCATCAAACTTGGCATTCATCAGTGGATACTGACTGCAGCAATTTTTTTTTTTTTTTTTTTTTTTTTTGAGATGTTGTCTCACTCTGTCGCCCAGGCTGGAGGGCAGTGGCATGATCTCGGTTCACTGCAACCTCCGCCTCCTGGATTGAAGCAATTCCCTGCCTCAGCCTCCTGAGTAGCTGGGATTACAGGCACCCGCCACCATGCCCGGTTAGTTTTTGTATTTTTAGTAGAGATGGGATTTCACCATCTTGGCCAAGCTGGTCTTGAACTCCTGACATCGTGATCCACCTGCCTCGGCCTCCCAAAGTGCTGGGATTACAGGAGTGAGTCACTGTGCCTGGCCTGCAGCAATTATTACTGTGATTTTCTAAGGGTGATTTTTCTATTTCTCCTTTTCCTCCTACATTTAGTAGCTGAAATTCTTTTGTAAATAATTTTCCCAGCTGAGTGTGGTGGCTCACGCCTGTAATCCCAGCACTTTGGGAGGCCGATGCAGGTGGATCGCTTGAGCCCATGAGTTTGAGACAAGCCTGAGCAACATAAGGAGACCTCATCTATACATAAAATTTAAAATTTAACCAGACATGATGGTGCCACCTGTGGTTCCAGCTACTCTGGAGGCTGAGATAGCAGGACTGCTTAAGCCCAGGAGGTCAAGACTGCAGTGAGCCATGTTTGTACCATTGCACTCCAGCCTAGGTAACAGAGCAAGACCTTGTCTCAAAATAATAATAAATAAATAAATAAATAAATAAATTCCCTTCTCCCCAATTTATCTATTTAATCATTTATTTATATTAATAGGGGATCCAATAATATCATTATTTTGTGGTTCAAATTGCTCCAGTTTTAACCGTGGGAGCTCTTTCAGGCTGTCTTGTGTATCCTTTTGACATCATTTTAAGTACTTCCTTACTTTCCAGCACTACAAGATGCCCAGCCCTGAAATAAGTCACGTCTCCTGGTTCCTTTTACTAGGAGTCCTGGTTTCTTTTACTAGATAATAATATTTAGATCCCAAGGTCTGGGTGTCAGTTTTTCTAGGCCCCCTCGGCAGAGAAAGCTAGAAAATATATGTATATATGCTAACCCACGTATACACATGTCTATATTTATCTTGCTATCTGTATATAATTAAACCATGAATTCATACTGATATCTCCAATTCTTTTGTTTTTTTTTTTTTAAATGGAGTCTCACTCTGTTGCCCTAGGCTGGAGTACAGTGGTGTGATCTTGGTTCACTGCAACCTCTGCCTCCCAGGTTCAAGCAATTCTCCTGCCTCAGGCTCCCAAGTAGCTGGGACTACAGGAGTGCACCACCACACTCGACTAATTTTTGTATTTTTAGTAGAGATGTGGTTTCACCATGTTGGCCACGCTGGTCTTGAACTCCTGACCTCAGGTGATTCACCTGCCTCAGCCTTCTAAAGTGCTGGGATTACAGGCATGAGCCACCCCGCCCAGCCCAATCCTTTTTTTTTTTTTTCAACTTTAAGTGCCAGGATACATGTGCAGGATGTGCAGGATGTGCAGCTCTGTTACATAGTCATAGGTAAAGGTGTGCCATGGTGGTTTGCTGCACAGATCAACCCATCACCTAGGTATTAAGCCTAGCATCCATTAGCTCTTCTTCCTGATGTTCTCCCTCCCCATCCCTGCCCCAATAGGCCCCAGTGTATGTTGTTCCCCACCATGTGTCCATGTGTTTGCATCATTCAGCTCCCACTTATAAATGAAAATATGCAGTGTTTGGTTTTCTGTTGCTGCATTACTTTGCTGAGGATAACAGCTTTCAGCTCCATTCATGTCCCTGCAAAGGACATGACCTCATTCCTTTTTACGGCTGCATGGTATTCCATGGTGTGTACACACCACATTTTATTTATCCTGTCTATCACTCATGGGCATTTAGGTTGATTCCATGTCTTTGCTATTGTGAATAGTGCTGCAATGAACATACGTGTGCATGTATTAATATCTTTATAATATAATGATTTATATTTCTTTGGGTATATACCTAACAATGGGATTGGTGGATCAAATGGTATTTTTGCCTTCAGATCTTTGAGGAATCACCACACCATCTTCCACAATGGTTGAACTAATTTATACTCCCACCAACAGTGTAAAAGCATTCCTTTTTCTCTGCATCCTTGCCAGCATCTGTTGTTTTTTTGACTTTTTAATAATCACTATTCTCACTGGCGTGAGAGATCTCCAACTTTAATGCAGCAGCAAAGAGCTCATTCTAGACTTCCCCTTTGCTTATTTGTAAATTCTTTCAACTGTGAAAAAATCTACCTAGTTCTCAGTATCTATTTGCTTATTTCTTCAACTCTAGTATACCTGTAGTTTCAGAATTGCTGACATGTACCCACTCAAGAAACAAATTTACCAAGTAGAGACACTGTTTATGTACCCTTCTTTTTGTCTTTAGCCTTACAGTATCCAGTCAAAATGCCATTTTCCCAAGTTACTTAAGTCAACTTCTTTTTCCCCTACTCCGCTCACTGAGGTTTATGTTACGTATTTGTGAAAGTTTGTTACATTTTCATAGTATAAATTCCACACTAGAATTCTCCTGCACATCCTTGTAAGTTTGCATATAGTACAGTTTACTCTTTATGGCGTCATTTTACGTTTGGCAGAAGAATGCTGTGGTGGACCACTACTATATAATACAGAAGAGTTACATCATCCCCTAAATTTCTCATGCATTCCATATGGCAAACCTCTCTCCTATCCTCCAATACCTAGTAATCACTGATTTATTTTCCATTGCTATAGTTCTGTCTTTTCCAGAATGTCATATAAATGCATCATATAATATATAGCCTCTTGGATCTGGCTTCTCTCAGAAAATTTCATTTAAGAGTCACACCTCCATTTTTGAGGATTTTTTGCTGGGAATAGAAGTCTAGGTTGGTAGTTATTCTTTTAGCATTTCAAAGGTACCATTCTATTGTCTTCTGGGTTGAGTAATTATTACTGAGAAGCCCACTATCCATCTTCATCTTATTGTTGTTACTTTGAAAAGAATGAATCTTTTCCACTTGTGGCTGCTTTCAAGATTTTCTGTTTGTTTTTCAGTTCTTCCATGATGTAGCTGGGTATGATTTTCTGTCTATTCATCCTACTGGGCATCACAGAGCTTCTTGAATCTCTGGGTGGTATGTTTAATCCATTTTGAATATTTTCTAATGCCATGTAGTTCTACAATCCTGTCTTCTACTGTGTCTAATCAGCTGCTAAATCTATTGAGTTATTAATTTGGATATTGTATATTTCACTTTCAGAATAAAATTCTCCACCTCTCTCCCTATTTTTCTCAATTCCTCTCATTTCAATGTATTAATTAATTGTTACAATGATTAATACATTAATACAATGTATTATTCATAATAATATTAAATGACCCTTTCTATTTAAATGTCCTTTTCTGTTCAAGCTCCAATATGTAAATCACATAAGTTTTATTTTTATTGTCTGATTTTTCTACTGGTATTGATCATATAGTGTATCTGGCATGTCTAATCCTTTATTACTTTTAATCTTTATTGTAAAGCATCTCAAATCTAAAGAAAAGGTTCAAGAACACAATGAAGAACTTTACTGAAACATTCGGGGATAATTTCCCAACATGATAGTCCATTATCTTCAATACTCTAGTGGGTTTTACTACAAAGAAGGACATTCTTTAATAAGTCCATAATACAAACATCAAAATCTGAAAATTAACATTGATACATTACTACTATTTCTCAGCCCTCATCCAAGTGTTACCATCTGTCTCAACTGTGTTAATTAATAATGCTATTTTTTGGTTTTAAAAAATATATAGGTGGGCACAGTGGCTCACACCTGTGATCCCAACACTTTAGGAGAACAAGGCGAGAAAATCACTTGAGTCCAGGAGTTTGAGGCCAGACTGGGCAACATGGCAAAACCCCATCTCAACAAAAAATACCAAAAAATTAGCCAGGCATAGTGGCACATGCCTACAGTCTCAGCTAGCTGGGAGGCTGAAGTGGGAGGATCACCTGAGTCCAGAGGTTGAGACTGCAGTGAGCCATGACTGTCACACTGCACTCCAGTCTGGGTGATAGAGTGAGACCCTGCCTCTCTCTCTATATATATATATGTGTGTGTGTGTGTGTGTGTGTGTGTATGCATATATATATGTGTGTGTGTGTGTATTTTAAATTACTTTTACACATTCCAACAATAAATTTTAGTAAACTGCAAATTTTGTAATAGTGTTTATCTAATAAAATGTAACTGAAATAGAATAATTTAATTTTCACCTTACCAAATTCTAACATTGTATCTGTTTCTCAACGTACCTATCTGACCACTGACAGAAGAGTAGTGCTTCTGTATGTATATAAAATGAAAAGTAAAAATTCTTCCCCACATGCACAACACACACACACATACAACACATCTTTCTTTTCTCTCTTCTAAGGTAACCATGGTTAGTGGTTTAATATACATACTTTCAGAACTTTTTTCTATCGTATCCAAACTTCTTTATTTTTATTTTTGCTTTTTACAACTTGTGTTTTTCACTAAACACTATATAGACAGTCCTTACGTTGCAAGTTGCTGAATTTCAGTTACTATGGTTTCTTTAAACAAAACTAATTCCCCAACAATATGGTTCAAATTTCAGTTACCATGGTACATTATTGTGAGTAATTGCACAAACCTTACCGTTAGCTCCTCAGTCCCCAAACCGCTACATAAATAATGCATGTGCATCCTAATCAGTGATCAAACATGTCACTTCTACCACAGTCTGTCAATGACTGGTCACTGTGTATCTGTCATGCAATCCATGTGCAGACAATAAAGTAGGTTGTTATATTCCTTTCTTGCTACCTGTGAAAAATCCATATGACATTTTATGAAAATGGATCATCAAAAATGGGAACTGGCCAACGAAGATGAAACTGCTGCAAGAAAAAGAAGAAAAGAAGGGACAGAGGAAGAGAGGGAAGGAAAGAGAAAAATTTTACTGGAAGTAAAATTCAAATAAAATATAAATTGAGTTATTTAAGAAATGGCTGAACATAGGAATGTTAACACTGCCATTTGAGAGACTAGATATGCAGCTAGAAGAACACAGAAAAGGTGTCTTATCAACATAAGATACCTAGGAACTTATCAACATAAATGAGAAAAGTGACTGTGATAAAAGGATTAAGATATCTCAGAGGAAGTGATGCCAGCAAAGACATCATATTAAACAACATTGAAAGTGCAAAGGACACCATGTAGGAAGCTAATCCAAACTTGAACAGGAGTATTATAATTTGCAAAGGCAGAGAAATTATGCTTATTCTAATATTGTAAGTTATACAACAATAAGGCAAGCATCGTCCAAACTACCTTGGCAAGTTTCTCACAAAAAAATAAAACACTTTAATTTTTAATGTTTCTAATGTTTTGAATTACAGTATACTAAATATTTAATTATTTTTATTATTTTAGTGTATTAACATTTAAATTATAATAAATATATACTGAGAGTATATAATGTTTTCACAAATATTTTTAACAGTCACAAAACAATCATAACTTTGATCATTGATTATTCAAATTGCTTTGCATGAAGCCAGGTGCAGCAGCTCATGCCTCACTTTGGGAGGCCAAGGCACGAAGATCGCTTGAGGCTACGAGTTCAAGACCAGCCTGGGCAATATGGCAAAACCCTATCTCTACAAAAAGTACAAAAAATTATCCAGGTGTGGTGGCATGTGCCTGTAGTCCCATTTATGCAGGAGGCTGAGGTGAGAGGATTGCTTGAGCAGGGGAAGTCAAGGCTGCAGTGAGCTGTGATCATGCCATTGCATTCCAGCCTGGGCAACAGAGTGACAGCACGTCTCCAAAAAAATCAAAATTACTTTGCACAATCTTAGCTTGCAGGGTCATTTTTTATGGTTTCACACTACCATGCAAGCGAAGGACTTCCTCTATCACACACATCTTCCATATCAGTATGTAGGTACCAACCTCATTTTTTTTTTTTTAAAGATATGGGTCTCACTCTATTCCTCAGCCTCCCTAGTAGCTGGGACTCCAGGTGTGCACCCACTTCACCTGGCTCCTTATTTAATAGCAACAAAATATTCTTCATATTTGATTGAATCATCAAATTCTGCACATCAAACTTCCCCAAAATTTCGTGACTTTTTAAACTTTTAAAAAATTCTTTATTTTTAACATCTGTGGGTACATAGTAGGTGTGTGTGTGGGTATATATATATGGTCCATGGGATATTTTGACATGGGCATACATTACATAAAAATCACATCAGAGCCAGGCACGGTGGCTCACACCTGTAATCCCAGTACTTTGGGAGGCCAAGGTGGGCGGACCACTTGAGACCCGGTCAAGACCAGTCTGGCCAACATGGTAAAACTCCATCTCTACTAAAAATACAAAAAATAGCCAGGGAGAGCATGGTGGCACATGCCTGTTATCCCAGCTACTCAGGAGGCTGAAGCACGAGAATCACTTGAACCTGGGAGGCAGAGGTTGCCCGGAGCCAAGATCATGCCACTGCACTCCAGCCTGGGCAACACAGCAAGACTCTGTCTCAAAAAAAAAAAAAAAAAATCGGCCGGGCGCGGTGGCTCAAGCCTGTAATCCCAGCACTTTGGGAGGCCGAGACGGGTGGATCACGAGGTCAGGAGATCGAGACTATCCTGGCTAACACGGTGAAACCCCGTCTCTACTAAAAAATACAAAAAACTAGCCGGGCGATGTGGCGGACGCCTGTAGTCCCAGCTACTCGGGAGGCTGAGGCAGGAGAATGGCGTGAACCCGGGAGGCGGAGCTTGCAGTGAGCTGAGATCCGGCCACTGCACTCCAGCCTGGGCGACAGAGCGAGACTTCGTCTCAAAAAAAAAAAAAAAAAAAAAAAAAAAAAAAAAAAATCACTTCAGGGTAAATGGGGCATCCATCACCTCAAGCATTTGTCCTTTATGTTACAAATAATCCAATTAACACTCTTTTAGTTATCTTTAAATGCACAAGTAAATTATTAGACTATAGTCACCTTGTGCTATCAGTTACCAGATTTTGTCCAGTCTTCCTATTTTTTTGTACCCACGAACCATCCCCTGCTCATCCCTAACCCCACTCCCACTACCCTTCCCAGCCTCTAGTAACCATCATTCTACTCTATATCTCCATGAGTTCAACCATTTTAATTTTTACCTCCCACAAATAAGGGAGGACATGCAAAGTTTATCTTTCTGTGCCTGGCTTATTTCACTTATAATGACCTCCAGTTCCATCCATGTTGTTGCAAGTAATAGGATCTCATTCTTCTTTATGGCTGAATAGTATATTCATATACACTGTGTATATGTACCACATTTCATTATCCATTCATCTATTTATGGATGCTTAGGTTGCTTCAAAATCTTGGTTACTGTGAATAGTGCTACAATAAACACAGGAGTACAAATATCTCTTTGATATACTGATGTCCTTTCCTTTAGGTATATACCTAGTGGCAGGATTGCTGGATCCTATGGTAGCTTTATTTTTAGCTTTTTAAGAAACCTGCAAACTGTTCTCCAGAGTGGTTATACTAATTTACATTCCCACCAACAGTGTTTGAGGGTTCCCTTTTTTCCACATCTTCAACAGCATTTGTTACTGCCTTTCTTTTGGATAAAAGCCACTTTAACTTGGGTGAGATGGTATCTCATTGTAGTTTTGATTTGCATTTCTCTGATGATCAGTGATGCTGAACACCTTTTCATATACCTGTGCGCCATTTGTATGTCTTCTTTTGATAAATATTTATTCAGATCTTTTGCCCATTTTTAAATTGGACTGTTAGATTTTTTCCTATATAGATGTTTGAGCTCTTTATATATTTTGGTTATTAATTCCTTGTCAGATTGATCATTTGCAAATATTTTCTCCCATTCTGTGAGTTGTCTCTTCACTTTGTTGTTTCTTTTGCTGTGCAGAAGCTTTTTAGCTTGATGTGATCCTATTTGTCCATTTTTGCTTTGGTTCCTGTGCTTGTGGAGCATTACTCAATAAATCTTTTCCCAGTCCAATGTCCTGGAGAGTTTCCCCCAATATTTTCTTTTAGTCATTTCATAGCTTGTGGTTTTAGATTTAAGTCCTTAGTCCATTTTGATTTTATTTTTGTATACGAAAAGAGACAGTGGTCTACTTTCATTCTTCTGCACATGTATATCCAGGTTTTCCAGTCATTCCTCAATGTATGTTCTTGGCACCTTTGTTGAAAATGAGTTCACTATAGGTGTGTGACTTTGTTTCTGGGTTCTCTATTCTGTTGCATTGGTCTTTGTGTCTGTTTTTAATGCCAGTACCATGCTGTTTTGGTTACTATAGTTCTGTAGTATAATTTGAAGGCAGGCAATGTGATTCCGGCAGTTCTGTTCTTTTTGATCAGGATAGCTTTGGCTATTCTGGGTCTTTGTGGTTCCATATAAATTTTAGAATTTTTTTTCTATTTCTCTGAAGAATGCCATTAATATTTTTATTGGTATAGCATTAAATCTGTAGATTGCTGTGGGTAGTATGGGCATTTTAACAATATCGATTCTTCCAAACCATGAATATGGAATATCTTTCCATTATTTTTTGTGTTTTCTTCCATCTCTTTCACCTATGTTTTATAGTTTCATTGTAGAGAGCTTTCAATTCTTTAAGTTCTTCCCTAGATGTTTAATTTTATTTGTAGCTATTGTAAATGAGATTACTTTCTTGACTTCTTTTTCAGATTGTTTGCTGTTGGCATTTTGAAATGCTACTGGTTTTTGTATGTTAATTTTGTATTCTGCAACTTTACTGAATTTGTTTATTAGTTCTAATAGTTTTTGGTGGAGTCTTTAGGTTTTTCCAAATATAAGATCATATCATCGGTGAACAAGGATAATTTGAATTCATCCTTTCCAATTTATTTATTCCTGTCTGATTGCTCTAGCTAGGGCTTCCAGTACTATGTTGAATAACAGTGGGCATCCTTGTCATGTTCCAGATCTTAGAGGAAAAGCTTTCAGTTTCTTCCCATTCAGTATAATACTAGCTCTGGGTCTATCATATATGGCTTTTATTGTGTTGAGGTATGCTCAACATATCCAGTTTTTGAGGGTGTTTAATTATGAAGGAACATTGAATTTTATCAAATGTTTTCTCAGAATAAATTGGAATAATTATATGTTTGTCCTTCATTCTGTTGACATGCTGTATCACATTGACTGATTTTCATATGTGGAAACAGCCTTGGATCCCTGTGATAAATCCCACTTAGTCATGATAAACGATTCTTTTAATGTGTTGTTGAATTCTGTTTGCTAGTATTTTATTGAGAATTTTGTATCAATGTTCATTAGAGATACTGGCCTGTAGTTTTTTTTTTTTTGTTGTTGTTGTTGTTGTTGTTGTTGTTGTTTTTTTGTCATGTGTCTCTGTCTGGTTTTGGTATCAGAGTAAATACTGGCCTCATAGAATGAGTATGGAGGTATTCCTTCTGCCTGTACTTTTATGGAATACTTTGAGTAGAAATGGTATTAGTTCTTCTTTAAATGTTTGACAAAATTTGGCAGTGAAGCCATTGTGTCCCAGGCTTTTTCTTTGCTGGGATACTTTTTAGTATGGTGTTTGTCTCATTACTTGTTACTGGTCTCTTCAGGTTTTGGATTTCTTCATAGTTTAATCTTGGTAGGTTGTATGTGTCTAGAAATTTATCCATTTTTTTCTAGGTTTTCCAACTTATTGGCATACAGTTGCTTAGAGCCTCTAATGATCCTTTAAATTTCTACAGTATCAGTTGTGATGTCTCCTTTTTCATCTCTCATTTTATTTATTTGGGTCTTTTCTTTCATTAGTCTAACAGATTGTCAATTTTATTTTTTTAAAAAAACTTGCTTTTTTGTATTGTTTTTCTTATTTCAATTTCATTTATTTCTGCTCTGATCTTTACCATTTCTTTTCTTCTACTAACTTTGGGTTTGGTTTGTTCTTGCTTTTCTAATTCCTTAAGATGTATAATTAGGTTGTTTATTCGAAGTTTTTCTTCTTTTTAGATGTAGACACTTAGCGCTATAAACTTCCATCTTACTATTGATTTTGCTGTATCCTATAGGTTTTGGTATGTTGTGTTTTCATTATCGTTTGTTTCAAGACATTTTTCAATTTCCTTCTTGATTTCTTCATTGACCAACTGATCATTCAGGAGCATATTGTTTAATTTCCATGCGTTTGCATAGTTTCCAAAATTCCTCGTTATTGGTTTCCAGTTTCATGCCATTGTTGTCAAAGAAAATGCTTGATATTATTTCAATTTTTAAAATGTTTTAAGACTTGTTTTGTGGTCTAACATATGGTCTAACCTTGAGAATGATCCATGTGCTGAGGAGAATAATTTGTATTCTGCAGCTATTGGATGAAATGTTCTATAAATATCTATTAGATTCACTTGGTCTACAGTACAGATTAAGTCCAGTGTCTCTTTATTGATTATCCGTCTGGATAATCTGTCCAATGTTGAAAGTGGAGTGTTGAAGTCTCCAACTACTTTTGTATTAGTCTATCTCTCTGGCTCTAGTAACATTTGTTTTAAACATATGGGTGCTCCAGTGTTAGTGCATATATTTTTACAACTGTTATATCCTCTTTCTGACTTGACCCCTTTATCATTATATAATGACCTTCTTTGTCCCTTTTTATAGTTTTTGTTTTGAGAAACAAAAACTCTATTTTATCTGATATAAGTATAGCTACTCCTGCTCTTTTTAGGTTTCCATTTGCATGGAATATCTTTTTCATCCCTTTATTTTTAGTCTATGTGTGACTTTATAGGTGAAGTGTGCCTCCTATAGGCAACAGATTGTTGGGTATTTTTTTTTTACTCTATTCAGACACTCTACATGTTTTATATATATACACTTTAAATTCTGGGTTACATGTGCAGAACATGCACTTTTGTTACACTGGTATACACGTGCTATGGTAGTTGGCTGCACCCATCAACCCATCACCTACATTAGGTATTTCTCCTAATGTTATCCCTCCCCTACCCCCACAGACCCCTGTGTGTGATGTTCCTCTCCCTGTGTCCATGTGTTCTCATTGTTCAACTTCCACTTATGAGTGAGAACATGTGATGTTTGGTTTTCTGATTTTGTGATCGTTTGCTGAGAATGATGGTTTCCAGCTTCATCCATGTCCCCGCAAAGGACATGAACTCATCCTTTTTTATGGCTGTATAGTATTCCATGGTGTATATGTACCACATTTTCTTAATCTAGTCTATCACTGATGGACATCTGGGTTGGTTCCAAGTCTTTGCTATTGTGAATAGTGCTGCAATAAACATATGTGTGTATGTGTCTTTACCGTAAAATGATTTATAATCCTTTAGGTATATGCCCAGTAATGGGATTGCTGGGTCAAATGGTATTTCTTGTTCTAGATCCTTGAGGAATCACCACACTGTCTGCCACAATGGTTGAACTAATTTACACTCTCACCAACAATGTAAAAGCATTCCTATTTCTCCACAACCTCTCCAGCATCTGCTGTTTCCTGACTTTTTAATGATCGCCATTCTAACTGGCATGAGATGGTATTTCATTGTGGTTTTGATTTGCATTTCTCTAATTTTTTCATAGGTCTGTTGGCTGCATAAATGTCTTCTTTTGAGAAGTGTCTGTTCACATTCTTTGCTCATTTTTTTATCGGGTTTTTTGTTTTTTTCTTGTAAATTTGTTTAAGTTCTTTGTAGATTCTGGATATTAGCCCTTTGTCAGATGGATAGACTGCAAAACTTTTCTGCCATTCTATAGGTTGCCTGTTCACTCTGATGGTAGTTTCTTTTGCTGTGCAGAAGCTCTTTAGTTTAATTAGATCCCATTTGTCAATTTTGGCTTCTGTTGCCATTGCTTTTGGTGTTTTAAAGTCTTTGCCCATGCCTATGTCCTGAATGGTATTGCCTAGGTTTTCTTCTAGGATTTTTTTGGTTCTAGGTCTTATGTTTAAGTCTTTGATCCATCTTGAGTTGATTTTTGTATAAGGTGTAAGGAAGGGGTCCACTTTCAGTTTTCTACATATGGCTAGCCAGTTTTCCCAACACTATTTATTGAATAGGGAATCTTTTCTCCATTGCTTGTGTGTGTCAGGTTTGTCAAAGATTAGATGGTGGTAGATGTGTGGTGTTATTTCTGAGGCATCCATTCTGTTCCATTGGCCTATATATCTGTTTTGGTGCCAGTACCATGCTGTTTTGGTTATGGTAGCCTTGTAGTATAGTTTGAAGTCAGACAGCGTGATGCCTCCAGCTTTGTTCTTCTTGCCCAGGATTGTCTTGGCTATGCGGGCTCTTTTTTGGTTCCATATGAACTTTAAAGTAGTTTTTTCCAATTCTGTGAAGAAAGTCAGTGGTAGTTTGATGGGGACAGCATTGACTCTATAAATTACTTTGGGTGGTCAGGCCATTTTCACAATATTGATTCTTCCTATCCATAAGCATGGAATGTTCTTCCATTTGTTTGTGTCCTCTCTTATTTCCTTGAGCAGTGGTTTGTAGTTCTCCTTGAAGAGGTCCTGCACATACCTTGTAAGTTGGATTCCTAGGTATTTTATTCTCTTTGTAGCAATTCTGAATGGGAGTTCACTCATGATTTGGCTCTCTGTTTGTCTTTTATTGTTGTATAGGAATGCCTGTGATTTTTGCACATTGATTTTGTATCCTGAGACTTTGCTGAAGCTGCTTATAGCTTAAGGAGATTTGGGGCTGAGACAATGGGGTTTTCTAAATATACAATCATGTCATCTGCAAACAGAGACAATTTGACTTCCTCTCTTCCTATCTGAATAATCTTTATTATATTCTCTTGCCTGGTTGCCCTGGTCAGAACTTCCAATACTGTGTTGAATAGGAGTGGTAAGAGAGGGCATCCTTCTCTTGTGCCAGTTTTCAAAGGGAATGCTTCCAGTTTTTGTCCATTCAGCATGATATTGGCTGTGGGTTTGTCATAAATAGCTCTTATTATTTTGAGATATGCTCCATCAATACCTAGTTTATTGAGAGTTTTTAGCATGAAAGGCTGTTGAATTTTGTTGAAGGTCTTTTCTGCATCTATTGAGATAATCATGTGGTTTCTGTCATTGGTTCTGTTTATGTGATGGATTACATTTATTGATTTGTGTATGTTGAACTAGCTTTGTATCCCAGGGATGAAGCCAACTTGATATGGTAGATAAGCTTTTTGATGTGCTGCTGGATTCGATTTGCCAGTATTTTATTGAGGATTTTTGCATCGATGTTCATCAGGGATATGGGCCTAAAATTCTCTCTTTTTGTTGTGTCTCTGCCAGGCTTTGGTATCAGGATGATGCTGGCCTCATAAAATGAGTTAAGGAGGATTCCCTCTTTTTCTATTGATCAGGATAGTTTCAGAAGGAATGGTACAGCTCCTCTTTGTACCTCTGGTAGAATTTGGTGGTGAATCCGTCTGATCCTGGCCTTTTTTTGGTTGGTAGACTATTAATTATTGCCTCAATTTCAGAACCTGTTATTGGTCTATTCAGAGATTCAACTTCTTCCTCGTTTAGTCTTGGGAGGGTGTATGTGTCCAGGAATATACCATTTCTTCTAGATTTTCTAGTTTATTTGTGTAGAGGTGTTTATAGTATTCTCTGATGGTAGTTTGTATTTCTGTGGGATTGGTGGTGATATCCCCTTTATCATTTTTTATTGCATCTATTTGATTTTTCTCTCTTTTCTTCTTTATTAGTCTTGCTAGTGGTCTATCGACTTTGTTGATCTTTCCAAAAAACCAGCTCCTGGATTCATTAATTTTTTGAAGGGTTTTTTGTGTCTCTATCTCCTTCAGTTCTGCTCTGATCTTACTTATTTCTTGTCTTCTGCTAGATTTTGAATTTGTTTGCTCTTGCTTCTCTAGTTCTTTTAATTGTGATGTTAGGGTGTTGATTTTAGATCTCTCATGCTTTCTCTTGTGGGCATTTAGTTCTATACATTTCCCTCTATACACTGCTTTAAATGTGTCCCAGAGATTCTGGTACATTGTATCTTTGTTCTCATTGGTTTCAAAGAACATCTTTATTTCTGCCTTCATTTCATTATTTATCCAGTAGTCATTCAGGAGCAGGCTGTTCAGTTTCCACGTAGTTGTGCGGTTTTTAGTGAGTTTCTTAATCCTGAGTTCTAATTTGATTGCACTGCGGTCTGAGAGACAGTTTGTTGTGATTTCTGTTCTTTTATATTTGCTGAGGGTGTTTCACTTCCAATTACGTGGTCAATTTTAGAATAAGTGTGATGTTGTGCTGAGAAGAATGTATATTCTGTTGATTTGGGGTGGAGAGTTCTGTAGATGTCTATTAGGTCTGCTTGGTCCAGAGCTGAGTTCAAGTCCTGGATATCTTTGTTAATTTTCTGTCTCGTTGATCTGTCTAATATTGACAGTGGGGTGTTAAAGTCTCCCACTACTATTGTGTGGGAGTGTAAGTCTCTTTGTAGGTCTCTAAGAACTTGCTTTATGAATCTGGGTGCTCCTGTATTGGGCACATATATATTTAGGTTACAGCTTCTTGTTGAATTGATCCCTTTACCATTATGTAATGGCCTTCTTTGTCTCTTTTGATCTTTGTTGCTTTAAAGTCTGTCTTATCAGAGACCAGGATTACAACCCCTGCCTTTTTTTTTTTTTTTTTTTTTGCTTTCCATTTGCTTAGTAGATCTTCCTTCATCCTTTATTTTGAGCCTATGTGTTTCTCTGCATGTGAGGTGGGTCTCCTGAATGCAGCACACTGATGGGTCTTGACTCTTTATCCAATTTGCCAGTCTGTGTCTTTTAGTTTGAGCATTTAGCCCATTTACATTTAAGGTTAATGTTGTTATGTGTGAATTTGATCCTGTCTCTATGATGCTAGCTGCTTATTTTGCCCACTAGTTGATGCAGTTTCTTCATAGTCTTGATGGTCTTTACAATTTGGCATGTTTTTGTGGTGAATGGTACCAGTTATTCCTTTCTATATTTAGTGCTTCCTTCAGGAGCTCTTGTAAGGCAGGCCTAGAGGTGACAAAATCTCTCAGCATTTCCTTGTCTATAAAGGATTTCTCCTTCACTTATGAAGCTTAGTTTGGCTGGATATGAAATTCTGGGTTGAACATTATTTTCTTTAAGAATGTTGAATACTGGCTCCCACTCTCTTCTGGCTTGTAGGATTTTTGCCAAGAGATCTGCTGTTAGTCTGATGGGCTTCCCTTTGTGGGTAACCCAACCTTTCTCTCTGGCTGCCCTTAACATTTTTTTCCTTCATTTCAACCGTGGTGAATCTGACAATTATGTGTCTTGGGGTTGCTCTTCTCAAGGAGTATCCTTGTGGTGTTCTCTGTATTTCCTGAATTTGAATGTTGGCCTGCCTTGCTAGGTTGGGGAAGTTCTCCTGGATAATATCCTGAAGAGTGTTTTCTAACTTGGTTCCATTCTCCCTGTCACTTTCAGGTACACCAATCAAGCATAGATTTGGTATTTTCACATAGGCCCATATTTCTTGGAGGCTTTGTTCATTTTGTTTCATTCTTTTTCCTCTAATCTTGTCTTCTCACTTTATTTCATTAATTTGATCTTCAATCACTGGTATCCTTTCTTCCTCTTGATCAAATCAGCTACTCAAGCTTGTGTATGCTTCATGAAGTTCTCATACTGTGATTTTCAGCTCCATCAGGTCATTTAAGCTCTTCTCTACACTGATTATTCTAGTAAGCCATTTGTCTAACCTTTTTTTCAAGGTTTTTAGCTTCTTTGCAATGCATCAGAACATGCTCCTTTAGCTTGGAGAAGTTTATTATTACTGGCCTTCTGAAGCCTACTTCTATCAACTCGTCAAATTCATTCTCTGTCCAGTTTTGTTCTCTTGCTGGCGAGGAACAGTCTTCCTTTGGAAGAGAAGAGGCATTCTGGTTTTTGGAATTTTCAGCCTTTCTGCTCTGGTTTCTCCCCATCTTTGCAGTTTTATCTACTTTTGGTCTTTGATGTTGGTGACCTACAGATGGGTTTTTGGTGTGGATGTCCTTTTTGTTGATGCTGATGCTATTCCTTTCTGTTTGTTAGTTTTCCTTCTAACAGACTGGCCCCTCAGCTGCAGGTCTGTTGGAGTTTGCTGGAGGTCCACTCCAGACCCTGTTTGCCTGGGTATCACCAGTGGAGGCTGCAGAACAGCAAATAGTGCTCCCTGATCCTTCCTCTGGAACTTCATCCCAGAGGGGCACCCACCTATATGGGATGTCTGTTGGCCCCTACTGGGAGGTATCTCCCAGTCAGGCTAAAGGGGGTCAGGGACCCATTTGAGGAGGCAGTCTGTCTGTTATTGGAGTTCAAACGCTGTGCTGGGAGAACCACTGTTCTCTTCAGAGCTGTCAGGCAGGGATGTTTAAGTCTGGAGAAGGTGTCTGCTGCCTTTTGTTCAGATATGCCCTGCCCCCAGAGGTGGAATCTAGAGAGGCAGTAGGCCTTGCTGAGCTGCAGTGGGCTCTGCCCAGTTCAAGCTTCCCTGCTGCTTTGTTTACACTGTGAGTATAGAACCGCCTACTCAAGCCTCAGCAATGGCAGATGCCCCTCCCTCTGTCAAATTTCAGCATCCCAGGTCGATCTCAGACTGCTGCGCTAGCAGCAAGAAAGGCTCCATGGGCATGGGACCTGCCAAGACAGGCACGGGAGGGAATCTCCGGGTCAGCCAGATGCGAAGGCCGTGGGAAAAGCACAGTATTTGCACAGGAGTGTACTGCTCCTCCAGGTACAGGCAATCACGGCTTCCCTTGGCTAGGAAAGGGAAATCCCCTGACCCCTTGCACTTCCCGGGTGAGGCGACACCCTGTCCCGCTTCGGCTCACCCTCTGTGGGCTGCACCCACTGTCCAACCAGTCCCAATGAGATAAACCAGGTACCTCAGTTGGAAATGCAGAAATCACCCGTCTTCTGCATCGGTCTCGCTGGGAGCTGTAGACTGGAGTTGTTCCTATTCAGCCATCTTGGAAGCGACCCACTCTATATGTTCTTATTGCAGAATTTAGTCCATTTACATTCAATGTTATTATTGATAAGTGAGGACTATCTCTTGTCATTTTGTTATTCTTTTTCTGGTTGTTTTGTGGTTTTCCTGTTTTCTTCCTTCCTGTCTTTCTTTCAGTGAAGATGATTCTATCTAGCGGTATTTTTTAATTCCTTGCTTTTTATTTTTGTGCATCTCTTGTACAGTTTTCGATTTGAGGTTACCATTAGGCTTGCAAATACTATCTTTAACCCATTGTTTTAAAGTGATAACAAATTAACACTGATTGCATAAACAAACAAGCTAATTACCAAACAAGCAAAAAGAAAACTTATAAAAACTCAGTAATTTAACTTTGTCTCCTCACTTTTTACATTTTTGTTGTTTCCATTCATATCTTATATACTGTCTATGTCTTGAAAAGCTGTAGTTATTATTTTTGATTGGTTCATCTTTTCATTTTTCTACTTATGAGTATTTTACACATCACACTTACAGTGTTATAATATTCTGTGTTTTTCTGTGTACCTACTATTACCAGTGAGTTTTGTACCTTCAGATGATTTCTTATTGCTGATTAACATCCTTTTCTTTCAGATTGTAGACCTCTCTTTAGCATTTCTTATAGGACAGGTCTGGTGTTAATGAAATCCCTCAGCTTTTGTTTATCTGGGTAAGTCTTTATTTCTCCTTCATGTTTGAAGGATATTTTCACTGTATATGCTATTCTAGGGTAAAAGTTTTTTTCCTTCAGCACTGTAAATATATCCTGGCCTGTAAGGCTTCCACTGAAAAGTCTGCTGCCAGATGTATTGGAGCTCCATTGTATGTTATTTGTTTCTTTTATCTTGATGCTTTTAGGATCTTTATCCTTGACCTTTGGGAATATTATTATTAAATGCCTCAAGGTAGTCTTCTTTGGGTTACATCTGCTTGGTTCTCTATAACCTTCTTGTACTTGAATATTGATATTTTTCTATAGGTTTGGGAAGTTCTCTGTTATCCTATTGAATAAACTTTCCACTCATCTCTTTCTCTACCTCCTCTTTAAGGCCAAAAATGCTTAGATTTGCCCTTTTGAGGCTATTTTTGCGACTTTGTAGATAGATTTTGAGGCTTTCTTTTTTCTTTTGTCTCCTTCGACTGTATATTTTCAAACAGCCTGTCTTCAAGCTCACTAATTCTTTCTTCTGCTCGATCTATTCTGCTATTATGAGACTCTGATGCATTCTTCAGTATGTTAATTGCATTTTTCAATATCAGAATTTCTGCTTGTCTCTTTTTAAATTATTTCTATCTCTTTATTAAATCTATTTGACAGAATTTTAAATTCCTTCTCTGTGTTACCCTGAATTTCTTTGAGCTTCCTCAAAACAGCTATTTTGACTTCTCTGAAAGTTCACATGTCTCTGTTTCTCCGGGACTGGTCCCTGGTGCCTTATTAGTTTGTTTGGTGAGGTATGTTTTCTGGATGGTCTTGATACTTGTGAGTGTTCGTCAGTGTCTGGGCACTGAAGAGTTTGGTATTTTTTGTAGTCTTCGCAGTCTGACCTTGTGTGGACCTATCCTTGGGAAGGATTTCCAGGTATTTGAAGGGACTTGAGTGTTGTGATCGAAGTTTTTTGTCACTGCAGCTGTATTTGCACTAGGGGGCACCACAAGCCCAGTAATGATGTAGTTCTTGCAGACTCAGAAGTATTGCCTTGGTGGTCTTGGATAAGATCCAGAAGAATTATCTGACTTACTAAGCAGGGACTCATTCTCTCCCCTTACTTTTTTTTTTTTTTTTTTTGAGATGGAGTCTTGCTCTGTTGCCCAGACTGGAGTGCAATGGCACAATTTTGGCTCACTGCAACCTCCACCTCCCAGGTTCAAGCCATTCTCCTGCCTCAGCCTCCCGAGTAGCTGGGATTACAAGCGCCCACCACCACCCCCGGCTAATTTTTTGTATTTTTAGTAGAGACGGGGTTTCACCATGTTGGCCAGGCTGGTCTCAAACTCCTGACCTCGTGATCCGCCCACCTCGGCCTCCCAAAGTGCTGGGATTACAGGTGTGAGCCACCGCTCATGGCCTCTACTCTTAATTTCTACCAAATAAATGGATTATTTCTCTGTGCTGAGCTTCCTGGAGGTGGGGGACAGGTGACACAAGCACCCCTGTAACCTCTACCACTGGGACTGCACTGGGTCAGACCTGAACCCAGTACAGCACTGGGTCTTACTCAAGGCCTGCTATAGCCACTATCTGACTATCACCAGTGTTCACTCAAGGCCCTAGGGATCTACAATCACCAGGTGGCAAAACCAGCCAGTCTTGTATCCTTCTTTGCAGGGAAGTGAGTGTCCCTGAGCTCTAGGCAGGTTCATGCCATCCAGGAGCCAGGGCCGAGTCAGAAACCTAAGGAATCACCTGGTGCTCTATTCCACTGTGGCTAAGCTGGTACCAAAACCACAAGACAAGATTCTTCTCACTCTTCCCTCACCTTTCCCAAGGCAGAGGAATCTTTCCCCACGGCCACCACCACCACAGCCAATGGGGAGTATTGATAGGGTACCACTGATGTTCACTTAAGGCCCAAGTCCAGGCCAGGACTCACCCTTCAGGACAGTGGGCTCCCCTCTGTCCCAGGGTAGGTCCAGAGTTGCTGTCCATGAGCCAAAGCCTGGAATCGGGAACCCCTAGAGCCCACTTGGTGCTCTTCCCCACTGTGGCCAAGCTGGTACCTAAGCTGCAAGACGAAGTTCCCTTTATTCTTCCCCCTCCTTTTCTCAAGTGGAAGGGGTCTCTCCTCATAGCCACCACAGCTGTGAATATGCTGGGTCACACCTGAAGCCCGCATGTCTGAATCTAACTCAAGGCCCATAGCATGTACTACTTGGTTATTGCTACTGATTATTCAGTGCCCAAGGGCTCTTAAGTCAGCAGGTAGTGAATCCTGCCAGAACTGAATCCTTCCCTTCAAGGCAGCTGGTTTCCTGTCTAATCCAGGGTGTGTCTAGAAATGTTGTCTGGGAGTTAGGGCCTGGAATGGGAGCCTGATGATTCTGCCCAGTGCCCTATCCTACTGTGGCTTAGCTGGTATCCAAGTTGCAAAATAAAATCCTCTTCCCTCTTCCCTCTTCTCTCTTCAAGCAGGAAGGAGTCTCTTTGGGAGCTGTACCCTGCACTGCCTGGGGTTGAGGGAGGGGTGGCGTAAGCACTCCCTTTGCCACTCCGACTGGTGTGTCACTGGGTCGCACGCCATCTCCACTGGCTCCGAGACCAGTCCAAGTCCACTGGCTCTGAGACCAGTACAACACTAGTACTTGCCTAGGAAGTGTAGTCCTTGTGGCCTAGATTGGCATTATTTGGAACCCCCCCAGCGGCAAGGCTTGCTGAAACTCAAGTTCAAACCACTGGGATGGGCTATTCACCTCTGGCGAGGGCTGGTCTGAATGCACTCTCCATGGGCACCGGCTGAGTTCTGCCTGGTGTTGGGAGCACTGAGTTCCCACAATTCCTGCACTTTCCTTTAACCGCACAGATTTTCTCCACATCATGTGGCCACTGCAGGGGCTGGGGGAGAGGTGGAGTTAGAGATTCAAGACTGTCTTTCCTACTCTCTTCAGTACCTCTTTCAGCAATATGAAGCTAAAACCAAGTACTATGACCACTCACTTGATTTTTGGTCCTTATGAAGGTGCTTTTTTGTATAGATAGTTGTCAAATTTGGTGTTCCTGTAGGGAGGACAACTGGTAGAATCTTCTATTTGGCCATCTTGCCCCCACCCTCAAAACTTAGTAATTTAAAACAATATTTTATTAGGTCTCACAATTCTGTACAATGATCGGGCTTAGCAAGACAGTTCTGTTTCACATGCTATGGTCATTCTTGCAGAAGCATTTATATGGTAGCTTGGCTAGGGCTGGGATGACAGTGACTTCTGCTTACACTCCAGTGTCTTTCCCCATGTAGCTTCTGATCATTAAATAATCTATTTTGAACTTTATGACATAGCTCTGGCTTCCAAGAGGATGTGTTCTAAGAGAAAAAGCCCCAATGTGTGAGTATTTATGAAGCCTCTGCTTAGTAACATGATTGCTAATGTTTCGTTGGCCAAGAAAGTCACATGACCAGGGCTAAGTTAATGTAGGAGTGATCTACTTAAGGACATGAAGTATGGTTCATTGGGAGCCACAAATATAACAACATCATTTATTTACTGGCTGTTCACAGATATTTAGACTGCTTATAACTTTTCCCATTACAACAATATAGTAAATATCACTGTACTAAAATATTTGCCCAAGTAAGCTCACACAAAAAATTATCATAGATAAAAATATAAACTGCTCAGACTTAATGAACATGAAATTTTAAATTCCAATTTAAACAGATAAAACTGAATTTCTATCCATTATCTATATTAATTTACATCAAAAAGGAAAAAATACAGTAGTACTCATTCCTGAAAACTCCAGCCAATGCTGGAAATTATCAATCTTTTTAGTATTTTTCCAATCTGGGAATCAAAAACTGATTATCTCATTTTTGTTTTAATCTGCATTTATTTTATTAGTAGTAAAGTTAAGCATACTTTTGTACATTTTATGATTACTTGTATTTCTTCATTCTGTTCATTCTTCTGTTGGGTTGTTTTGATTTGGAATATTTTGTAAATAAGATATTGATTTTTTTATTATTTTGCATGTTGCAAATATTTTCTCTCCATCACTTTGTTTTTTAAGAGACTAAGTCTTGCTTGTCACCCATGCTGGACTGCAGTGGTACAATCACAGCTCACTGTAACCCTGAACTCCTGGGATTAAGTGATCCTCCTGCCTCTGCCTCCTGCCCGAGTAGCTAGGACTATGGACACACGCCATCATGTCCAACTAATTAAAATTTTTTCTTGTAGAGAAAGGGTCTCATTATGTTGCCCAGGCTGGTCTCGAACTCCTGGCCTCAAGTGATTGATCCTCCCACCTCAGCCTCCCAAAGCACTGGAATTACACAGGTATGAGCCACTGTGCCTGGCCAGTCACTTTTTTTTAACTTTATGATGGCTATTATCCTGTAAAAGCTAAGAATCTAGCCATCATATCCAGCCATCTTTTCCTTTATGAAGGATAATCTCTATTCCCAAGAATTTAAAACTTGTTTCTTATATTTTCTAGTATTTGTATGGTTTTCTTCTTTGCATTGAGTTTTAGTTTTCTTTTCTTTTCTTTTTTTTTTTTTTTTTTTTTTTGAGACAAGCTTTTGCTGTGTCACCCAGGCTGCAGTGCAGTGACACAAACACAGCTCACTGCAGCCTTGATCTTCTGGGCCCAAGTGATCCTCCTACCTCAGCCTCCCAAGTAGCTGGGAATACAGGCATGTACCACCACACCCAGCTAAAATTTTGAGATAGAGTCTCACTCTGTAGCCCAGGCTGGAGTGCAGTGACGTGATCTTGGCTCACTGCAACCTCCGCTTCCTGGGTCCAAGTGATTTTCCTGCCTCATCCTCCTGAGTAGCTGGGATTACAAGCACCCACCACCATGCCCAGCTAATTTTTTGTATTTTTAGCAGAGATGGGGTTTCACCATGTTGGCCAGGCTGGTCTCAAACTCCTGACCTCAAGTGATCCGCCTACCTTGGCCTCCCAAAGTGTTAGGACTGCAGGTGTGAGCCACCACGCCCGGGTCCCAACTAAAATTTCTTAAGTTTTTTGTTGAAAACAACCATGTTGCCCAGGTTGTTTTCAAACTCCTGGCTTCAAGTGATCCTCCCACCTCAGCCTACCAAAGGATTACAGGTATGAGATACCAGACCCAGCCCTGGGTTTTATTTTTGTGTATAAGGTATGTATGAATGCTCCAAATACCACTTACTACTGTTCTTTTCACCCATTGAATTGACTTATCTTTTTAATGATTTATTTATTCCTGCAACTATGTCACATTTTAAATTATTACAGCATTTGAACATGGTTTAATATCTGATAGAGCAAGTAGTACTTCACTCTTCTCTTTTGAAAATGTTATTGGCTATCCTCATGTATTTTTCTTACATATATAACTTTAGAATCATCCTACCGAGCTCTAAAAAACACTGCATTAGGTTTTGATTAGCACTGTATTAAATTTGGGGATTCTTTGAAGGAAACTCTAGAAATGAAAAAGGTAATCATTGAAATTAAAAACTCTAAGAAAGGTTAGATAGCAGGTAAAAACATCTGAAGAGATAATTAGAAAACACCACAATGAATTACACAGAACTCAGTACAGAGAGGCAGATAGGAAGAAATATAAGAGAGTTAAGAGTCAAAAAGGATAAGATGGCATGGGCCAATATGCTGTCTATTGGGGTTTCAAGAAAAAGATAATAGAGAAAATAAGGGGCAATACTCAAAAAAAATCACAGCTGAAGTTTTTCGTAACATTCAGGTATCAAAATGAGTCTCTAAAAATATAGATAAATCCACACCTAGACACATTAAAAATAAAGATCATCAATGACAAACAGATCTCAAGAGCGAATAGAAATGATGAATTACCTACAGAGGAAAACTTCTAAATAGCAGCAAAAGAACTCAATAAAATCTCTTTAAAATACTGACAGAACACAAATGTAATCTACAATTTCATGGCAAAATAAAGACATTTTCTGGAAAAAGGAAAGTCTAAAAGAGTTTACCATTAACAGACTTTTTAGCATTGAATTAGAGGAATGTGAATTAGCTGGACCAGTTTCTGGAGTACACAGAAGATGGCTTCAACTTTTTTTTCTTTTCTTTTGAGACAGAATCTCACTCTGTCGCCCAGGCTGGAGTATAGTAGCGTGATCTTGGCTCACTGCAACCTCTGCCTCCCAGATTTAAGCGATTCTCCTGCCTCAACCTCCCATGTAGCTGGGATTACAGGCACCCATCACCCCGCCCAGCTAATTTCTGTATTTTTAGTAGAGACGGGATGTTGGCCAGGCTGGACTTGAACTCCTGGCCTCAAGTTATCCACCCATCTCAGCCTCCCAAAGTGCTGGGATTATAGGTGTGAGCCACCGTGCCCGGCCGGCTTCAACATTTTTTATCTGGATAAAGGCTTAGGAAAATAATTAAGACCTTAAATTATCCTCTTAGAGGCCAGGCAAGGTGGCTCGCCCATATAATCCCAGCACTTTGGGAGGCTGAGGTGGCTGGATCACAAGGTCAGGAGATCGAGACCAGCCTGGCCAACATGGTGAAACCCTGTCTCTACTAAAAATACAAAAATTAGCCGAGCGTGGTGATGCATGCCTGTAATCCCAGCTGCTCAGGAGGTTAAGGCAGGAGAATCGCTTGAACCTGAGAGGCGGAGGTTACAGTGAGCTGAGATCATGCCACTGCATTCCAGTCTGGGTGACAGAGCAAGATTCCATCTCAAAAAAAAAAAAAAAAAAAAAAACTATATATATATATATATATATATATATATATATGTCCTTTTAAAGGTTATTTACAACATCAAGTCCAAGACAATTTATTACAATTGTATATTTTCTCTCTACCATTTGGGAAGATATAAAGCCTATTTCTATTTGTTTAGCAATTACCCTTAACATTTTAATATTCCTACTTAACTGAAGAACATCTGTAGTTGGTCAGTATCTTTATATCTTCTGAATGATACAAGGACCTAAGAATCAGTCCTATCCAGGCTTAATGGTAACTGTGGATCAGTGTTTGAATTCTACTATTTTATCTTTAAAAACTAAATGTAATTATTCATTTTTAATTGTATCTTAATCTTTTTGCACTCTGTTTTAAATGCTAAATAAAAAGATCTCTTCAGAAACTACCAAGGAGAAGTATTAAAAATTTGCGATAAAGATTTGGGAGGGCATGAGACAAAATCAGTATCTCATAAGTAGTTCCTGAATAAGATCTGTTCTTGCTTACTTGTCACACATACCTGCAAAATGTCTGGTACAAGAATATGCACAGCAATATGAATAGCAACTGTTTTCATAAAAACCAACAACTGGAAACCACTTAGGTATCCATAACTATGTTAATGAAAACAACAAACCTTGGTACGTTTACATTATAGATACTACTCAATGATAAAAACAAACTGACTACAAACACGCATGACAAGAATAAATCTCAAAAATACTACACTGAGTAAAAAAAAACCCTACACAAAATAATATATACTGAATGATTCCCCTTATATGAAAATCTAGACCAGAGATATACTAATCTATAGGGGAAAAAAATTAGAACAGGGGCTGCCTCTGGATGAAAAGGGGTGAAGAATTTTATTCTACATAAATTTCATATTGAAAGAAAAAATAAACAAATACTAAAATCTAGTTAATAATATACATACTGAAGCATATAATTTCCAACTTATTTGGAAATGAATCCCAAAAATAAGACCAATGACAGACAGATATACTATGAGATCAAGTATAGAATCTGGGTAGTAGGTATATTAGGTTTCTATTACTACTGTAACAAATAACAAACTTAGTGGCTTAAAACAACTCAAATTTATTCTGTTGCAGTTCTGGAGGTCAGAAGTCCAAGGTATCTGCAGGGCTGCATACCTTCTATAGTCTCTGGGGGAGAATCCATTTCCTTGCCTCTTCCAGCTTCCACTTACATATGTTCCTTGGCTCATAGCAATTTCCTCCATCTTCAAAGCTAGCAGCGTAACACCTTCCAATCTCTTTCTCTTTGACTATAACATCTACTTCCACTATCACATCTCTTTCTCGGACTCTGATTCCCCTGTCTCCCTCTTGTAAGAATGCTTATGAGTACTCTTGACCCACTCGAATAATCAAGCATAATCCCTCCATCTCAAAATGCTTAGTTTAATCACACCTACAAAATTCCTTTTGCCATATAAGGTAACATATTCACAGGTTCTTGAAATTAGGACATGAACATGCTTGGGTGCCATATTCTGTCTACCACAATGGGTGGATGGGTGCTCACTGTGAAGTTCTTTCAACTATTATGTACGTTTGAAATTTTCCTAAAATGTTAGGGGGAAAATCTAGGAATGCAGGAAAAGTACTGCCATCAGGGTAAATGTGAAAACCAGTAACTGTCTTTTTCTAATGAAAGTAAGGGAGTTTTATCCCCTTTTTAAGAAGAAAGCTCTCTTTTCAATGAGGAATTTCATTGTTAGTATTATGTACTTTTACATTTGATTATTAAAAACATTGTTCCTCTTCATCCAGGGATGGTATCTTAGAGGCACTCAAAATGGTCCAGCATTTGACGCATCATCATGGGCTTTCCTACAATACAGCCTCTAACAAAACGAGTTTGTCCCAATCCCCTGGTAATAGAATTGTTTACCTTTACACCAAGAAGGTTGGGAAAGCACCAAAATCTCCATGTGGCATGCCTCCAAGTAGACTTCAAGAAGTTTGTTATGTGAGACCTAAAGTTCTTATGAGGTTGTCTTGAAAAAAATGTGTCAGCAGAGCCTATGGTGGTTCCACGTGTGCTAATTGTGTCCATGACAGGCTCAAACATGCTTTCTTCATCAAGGAGCAGAAAATCCTTGTGAAAGTGTTGAAGGCACAAGCACAGAGTTTGAAAGCTAAATTTTAAAATAAAGCTTTCTTGGGTAATAAAAGAAAAAGAAGAAGAAGAAAACACTATTCCTTTTCTAATCTGAAATTTTTCAGAAGCTTTTTAAAAGAAGCATATTTTTTAAGTTGGAAATATAAACAGACCAAAGTATAAAATTTAAAACATAATAAAACAGAATATTGTTTTAAATGGTGACCAGAAGTTGTTTCACTTAGGAAAGAACATTTTAAGCTAATTTTAAAAAACAGTTTTTTATAATACTTATCCAAAATACTATTTTTAGCAGAATTTCATCTTAAAACAGGCTTTTATTACACTAATAAGTAACTTTAAATAGGATGAACACCATGGTATTTAAATTTTCTTATTGTAACAATAAATTTCAATATTTTTAAATCCTAGAACAATATTCATATTATTATATAATAAAAATGTTGTTTCAGCTCTTTTTCTCTCATTTATAGTTTATTTTCAGAAAGTCAGTAAATTATATTGATTCTTCTTTCTGCCTCTTCTGTTCTATCTTCATGGTCATATATACATCCTAGTGAACTCATTTCTATATCATTATTGCAATAGTTTTATGGTTTATTTTTTTCTCTCCAGAATCTTCCAAGTTCAGTCTATCCTATATAGAGTTAAAATTTAGACCCATACAAGTCTCAGAAATAAAATGCTTTTTAAGGGGATTTGCACAATATAGATATCCTGCTGAAACCAACATTTTTTACTTTTTTTTTTTTTTTTTTTTTTTTTTTTTTGAGACAGAGTCTTGTTCCATCACCCAGGCTGGAGTTCAGTGGTGTGATCTTGGCTCATTGCAACCTCCACCTCTTGGGTTCAAGCAATTCTTGGGACTCAGCAGCTGGGACTACAAGCATGTGCCACCACATCCAGCCAATTTTTTGTATTTTTAATAGAGACAGTATTTCACCATGTTAGCCAGGCTGGTCTCGAATTCCTGGCCTCAAGTGATCCACCTGCCTCGTCTTTTACAATTTTATACTAGACATATGCTTTAAGAAAAAATCCCAGTTGCCACTTTTTAAAATAAAGATATTTGATTCTTTTAACCCAGAATATTTACTACACACATTTATTTTGTCACTTAATCATATACTGCTTTGTTTCATTATTTAATCATTTCATAGGCATCTGTATAATAACCTTAACAAAAATGTAATCTCCCCAAGAGCGATTCTTTTTCATCAGCCATGTGTCTAAAGAGGGTGCTATCTGTGCACTGCCAGGGATTCAATAAATACTAGTTGAGTTATCAGGTACTTAATCTGAAAACCCCTCTTTTATTTTGTGCTTTAGTTTCCAAATTCTTATTTCCCATTCCCTGATCATTGACTTAATCTGTCCTATTCTCTTTTACTTCATTAATTGGACTATATACTTTATTTCTAAACAAGAGGGATTTTTATGTTTTTTATTCTTTAAAAAACAATAAACTAAACAAAATCAAGTTTTCTTATTTAACAAAAGCATTTTAAAAAGGAGCTTACCCTTCTCATACGCAATTCTTCTAATGCTTCCAGTAAACTTGTTTTGAAATCTAATAGCTGAATAGAAAACAATGTCTCTGAAGAACTTTGAAGAGTAAAAGTAGATGATGACTCAGTATTGAAGTTGTTTTCCATATTAATATTTATTTCCTGTAATGTAAAAAGGTCTTAACTGAAAAAAAATAATTTATCTAGGTTTTTCAAGTAAAAGCATAAGTACCATAAAAATATGACAACCTGTATCCCATAATCCGCCAATTTCAGCACCGATTAACAGTTGTGTCATCACTCCACTCTAATGCTGACCAAAAAAACACTTAGCAACAATGGTATTATTCTGTTTCTCTATGGTTGAAGTCTTTTCTGGCAGCTGAGTATGCTCAAAGGCCAAATTTTCCTCACCAGTCTTCTAAAGGCTGGGTTCGTGAGGTTGCAGGCAAGTTGCTTCATGCCAAAGCTGGGATACACATTCTGCTTCCTAAACTTTGCCTTGACATAAAGCTTCTTTGTGAAGATGATGTAAATAGTAATATGAAATCTTTAAACTCAACATAGTTGGAAGATGAAGGCTGTAAAAATTGCCTTTTATTAAAAACCAAGATAGTTAAATACCTTTCTCAACCCAGAAAATGTATGAGTCAGGCTGCAAGAAACTTTTCAACTTTTCAATATGAAACAATTATCAATTCACAGGTAGTTGCAAAAGAATGTACAGTGAGGTCCTATACACCATTCACTTAATAACCCCTGCAAATGTTAACATCTTGTACAACAAGAGTACAGTATTAAAAATGTGCATCTGACTTCGGTACAATCCATGGAGCTTATTAGCACTTTACCAGTTATACATGTACTTATTTGTGTGTATGTGTCTGTGTGTATATATGCTTTTGGCAAGTTTATCATATTTATAGCTTCATATAACTATGACCTCAATTTAAGATACAGAACTCTAGCATCAATACAAGCTTCTTCAAGCAGCTTCTTTGTTGTCATACCCACTCTCTTCTCCCATCCTTAACTCCGAGAAAATACTAATCTGTTATCTATCTCCGTAATTTTGTTATTTCAAGAGTGCTCATAAATGGAATCACACATCATGTAACCTATGGCTTTTTTTTAGGTTCATCCAAATTGTTACATGTATCAATAACTCATTCTTTTTTATTGTTTAGTAGTATTTTGTGGTATGGATGTATTATTTACTTAACTACTCACCCACGGAATAACATTTTAGTAGTTTCCAGTTTGTGACTATTATGAATAAAGGTGCTATAAACATTTATGTACATATTTCTCTGTGACCATAATTTTTCATTTCTTAGAGATAAATGCCCAAGAGTAAAATTGTTAGGTTGAGTGAATATTCAGTCCATTTTTAGTTGTAAAGGAAACTGCCACATTATTTTCCAGAGTGGCTGTACCATTTTCCATTCCCACTGGCAATGTGCAAGTAATCCAGTTTCTCCAAATTTCTGCCAGCATTTGGTGTTATCACTATTTTTTTTATTTTAGCCATTCTGATAAGTATTATACTAATAAGCACTCTCCAGAGAAACAGAATAGGATAGGTATGTGTGTATATCCATGTGGGGGGGGTGTATGTATATATGTGAAAGACTCATATGCACATATATATAGACACAGACCTACACACACACACATGCAGAGAGATAGAGAGAGACATTTTAGGGAACTGGCTTACACAATTGTGGGGACTGCCAACTCTGAAATCTTTAGGGTCAACCAGCAGGTTAGAGACTCAGGAAAACGCTGATGTTGTAGCTCAAGTTCAAAAGCAGTCTGGAAGCAGAATTCCCACTTCCTTGGACAACCCTAATCTTTTTCTCTTTTGTCCTTCAACTGACTGGATGAGGCCCACCCACATTATGGAGAGTAATTTGCTTTATTCAAAGTCTGCTGATTTAAATGTTAATCACAGCCATAAAATACCTTCACAACATTATCTAGACTGGTATTTGGCCCAGCATCTGGGTACTATGGCCTAGCCAAGTTGATACATAAAATTAACAGCAGTGCATGTGCATAAAAGAAGCTTTCTAAAAGGAAAATTTTCATTCCTGAAAAGGATGAGGTATGTTATTTGGACCAATCCTCCTACTAAAAACAACTACAAATTCTAAATGAAACATTTTTAAATCTTCTCAAAAGCATCAAAGACTGAAAAGATAATAAAAAATTATGGAACCAAATTCTAAATTCTAAAAGAGACCAAGAACCAAAAAGTAGACCAAGCACTAACAGCTATCTTTACCCTGTGGGGACTTGACAAATGAGGCAAAATTAAACTATAGCTTTTATGAAGTCTGATTTAAAACGTACAGAATTCAAATTTAGGGCTTACCAAAATCTAATAAGAGACTCACTACATTAAGTAGAATTCAAAAGAGTTAAACTCTCGCCGGGCGCGGTGGCTCACGCCTGTAATCCCAGCACTTTGGGAGGCCGAGGCGGGCGGATCACAAGGTCAGGAGATCGAGACCACGGTGAAACCCCGTCTCTACTAAAAATACAAAAAATTAGCCGGGCGCGGTTGTGGGCGCCTGTAGTCCCAGCTACTCGGGAGGCTGAGGCAGGAGAATGGCGTGAACCCGGGAGGCGGAGCTTGCAGTGAGCCGAGATCGCGCCACTGCACTCCAGCCTGGGCGAGAGAGCGAGACTCCGTCTCAAAAAAAAAAAAAAGAGTTAAACTCTCACGTAAAGCTGAACCAAAAGTAACCCACCTTCTACAGGAGAGGTGCCTTGGTGCCAAGCAAATAAAGTATAAAGGAAAAGAAAAGGGAGGGAGAGACAAAGAAAGAGAAGAGGAAAAAAGTCTTATCCCAGAAAGTTGTAAACAGTTTAATTTCATATTAATTTTAAAATAAAAGCTGCTTCATAGGATAGTGAAAGAAACCTCAATCTATTAATATAATTTAAAATGCTTCCAGATTGATAATACCCATAAGAACTTTGCAGATGCAAATGAAAATTTATTCTAAAAGAATACACTTAGCCAGGTGTGGTGGTACACCCCTGTAGTCCCAGCTACTGGGGAGGCTGAGGTGGTAGGGTCATTTGAGCCCAGGAGTTTGAGGCTGCAGTGAGCCTTGATCGTGCCACTGCACTCCACCATAGGCGATAGTGTGAGACCCCTTCTCAAAAAAATAAAAGAAAGAAAGAAAAAAGAAAAAGACAAAGACAAACAAATAGAGACATCTGCAAGATGTCTGAACAGGTACTTCATAAAAGAGGATATCCAAATGGCCAATACACCCAGGAAAAGGTACCTAGCTTCATTAGTAATCAAGAATATGCAAATTAAAATGCCAAGATTCCACAACATACCAGATCAGCCAAAAATTTCAAAGTCTGACATTACCAAGAATTAGTAAAGAAATGAAGCAATAGGAACTCCCAGATACCATCAGTATGTAAACAGGTAAGACCACTTTGGAAAACAGTTTGGTAGTATTACATTGAAGATCTATACCCTTTATGTGTGTAACAAACCTCCCCAAAACATAATGACTTAAAATAACAATGATTTAAATATTTTTTGCTTTATTTAGCTCAGGATTCTGAAGATTGCTAATTTGTGCTGGGCTCAGCTGGATGGTTCCTCTGTTCTCTGCTGGGTTTATTAATGAGTGTGTGATCAGCTGCCTGTCTGAAGGGTCTGTTTCTAGGGGTTCGCTGTCCACTGTGGTACAAGGACAACTGGACCACATATCTCTCATATAGTAAGGTAGTCTTGGTTTATTTATATAGTGGCTGGACTGGGTTCCAAGAGGAAGAGCAGAACATTCAAGGCTTTCTGAGACCCAGGTTCAGATATGGAGTAACACTGCTTCTGTCGCATTCTACTCATCAAAGCAAATCACAAAACCAGCCAAGATTCAAGGGATGGAGAAATACACTCCATCTTTTGATGTAGGAAGACACAAAATGAACATTTCAAAGAGTGTTACTACAGAGAGGGGAGAAATTGTGGCCATTTAAACAATCCACCAGACATCCCTATGACCCAGCAATTGCTCTCTCCCATATTTATCCCTACTCCCATTTTTATCTGTCAAAATCTTACCCATCTTTCAAGGATCCACTAAAATATCTCTTCCTCCAAGAAGTCATTTTGGTCTCACCAATTAAAGTGGTCCCTTCATATTGCTGAGCAACCATTACAATATGTAACTATTTTATTACACAATACATTTTATATCTGGAATCCTTGTAATGTCCCAAAGCCAGTGGCATATATTTTAGATTTTTATTATGGTATCCTTTCACTTCCAGTGCTGATTTCTGTATTAGTTATTGCTGTATAACTAACCACCCAAAACCTAATGGCTTACAGCACTAATTTATTATTTGTCATCATTTTGTAGACTGGCTGGGTTGTTTGCTGATTTTATGTAGGCTGTTTTATACAAGTTTATTCAGTTGTTAGATTTGCTTAGTTAGGGCTGAATTCAGCTGGAAATGCTGGAACTTATGGGTGTCTTTCTTCACATGGTTTTCACCCCAGACTTCTACATAGCATGGTGATCTCTGGGGGGGTATTTTTAAGAGTTCAAAGGCAGAAACTGCAAATCCCCTTGAAGCCTACACTGTAGAGCTCATACAGTGTCAATTCTGCCACATTCTATTAACTAAAGCATTTCGTAAAGCTATCCTAGATTCAAAGGGGTGAAGAAATTGATTCCAATTCTAGATGGAAGAAACAAGGTCACATTGTAAAGGGGTGTAGATACACAATGGGAAGAATTTGTGCCCATTAAACAATATGTAACAATATATAAATAATTACCAGATAAGAGAGGTTCTTGTGTTTCTAGAACACAACCAGGATGCTATGAAAAAAATTCCACAATCACAAAGAGGGTGGCAGAAAGACTGTTTATGGAAACTGGAAAAGCGATAAAGAAACTGTTACTGGAGTCTGCAAAGACATCCAGAAATAACTGGACAAAGTATTGTCTGCAGTAACTTGAAAGAGAGAAAATGTACCTAGTCAAATTGTGGACCTGACTAAGGTGACTTCTAGGCAGAATACTGGAAGTGTAAACTGACTTTTTTTTAGCTGAATATTGAAAGTATGGGGAGAGAGATGAAGTCAAAAAGAAATTGTTCAGGTTCATAAGTCAACTTTGGAGGATATACTACACGAAAAGGCCCAAGATGTGCTGGGTTGGAAAATAAAATCGTTTAACATCCAATCAACAAAAGTTTTCACAGTGAGAAATAGCTCAAATAAATATCAAAACACAGGTAAGAATGTTAAGAACATTTTAAGACCATGGAAAAATTCAAGGCAGCCTTACACAAGGATCTCAAGGGCATTATCTTAGAGCATCCTGACATGCCCAAGGTAGGAGAAATCTGTCCTAAAAAGATTGACTTTGGAGAAAAGATTCATAGAAACCCCAGAAAGTTTTGTGTTTGTTTGGTTTCGGTTTTTTAAAAATTGTACTGGCAGCAGCACTGCCAGCTTGGACTAAAAAGGACTGACACGGTTAAAAAGAGGCCTTTCGACCACCAAAGAACAATGGGTAGAAAACAAGACTAAAACAACAACCATTTGCAAGCAGAGGCCATGTTTTATGGAAAAGGAGGGGCCTTTCAAGCAGCTAAGCCAAGAATTCAAAGGTATGGCCAAGATGAAAACAATGTACTAGGGGACCATTCCCTGGTTGTGGAATGGAGATCTAATCAAGAAATATCCCATGCCCCTGATAACTTGTGCCCACTTGCATTTCAGAATGCTATGAACTAGTGACTGCTAAATGCCACTATTCCTCCCCTTTTTGAATGAAAGCATCTACTGTGGTTATCATATCCCTGTCTCACCACTGTGTATTGAATGTGTGAGAGGCAAATACTTTTTTAGTCCATAGATCTCTGGATCAAGAGGAATAATACTTGACAAGCTGTAGCCAAAGAGCATGAACCACATTCAAACCAATGCAGATCAAGTAACGCTGGACTTTGAGCCCAATACTGTTTGGGGTTGAGATTTTTTGAAGTCTTGGGACGAAAGTGAACATGTTTTGCTTGTGTGAGAAATGTAAAAGAGGTAAACTGATAAATTGCTTAATGGTGACAAATTCGTCCCATCATCTCATTTGAAATGTAATAGGGTCACTTCTCCATTCCAGAGATGAAATCTATGTCTCCACTCCCTTGAAACTAGGATTGCCTTACAATTTGTTTTGGTCAGGAGGCCTTGAAGTCTTTGCTCTTTGAAAATATTGCTCTGAACCTGCCATGCCATGTCATGCAAAGAACGAGAAGTTCAGAATCAAAGACTACATGGAGACAGGAGGCCCAGCCATCCCAAATGTCCCAGCTGGGGCTAACCCCCACAACAATCTACAAACTCAGGTGCAGTTGCAAGAGAGCCTAGGCAAGACCAGCAGAAAAACAATCCAACAAACTCACAAAATTAGGAGAAATAATAAATCACTGTTATTTTAAACCATTAAGTTGGAGGTAATTTGCTATGTAGCCACAGATTCAATATTTTTAGTTTAATTTTTTTATTCTGCTCTCTACATTGTCTCTTTTCTCCAAGTTCCTTTTCTCCTATTTGGTTTTCATCTCTTTCGTGGTTTTCTCAAATGTCAGATGATCCTCAGCTGTCTGTTTATATTTATAAGTAATGCATTAGTCAATATCATAAAAAACTAAAGCAGGGGGACTGTTCTAGCTTAAAGAACAAAGAGACATGACTACCAAATGCAATGTAGGAACTTTAATCAGATCCCAGATTGAAAAAATGAATAGCTATTGAGGGCATTTGGAGGAAAAATGAGGAAATTCGAATATTGAGTATAGTATATTGAGATAATATTCCTAAATCAATACTAGATTTCTTAGATGGCTACAAAGCAGAACATACTTGTCCTTGTTTAAGGAGATACAAGTTTCAAGTATCTCAGAGCAAAGTATCATTATGCTTACAAGTTACTTTCAACAGATTCAGGAAAGAGAGGTATATAGAGAGATAAAACAAACATAGCAGATTTTTAGTAACTGTTGAAATCTAGGTAAGGTTATAAAGGTGTTAGTTATTCTATTATTTGAACTATTGAAGTTTGAAAATAGAATGACACACTATAATCAAAAAGACAAATAATAACAAATGTTGACAAAGATGTGAGAAATTGGAACCTTCATAAACTGCTGGTGGGAATATAAAATGGTGCAACCAGAAAACAGCCTAGGTAGTTCCTCAAAAGGTTAAACATAAAGTTACCATATGACTCAGCAATTCCATTTCAATTCCCAAGAGAATACTACACACAAATATTCATAACAGCATTAATCATAATAACCAAAAAATGGAAACAACCCAAATGCCTATCAACTGGTGAAGGGATAAATAAAATGTAGCATATCTACAAAATAGAATGTTAGTCCACAATAAGAAAGGATGAAGTAATGATACATGCAACAACATGGATGAACCTTGAAAACGTTACATTAAATGAAAGAAGTCAGTCACAAAAGGCCACATATTTAATAATTCAACTTATATGAAATGTCCAGAATAAGCAAATCCACAGAGACATAAAGTAGATCTGTGTTTGCTTAGGTTGCAGGGTTGAAGCGGGATTGCAGAGGAATAGTGAAAGACTGCTAATGAGTATGGGGTTTCTTTTTGAGGTGTTAAAATGTTCTAAACTTGATTGTGGTGATGGATAAACAGCTGTGAATATACGAAAAATTACTGAATTGCACACTTTGAATGAGTCAACCATATCATATGGAAACTACATCTCAATAAAACTATTCTTAAAAAGTGGAATGATACATTAAAAATTGAATGGAACCAGGAGTGGTGGCTCACCCCTGTAATCTCAGAACTTTGGAAGGCTGAGGCAGGAGGATCACTGGAATCCAGGAGTTCAAGACCAGTCTGGGAAATACAGTGAGACCCCCATCTTTTCTCTCTCTCTCTCTCTCTCTCTCACACACACACACACACACACACACACACACACACACACACAAAGTCAGGCATGGTGGCACACATCTCCCGCTACCTGGAAGGCTGAGATTGGAGAATCACTTGAGCCCAGGAGTTTCAGGTTTCAGTGAGCTATGATCGCATTGCTGCCCTCCAGCCTGGGTAACAGAGCAAGACCCTGTCTCAAAAAAAAAAGAAAAAAGTGAATAGAAGCACTGAGGGAGGGCTTATTGATTGATAGGTTTCACTACTAGGTGATCAGGTAACAAAACAGATTTTTCATTAGGGGTTCACCTCCGTAATGTCAATATGTAGACATATTTTCTCTCAGGTGTTTCATTTTCCCCAGAAAACTCTACATTTTCCTGTCCTGAAGTTTAAAGAGAAGAAGGTAGGGAATTTTATCTGGCAGTATGCCTTCTGACAGAAGCATGATAGTAGAAGGTAAGGATTCCATAGTTCAGTGAGTAGATTTTTACTTAATTTTCATTTTCAGCCCCATGCTTCATCCCTGTCATCTGCTTTATCTGGTGTACTCCTAACTAGAATTGCCATGGTTCCATTTTTCCAGCACACAAACTCTCATCTTTTGCAGGGAAGGAGACCTGGAAAGGTTCAAGTACTCTATACATATATTTTCAGCAAGTCTCCCTTTTTATTCCCAAGTCTTATTCCTGCCTCACAAAGTACCTGTTGTTTCCAAGTGCTAAGCAAACTTCTGAACTTTTAAGTCAGTCACAATGCTCCTCTATTTGCTTTCTGACAGATTCTGTTAAATCATCACCTGTTCTCTTTTGTCCCTGTGAGTTAAAACCCTTTTTATGTATTTTAATGAACGTGAGAAAAATAAATGGATGTGGTCAATCTACCATCTTCAATTTAAAGTTCTAAAAAGGATTTCAAAACTCACCTCCTATTTAATTATATAAACTCTACCATGCATAGAACAACTTGAACAACACTGGTCCTCAAAAAATACATGATGGCATTTCAGAAAACCATGAAAGAGATGAAAAGCAAATATAAGAAAAGGAACTTGGAGAAAAGAGACAATGTGGACAGCAGAATTTAAAAAAGTAAAACTAAAAACATTGAATCTATGACTATAACAAATAATTCTCAACTTAATTATGTAAAACAATTATTTATCATTTCTCATAATTTCATAGAACAGTTGATTAAAGAAACATTGATTAGCTTCCTAGCATATGTACAGCACAATGCAAGTTTTTCAGGATAGTGTTCACAATCTGGTTGGAGAGACAGACATGGAAGCCAACAGCATGATAAGCACCAGAACAGAAACATATACAAAGTACCTATAAAAATACAAATGGCAAAGCAATTAATTCTGTCCACAGGAAGGTTTTAAGGAGAGTGTTATGGAAAAAGTGATATATATCTAGGCCTTAAATATTCTCTGACAAAAAATATGAGGAAAAAATAACATTTTAAAAATTATATATTTATATAGTTTATCATTTACATTAAGCACATCAATTTACCAATAGAACTGTCTACCAGATGGTGCACCAAATATAGATGATTTCTTTGCCACTCAGCTTTAGGAGCCAGTGTTGCCACTTTAGCCACTGTTGTATCCCCCAGAGCCTAGCAAAGTATTTGGAACACAACAGACAATGAATAAATCTTTCAGTTCAAAAACATACCAAATGTATTCCAGCTTTAAGGCCTACAGGCTTGCTGTTCCTTCTATCTGGAATGCTCTATATCCATATCTTTACACAGAATTTCCTTCATGTTTCTGCAGTCTCAGGTCAAGTGTTACCTCTTCAGTAAGCACCACACCTAATCACTCTTTAGCATATTATCTATCCTGTTTTATTTTCTCCAGAGCACTTACCATTATCCTAAATTATCTTAAATTATGTTGATTACGTGTTAATTTTATTTATTATACCTCCTCCTTTAAACTACTAGTTTTGTGAGGTCAAAATCTCCTCTACTTTGGCCATGCAGTGACTTCAGCACCTAGGACATGACCAGATATAGCATAATACATGAGATTAAATAAATATTAGTTGAATATTAAATAAATCTATCTCACTTACCTAGTTCCTGAGGGTATTTAGTTAGTGACCTCTGCTTCATTCAAAGAGCAACATATTGGGAATCCTTTAATATTAACAAATCTGTTTTATTAACAATAAAATATTAACACAGCTATGTTTTCACATGCTTTGACCTTTTTGTATCTCCTTTCTTATTTTATCTCTTAATTTATTTCCAGCTCCAAAGTTCTATCACACAACTGCCATGTGACAGATTCCCAATTCATCTTCAGCAATTTCTAAAGTACTCACTTGCATTTTTTCACATCAAATTTAACAAATCAAAATGTATACTTTTTCTTCTCTCTCAAGTCTTTTTGATTTCATTGTTGTCAGTAGTATCTTGTATTCTATTTTAATCTCCAGTGAACATTCACAAAATCTTTGACATCTTTCTCTTTCTCTCTCTCTGCTTCTCCACCTCTTGCTCACTTTCTCTGTCAACCACACTGTCACTTTAACTTTCTCCTTCATCCCCTAAATCTAATCTCTAAATGGACCTGTTTGTTCTTCCTTCTAATTTGCTCTTAGATTCATTCTGCATCACTACTCCTACTGCTATCAATCTAGTCAGATCCTCATTACCTCAGATGTGAATTATAATCACCTTTTCCTGTTATCCCTTTATTTAATCTTCTCTCCCACTTCAATCTATTGTGCATATTTTCTCCAGAATTATTTTGCAAAACATCACCCAAACCTCATCAATTTCCAAAGTCAAGAGAATTCTTTTTGTATACAAATCAAGCCCAAATTCCTGTGCCTAATATTTCAGGGTTCCTCAATTTCTAGTTTTATCCCCTTTTTCAACTTTAATCTTCTGGCCCCAAAAGACTTCCTCTATTACAGTTTCCTTACTGTCCCTACTAATCCATGTTCATTTTCACCTCTGTATCTAGAATAATTTTTTACTCACTCCACTTATCTATCCATATTTTATGCCCATTTCAAGGTGTCTTTTCTCCAGGAACCCTTCCCTGGCCATTCTAAACCACAATAACCCTTCCATTTTCTAAATTCATGTTGTGTGCTTAAATTCAACACTATAGTTTAACAAGAATTCTCCAATTCTTTGTATGTTCAATCTGCCTCTCCAATGGGATGTTTCTGAAAGGCAAGAACTGTTTTACTCTCTTTCATTCACTCCCCCAACTCCATGGCATATACCTATATGTATACATATGTATATATATACAACCCCTTACCTAACAAAGCAATTTCCCTTATAATTTTCCTTTGATCCTCAAATTGCTTCTCTGGGGTTTATAGAGTATTTCTTCCTACAGAGTATGGTTAAAAAAAAAAAAATTGAACTTAAAGTTAGAAGTCTTAGACTTGAGAGAAAACTTGACTACTTTCTCTATGTAATCTTTTTTTTTTTTTTTTTTTTTTTTTTTTTTTTTTTTTTGAGAGGGAGTCTTCCTCTGTCACCCAGGTTGGAGTGCAGTGGTGCGATCTCAGCTCACTGCAGCCTCCACCTCCTGTGTTCAAGTGATTCTCCTGCCTCAGCCTCCCAAGTAGCTGGGACATAGGCACATACCACCACACCCAGCTAATTTTTGCATTTTAGTAAAGATGGGGTTTCACCATGTTGGCCAGGCTGGTCTCGAACTCCTGACCTCAACGGATCTGCCCACCTCAGCCTCCCAAAGTGCTGGGATTATAGGTGTGAGCTACCACACCCAGCCATCACTGTGTAACCTTGAAGAAATAAAAACCAGTTTTTCTAAAACTGTTTCCTAATCTGACAACAAATGTTAAGTTTAATGCAAAAATACATGCCCACATTTTAAAAGATCAGCACTGTTGAAGGCTTACAACAGATTTTTAGCTGGATTAACAACCCTAATAGGGTAAATTAATAAATAATTCTGAAGACAATACAGGAAAAATCTACAACTACGTCAGATTTCACTTTCTATACTATTGAGACTCTTTAGAAGTTATTATTATGTATAATAATATTTTAAACATTACTAATATTTTATAAGAAAGGTATATTTCTTTGAATAGATCTTATCTATTACTCATATTCCAACATATACAAAAGAGATTTAAGGTGATGATTTAAGAAGTTTGCTACATGTGTATTTGTGATTTTTATTTATAAAGAAGGCTAAATTATTTTCATCAAACTGTTCCTTCTATTTTCTATGGCAAGTCAATGTCAAAATGTTACTTATTTATCAGAAATATACTTTAAAGTGCATTTGTTATGTGACTTGGTATGTGTTTCTTGCTATCTATAGACTATTTGTCTTAAATACTCTACATTCAAAATCATTAGCCAAATATCTTTGGAATCTGGGAATACTATCTCTTTATGTTGAGAGCAGAAAACCATATTACTTATCTGCTTAATAATAAAAAATGTTAAAACAACAATAAAATAATAACATTTCATATTATTATGAAATAAATAAATGGTTTTCAAAGTGCAGTTCCTGGACCAACAATATCAGCAACACTTAAGACCTTGTTAGAAATGAACATTCTCAAATCTATCTCAGATCTACTGAGTCAGAAAATGGGGGTAAGGCCCAGCAATCCTGTGTTTTAACAAACTACTAAAGTGTGATAACCACTGAAACACATTAACATGAGCATGCAGATGCTCATTTGGTCACTGGATGTTTTTAAAATATGTACTGGAAGTTTAAATTTTGTCTAGAAAAATATTTTTTTGTTTTCTTGTTTTAATTTATCAAATGCTGAGTTAAAGAACTAGGCAAGGCCGGGCGCGGTGGCTCAAGCCTGTAATCCCAGCACTTTGGGAGGCCGAGACGGGCGGATCACGAGGTCAGGATATCGAGACCATCCTGGCTAATACAGTGAAACCCCGTCTCTACTTAAAAAATACAAAAAATTAGCCGGGCGAGGTGGCGGGCGCCTGTAGTCCCAGCTACTCGGGAGGCTGAGGCAGGAGAATGGCGTGAACCCGGGAGGCGGAGCTTGCAGTGAGCTGAGATCCGGCCACTGCACTCCAGCCTGGGCGACAGAGCGAGACTCCGTCTCAAAAAAAAAAAAGAACTAGGCAAAACTGCGAGCACTGTAATCCGGCCTTAACAATGGAACTGAGAAACTTGAGGCCAGTTGTAATCTTTTGTATTAAGAATCAGAGAAGGCCGGGCGTGGTGGCTCCTGCCTGTAATCCCAGCACATTGGGAGGCCGAGGTGGGCGGATCACCTGAGGTCAGGAGTTCATGACCAGCCTGGCCAACATGGTGAAATTCCGTCTCTACTAAAAATACAAAAATTAGCCGGGCATGGTGGCAAGCGCCTGTAATCCCAGCTACTTGGGAGGGTGAGGCAGGAGAATTGCTTGAACTTTGCAGTGCACTGAGATTGCGCCATTGTGCTCTCCACCCTGGGGGACAAGAGTGAGACTTCGTCTCAAAAAAAAAAAAAAAAAAAAAAAAAAATCAGAGAAAACTGATGCTAAATACCTAAAAATGTGCAAATATTCCCAAAATATGAACCAGGACAAGTAATTAAGAAGATAAGAAGATTAAGTATTTCTCCATTCGGTAAACTTTAAAAATGTATAATTGGAGTTAGGAGTGTTATGAAAGGAGCAAATAAGCAAAACATATGGTAATCAATCCTATGGTCTTAAGTAAACAATCTCTGGGCCAACGTTCCAACTGATGTGCTAGGACAATGTCCCATGAATACATCAAAAGTATTCATGTTCCATGAATATGTTACAGGAATTAACAGTCATTGATTCTCTCAGTACTGCAAACTGCTTGGCACAGCCTGGGAAGACCAAAACACCTAGGGCTGGTTGCAACCTGTGAAGAGTAGTTTTGTCCACTTGCCTCTCTGCACTATACAAATACTATGTTATTATTTTCTAATTATGCCTTCATGTGGGGCAAAAAAAAAAAAAAAAAAAAAATAGGAAGAACTTTTCTAACCATTTCCGCTAACTCAGTGAGTAGGGTACTTTCAGTTCCAAATACAGAAAACACAACTTAAGCCAGCTTTAAGACAAAAAGTAAATGTATTGGCTTATTTGACTAAAAAGTCTAAAATTAGGTTTGACTTCAGACCAGCAATGTGACCAGCACCTTGATGGTTATCTTTTAATGTTTGCCTATGCTACCTCAATATTGGCTACATTCTCAAAAGGCTGTCAATTAATAATGCCAAAAGATTATAGGCAGCTACTGGAGCTAAATATTTTCTTGTTCCTTCTTCCAGCAAGAAAAAGAGAGTTTGTGTCCTGACAAGAGTCCTAAAGTTCCCATTTAGGCCTGTTTGGATTACCTTCCCATTCCTGAACCAATTACCCAATTACTAAGCTTAGGAGAATGACTGAAGCACAGTTCAACAACAGTAATCTTTGGAGCTAGAAGTGAAGTCAATCCAGGTTAATCTCAAAAATATCACATGCCTAAGAAAGTGAAGAGGACTACTTAAGGAAATGCAAGGTGCTATTATCAGGAAAGGGTAAGAATGTATACAGGTTAATAAACAAGAGCTTTCCGTAATAGCTTACCATACATCTCTAAATGAGCTAAAATACAAAATAAAAATAATCACTCTTTTTTCTTTGGATTAAAAGTGAGCACCTCAATGGTAATCTAAAAAAAGTATATGTTAAAATAACACCAGGTTGGGTGCGGTGACTCATGCCTGTAACCTCCGCACTTTGGGAGGCCGAGGCAGGCAGATCACTTGAGGCCAGGAGTTCGAAACCAGCCTGGTCAACATGGCAAAACCCCATCTCTACTAAAAATGCAAACATTAGCCAGGTGTGATGGCACATGCCTGTAATCCCAGCTACAAGGGAGGCTGAGGCATGAGAATCACTTGAACCCAGGAGGCAGAGGTTGCAGTGAGCCAAGATTATACTACTGCACTCCAGCCTGGGCAACACAGGAAGGCTCTGTCTCAAATAAATAAATAAATAAATAAAATAACATATTTACCTATCAAATTAGCAAAGGTTTTTTTAAAATAACAGTACTGTACTAGTAAAAAAAAAAATTGTAAAAGAGGCATTCAAATAGTTCTGGTAGAAATGTAAATGGAAGCAATCCTTTCAAAAAACAACTTAGAATGTCTCAAAAGTCATAAACTATTCTACGCTGACTCAACTTCTAAGAATCTATTCAAAAGAAAAAAATCCTAAATGCAGAAAAAGTTTTATGTTAACAGATGTTTACAACTAAATATTTACAATAAAAAACAAGAAAGAAAAGTTGGAAACAACTTAAATGTTCAGTAATAGAAAAATAGTCAATTAAGTTATCACTATCTAATAGAATATATGTAGCCACTTACATAATAATGGCTAATATTTGTTGAGCACTTAATACATGCAAAACTGTCTTCTAACACTTCATATTTAGTTCTCCAAACAACTTTATGAGATGTTTACTATTACCATTTTCATTTCTAAACAAGAAAGCTAAGGCATAGAGAGATTAAGTGACTTGCCCAAGGATATACAGTAAGGTAGAACCAAGACATGAACTCAGCAATCAGGTTCCAGGGTTGTACTCTTAACTACTACATTATAGTGCCTCTCAAAAGTTTATCCCTAGCCTGGGAAACATGGCAAGATCCCATCTCTACAAAAAGTTTAAAAAGTTACCCAAGTGTGGTGGTGCGTGCCTGTAGTCCCAGCTACTCAGGAGGCTGAGGTAGGAGGATTGCTTGAGCCCAGAAGGCAGAGGTTGCAGTGAGCCAAGATCACGCCACTGCATTCCAGCCTGGGCAACATAGTGAGACCCTGTCTCAAAAGAAAAAGTGTTTATGGAGTTTATAACAGAAAATATTTATGTTAACACTTTGTTAGAAACATCAACAATAATAAAAAGCAGGACTCAGAGTCTTCTAATTAAAGATAGTGGACTGAACAGAGGTATTTATCTCCAGTCTAATAAAATGACAGTAGGTGATTTAAGGCATAAGCCTTAGAACAAACAAAATGGTATCTAAGACAAAAACAATAAAACTCTGTTTTTTAGCAGACAGATAAAAAAGTAGCAATATTTATCGCACCTAAGAAAGCTAAGCCAGCAATGGGGAAACCTGAGAAGCAATTTGATTTACATCACTCTCTAGTCTTTCTCCCCTCCTCTGCCAACAGAGTCTGCTGATCCCAGGTGCCTCTAAAGGTGAAGGTAAAGGTGAAGCCAAAAATAGGATGATTACTTGAAAGTGAGTTTAAGAAGACCCACAGATTCCCTCTGTCTTTCTGGTTAGGCAGGTGACTGCCCTCTCTCACCTGAGCAGAAGATTGGAAGTTGTTCTGATGATGACAAAACTGAGCCTCTGGAATGGGTTCATTGGGATACCAGGTGCAGCTGAGAAAGGGTCGGGGTGGCTACTATATAGAAAAACGTGTATATCAAATATTGAGATATCCATCAGTCTTCCTTCTCCACAGCTCTAACAGCTGCTAACAGCCAGATAGCTCTTGAGGCAGCAGATTGGAAGTGTGTGTTTTCTAAGGCAGGAGTCTCCAACCCCCAGGCCACAAATGGATACTGGTCCGTGGCCTGTTAGGAACACCCCAGGCCACGCAGCAGGAGGTAAATGATGGCACGAGAGCAAGTGAAGCTTCATCTGTATTTACAGGCACTCCCCATTGTTCGCATTTCCACCTGAGCTGCCTCCTATCGGATCAGGGGCAGCTTTAGATTCTCATAGGAGTGCAAACCCTGTTGTGAACTGTGCATGAGAGGGATCTAGGTTGCATGCTCCTTATGAGAATCTAATACCTGATGATCTGTCACTGTCTCCCATCGCCCCCAGATGGGACGATATAGTTGCAAGAAAACAAGTTCAGGGCTCCCACTGACTCTACTTTATGGTGAGTTGTATAATTATTTCATTATATATTACAATGTAAAAATAATAGAAATAAAGGGCACAATAAGTTGTAATGTGCCTGAATCATCCTGAAACCATCCTCCCCCAGTCCCAGTCTGTGGAAAACTGTCTTCCACAAAACCAGTCCCTGGTGCCAAAAAGTTGAGGACTACTGTTCTAGGGAATTTGACCAGGCTAAGAGAAAAGACATAATAATATAACAGGAGTTTCCTCACCAAATATTCTAGTCAGATAACCCTAAGATGAAGTTCATAGTCAACAGACTATATCCATGCATACATAACCTCTAATTCACTTTCTGGTATCCCATTGTTAAATACAGAGCAGAGGGTGAAAAACCAATAGACTTTTAAGGGAAAGTGTCTAATTTCAAAGACAAAGATTAAAACAAACTGAAATTTTAAAAACCAATTCAGAGGAAGCAAACATTAAGCAAAGGAAACTCTTTCAAAATAAATATTATTAACATTCTTTTAAAAATTATTTTCTTATCCATAGTGTTCAGTACAGCACCAACTTTCTTATGAAGACATAAGAGTGTATATTACGTTGATGAAAAAAAGATGCTTCACAGAAATAAACAGTTCCTATAAAAACTAAGATAGTAGAAATGAAAAATCCAATAAAAGGATTAGAAGACAAAGTCAAAGAAATCTTGCAAAAAGAAGCAAAAAGTCAAAGAAATAGAAAATCGAAGAAACAAAGATTAGAAAATTAGAGGATTAATCCAGAAGTCCCAATAACTGTACCCTAAAAGTCCCAGAAAGAGTGAACAAAGAAATTGGAGAAGTCATCAAAAAGTTTCTAAATCAATTTTCCCAGAACTAAACAATATAACTTTGCATATTAAAAGAGCCCATCAAGTGCCAGCACCAACACACATCATGGTGAAATAACAGAACACTAGAGGAAATGAAAAGATCCTATATGCTTCCAGAAAGAAAAAAAAAAAATTCTTACAAAAGATCAAGAATTACACTGGAATCTTCAATATCCATAATGGAAGCTAGAATAAAGAAACTAAGCCCTCAGTTTAAAGGGAAAATGATTACCAGATTGTAATTTTAACAGCCATGTCAACAATGAAGACAGAAGATATTTTCAGATATGCAGTGTCTAAAACAATTTACCTTCTATGCACCCTTTCTCAGGAAGTTCCTTAAGGATTTCTGTAAGGAGGAGAAAGGCGCAGGATCCAGGAAACAGGGGATCCTTGTCTTAATCTGTTCAGATGACTATAACAAAGTATCAGACCGGGTGGCTTATAAATAACAGAAATTTATTTCTCACAGTTCTGGAAGCTGGGGAGTCCTAGATCAAAGTGCTAGCAGATTCAGTGTCTGGTGAGGTCCTGCTTCCTGTGTCCTCACATGGTGGAAGGGGTAAGGAAACTCTCTGAGGCCTTTTTATTTTTATTTTTTAAATTTTTTTTCCTGGGGTCTTTTCATAAGGGTGCTAATCCCATTCAAGAGGACTCTGCCCTCATGACCTATCACCTCCCAAAGGCCCCACCAAATACTATCACACTGGGGATTAGATTCCAACGTATGTATTTGGGGGAGACACAAACATTTATTCTATAGCAATCCTATGCAAGAAAGAGAGGAAAGGAACCCTAGCATGGTGAAGGAAGACAGCAAGAGGACACCTGTACGAAGATGGAGAGCAACCAGTCCAGATTAAAGTGGTTTAATAGGCTCTGGTGGCAACTTCCTCAACACAATGATGTTAATAGAGTAGCAACTGTTTTTAAGTTACTAATAAAAGTTTTATGTAACTGAGAGAAGTCTAGGGTTGAATTAGTAATTAATACATTTTAAAAAAAAGCAGGCCAGGCACAGTGGCCCACGCCTGTAATCCCAGCACTTTGGAAGACCGAGGTGGGCGGATCACCGGAGGTCAGGAGTTCGAGACCAGCCTGACCAACACAGAGAAACCCCATCTCTACTAAAAAATACAAAATTAGCTGGGTGTGGTGGCGCATGCCTGTAATCCCAGCTACTTGGGAGGCTGAGGCAGGAGAATAGCTTGAACCCGGGAGGCAGAGGTTGTGGTGAGCCAAGATCACGCCATTGCACTCCAGCCTGGACAAGAGTGAAACTCTGTCTCAAAAAAGAAAGAAAGAAAGAAAGAAAAAAGCAATAGAGAAAAATAAGACAATCCAAGATGGTAAGGAAAAATAATTACAGAATATTACAATGGTTCAGCTGTGAACCACATTTATTGATGACATTATTACTCTGCTGATATAATCAAGAGTATGCTACAACTATTTATGGAGGATGTAAAGAAGGAGAAGTTCGAGCAAAAGACAAAAGAAAGCTAAGTCCTTATTTTCCATTATGGGAAGTCATTAGATAATGTGTAAAACGGGAAAATTAAGAAGTATCAATTACAAACATACTATTTAAAGATATGGAAGTAAATGTCTAAAGAATCAGCTAAAATAGTTTGAAGTAATTGCTCTGAAAAGGAAGAAATGGCAGAAGACTCTTTTTCTTAGCAAACTTTATTTTTAGAGAAGTATAAATGGTTTTGTCCTCTTCATTCTCCTTTTCTGTAAGGAGTATAAATAACTTCTATAATGGAGGGATAAATTTTATGTATATGTTTTAAGTTGGTAGAGACCCCTTAGACTAAGATACATGAAATCAGTTTAGTTTC